>NC_088387.1:65077500-65702500 GCF_037993035.2 Macaca fascicularis | reverse complement strand
GCCACTGTCTCAAACTCAATTAGTCATTGTGCACAAGGAAAGCCGAGATCATCACAGATTCACACATGCTTAATGGATAAAGCATGACTGGGGAGAGATTTCCTCCGTTTAATTTCTGCTGTTCAGTGTTCACTGGTAGATCACATGGCTATTAAAATAAATAGGGCAGTAGAAGTTTCTTTTGGGCAGGGTTAAGCAGATGTTCTTTATTTAAAAAGATTGAATGCATTTTATCCTAGAGAGAGAAAATTTGGGAGGCACAGGAAATGAAAGAGGCTTCAGAGGGTATAAAGAGTGTTTAATTAGAAAGCTTGTCTCATCGCTTGGATGCAGACCCTTCCCATTGGGATACCTATCTCTGAACTTCAGAATATGAGCACCAGAACAAAACCAGACCTCTAGAGGACCAAAGGGCTGACTCAGATGCTTCTGGGGAAAATGCTGAGCAAGAGACAAGAATTGTTTTGACTGATACTGGAAGACTGGAATTGCCTGGACTTCTTTAGCAATTTCCTACACAGTGATGTCTCCACTACCTGTGTCTCTTGGAGTTCCAATGATCATCATTTAAAAAAATACCAAATGATGGGGGTTTGTGTGTGTGTGTGGGGGCGGGGGGGGGCGGTTTCTTAATCGTGTACCGCTGGTTGGGTCTAGACTAGAGTTGTGAATACAATTCAAGTCTGGGAAGCAGTTTTAAAAAGCACTTTTTTTTTTTTTAAACAGCTCAAACTATTTACCTAAATCTTTCTAATTGCTTTGCTTGTCTGTGCTTGTCTGTGTTAGCATTGTCAACTTTTTTTTTTTTTTTTTTTTTTTTTGAGATGGAATCTCATTCAGTCACCCAGGCTGGAGTGCAGTGGTGCGATTTCAGCTCCCTGCAACCTCCATCTCTCGGGTTCAAGCAATTCTTGTGCCTTAGCCTCCCAAGTAGCTGGGATCACAGGCGTGCACCACCACGCCCAGCTAATTTTTGTATTTTTAGTAGAGACAGAGTTTCACCATGATATTTAGGCTGGTCTCAAATTTCTGACCTCAGGTGATCTGCCCACCTTGGCCTCCCAAAGTGCTGGGATTACAGGTGTGAGCTACCATGCCTGGCTTTTTTTTTTTTTTTTTTCTTTTGAGACAGAGTTTTGTTCTTGTTGTCCAGGCTGGAATGCAGTGGTGTGATCCTGGCTCACTGCAACCTCTGCCTCTCAGGTTCAAGCTATTCTCCTGCCTCAGCCTCCTGAGTAGCTGGGATTACAGGTGCCTGCCACCGTGCCCAGCTGTTTTTGTATTTTTTGTGTTTTTAGTTTCATCATGTTATCCAGGCTGGTCTCAAACTCCTGACCTCAGGTGATCCACCTACCTTGGCCTCCCAAAGTGCAGGGATTGCAGGCATGATCCACCATGCCCAGCCTTGTTTTTAAATTTTAAAATTAAATTTAAAACTTTTAAAATTAAAAATTGTAAATTTTAAATTTGAAACCATGGGGACTATTTTTAAACATAGTCAAGGGCAATGTTGTATAGAAAGAGGTTCTTAGGATCACAGCGATCTTCCTCATAGGTTTATGAAAATGTTTTGAGGAGTCCAAATATCCTAGGAGGTGGTTAAGGCCAGGGATTACTCCTATTTTAGTCTGCAAAAACTGAGGCTCATGGGGCTGAACCCGTTAGTACCAACTTCTAGATCTCCTAAATCTCAGGCCCGCCAAGATTGCCCAGCTAAATACCTGGGGAGTAGATTAGGTGTGGGGTCAAGGCTAAGGCTGAATGCCTTCCTGTCATTAGCACTGGAAGTCTTACGACCTGGGAAACCCCTCAATCATAGGCAAACTGGGACAGTGGGTCACCCTATTGCAAGATCGCAGTTGGCCTATCTCAGATGTCATGTACATCTCTAGATCCTTTCTCTTCTGTAATCTTTTTTTTTTTTTTTTTTTTTGAGATGGAGTCTTGCTCTGTCATCCAGGCTGGAGTGCAGTGGCACGATTTCAGCTCACTGCAAGCTCCGCCTCCCGGGTTCACGCCATTCTCCTGCCTCAGCCTCCT
Organism: Macaca fascicularis; assembly: GCF_037993035.2. NCBI lineage: Eukaryota > Metazoa > Chordata > Mammalia > Primates > Cercopithecidae > Macaca > Macaca fascicularis. The sequence goes on along the minus strand of NC_088387.1, from coordinate 65,700,460 downwards.
GAGTAGCTGGCACCACAGGTGCCCGCCACCGCGGCTGGCTAATTTTTTTTAAAAATATTTTTAGTAGAGACAGTGTTTCTCCGTGGTCCTGATCTCCTGACCTTGTGATCCACCCGTCTCGGCCTCCCAAAGTGCTGGAATTGCAGGCCTGAGCCACCGCGCCCGGCCTCTCTTCTGTAATCTTAAGTGTGTTTGGAAGCTGGCTCTTACCCATGTGTTACCAGTTAAACTCCTAAAATTTCAGATTTGAGATTTCTGAGTGAATTTGGGTTATATTTTTCTGACAGGTCTGACAATCCTCTTGGGTGCTTTATCTCTGGGGGAAAAAAAAAAAACCTGCCTCGGCCACGGAAGTCACCCTGATGCCTCTCTACGGGCTCATTTGATTCACAAACTTGTGTAGATGAATCTGAGAGATGAGTATCTGTTGTTCACTCTGGCTTGGAGCATATGAGATGCCATATGACAATCTTTTCTTCTAAAGAATGGGGATAATAATTATCAACTTCATAGAGTTGTTTTAAGTATTAAAAAAGGTAATATAAGAAAGGTGTTTAGAACAGGGACAAGCACATAGTAAATATTCAATAAATATTAGGAAAAAGAAAAACTTAAATAGTGCTATAGAAATATAGGCTGTTGACTGAATTGTCATTATCATTGTGTTTGGCAAATTCTCATGATAGAAGATTTTTCAGTCTGTGGAGAAAACATAAGTTAAAATTAAAGTCATTCAGAGTAAGTGAAGACTTCCCCAAGGAAACCCAACCTCAGAGTCAGATGGCATAGTTCCCCCACAATTAAAACATGCATTCTCATACGCTTGGGAAGCCACTAAGCTGTGCCTGTAAACCAGCCAAACTTCAGAGCTCCGGCTTTGTGTAGTGGCCTGTGGGTGAGGATTCTACCACCAGAGGGAGTTGAAGACCCAATTCAAACTGGATTAAGCAACTAGGAAATTAAATTTCTCATGTAACTGGAAGTTTAGAAGATCATGCAACTGATCTTCAGAGTTAATTCAGCCCAGTGTCTTCAGAGTATAATCCCAAACTCATTGAAGTGCTCGACCATTCAAGATCTCAGCTGTGAGAAATGAGGCGATCAGAACCAGATGTTAATCCTTTCTCCCAGCAGAGATCAGGGACCTAGGAAAGGTGGGGATAGGGGCTGTGGAGGCCTGTCTCTTATTTGGAGAAGCCAGGGTACCCAAACTCAGAAGTGTATGGAATCTAGCATCAGTGGGGAAGGAAGGTCACCATAGTAAGCAGGGCTTGAGGTAGATTTCAGGAGTGGGAGTATAAAGGTGATAGAACTCAACATGTGAGATGAGAGCAGTCAAGGACAAGTTATGAGATTTGAGATGGGGACTACTGTTTGGGCTGGGTGCTGCATATTTGTGCATTCCCTCAGTGGACTGTAGATGAAGGGTGTGCCGGTAATATTTAAAGAACAAGGGTGGATTCACCCGAGAAACAGTTCAGGGCAGGGCTTTCCTTGCAGTAGGGAAAAAGAACGCATTCAGGTAAAGATTGGAGGGTGATTCTTTCTTGCTCCAAGGATATCAGGTGGGTACTTCTTTCCCAGGAACGCTGCACCTGGGCTAAGGGCAGCAAGACCAGTCCTGGACCCTATATAGGTAGGACTGGAGTTCCTAACTCACTGCCAGGCTTGAAGCAGGGGCTAGTTCTTCATGAGAGACTGGCAAGATATTTGCTCACCTTCTTACTTTTCTGAGAAGGTAAATTCAAATTTGTTAGGGCTCATAATTCCCAATGCTAGAGTCCTTTCCCATTTCAGTTACTGGCTTCTTTGCTTACCAGTGTACCAGCATTAATTTACCTGTAACATGGGCCACGTTCTGCTCATCATGGCAAAGGAAGCCAGCAGAGACACAGCACGTGGACTGAAACAATGGTTATAAGTCACTGAGTTCTATTCTGTCCAAAATACTTAAAAGTAGACGGGCAAACTTCATTGAGTATAGAATGTTTGGAAATTGCCTTTCCAAGAAAGGAAAAAGTTTCTTGAATGTAAGGATTATCAAGGAAGTGGATGCTACGGGGGAGGAATTGTCAGAAAGAAGGCATCGAGACGGGTTTTGTCATGTAGGCCGGACAGTGATCCTGGGAGTCTTTTCCAGAAAATGGTTTTCTACATGTTTTTAAAAATAGCAATGTAAATGAATCAACTTGATCATCCATAAGCTCAAACCTTCATTATTTTGAAGGGTACCACTCAGGCTAACACATGGTAGTCTGACATGTTTGTATAAAAATATTCTAATTACTTTTTTATATATTATTTTAGAATCTAATTTAAATTTAAATTTTTAAACTTTGTATTAGACATGCACCAAAAATATGCATCTATTTTTCTAAAATTTAGAAAATTTTTTAAAATTTAAACTAATTTGGGAGTTATACCAGATTTTTCTAAATTTTAATTTAAATTTTAAATTAAAGGTTTAAATTTTTAAAAAATCGATGCATATTTTAGGTGCCCAATATACATTTTTGCTTATTTATCTGTTTTTGATAAACAAATATTCCCACATTCTCTTCAGTCTGCATTGATTTTCTGGGCTGGTTGCACTGAGTTTGTAGTCAGAAAGTAATTGAAAGTTGTAACGGGGTGCCATCTACTGGGGAAATAGAACAATAGATTAAAAAGCAGAATTGATAGGCGTTCCCACTGCAAAAAAGAATGTGATGAATATGATGTAAAAGAAAACATGAAAAACGATGGGAAGTTTACATTTTGCATAAGACTAGAAAAGTTTTATTTGAACTCAAATATACTTCTTTGATATACTACTTTGACATTAGCGCAGACACTAGATATCAAAAGAAACCCTCCGTTTATACTTAAAATCCTAAAACTTTTAAATGGCTGAGACCTTTGAGATCATCCAGTTCAACACCCTCATGTTACAGATGAGAAACGGGCTCAGAGAGGAGAAGGGGTTCATCAACTCTCTCCAGTTAGGTAATGTGGACATTTATGCTCTCTCCTCACCAAGATGGTCCTCACTCAGATGAAGTAACCATTTGGCAAAACATTATGATACAAAGGTCACCAAGAAATTATCCAGGGCCAAACACAACACGTCTCTGGCTGACTAGACAGACTGTTAGAAAGCCACATAATTAGTGTTGCTCCTTTGCATGGGAAGTGATGCTTATTCGTTTGTACTGTAAGTCCCCACAGATACCTTCACACCAATAGGATTTTCTCTGATTAGTTGCTATTTACCTGCTTATTTAGAAAGTAACCAGCAGAACTGCTGCTTTAGATCTAATTCTTTTTTTTTTGTTGAGATGGAGCCTCCCTCTGTCGCCCAGGCTGGAGTGCAGTGGTGCGATCTCGGCTCACTGCAGCCTCCGCCTCCCAGGTTGAAGTGATTCTCCAGCCTCAGCCTCCTGAGTAGCTGGGACTACAGGTGTGTGCCACCACATCCAGTTAATTTTTTGTATTTTTTAGTAGAGACGGGGTTTCACTGTGTTAGCCAGGAAGGTCTCGATCTCCTGACCTCATGATCCACTCGCCTGGGCCTCCCAAAGTGATGGAATTACAGGCATGAGCCACCAGCCCTGGCCTAGGTCTAATTCTAACAAAGAGAAGGTGATGAGTGGGAAGAATATTATGAGAATTGACCATGGCATCCCAAGGCAGTAATATCCAGGGAAGAAAGTGGGACTGGTGAGGACTGGTGGGGCATAGACCTGGGTTCTAGCATTCAGAGCAAAGCGGGCACTTAGAGGGAAGAGTGTGCAGGAAGCATGGGGAGCTCTCAAAACCACAGTGCTCTGACTCCACAATTGCAAATACACCCAATAAGGAGTGATATGGTTTGGATCTGTGTCCTTGCCAAACCTCAGGTTGAAATGTAATCCCAGTGTTGGAGGTGGGGCTTGGTGGGAGGAGTTTGAATCAGGGAGTCGTATCTCTCATGAATGACTTAGTGCCATCCCCTTGGTGATAAGTGAATTCAACTGAGATCTAGTTGTTTAGAAGTGTGAGCCTGGGTGACAGAGTGAGACTCTGTCTCAATAAATAATAAAATAAATAAAAAGTGTGTGGCACCTTCCACTGTCTCTCTTGCTCCTGCTCTCACCCTGTGATATGTTGGCTTCTCCTTTGCCTTCTACCATAAATGTGAGCTCCCCGAGGCCTCCCCAGCAGCCAAGCATCTGCCATGCTTCCTGTTCCGTCTGCAGAACTGTGAGCCAATGAAACCTCTTTTCTTTGTAAATTACCCAGTCTCCTGTGTTCCTTTATAGCAATGCAAGAATGGCCTAACACAAGGAGTAATTAGATGGGTGCTTAGGGAAGCCAGGGTGGCTACATAGGTTTCTCTCTGATGAACTCTGATTTCCAGTGAATACTTAGAAAAGAAACAGGAAGGAGTGCTTGGCCAGAGATAAGAGGAAGGCTTATGAGAACAGTATTATATAGCCTCTCATTTCCATGAGCTTGTAAGAAATGCTCAGGGCAACAAAACTCAGAAAATTATTTTTAGAGTAATCCTCACAAGAGGGGGTGGGGAACAGGCCTGCTTCCTTGGAGCGATTCTTGCTTGCTGACCGATAATATAAATGAGCTCCTCTACTTCTGTTCATCTTCATTTTTTGCAACAAAGAATGATTTTTGAATTGAAAGCATAGAACATATGTTGATAAACGCGAATGGAAGTTCAGACTGAAAAAAAGCCATGTCAACTAGTAACAGCTACACATTAGAATGCTTCCTACGTTCAATATTTTACCTATATTATCTCATTTAATCTATACAGCAACTTTACGGTTTTGGGCACTATCTTATTTAGATATTAGGAACCTTAGACAGAGAAAGGTGAAAGTATTTGTTTACGTTCCCTGTAATGAGGGGAAAGGAAGGCGGCACACAATTTATTCTCAGGCCATCTGATCTGGAGCTTGAGAGCCAAGCTGCTCAATTACTGGGTCTCCAGAGTTCCTATAGGAGGTTGGTCCTCCTGGTGCAGATACAGTACACCCCAGCCTGTGCGAGAACTTGCACTGTGAGCCATGGCAAGGGGCTGCAAATCCAGGAATGGGAAAATATGTTTCTCTTTTGAAAGTTTTCCTAAAAGAGAAAGCGAGAGCAAGCGAGCGAGAGAGCATAAAGCAAATTCTACACACTGCAAGTTAGTGAGCTTGGTGTAGATGTTGGGTGAAATCCTAAGATAATAGGGTAACAGTCCTAAGACTTAAAAGGTTATTGTATAATAAACACCTGGGAAAGGAAGCAACCAATCCAAGCACCAGTGAGGGTTCGTAACTATGCCATCATTTACTCATTCAGAAAATGCTGATGGCCTACTCTGTGCCTGCTGCTGTGGTGGGCATCCTGGGATAATAAACAGGGCCTCCCCTCAACGTAATCTCAACCAGTGGAGGGAAGACGAGGTGACTAATGATTGCAATGCTGTGGAAACATCAGATAGGTATGGGTTCGTTAGTAGAGATAATGTGCCCCAGGGAGGCACACAAACTAGACTAGCGAGAAAGGAAGCAGAGAAGGTATCCCAAGGGTTGGGCTCCTTTTCCTTTCATTAAAAAGGTTTTTTACTCCGTCTCTACTAAAAAAACACAAAAAACTAGCCGGGTGAGGTGGCGGGCGCCTGTAGTCCCAGCTACTCGGGAGGCTGAGGCAGGAGAATGGCGTAAACCCGGGAGGCGGAGCTTGCAGTGAGCTGAGATCCGGCCACTACACTCTAGCCTGGGCGACAGAGACAGACTCCGTCTCAAAAAAAAAAAAAAAAAAAGTTTTTTTAAAATTCACTTTGTTAAAATTTTAGGCTGAACTATATGAACCATATGCAATTGCCATTTTTTAGGCCACAAATGGGCAAATATTGGCAATTTTATATGATCCAATCTAATCCAAAGTTTTCAAAGTCCAACAACACAACAGCACTACAAACAGGTTTTAATATGAAACGGGCAGGACGTCCCTGCTTCGCATCTTCCCACCTCAGACTCCTCCCCGAAGGCTGCCACTCTCAACTCTTCTAGGTTGCTGTTTTAAGCTATTTCCTTGGCTACATATTGCCAAATAATATATGTTACTGTCATTTCTTGATTTTCCATTTTAACTCTCTAGTGAACTTCTGCTCTGAGGATGAGGATTTAACGCTTATGCTACCACTATCATAAATGCCTGCATTCTCTGCCCTATCTTACTTTACTACATTATAATTTCTAGTGAGATCACACTTCATATTTGCATCATTAATGTCAGAAGGGAACTCCTGATATTTTCTTCCTTGAGGTGGGGTTTCTGCTAAACATTTCTGTGATCTCTCTGCGCCTTTCCTGATTAATTCATTTGCTTCTCTCTAGGGAAGGAAGAGTGGCTTAATCTGGTCAGTGAATTTGGATCAGGCCTTTTTCATTCTGCCTCTGGAAGCTGTTTAACAGCAAGGGGAGAGTGTTCCTTGCTGCTCCATCTGGGCTGTGAAGGTCCAGCCTTGCCTTGGCTTGGGCAGGGAGTTTAGGGAGGAGTGGGAATCTGCTTAATTCTGAGATTCAAGACTCATTTGGTTCTCATACCTAAACTACATTAGCCAGATATGCCTTTTACTTTTTAATAGACAACAGAAATTTATTTCTCACAGGTCTAGAGGTTGGGAAGTCCAAAATCAAGGCGCTGGCAGATTTGGAGTTCTGGTGAGGGTCCACTTCCTAACAGACAGCCATCTTCTCACTCTAACCTCACATGGTGGAAGCTAGTGAAGCCTTTATCACTAGAGGGAAATAAGGGTGAGGTTTTGTCCTTCATCTAAATTTTCTGGTTTATACAAGCCAATTTGTTTAAAACTTGGGTGAGAAATAAGAAAGTGATTTACCAGGTTCCTTGGAAGGACCTGACAGTTATAATTACATACTTTTAAATTTACCCCTCTTTTCCTGTAGTGTTCTTTGTTTTTTTCTAGAGCTATGAACTGTTTCTGTTTATTTGAATAGCCCATCTGTAAACTCCTGAAGGCTGAAAACACCCCTCTATAAGGTCAAGTAATCTCTTGCACTCCCCAACGCCAATTCCCCCACCTGCCACCTTTGAGATGAACCTTTTGGAATCCTCCTACATTGCTTCCAATCAGTTCTGACCCTTCTCTGGGCCTGAAGCCTGGCTGTTACCCTCACCGTCATCCTGGGAATTTGGTTCACTTCTGTGTTTTGTCCCTGGCTTCTTGGATTACATGACTTCCTGTTTCTTGTCTATATTCTACCCTCACACTTGACTAATGATTTTGCTAAGTATAGAATTCTGTGTTCAACAGAATTTCCCTCAGAACCTTGAAGGAACTGTTTTCCAGAAGCCCCGTGAGTGTTATGAAATTTCACAATGATGGGCATTTTGCAGGACATCTGGTAGGTCCTTTCTATTTTAGAAACACATTCTTCTAAGTTCTGAGAAATTTTTTGCATAATTTCTTTTATAAGAGTTTCCCTGCATGTTCTCTCATCTCATTTTCCACACCACCCCCTCCTTCCCTGGAACCCTTGCCATCCTGATGTTTGACCATTTGGGTCAATCCTCCAATTTTCTTGATCTTTTTGCTCTCTTATTTCCCACCTTTTTGTCATTTTGTTTTACTTTCTATGAGATTTCCAATACTTTACCTTTCGATGCATACCATTTGATTCAATTTCCTTGTTTTCAGTTGACCGTCTCACCTCTCCCTCATCTGTGCCTTTGGTCCCTGAATCCAGAGCCCAAGTCCTGAGCCCAGAGTCTGAGGCCTGGCTTCTGCAGAAAAGCAAAAACAAAAATGAACAAACAAAAAAACTACCTGTCCCTGGCTGAGGCAGTGGGGTGAGGGTGGAATGCATAATCTAGCTCCATGGGTTTAGAAGGGGTATTTAACTCCATCTCATGTACACTTTCAACCCACACTTCTATTTTCAGCCTCACCCCACACCCTGGCCTTCAGAAGTAACTAATGCTCCTAATTTTGGAAACTTTCTGGAGCTTTTTGCAGTGCCATTAGGCCTCCCTCTTGTCATCCCCCACAGGCTTTAGCTCTCCCAGGTCTGTTAGGTGTTAGGTCACTGTGTTACTTACATATCTTCTTTCCAGCTTCCAAAATGGTGTTGACATTTTCCCTTTGCTGTATTTGTAGTCTCTTCTTCTCTATTACTTGTACATGTTGGATTATGCCTTTTAAAATTTTTAAATCACCATTTTATTGAGATTTTCAAGAGACATAAATGAATGGTTTAATTAATATTCCATATTTAAAGAGAATGATCTCTCTCTCACCTTCTCTCCGTCATTTTTAGTAAGAACTTTATTAAGATATAATTCATATATCATACAATTCACCCATTTACAATGTACAATTTGTTTTTTGTTTATTCACGTAGTTGTGCAATCATCATCACAAGTTTAGAAAATTTTTGTCAACTCCAAAAGAAACCTGATTCAATGGCTATCATTGCCCATTTCTCCCCACTTTCTCCAGCCCTAGGTAACCACCAATCTACGTTCTGTCTCTGTGGACTTGCCTAATCTAGGCATCTTATATAAATGGAATCATATAGTATGTATAATACGTGGTCCTTTATGGATGGCTTTTCTCACTTAGCATAAAGTTTTTAAGGTTCATCAATGATGTATCATGTATCACTATTTCATTTCTTTCCTTTTTTTTAAGAGATAGGGCTTAGCTCTGTCACCTAGGCTGGAATGCTGTGGCACAATCATAGCTCACTGTAACTTTGAACTCCTCGGCCCAAGCAATCCTCCCACCTCACCCTCCCGAATATCTGGCATAGGACATCCGCTATTTTTTTTGATAGAGATAGGGTTTTGCAATATTGCCCAGGCTGGTCTCAAACTCCTGGCCTCAAGCAAGCCTCCTGCCTTGGCCTTTGAAAGTGCTGAGATTACAGGTATGAGCCACTGCACCGAGTCCCCCATTTCTTTGATTAATAAATAATATTCTAACATCTAGACATATTATTATTTATTCATCCATTGATAGATATTTGGGTTGCTTTTACTTTTAGGCTATTATGAATAATGTTGCTATAAACACTTGTGTACATGTGTGAGTGTAGACATATACTTTCACTTCTCATGAGTATGTACCTAGGACTGGAACTGCTGGGTAATTTTATATTTAATCTTTCAGGAACTGCCAGACTGTTTTCCAAAGTGAGATTTGATATTCCCAACAGCAGTGTGTGAGGATTCCAGATACTCCACATCTTTACCAACGCTTGTTATTGTCTGTCTTTTTGATATAGACATCCTAGTGGGTATGAAGTAATATCCTATTTGTGGTTTTCACTTGCATTTTCCTGGTTGATAATGATATTGAGCATCTTTTTACAAGCCTGTTGTTCATTTGTATGTCTTCTTTGGGAAAATATTCAAATTCTGTGCTCATTTTTGAATTGGGTTACTTATCTTTTTATTACAATTTGTAAATATTTTCTCCCATTCTGTGTGTTGTCTTTTCACTTTCATAATGGTATCCTCTGCAACACAAAAGATGTCCAGTTTATTTTTTTATTGCTTCTGCTTTTGGTCTCGTAGAATAATTTGGAAAGTGTTCTCTTCTATTCTTTGGAACAGTTGGTATTAATGCTTCAAATGTTTCATAGAATTCACCAGTGAAGACATCTGGTCTTGAGCTTTTCTTTGTGGGCAGTGTTAAAATGACTAAGTCCATCTCCTTATTTATTTATTGTAAAAGTCTATTTAGATTTTCTATTTCTTTTTGAGTTGATTTTAGTAGTTTGTGTCTTTCTAGGAATTTTTCCATTTCATCTTCCTCCATCTTCATGTTTGATTTTTCTTGGACAAGAGAAGAAAAATCACAGGTCAAGAAAATCTGGTGGTGTGTCTGGGTTTCAGACTGCTATACGAGATTGTGCAAGTTGGAGTGTATTTGAACTGTGTACCTGCACAAGTACACAACCTATGCAGATAAGCATGGTGGTCTTAAATAGAACTATTAAGTGTATTGATTTTGGAGCCAGACCATCTGGGTTTGAATCCTACCTCCCCACTACCTAGAGGTGTGTCCTTGGTTAAGTTACTTAATCTCCTTAAACTTCAATTTCCATCTATATAAGCCATAGTACCTTCTTCAGGGTTTTTCTTTTTCTTTTTGTTTTTGAGGATTAAATAACATAATACACATACAGTACCAAATTCAATAAATGTTACCTCTTATTAGGTATCCTTGTGGCCTTACTATAAACTTAATGAGGTTAGAAATGGGCTTTTTTCACCTTTAAAATTGTTGTATCTTTTGTACCTAACAAGTGTCCTGGTACTTAATAGGAGTCCAGAATTGTTTGTTTGATGTTTTCATGTCAAAAAACTAGATGTGAGGGCAAACAGCTTCTTCAGGATACTGGGTGATAATGAATGTTAAATGGAACAGTTAGAGGTGTACCGAAGCTACTTTGGCCCTTGTTGGGTTTAACAGAGTCATAAATGGCTTGAATAAAGCCATGCAGCCTATACCTATAAAATTCACACTTGACCTAAAACTAAGGAGGGAGAACAAAATGTAGGTATGTGTGTATTAGTGTCTTTATATTCCTTCCTATACTTGGGTCCTAATATAACAACTGCATAAGTAAGTAACAGAAATATGTGGATTAGCAGCAATATAAAAAAAATCCTAGGAGTTCTAACCAACAATAGACTCATTCTGAGTAAGTAGTTTAGAAGCAATTAAAATCTAAAGCTATGTTCATTATGTATAAAACAAAGGAGGGGACAGGCACACACAACAGATGTGTGGTGGCTTCACTTGTTTTTAGCTTTTTTTGGAATATGTCGCTCTAACTTTTTATAAACTGGATCTAGACCCTCAAATAACAGGCAGTAAACACTGAAACAGTCTCTTTTGTGTGAATAATGTTTTGTTATTATGAGCTAAAAATGCTTTTAGTAGATAGGTTGGTTTATGCTAGGTACAGCGCCTCATGATGACTGACATAAAGATATACTCTCTGACCACTGAAAGGGAGTGAATGGCCTTCCTTATAAGCATGAGTATCAGTCAGGCTCCTCAGATTTCACACGTGGTTATCAATCCTGTTCCTCGCTCCATTTAGCTGAAACATAGAATATGAGTACCTTTCAGTACTCATTTGTACCCAGTTACTTTCAAAACTGGAGTTGAGAAAAACAATATTAGCAAAAAACAACCAGAAGACTGTGTAATCCAAGCTTTTCCGACCCATGGTCCATGGGCCACATGTGGCCCAGTATAACTTTAAATGTAGCCCAACACAAATTCATAAACTTTCTTACAACGTGAGCTTTTTTGTGATTTTTTGAAAGCTCATCAGCTATTGTTAGTGTTAGTGCATTTTATGTGTCGCCAAAGACAATTGTTCCAGTGTGGCCCAGGGAAGCCAAAAGATTGGACACCCCTGATAATCTATCCACCCATACTCTAAAATGCATCCCTAAATTAATCCTATTGTAGAATCAGATTTGGAATGCATCATAGGCTGGCCCACATAAAATTGCTTTTATTGGAATACTTGGACATGAGGGCATCAAATTGTATTGAAGACTGTTCTAAGAAGCATCCTTATAAAATATGTCTTTGGTTTTACACTATTCAAACTATTTTCACTAAAACACAGTTTCTTAGAATAATTGTTTGAATTAAGCTTGGAAGGAAAGATCTTCCTAAGCAAAAATGGTAGAGGATGTGGGATTGGGGTGGCACAAGAAAAATTCAGAAGTGAAAAACCACAGTGTATATTTGCAAAATGATGGTTATCTCAGTTTACATGGAATGAGGCATACGATTAGGACTGGATAATAGGATAGAATCTGATTGTGGGGCCAAAGAATAAATATTATTTGGGAATGAATGGAAGATCACTCATTCATAAAAATATGTTTTGAGTGCTTACTATTTGACAGGTGCTGGATGTGGAGTGGCAAATAAGATGGACACACAAGCCTTGACCTCCTGGAGTGACTATGATCAAGATTATGATCAATGAGACAGACAGTAATCCAGGAAGCAAACAAATAAGTGTTTAATTAAAAAGAATAGGGTGCTAGAAAAGAACAGAGTGACAGCAGTGTTCTTGAGAAAGAATAGACTCATCTCTAAGGAGGTGACACTGAAATGGAGATCTGGAGGATGAGAGGTGGTGACCAGATGAAGGTGGGTAGGGAAGAACATTGCATGAAAAGAGAACAGTAGTTGTAAGGCCCTGGAAGGGGAAGGGTCTGATGCCTGAAGGAAACGAGAAAGACCAGTGAGGCTGGAGTATAGTGAGTTTGGAGGGACGCAGTGAGAGAAGTTGAAGCCATCCAACCACCTAAAGCCAGAGTATTGGGAATTTATTCTAAGTGCAGTGAGGAGCTTTTTACGCATTTTAAACAGGGTGTGCCTGTGTGTGACTGATAAGCTCCACTGATAATTCAGAATAGAGTTTTGAGTAGGGAATATTTTAAAAAGTAGACAGAACTGGAAAGAAGTTAAGGCTGGGCAGACTTATTGCAACAGTTTCAGACAGGTATTGGCAAACATTTTCCGTGAGGGGCCAGATAGCACATATTTTAGGCTTTGAGTGCCAAACAGTCTGGCTTAACCACTCAACTTTGCTGTTGTAGTGTGAAAGCAGCCATAAACAATACAGAAATGAATGAGTATGGTTGTGTTCCAGCAACATTTTATTTACCCAAAACAGGTGGTGGGTCATGTTTGGCTCTCAGGCCGTAGTTTGCTAGTCCCCATTCTGGGTATTAAAGACATGCCAGTGCACGTGCTTGTGAAAAAAGGTGAGGCCAAGAAAGACTTAGGGAGAAGAATTGCCAGGCTTTGGGACTACATGCAGGGCCTGAGAAAGAAGACATCAGGACAAGATTTGAAGTCTGGGTAACAGGGAGAACAGTGTATTTTTGAGAATTTTAAAGAAGTTAGGAAGAGAAGCTGGTTTCGGGGGCAAATAATGCATTTGCTTTTAGTGTCTACATAGTTTATACCAAATTTTCAGCTGAATTTGGCCAGTGTAGAAACATCCATAAGGCTGGCAGTTGGCAATAACATTCAAAGCTCATATAGGCTGTGAGAAATCTGGACCTGGGATCCCTCGTCTCTATTCGAAGGCCAGGGGTGATTCATTTGATCTGCCCCAAAAGAGGACTCCAAGATGCCTGCTCCTTTCTCGTTTAATGAGCACCCTCCTAAGCTGCAGATTCAGCTAAGAAAGGCTCTTTTCTCCAAAACACTTTGAAAGTTTCATTCTCTGTGCAGAGATGCATTTGTGTTTGAGAAAATGTGGTAAACCCTTGCGGATGTCACAGAGAGGTCAGTAACGCCTCCAGCTCTCTGCTGTGAACAACCGTCACCAGATACCACACGTGATTTGAATGCCTGTCTCCAGCAATAAAGACTGTCTCCTGGAGTGGATTTTTCGTTTTTGGGTCACTCTTAGTTTTAGCACATGTGTGTTTTAAAATATATTGCCATCCATCACACTGATACATTTTGCATTTTTTTATTATTCACATTCTAAAAAATTTACTAGTTTAATGAAAGTTGAAAAGAATGCCTGAAAAATATCCTGAAACTAACATAGGGCAAGATGAAAATTGGAGCTTAGTTTTGCTTTGGATGGCAGCACAGTTCTTGCAGAATTCTGTGCTTTGGATGTTATGGGTAGGTTTGGTGAATTAGGGGCAATTGTCCTGTGGTCTTCACTGCAGCCTTGGGGTTATGTGTCTGGAGTTGAGTAGGAGAAAGACATGGTTTGGCTAACATCAGGCTTCCTGTGCCTCTTGGAATGGTAGTCTGGCACAGTGAGATCTAGCATGGGAATCCTTTTGGAAATCTCTTGCCCCCTTTTCTTCAAAAGTCTGTTCATGGTGCTCACTGTACCCTGTATTCCAATTCAGGTGGCCGACCACAGTGATTTCCCCTACTGGTGATATCGGAGCCAAGTTCTGTCTTTTCCTTCTTGCCCCTCCTTTTGGGGGAAATTGCTATTCTCCCTCCAACCCTATTCATATGGTCTTAATGAGGACTATCGTCCTTTTACACATTTCTAGTTTCCTGGACACCGTGATGGCTTGGTCCAGAGATGGCCCATGAGCTCTTCCCTGTGAGTTTTTAAGTTCAGTTTGCGGTCGTGGTGCCATGTCCACATAGAATGAGGAACATCCCAGGGAGAACAGAATGAAGATGAGGCAGAGAGCACCCATAGGGGGCACAAGTCTCCATTTCCCCTAAAATCTTCGGTGCTGCCCTCCCTGTCCTGCTCGGGGTTTGGGTGACAAACTCTTTCTCTGATTTTATGGAGCTACCCCAGAATCTCGCCAACCAATCTTCCTTTTGCTTAAGCCAGTTTAGAGTTGGGGTTCTTTTATTTGCCATTTTATAAGGTGTGGAATAGGAATGGCAACAGAGGATCGTAACAGATTATTCTCCTTCTGAAATCACACCACAGAAACAGTGGCTGGTTCTGTTCGCTCTGTATGAGCATAGGAGCAGAAGCACCACCTTCATGCAGTTCCTCAGAGTTAGTCTCAAGACTTGCAGAATTTTCGACAGGGGCTGCCCCTGAGGGCATAGATAATCAGAACGCTTGAGGAGGCAGGTGTCATGATGAGAAATCACTTTTTGTAGCCCTACCAATAGACAGCCAAGGGGGAATAAATGGGAAAAATGATCTGATCTCCCCAGAAAGTGTCTTAGGTCTGGCTTTGTTCTGGGAAGGAGACTCTATTTAACTATCTTGGTTCTCCTTCAAATGGCCCCAGCCTGTTGGCCCATCTTTACTGTTCTCTACAGAGAGAGGACTAATAAACCTTCCTTGGACATGACTTCTGTTTTCTTGCCTCTGTCTTCAACCTCAGTGTCCCTCCTCCCCACACTTTAACACCTTTTGAAATACTACATCTACTTCAAGGTTTATTGAAGATGCTACTTCCTACCTGAAGCCTACCTTTATTGGCTCCGGCTAAAATTAACCTTTGCACCTGTCATTAAAATAGAGTTTTTATAATTCCCTTAGAATTTATGCACTACTTCTCCCAATGCTCACAGGTATATCATTTTATTTTCATGTTAGCTTATAAAACATCAGGTCAGAAGATTGGCCTATATAATTTCTAAACTCTCTTGCACTAACTCTGTAATTCTAACCCTAATATGAACTGTTTACAAACTTACAGTATAAATAAAGGCATATATTTTTATTTTTAAAATGACGGTCTTAGGACCTCTTATCCTTTATTGTCAGGAGTTTAGTATGTCCTTCTTTCTTGAGATCCTCTCTTCCTGAGCTGCCCCACAACTCCAGGGAGGCGCTGTCCAAAAGGACTTTCTGCCATGATGATAGGCACATGTGGCTAGTGAGCACTTAAAATGTGGTTAGTGGCTAGGAACTGGACTTTTAATTTTATTTAATTGAGACTTAAATAGCCACGTGTGCGTGTTTGGCTATGGCTACTATATTGGATAGCACAGCCCTAGGAGCTTCCACAGTCCAACAAAGAATTTGCTCCAACCTTTACCCCTTCCTGAGGCATCAGTGGGGTAAGTGACAACAATAGCTGATGCTTCCTATCACCAAAGGATGTTGCTGGTGGAAGTGCAGTGCTGGTCCCCTGCTGGGAAGGGAAGGTGATAGAATCCTGCTCTTCCTACTGCAACTCTTGGGGAGTATGATCCTACTCTCTTAGGTTAATCTTGGTCTTGCTGCTTATGCTTGGGCTCTGAGGCTGGAAGTCTTATCATTCATCTTTTCCCACACACAATTACCACCCCAGACTTCTGCAGCAACTCAGTGTCGGGGTCAGAACTGATTCTACTGTCCACCATCTCATGGGCCCAGAATCACTGCCTCCATTCTGTCTAGGTATCCATCAATAGGAGTCAGATGGGTTTTCCTTCCGAACCCCCCAAAACACGAAAGATCTGCCTTTGTTTGAATTCCTCCAGAAATAGACCCCTAGGCGAGAATTAAACTGTAAGTAGTTTATTTGGGAGGTGATCCCAGGAAACATCAGCATGGGAGTTGAGAAGTAAAATAGAAAAGTGAAGGAAACCAATAAAGGATAATGAGTCAAACGAGTTACTACTGTGCAGCTGAAGCTCAGCCCTCCTGGGGAACTCTAGGAGGGAGTATAGAACATGTTTTAGTATTACCCTGAGAGGCAAATAAGATAGGATCTATTTACCACATCCCCATCTCTCGTGGTCCGAGGGCTTCTCCTGATCTCCTGAAAGCGTTAAGTCTCTAGCACTTTCAGCTTGCACTGGGGGCAGTCAAGTATGCCTCACTGGCAGAGGAAAGCCAGTAGGCAGAGTTACAGGCATTTGCAGCAAGAAGTCACTGGAGTAGAGAGGTGAGCCAGGGAGTGATGATGCCTGTTCAAGGGTCCTGGACACTCATATATCCTTTTATAAAATCAGCTGCCTTAATTGGTTCTGGGATTCTCACACCTCCCCATTCTAGGGACAGCATCCTTGGAAGTTTCTTATGAGTAGAATCTCCTACAGTTATTAAATCTGGGATGGGCGTCCTTTTTGGTTAGCGTATTCAACTCGGTTTGCCTGTTTAGTCATATATTGGCCATCCAATGTACCAAAGACATCAAACACAACTTGTATGTGATCTAAAAACACAATAAAATCAAATGGAAATCACCTCCTCCACAGGTCCTAACAGTAGCACCTTCTCTGTATAAAAAAAAGGCAGCTTGGGATATAAAGACATCTTAAAATTTTAGATTTTAAATACATACATTTTCATAAACTCTTGCTTCCCCCAGTATCGGCAGAAATAAGCTGTATTATGTTGTTACAGATGAACAGAATATACGTGCACAGAGTGAGAAAACAGGTTTTTAAAGTAAAGGAAGTGAACAATGGAATCTGTTCTTAAATACAGGCAGGTGGATTTTAGCGATGTGGAAGTCTCTCTGTAGGTGAACTTGGTGTTCTTTCACGGTAAAAGCATTTGGCTTAGTTTGTATTTTAGAAAGATCTTTGGTGACAGTATCTCCTCTCCTTCTTGAAGCTTGAAATAGAAGGGATTTTTAGCCTTACATTTAATCACAAATTTAATTGGGTCTATATGCAAAGATTTACAATCATTCCAGATTATGCAGAGTATCAATAATAGAGTAGCTACCCGGCAATGTGTTGTTTCTCATTGAACATTCAGTGCATGATATGAAGATTTATCTTGTAAATATCACTGGGTATAGCCTTGTAAATTCAAAGATACGTTATCTAAAGTTCAGCTTTGAATATGGAGCAAATGAAGGAAGAATGAATTTTTAAATGAAAAGATCAAAAAGGATAATTAATATTTCATAATCTTAATTAACTTTTCCATGCACACTGATTTTGTATGTTATTTGGGGTGTAAGAGGTGATTAGTGCTTTCATAACCAAATCAGATAATCTGGTCACAAAGTTGAACGTTAAAGGTAATGCAAACATCTTGTTTGGCTTGAGAAAAGAGCCATCAAGTTCCTCAATTAGCTCTGTGCTTATTCTGGGGAAGTTGCTACACAAGTGAATAAGATTGTAAGCATTTAGAATAAGAGGGAAGTTGTTAAGCATGCTGAGTTGGTTTCTACTGGTGAGAGATGTGTGAGTTGCTGGAATTTTGAGAAAGGAGAAACCCCACACTAGGGAACATGGGTTAAATCAAGTTGTCCAGTATACTTACAAACATGATAGGATTTAACAGATCTCTCAGAGCAGTAGAGTTGGCTAGTGCTTCCATGTTGGTAGACACCTGGCTCTTGAAGCCAGCTAGAGTTATGTCTGCATATCTACCTACTGGCCCTGGAGAGGTAAATGGTGCATATCAACCAGGGATAGATGAAATTGGCCAGGACCTTTGATCATGATTTACTTTCCCTTTGGCCTCATCTTTCCATCTTCAAGCCCTTGGCTCCAAGACTTTGACCAGGACCCTACTTCTGACTCTGGTTCTACTTCTGACCAACCCCTTCAGAACTAGCACACTTACTCCTGATAATCTAGGATGTCAACTCTTTCTCTTCTTTCACTTCCCTTGCTCCAGTGACTCCTCCTGCTCAGGCTGAGAATTCCCAACTTTTTTCTATTGACTTTGTTAATCTCCAGCTGGCTCAGTCTCTGACTTCCTTGAGGTTGAGGTGGCATTTTGGGGAGAAAAGGGAAGGAGAGATTCAGATAATTAACCCCTGGGAGGTGACTAGAACTTCAAGTTCTGCACTTGCTTCAGAGCATGCTGGGTTCATAAAGGCAAAATGAGAGCCAATGTAGGACCATGGAGAGGTGGTCAAGAGCAAGAGACCCAGTCCTAATTTATATGCAGAGATTGAATTTTGTATAACTTAGGACATGCTAGGTTTTGCTATAATAACACACAGCCCCCGAATCAGTGTTATAACAAAATGAAAGTTTACTTCTTATACATACAAAGTATCCAGTGTGGTATGGGGTGATAATCTGCTCCAGTGTCCCTCAGGGACCCATGCTAACCAAGGCTAGCATTTTAGGATTTGTATCATGTAGGTCATGTGCACTTAACACTCCACAACAGGAGAAATAAGATTGGAGAGTCCAGCATGGGCTTTTCATTGCCTCGGTGCAAAGGTGATACACTTCTGGCCACATTTTACTGGCTAGAACTAGTCAGATGATCCTGTAACTTTAAGGGGTTTAAATGTAGGAGAGGGAGTACAGTATTTGGGGAGAATTACTGCCCCTACCACAAGATCTGTGGGTAAGGATCCCACCCAAAGGAGAGGAACAGGGATGCTGACATACAGGCCAGGAGTTTGGGGAAGCAAGTCCAGAGGAACCCATCCAAAAGAGGGGTGGGGGAAGGAATCAGGAGAGCCTGGGCCTGGCACAAAGGAGCTCCAGGGAGCCCACAGCTAGCTGACTTCTCATTCCTAACCACTAGAATGGCCTGGAGCAGGGACTGACATGCAGAATCTGAAAGCCACCTTCAAGGATCATTGTTTCACATTATTATGAAGGGAGTTTAATAATAACAAATGCTTAAATGTATAGAGAATGCATTGAAAAACCATATGATTCATGCATAATGTTTTGAATTAGTCAGTCATCCCAGGAGGAAATGTGCCATGTTCTGGTTTCATCACCTTATTGGGAGAGTTACCTATACTTCTGAATCATATACTTTGTGTATAAAATGGAGCTAATCTTTGATAAATTGTGGCTACTGTTTTTTACATTAAGTAGTTATATTCAGGACATCATGTATTCTTCTCTATAAACCTAGAAGATTATTATTATTACTAGCAACCCCACTTTACAAATGAGACCACCACTGACTTCCAGAGAGGACAGTGTTGCATAGCTAGTAAGAGGCTGAGCTGGGATTTAGACATAGGTCTCAGATGAATCCACTATCTCATATTTGATTGCTAGAGCTAAATAGAATATATAACATATCTGATACTTCCTAGGAGCTCAATAATGTTGATTCTTCTTCCTCTTCTTTTCCCTTTTTCTTTCTTCCTCTCCTCTCTGGAACTCCAGCCAAATAACTCATCACCTGTTGGGGATTCCTTCAGGGATTTGAGAAGTGATAGTAAACGACTCAGACAATGATTTCTCCAGGTGAGCATGGGAGTGAGAGCTGGTGATGGAGAGACTGGACATGTGCTCTTACCAGTCTTGCTTCTGGCTCTGTGCCCATGTGGAGGCTGGCAGAGGCAGGGGAAAGAGGGGACCAAAAAGAGTCACATGCCTACTTACCTTCCCCAAAATAAGAAGAAGAGGGCTAGCCTTCACCCGCTTTTTTCCCTTTTTGCAATATTTCTGTCCTTAGTGCTGTTGCAGGTGTTTATTAATATTTGGATAAAGTGAGTAACTTGGTCATACAAATGTTACTTTTTCTTAAACAGGGAAAGCTCTACCAATTTCCAGCTCTTCTAAAAAATGAAGTCATTTTCATCCCCATTCTTAAAAATATGTGGATTTTCACACAAAATAAGCTGTTTCATCGGCCAGATTCTGTGTTTCTCCTATTCTGGAAACAAGGTGTCATAGGGCAGTGGGGTTGAAGGTAAAGGGTATGGAAGGGAGGGTGTGATTGTTTATCTTGAAACCAAGACTGTGTGTGTATGTGTATGTGTGTGCATGTGTTTTAATTTAGAGGAAAGTAAGTGATATCTCTTTATGACACCCAGCATGGTTTGAGGATATTTATTTTATTTTATGTCATTCTCTAAATAAACTGGATGACTGCCAAGGAAAAAATACTCTGAGACATGATTCCTAGTATCTACTCTAGTGAGCTACTCTGAAAACTCCGGTCTGCCACTTGGTGTGAGTTTCAGGTTCTTAAAGGGTAGTTTGAGTCTTCATGCATGGGAAGCTTATGACTTTGGCTTCTTCATCTATTTCTACTTAGAAAAAAAACTTTTGACAGAATCTCAGAATGATTTAGAATCTGTCTGTAATCAAATGCTAATAAATATATCCATTAATGAGATGTGCTGCTGATTTGCTTATTGCTTACCCTGTGATGTGTTATAGGCTATTTGCTTGGTAATTTTAATGATAATGATGATTCACTACCACTAGTCCATCAAGGTCAAATTATCTCTTAGCTAAAAGTTTAAGTTTACTCTCCTGACTTAACTGAGCAAGGCAGATGTAGCCCTAAGAGGTGCATATCTTGGGGTAGGAAACACACCAATTTGTTTCTTTTTAGACTTTTTGCCTCAAAGGTGGTTTTGGAGTCTCATGTTTTTTCTGTTGTAAAGTGTTGCCATTGGGGACAAGAACATTATAAATCAGAATGGTAAGACTTTGATTCAAGATGCTGAGTCACCAAAGGGAAGACAGTATGTCACATCCCTGGCTTCTCAAGGATTTAGAAAATCATTCTCCTCTATCTGCTTTGCATATAATGGGGCAGGTCAGCATACAGAGTATGCAACTCTTTGGTGAATATGCAATGATTGTCCCCATAGCTAATCTGATAGATCAACAGAAGATCGCAGTGGACCTTGTTATAAGAAAATAGAGGAAGTAGCCAGGCAAGGTGGCTGATACCTGTATCCCCAGCACTTTGGGAGGCCGAGGTGGGTAGATCACTTGAGGCCAGGAGTTTGAGACCAGCCTGGCCAACAAGGCGAAACCCCATCTCTACTAAAAATACAAAAATTAGCTGGTGTGGTGGCACATGCCTGTAATCCCAGCTATGCAGGAGGCTGAGGCAGGAGAATTGCTTGAATTTAGGAGGTGGAGGTTGCAGTGAGCCGAGATAGCACCACTGCATGCCTGGGTGACAGAACAAGATTCTGTCTCAAAAGTTA
The DNA here is from genome assembly GCF_037993035.2 of Macaca fascicularis. NCBI lineage: Eukaryota > Metazoa > Chordata > Mammalia > Primates > Cercopithecidae > Macaca > Macaca fascicularis. Next base: position 65,679,136 of record NC_088387.1, on the reverse strand, counting down.
AAAAAAAAAAAAAAAGAAAAAAAAAAGAAAAAGGAAAGAAAGAAATAGAGGAAGAATAATGGAACTCTGCAGGAATTGGTTCACCTATTGAATTTCCTTTTAGCTTTAAGGAAAAATCTTTCTCTCCTTCCTCCAAACACTTATGCTCCTATTGTCAAAACCATTCACTTGGCAGTGGCACTTGTCACACTCTGCTTGTATTGTGAGTAAAAGTTTTAGGCGTGAAAGTCTAATATCTCAACTAGATAAGAGAGTTCCTCAAGGCGAGAGGCCGGGCTTTCCACTTCTTTGTGTCCTTGAATCTTCTAGCTTTGAAGTTAATACATAGTGGTGCATAATATACCATTTATTATTATAAATTATGAATTGTTATGAATTATTATTCAAATCATTGCTACAGCTCATTATTCATACTTGATGAAAATGCAGTCAAAGTTAAAAGTATGTTGCTTTCTTTCTTATGTATCTGTGTAGAATCAAAACAAGTTTATGTTGACTCATGACCCAAAGTTCTTATGTAGGGAACTTTCTTTAAACAAGATTTATATTCGAAATTCAGTTTGTTAAATTGAGTGAGTATTTACTGAGTTTCTATCATGTGAAGTGTTATAGGGTATAAAAAAAGAAATAAGATAGTATACAAGCACTCAATAAGCTTTTAGTCTAATACAGGAATTGGGAATGGATTTCAACTTAAACATCTCTATCAATTGCTAGTAGCTGCTTAGAATGCTGATAAGAATTATTAGATTCAGTAGGAAAGAGCAGTATGATCAATTAGTAAACTCTACTATTTACTTAGGAGTGGAGAATGATATCATGAGTGCCACAGATTTGAAGAATAAATTCAAAGTCTAGATAGTAGAAGATTATTTTTAGTAGAATCCAATCAATTAATAACTTAATCAGATTTGTTTGGTACAAAGTAAGTAAGTACCAAACAAATATATAAATTACATGAAAAAAAAAATATATATATATGAAAAAAAACTATGCCCAGTCTGCCATAACAAAATACCATAGACTGGATGACTTAAACAACAGAAATTTATTTTCTCATAATTCTGGAGGCTAGAAGTCCAAGATCAAGGTTCTAGGTGATTTGGCTTTTGGTGAGGGCTCTTTTTCTGGCTTGTTGACAGCTGCCTTCTTGCTATGTGTTTACATAAATGACCTCTTTTGCTTGTGCATGTGGAGAGCTAGTCAGTTCTCTGGTATCTTTTCTTATAAGGTCACTAATCCTATTGGATCAAAATCCCACCCCTGTGACCTCATTTAACCTTAATTCCTTAGAGGTCCTATCTCCAAATACAACCATGTTGGGAGTTAGGGCTTCAACATATGGATTTGGGGGGATATAAACATTCATTTCATAGCAATGTGTGATACAAAGGATAGCTTCATGTCTCCTATTTGAATAAGAGGATATCACAGAAGTTATAGATCCAGATAGGGTTATCATTTTTTAAAAAGCAAGACATCAGAATTAATCATTAATTTTAAAAATAATAGCTGCATTTAAAGACATCTAGTCTTACAGGTTGTTCATTGTAGATCAAGTAATCTACATAATGTGTTTTTAAAAATTAGATCTTATGGGCTTTAAAAGTCTTATCTGAAATTCCTTGTGGAACAAAGTTTCATCAAAGCCACTCCAAAAGGCCTACGTAAAAATAACCATTCTTACTGCACTCCATGCAAGTAATCAGGCCAAGTATAAGGCTAAAGTTTATTCATAATTAGTTTTTACCAAAAATGAGGACTGGAGAAAACAATTTTGCTCCAAAGCTTATCATACATTTGTCGTTAAATCCTAGTCTCATTAATCATTTTTAAGCTTTTTGCCTATATTTTAGACTAACTCTGCTTATTCCTGTGAATCAAGTGGTAATCTTCTGCAGCTTGGGGGGGAAAAAAGAGGGCTGGACAGGTAATGTAAAAATGTGAATCGATTTGCTAGTTCTGGGCAATTATCTTGCAAATTCTGCCATGTAATGAAAGTGAATAAGGTGCCCATAACCTGGAGGTTTCTTTGGGAAAACAAAACCAAGGAACTTCATAGCCCCCCAAGGGGGAATTCTATATGTTGGCAAGGAAAATTTTCGATGGAAATTACCAACCACACCACACTTGTGGGAACTGCTCTTCTCACTCTACTATTTGCAATAGAATTATACATGGTATCACCTTCTAACTGAAATATTGGACAGAGAGTTTCCATTGCTGTCATGTTTTGCCTAATTAGTATCCTTATAGTAGGGATAACAGTTACAAAAAGAAAGCATGAAAGTTTTACTGCCACTGAGTCTGCTAGGACTTTTTATTGGGTTTAGTGATGCAGTTTTAAATGAAACATGCTGCTTTTGGATTAACACCTCTAATAAAGTAGAGGAAAATCTACAGGTATTTAAAAATCAACTCAAAATTATTAACAGGCTCAGAGAAAATGCTGGCTTCAGCCCCAGGTGGCTACAATCCCTCTTTAATGAATTCTAGTCTTTATGGAATTGGTTAACCCCTTTATTAAGCCCTCTCTTACTTATATGTCTTGTATTGATATTTGGACCCTACATACTCAATACTATAACTCAAATTGTTTCTTCTTGCCTAGAAGCAATCAAACTCCAAATGGTGCTGTAAACTGAACCACACATCCACACGCCATTCTTCCCAGGACCCTTAGATCAACCCCAGGAGGAGCCCTAGCTGCTGTTCCCCATTTGAAGCCCCTTTTCAGCAGGAAGTAGCCAGAAAGAGTCGTCGCCCCAAACCCTCTGACAGCAGTTAGTGTGGTATCTCCACGGGGGGGACTGTTGTAGGAGTTATTAAGAAATAATTTTAGGCAGATAGAGAGGAAAAGGGGTCCTTGGGAAGTTTTCATATTTTTGTTTTTTTGAGACGGAGTCTTGCTCTGCCGCCCAGGCTGGAGTGCAGTGGCCGGATCTCAGCTCACTGCAAGCTCCGCCTCCCGGGTTTAGGCCATTCTCCTGCCTCAGCCTCCCTAGTAGCTGGGACTACAGGCACCCGTTACCTCGCCCAGCTAGTTTTTTTTTTTTTTTGTATTTTTTAGTAGAGACGGGGTTTCACCGTGTTAGCCAGGATGATCTCGATCTCCTGACCTCGTGAGCCGCCCGTCTCAGCCTCCCAAAGTGCTGGGATTACAGGCTTGAGCCACCGCGCCCGGCCTAGTTTTCATTTTTTAAAGCATCTCCAGAAACGTTTTTTTGTGAAGCTCCAGCTCTTAGAGCCAGGCTGGCAACCTTTGATATGCAAATGCCAACCATTAGAAACTGGGTCTACCAAAACATGGAGAGTCCCTCCGCCTTCTTGCCCTTTCCCCACATGCTCCTGGCAACATGGCCCCCACCTATCCCCATGTGTGTAGAACATCATGGTGCCCTGTATTTGCATATTAAAAGGCTAGGGTGGGAGGGCCAGCTTTTTTGTAGGCTACATGAATGACATACCTAGTCAAACCAATCCCTTGAGGTCTATGGAAATCAGACATTGCCTTCTCCAGCCTCTGCATATATACCTGGCTGGTGTCCACCATACTTGGGGACCTCCTCTTTGGACTTTGGAGCACCCCCCCGCCCCCGCCCCCGTCTCTGTATGGGGAAGCCTCTTCTGCCTTCTCTCTTTAAATTTTAAAAGAAAATTTAAAAGTTTTCTTTCTTGCCTATTAAACTCTCCGCTCCTTAAAACTAACTAACTAACTAACTAACTAACTAACTAACTAACTAACTAACTAAAAATTAGACCAGGCTAGATGCTATGGCTCATGCTTATAATCCCAGCACTTTGGGAGGCTGAGACAAGTGGATCACTTGAGCTCAGGAGTTTGAGACCAGCCGCAATATGGGGAAAACGCGTCTCTACAAAAGATACAAAAATTAGCTGGGCATGGTAGTGTGTGCCTGTGGTCCCAGCTGCTTGGGAGGTTGAGTTGGGAGGATGGCTTGAGTCTGTGGGCAGAGGTTACAGTAACTCCAGATCACACCACTGCACTCCCGCCTGGGCGACAGAGCCAGACCCTGTTTAAAAAAAAAAAAAAATTACATCAAGCCAGTAGTTCAAAATAATGAGTGTTAGATGCATATTCAAACAAAAAAAGTATACTCTTCTAAATATTAGTGACAAATTAAAATAATAATGATACATTAAAAAATACTATCTTCCAAGTGATGTTAACTGCAAACTTTTGGCCTTGGAATTGTTGTCTTATATGTACTGATGGAAGAATATGCTATCTTTCCTTTACTTACCAACAAGCCTCATTTTTGTGTTGATGTGTGTTTAACAGACTGAAAAATTTCACATTTGTTCTCATTGCTACATCCATTACAGTGGAATTTTAAAATGTGATTTCTTAAGATAACATTTGCTCTTGGTGAAATTTAAATCTGGAGCCAGGCTAGATTTTGTTTTTTGTGTTAGAGTTTTAAATTTTCCCCTAAGAAAATCTATTTATTAAAGTGATAAGATACTAGAGTTATTACTCCTAGAAAAATAGAAAATATATCAGTGCTTGCATTTCAAACTTATCCAGCTCTTGTTTATCTTGCCAGACCTCCAGGGATTTATATTTCAGAGTGAAAAAAATTAAATAACATTTATTTTTTATTATTAAAGTAAAAGCCAACCTGGGCTTTAACATAACTCTTAGCTTTAAATGGCTCATAATATCTTGTCATTTCTCTTTTATTCTGACATGACTGAACTGTAGAACACCCATATTGATAAAATGGAATCCCTTGATTTTAATAACAAACAATCTTTATAAGATGTTCAGTGAATTATTGGTTAAGGTCTAGAAAATTATAGAGAATATTTGTTAATCCTATTCCTACCTCAAAATGACTTTCTCTTTACTTTTTTTACTGTAGGGATGATGCAGTGGCTAAAAGTGATACAGTGAAGTGTGACTGGGTAATGACTGAAATGTACATATGAAAAAGATTTGAGAATCCTGTAAATAGGGAAGCATATCATTTCAAGAATTTAGCATGGAGGCTGGTGTAGCAGCTCACGCCTACAATCCCAATGCTTTAGGAGCCTGATGTGGGAGAATTGCTTGAGGTCAGGAGTTCATGACCAGCCTGGACAACATAGCAAGACGCCATTTCTAGTAAAAAGAAAAATTAGCCAGGTATGGTGGCATGCACCTCAGTACTTGCCAATCAGGAGGCTGAACTGGGAAGATAGCTTGAGCCCAGGAGTTTGAAGTTCAGTGAGCTATGATTGTGCCACTGCACTCCAGCCTAGGTGACAGAGTGAGACCCTGTCTCTAAAAAATAAAGAAATTAAAAAAAAACTTTAGCATGGAAATAATTTTTTTCATGCCTTGGAGACATAATATAATAGATGGAATTATAATCTGAAATATTTACTGTTTTTATTATAATATTTTTCCAATTAAGTACATATCAACAATAGATCAGAACCACCTATATTCATTGCATATATTAACTTAGAGATAACTATTAACATTTTAGTGTATTTCTTTCCTGTCATCAAAATTAGGATTATATGGCATATTTTAGAATGCTATATTTGTGTAGTAATATATCATAAACATTTAATTTTACTTTTATGTATTAATGAAATAAAATTCTATCCTATAGATGTACCATACTTTAACAAATCTATATTACATTTATGTTACTTGCAATTATATTGCAAATGTTATGAACATTTATGCTACTTGCAATTTTCTGTTATGTCAAGTAATATTGCCTCAAACCATTTGATATACGTGATTGTACATAAATTATTTTTCTTATGATAAATTCCTAAAAGTGGAAGTCCTGGGTTAAAGGCTATAATATTTTTGTGAATCTTAATAAACATTGTTTTTCAGAAAGATGTGCTATTTTATATTCCTATCAATTTGAAAGTGCTTCTTTCTTCATACCTTTGCTAACACAGAATGTTACAATTTTTTATGCTTGTCAATTTGATAGAAAAAAAATTATGTATTATTGTTGACTATTTACAGACTTAGCTTTGGGCTTAGATCAGAACACAGTATATAGAAGGATGTCTTCCCAACCTGTCTTATTAGTCTAAAGGTTAATTTAATTTAATTTTATTTTTGAGATGGAATCTCACTCTGTCACCCAGGATGGCGTGCAGTGGCACGATCTTGGCTCACTGCAACCTCTGCCTCCTGGGTTCAAGTGATTCTCCTGTCTCAGCCTCCCAAGTAGCTGGGATTACAGATGCCTGCCAAGATGCCTGGCTAATTTTTTTTTTATTTGTATTTTTAGTAGAGATGGGGTCTCACCATGTTGGCCAGGCTGGTCTTGAACTCCTGACCTCAGATGATCCTCCTGCCTCGGCCTCCCAAAGTGTTGGGATTACAGGCGTGAACCACCACACCCGGTCTAAAGACTAATTTTAAACTGATGCCTTTCCATTAATCCATTCCAAATGTTTTTGGAGTGCTTCCTCAAAAAACCAAAAAATTTAGAATGTAAAATTGTGTATTTGCTAAGTTAGTAATATTCCTCAGTAGATACCACATTAGCACTATGGTCTATGCAAGGATTCTCTTGTATGTTATTATTTCCCCTTCTTTCATTCTGATTCCCACTCCTTTTCCCTTCTCTTCCCATAAGCAGCTATTTCAGTGTGTTTCACATATATATTTGAATATGCATGCTTCCTTGAACAATAGTGTTTTGTGTTTTTATCTTACATATGTCGTATTATTCACAAATCTTGTTTTATCTTAAATTTTCTACTACTAAACACTACATTTAAAAAAATTAAACTCTATTCACATTGTGAGCATGTTTAGATTTTTATTCCTAATTGCTGCAAAAAATTCTATAGTGTATGTCTGAGGTCCAAAGAAGAAGGAAAATATTTGTGCTCAGTTTTGGGAAGATTAATGATCATTTATATGTTGTTGTTTCTTGAATAAAGGATATCATGATTAGTTATATGGTTACATATGTCTACCATGGATCTATAAGCTTCTGAGAGGGATGCAAGTACTTTTAGGGAAGCTTAATTGGTAGCACTCTCTTAGGACAGCAACACTCCTGGGAGAAATAAGATTATTCTGTCTATTGTTAACATTCATTCAGTGTGGAGTGTGCAGCATGCCATTGACTTTGGGTAGGGGACAATATTGGTGTCACACACTGTAGCATGCCTCTCTCACTCTGCCATGGGGTTCTGTAGCCAGAAACATAACACCAACTCTCATATCTTGTATCTTTGACATCATGCATAATGTCCTGTGCATAGAAAGATGCACTCAAATAATATTTGCTGAAGGAATGAATGAAATCATTCTAAGATTAATCTTAGAGCAGGGTATCCAATGTTTTGGCTTCCCTGGGTCACATTGGAAGAAGAATTGTCTTGGGCCATGCATAAAATACACTAATGATAGCTGCTGAGCTAAAAAAAAAAAAAAAAAAATAGCAAAAAACTCAAAATGTTTTAGGAAAGTTTATAAAATTGTTTTGGGCCTACAAAGAACTTAAACAAATTTACGAGAAAAAAACAACCCCATCAAAAAGTGGGCAAAGGATATACGAACAGGCACTTCTCAGAAGAAGACATCTATGCAGCCAACAGACACATGAAAAAATGCTCATCATTACTGGTCTTCAGAGAAATGCAAATCAAAACCACAATAAGATACCATCTAGCGCCAGCAAGAATGGCAATCATTAAAAAGTCAGGAAACAACATATGCTGGAAAGGATGTGGAGAAATAGGAATGCTTTTACACTGTTGGTGGGAGTGTAAATTGGTTCAACCATTTTGTGGAAGACAGTGTGGCAGTTCCTCAAGGATCTAGAACTAGAATTACCATTTGACTCAGCAATCCCATTACTGAGTATATATTCAAAGGATTATAAATCATGCTACTATAAAGACACATGCACATGTATGTTTATTGCAGCAATATTCACAATAGCCAAGACTTGGAGCCAACCCAAATGTCCATCAATGATAGACTGGATAAAAAAATGTGGCACATATATACCATTGAATACTATGCAGCCATAAAAAAGGATGAGCTCATGTCCTTTGGAGGGACATGGATGTAGCTGGAAACCATCATTCTCAGCCAACTATCACAAGGACAGAAAACCAAACACCACATGTTCTCACTCATAGGTGGGAATTGAACAATCAGTTCACTTGGACACAGGGCGGGCAACATCACACACCGGGGCCTGTCGGGGGGTGGGGAGCTGGGGGAGGGATAGAATTAGGAGAAATACCTAATGTAAATGATGAGTTGATGGGTGCAGCAAACCAACATGGCACGTGTATACCTATGTATCAAACCTGCATGTTGTGCACATATACCCTAGAACTTAAAGTTTAATAAAATAAATAAAAAATAAATGTAATCACAAAAAAATGGTTTTGGACCACATTCAAAGCCATCCTGGGCTGCGTGTGGCCCACGGGCCATGGGTTGGACAAGCATGTTTTAGAGCAGTAAGATAGGATGATAGAGATTCCAGTTACCCAAGAAGTGAAGGATTTCAGAAGAAACAGCTGTTCATGGTACACAATTCATTCATGTTTGCTTCTCCTTTCCTTCCTGAACACTTGGAATACTATACTTGCTAGCTCTTTTGCAATTATGTGAAACTGACTAGTTGAAGCCAATGAAATAGGCATGGAACTGACATGTGTCATTTTCATGTCCAGGCATTTAAGAGCTAGTGTGCCACCTCCAAGCTCTGTTTCCCCTTTCTCTGGCTAGGAGGTCACATGTTCCAGATTGTGCAGCTACAGGATGGCAGAACCTTAGACAGATTTCCACCCTGGGACTATTGGGAGGAACCACCCCTCTCCCTTTCTCTGCCAATCTGTATTGGGAAAAGGTTTGGAAGTACTGGCGAGGGTATTATATTTCAAGAAACGTGACCAAGAAAGCCTTTAGGGAGATGTTTGAGACCTTAAAAGCTGAAGGAAGTGATGAGGTAAGATACCTGGGGCAGGAGTATTCTAAGCAGAGGAAGCAGTAAGTACTGTCCCATCAGTAAGACCTGAGGAAGGACTAAGCTTGTTATGTCAAAAGAGACAAAGTCAATGTGTTTGAGGCAGAGTGAACAAGGGCAAAGGTAATAGAGATAAGGTCAGGCAGGTACTGGGGTATGGGAGAAGAGGTAGTGCAAAGCCTTTTAGGACATCATGTGAACTTTAGCTTTCATTCTGAGTGAGATGGAGGACATTGTTGAGTTTTGCATATTGGAATGATATGATCTCATTTATATTTTACCTATGCTGAGAACAGGCTGGCGGGTGGCAAAGAAGCAGGGTGTGTAGCTAGAAGGCTACAATAATCAGGAAAAAACTGTGGTGGCTTGCATAGGGTGATACCAGTAGAAAGGGTATGAAGCAATCAAAACCTGGATGTATTATGAAGGTAGAGACAATAGAATTACAGATGACATGATGAAGGGTATAAGAGAAAGAGTCAAGGGTGACTTCGTGGTGTTCGGTCCGTGCAACAGGGAGAATGTAGTTGATATTTGCTGAGATGGAAAGACAGCAGGGAGAACAAGTTTGGGAGACTATTTAGGAGCCTAGGTTTGGGTGGGTTAGGTTTGAGATACACACTGGACATGCAAATATGTTGATGAAGGGGGATTATGCTTAGGTTACCTTGGCAAGGAAACTGGATTGGTGAGAATAATGGGTAATGGCATGCCTTATTTGGATACTGAGGTCCAGGTTCTCTAATACTAAGGGTATTTGGGGGTCTTGTCCACAATTTCTGTTGGACAAGCTGGCCTGAAATTCGGTTTCCCAATCATTATGGTTAGGCTGAGTTTCTACAAGGCTAGCTGTTGATTTGGCAGGAAGAACATCTGCCTATGACAGCTATCCTATCCATTTGGCAGTCAAAAGGCCAGAATTCCACACTCTTTGTGTGAAAAATCACCTAACACTACTAATCTCAAAGCTTCTGCCTTCTTGGGTCTGTGATTCATTTCCAGGTTTTCAGATCTCAGGGATGAGCATTGAAAATATATATTTTAAGGCAAGGAAATTTATGCTTATTTTTCTAGCATAAAAAATTGCATTTCCACATCAGAGTCATGTTTGGTTTCTAAACCTGTTACCATAGCAGGAACTCTATTCCCCCAGACTTTCCTGGCTGCATTGTTTATATTTCTTGGCCAACAATATCTGAGCCTTTTTTTTTTTTTACCCACTTGGAACTGCCATTTATTCCAACCCTTCACTTTGTGAAACATTTGTACATTGTACATGTGAAACTTATATGGGAAATTTTATATGCCTCCCCTCCACCTCTCCTTTTTTTTTTTTTTTTTTTTGGAGAAATAATAAAAGTAGGTTTTGTTTGTTTGCTTTCTGATGCCAGACCTATACCACTCATGTCCAGGCACTGCACATTCCTCTCCTAATTGCTGAACTTGAGAGCACCCTGTCTGTGGCTGGTAAACAGTGATTCATTCTGTGTGCTACACTTCTGCACAAGTGTCATTTCTGGGATGCAGTGCACACTGAATGCTTTCTCAGTTGTTATTTCTGTTTATCTCCCTGTTCATTTACATCATTCCTTGCATTGTGGACTCATGTTAGTTTGTCTTTTCCCTGTTTTTCCTTTTTGATTGTATTTGTTCTCTTATTCCTCATTCAGGGGAAATTGAATGTGTTGCACAGACCCACTGGTCCAGGGAAATCTGTGCTGCTTCCACTGAAAGGAATGGTTCAGTATTATACCCCTTACCTATGTAAGTCCCTTAAATCAGATGCTTGTCTGAGGAGCCACAGGTAAAAATTTAAAAGGTAGCTGCATTCTAACAATTTGTAAAGTGAAATAACATTTGTTGGGAGTAGCTCTAGGTAGTATATGGAGGCCAAAACCATGATCAGTCCGGAATTTCTGATGGGACTGAAGGAGGATACAATGAATTGAATGAGCCACAAAGGCTGGGCTCGGTCTGATTCTAGAGAGGAGAGGAAGCCATTTTTTAAAGCAATGTAGATAGTAGGCAGGGCCACTGTTTGTGATTGCGTAGATTGAGCTCTACTCTAGGGTATCTAGCCTAGGGGCAGGTAGGGGCTGGAGTACAGCTGTGGCTCTCCATGCATCCTACTTATGATGGTTAATTTTATGTGTTAACTTGACTGGGTTACAGTAAATGCCCAGATACTTGGTTAAATATTATTCTGGGTGTGTCTGTGAAGGTGTTTCTGAATAAGATTAACATTTGAAGGTTGAGTAAAGCAGGTTGTCCTCCTTAAAATGGGTATGCCTCATCCAATCCATTGAAGACCTGACTAGAACAAAAAAAGGCAGAGGAAGGGAGAATTTGTGGTCTGAGTGTCCCCAAATTGGGACACTGGTCTTCTGCTTTTGTATTTGCACTGGAACTTACACCGTTGACTCTTCTGGTTCTCAGGTCTTAAGATTCTGACTAGAATTATACGCTTGACTTTCTTGATCTTCAGCTTGCTGACCGCAAATTTTGGGTCTTCTCAGCCTCTGTAATTGCATGAGTCAATTCCTTATAATACATCTCTCTCTCTGTTTCTCTGTCTGTCTGTCTCTCCCTCTCTCTCCATGTGTGTGTCCTATTGCTTGTGTTTCTCAGGAGAACCCAGACTAATACACTACTTGAGACACCACCTGAGGAAGGGGTGCTTTTTGCCAATTCACACAAAGCTTCCTTATGGACTACCTACGCCTGTAGTAGTAATTGGGGAGTTTGGTGTGCAGAGATGGGGAAGGGGGCCAATGACTACACCTTAAAATATTATGTCCCTCTTTACTTTCATGTAGTGTAGGGTTTGGCTGTGGTTTAAAGTTCTAGGTCTTAGCATGAGTCATGTAAAATGGGTGGTTCTTGGAACTCCAGAGTAATAGAAGCAATTAAGGGTTTTAGTCCCTCTGTTAGATTAGTAGTGAATCCTTGGAATACCTTTGCTGGTTGGAGAAAGACATAGCAAAATAGGGATGAGTGACATCCATAAAGAAATACTCACACATTGCATTTTGGTGTGGCAATTTGTACTTTTCAAAATGTGTTCCTTTTACTGTTTTGATACAAAGAGTTATGACTGACACTTATTTTCATTCTCGTTTTAAAGGTGTGAAAACAGAGCTGCAGAGGTGACACTTGGATGTCCCCCTGGCCAGGTGGTGACTAGAGGTCAGATCTCTTCTCTAGTTGAGTGGTTGTCCAGGTTCCTGGGCTCTTTCCACCCTGACCTACAGGCCTGACAGAGCCATCAAAACATGCGAGCCCTCTTTCTAAACATCTCACTTCTTGGAAAAAACAGAATGGTAAGCTCTGGAGCATACTTTCTTACAGAAGCAGCACTGGAGATCCTGGCTGGTATAGATTTTAATTTTTTTTTCCTGAGAAAATGGGCATGTAATTATATATTTTAACCATGTGTTTTACTCTCCCTGTCCAAGGTCTTTTCTAATTGCTGTAACGGCAAGAATCCACACATTAAAAATGTACACACACATATCTCTGGATAAACATAGGCACACTAATAACTATGAACACATATGGACCATTTTGTTCATCAGTTTTCTAAAAAACACTCAAACTGCACAAACTCAGGGCACTGTGATATCAAACAGATTCCTGCAATAGAGGCTAAATGTGAGGTAACGTTTTCAGTAAATGACATACGGCCCCTTGCTAAGAATTATCATTGACATTCATCCACAACGGGTGGTGAAGGAGCAGCAGTGATATTACGAGGTGCTAGAGAATTCCTTTTGCCCTAGGGAGAAGATGAAAGTCAATGAACCAGAGAACCAATGATTTGTTTCTGTTTTGCTTTCAGCTGCTATCCAAATTGGTTTCACAATTTCTTGCACTTTTACATAACGCAGATTAAAGTAACACAGCCACACTTCCAACTCCGGAAATACCACCTCTGAGGAATGGTAAATTATACTTATGAGCATTAATAACAGGATCCTAAACCATCTTCTAAAGTTTTGTGATTCACCCACCATCTTAGGAAGGTTGGCTGAAGTTCTAGGCAAAGAATGTTTAAGAGAAAATGGCAGAAGCGGATCTCAGTCAACTCTTCAGGTTTATCTTTACTTGACCTGTCACTGCTTCCCAACTTTCCAGTTCTAGTTCACAGGGCTGCACTCTGTGAGAACCAGAAGTTTAATGAACACTCCCTTGCTCCGATGAGCTTATACTCTCCTTGAGGAGCTGAGATGCTTGCCAATGACAAGAGTGCTTTGTTTCCCCAGTCAAATTATCCTTGCATGTGATTGAGGTTTGGACAAGTTCCTAGTAGAATTTCCCCCAAGCTAAGAAATTTCCTAAATTTTAAGGAATTTTTCTCTAGTTCACCAAGTCTCCATGGTACTGGCTTAGGTCAGCGCTTGCTAAACTCTGATGTGCTTACAAATCATCTGGAGATCTTGTCAAAAGGAAGATTCCATTCAGTAGTTCCAGGGTGGGGACAGACACTCTGAATTTATAACATGTCTTTAGTGAAGCTGATGCTGCCAGTCCACGGAACACAGGCTGCATAGTAAGGACCCAGAGTAAAGATCGCTTCTCAGGTACTCCATTTCTTTCCTGCTCTTTTATTTGATGCCACCTCCATGTGGCTAGGGTCCCTGCTCCCTACTATTGCCATTTCTAGCTTCATTCTCCAACTATTGCTAAAACAGGTTTTAAAGTTGGTTTCCTCTCACTCAAGCCTGTGTCAAGTTCATTTAGCCAACCTTAGGTGGTCTAGCTTCTGAGAGAATGAGTTCTTTTGTAACCTTCTAGAGGATGTGTGTTGCTTTTAGGTTCTAAGGAACTTAGAATGAGTCTTCTAGAAAGCTGAAGTCCTTGGCTGCCCTGAATATTCCCCCCCAAAGATTGTGGTGGCCTTTGTCTCTCCTTCCTTGGGAATGTTTACTCACCGTGTATAGGAGATAACAGTAGCCCTAACATCTCATTCATAGATTCTGATGGGTAGACAAATGGCATAAATGCAAATAGGATTCATAGGATACTCCCAGGGACCCCAAAGACCCAGAAATTAATGTGTGAATTATTGTTGCTGCCATGACTCCCACTGCAAAGAGAACAAATAAAGATTGTGTGAGGGAGGCAGGTACAGGGGTCCCACATGTTCTACTGACTGCATCAGAAATAGCCTTCAGTTACACATTCCCAGGGTCTCACTCCTGACCAATGGAATCAGAGTTCCTGAGGGGAATTTGTACTGGGATAAAGCACAGCATGGCCAGGAGCTCAGTAGGTGCTGATTAGCAAATACTTAAAACCTGCAATCCATCTATTCAATAAGAGTTACTGGGGACCTAGTACAGGTCAGGCATAACACCAACACAGCTCTTCCCCTCATGCCTTCCACAGCTGAAAGTAGAATATGAACAAACAGAATAGAAAATAACTGCAAATCATAAGTGGCATGAAGGAAACAGACAAGGTGATGAACTCAAGATGAAGCAGGTACTGTAGATAAGTCGGTCAGTGATAGTATATCTGGGGCAATGCCCTTGTGACTGAGATGTGAAGGTGTAGGAATTATCCAGCAGCATAGTAGTGCTTAGGCACAGAGCATCGTACGTGAACATCCCCAAGTGGGAAAGAGCATGTTTTGGGAACTTCTGTAGATGCGACCAGAGAAACAGGAATCAAGTTATGACTCCCTTCTATGAAAATTATCCTCCAATCAGGACTTCTTTCCCGGGTGACAAAAACACAGGGACTCCTTTTCTGTCACTGTCAGAACCTGTTCTTATTCTTGGCTTGCTCCACTCTGAATGGCTAAAACTTGGATCTCACTGCATATGCCACTGTGGACCCCGTTTGCCACTCCTTGAAGGCTGCCATGGAGGTCAGGGTCCTGAGAGCCACCTATAGTCCTCAAAGCACTCCTGCCTTTTCTGATGAAGGTGATCATCAGGATGCCACTCAACGTTAGCTGCATCTGTCTGGCCTGAGCCTCAGATTCCTATTCCGCAAAATGGAATAATAATGTCTGTTCCATAGATGGTTCCAAAAGATGATGTGCCTCATCCATGATAGTTCTTGTCCAGTCACAATACGGCCATGGCCCCTTGGAAGGTTTCATTCTGAAAGGCAATGAATGTACCTCAACTTTTGGGTTATCATTTATAACTTCTGATTATATGGGGGGCATTTGAAGCAAATGCCCTAGGGGTGATACTGATTGTGTCAGAGCCTGAACTGTTTGAGAAATAGGCAAGAGCAGACTCCCTAATTAAACTCGCACATCCTCAAGGCAGCTGATTTCTGTGTTAGGAGAAAAGCAATCTTTTTGAGCAAATGTGTGAAGAGGCATTTTCACTTCTGAGGCTCTTCATTAAGTCTATTTCAGGAATCTTAGCAAAGGAACTGAAAAACTCCAGATCCTATGGGGGTGGGATTGCCCTGGGACAAGCAGAAGCTGGCCAGGTCTGCCAAGAGTTTGCCTTGCAAGCCAGACCTGTTAGGCAGCCCCTGCTTTTCAGCATTTTCTTCCCTTCGATATTCTTGGAGTTATGGCTTCTCAAAAACACAAGTGACCAGGCGACCAGGCAATGGCTGTGTGGGTTGTTTGTGATCTGCAGGTCTTCCATATGGAGGTCTCTTCAGGAAGCAGCCTTTCCTTTGTGCTTTCCCTGTGTGCACACAAGAATACGGGCACCCCAGAGACTGAGTTTCAGATCCATCTGAACAACCTTTACTGTGCCCTATGGTAAACACTTTAGTTCCCAGGTGCATGCAGCAGAGAATTCATTCATGAATAAGACAGATCCCTGCCCTCTAAAAAGAAAATCAGTAAGTATCCACCAGGTATAAAGTAAGAAAGACTGTGATAACTATACTAATACAGATAAAAACATAGTGCTTTGTTATAAATGGTGCTATATTAGTTTATTATTATGGTCACAAGCTTTGTGGCTTAAAACAACAGAAATTTATTCTCTCATATGTAGCCTAAAGTCTGAAATGAGTCTTATGAGGCAACAATCAGGGTGTCAGAAGGGCTAGGTTTTCTCTGGAGGCTCCAGGGAGAGTCCATTCCTTGACTCTTCCAGTATCTAGTGGCAGCTAGCATTCCCTGACTTGCAGCCACATCTCTCCAATCATAGACTCTGTGGTTCTTGGCTTCTCTTCTTCTTTGTGAAATTTCCTGCTTATAAAGAAATATGCAATTGCATTTTGGGCCCACCTGGATAAGGAAACATGCAATTGCATTTTGAGCCTATCTGGATAAGCTAAGGGAATCTTACCATTTTAAGATACTTAAAGTAATCACACCTACTAAGTCCTTTTTTGCTATACATGATAACAACCACAGGTTCTAAGGATGAGTTGGTGGTGGATACCTTTTGGATGGAGGGCATTATTCAGTCCACTACAGGTGCCACCCTCATTTTGCCACTCACCCCCCAAATAGTCTCCAGCTGTGCTGGCCAATATGGCAGCCACTAGTCACATGTAGCTACTGAGCACTTGAAAGGTGTCTGGTCTGAATTGAGATGTGTTGTAAGTGCAAGCTACACACTCCATTTTGAAGTGTTAATAAAAAAGTATAAATTTCTCGATAATGTGTATGTTGATTACATGTTGAAATAACATTTTAGATATGTTAGGTTAAATAAAATATATTATTAAAATTAGTATCACTTTTTTTTTTACTTTTTAAATGCAACTACTAGACAATCTAAAATTACATGCGTGGCTTGCATTTGTGACTTGTATTATATTTCTACAGGGTGGTGTTCTATACTATCCACAACAGTAATTCTCAAATTGCTGCAATTAGAATCACATGGAGAGTTTTGAAATACCTAGTGTCCAGACTGTACCCCAGACAAACTAAATCTAGTGAGGGGTCTCTGAAACTCCCCAGGTAATTCCAATATGCAGCCAAGATTGACAGTTCATACAGTAGAGACCTGGAGGAAGGTTAATAGTAGTGATAGCATTACTGGTCCAGGGATTATTACACAGGGATATGCCAATTTTCTTTACAAACAACAAAAGATAGAGGCTCCTAAAGTACCCTCTGCTTTAGGCTTTTCTCTCATGCTTCAACCTACCCACAGAGTGTAGCTGTGATTCTAGGGTTGGGAAGGGGGCAGAACAGCTGTTTCCATGAGGCAAAAGACACCTGACATCTTAACAATCTGAGAGGCAGGCTGGCTGGACCTCTCTTCTTTGGGTACTCCTGGTGGTTAGATAAACCTTTCCCTGGCCATTTCTGCCATAGTACCTGGGGGAACAAAATAGGATAAAGGGCAGCAAGCTCCTAAATGTTCAGTTTGTAGGGCTGGATAAGGCAAAGCACTTTGGGAGTAGGTCACAGTGTAAGCATCTTTGGGGGCATCCATCAATAACATCACCACTGGAGGTTTCTGTTTTTTTGGGGGCATTCTCAGCTACTTACTAGTTCCACACAATGGCTGTGTTCTCTGGATCTCAACTCAGAATTAGGTAACAAAGCTAAAATCGAATGTACTTCTATTGAGTTTTGAGGTATTGCCCGGGAAATTGGTTCTTGATGGAGCAAGATAGGGCGTTTCAGTGGCTGGCTGTGTTATTTGATGCAACATAGAAAAATGAGATAAACCTCAGCCTTGTTCGTATATATGATTACTTATGTCTGGCATCAACAGCAAATAAACTCATTGCCTGAAGTGCATTTTTGCAGAGAAGCTAACTTGTTAAAGCATCATATTATCCTACACTTAAACAATTTTGAAATATTAAAAAAAATTCTGAACTACATATCACTCTTCTAACTTCCAAAATAGCATATACTAAACAGTAATTATATTTTCAAAAGGAAGAGGTCTTTTGTGTGTGTTTGGATGGCGACCCAACCTAAACAAGGATATTTTAAAAAACCGGAATGAAGGCCCTTGGAAAACTTGTTCTCTTCTCCCTTCTTTCTTTCCTCCTTCCCTCCTGTATTTATTGAATATTAACTCTGTGTTAGGAAATAGACTTTGTCTCCAGGGAGCTTAGGAGCTAAAAGAGGAAAAAGACGTGGTCTTAGTCCATTTGTTCTGCTAAAGGTAAATACCTTAGACTGGATACTTTATAAATATTAGAAATGTATGTCTCATATTTCTGGGGGCTGGGAAGTCCAAGATCAAGAGTCCAGCAGATTCAGTGTCTGGCGAAGGCTCACTCTCTGCTTCACAGATGGCGCCTCTTACTGTGTCCTCACATGGTGGAAAGGCAAAAGGGGCAAAAAGGGACAAATGCTGTGTCCCCATCTGGTAGAAGAGAAGGGTGGGCAAAAAGGGACAAACTTGCTCTCTCAAGTCCTTTTATAAGGGCACTAATCCCATCCATGAGGTCAGAGCCCTCATAGCCTAATCACCTTCCCAAGGCCCCCTCTTAATGCCATCCCCTTAAGGTTTAAGTTTCAACATATGAATCTTGGAGGGACACATGTTCAAGCCAAAGCAGACACCAAAGTAAACGAGAGACAGAAAACATTATAGGGTCTATAATTGAAGACGAGACTCTTCTCCCCCTCCCCCTCTCCCTTCCTCTCTTTTCTGCCTTACTAAAAATGCCAGCAGTAACTTGCAAAGATACACACACATAGGGTTAAAAAGAAGAAATTGTGAGGGAGAAATTTGAAAGTGAGAAAATGATGGAAGTCAGGTTAGTTGACAAATTACATTCATTAAATTTTCTCTAAATTACTGAAGGTGGGCCACAAATTTAGATCTAACTTCCTAGAAGCCAGCGCAAAGAGGAATACATAACCAACTGCAAAACTCAGTGTCCATAGGATTAAAACTATGGACCACGGGTATTAGGTGCAGTCTTTATAAGGCATTATGGGGTGTCATAAGCAATGTCCTCAGTAACATCCCTAATGGCACCAAGGAGTTCTGTAGAGCATGACAAAAATCTGTACGGTTTGGAGAAAGCAGAAAACAGATAATATTAAATCCTGGCGGGAGTTAAACCCTTTTGTTGGGATTGGACTGGATTAGTCTGAGCCTCTGCTTATATTTTCCTACAATTCAGCATTCTATTTTAGGTACTGCACTAGAGGTATGCACTGGAGGTTATGGGAGTGGAGAGGGACACTCACCTTTGCCTCTGCCAGGGAAATGTGGGCTGATGCCAGCAATCTGGAGTAGATGATGCCTTTTGAAGGATCTGGTCAGAAGTTATTCAGAAGGAAAAGGCAAGGAAGGCACTCTATGCATGAGAAAAGAGCATCAGTGTGGCACAGAGGTACACTGAATGCTGACAGGGAGCTACAGGCAGTTTGGAACTGAAAAAGTATGAAATATGAGGCAAAGTATGGTAGAAGGTGGAGCTGAAAAAGTAGGTAAGCGTCAGACTGTGTCCATCTTATATGCTCTGCTAAGAAATGTAGCTTCACTCCAGAGAAAGGTACTGAGATGCCCCAAAGGGATTTAGGCAAGGGATTGTATATGCTAACTATTGCATTAATAATGCTGCACAATAAATCTCCCCAGAAGTAAGCAGCTTAAACAATAGTCTTGTTTTCTCACATGCAGATCTGTGAGTCTGTGAGCATGGCTCTGCTTCACACCGCAGGTCTTCAGGTTGGCTGGTGTGGCTGAGTGTATGGCTCAGACTGAAGGAACGGCAGCTACCCAAGGTTAGCTCTTCTCCTGGTGAAGCGTGGAAAGTACAGATGGGTGAGTGGGCAGACAGATGCCTTTTGAGACCTCTTCAGAGAAGGGGTACATCATCAGGTGCACACACATGTGTTAGTACAGCAAGTCATATGCTTGCAATACGATTCCCAATCCCAGTGAGGCGGGGAGAAAAACTGTTCTCTGTAGCGGAGGACTACAATGCCACATGGTGGAGGGGGATGTTAATTATTATTATTATTATTATTATTATTTTTTTGACACGGAGTCTCGCTATGTCACCCAGGCTGGAGTGCAGTGGCACGACCTGGGCTCACTGCAAGCTCTGCCTCCCGGGTTCACGCCATTCTTCCATCTCAGCCTCCCGAGTAGCTGGGACTATAGGTGCCTGACACCACACCCGGCTATGTTTTTTTGTATTTTTAGTAGAGATGGGTTTCACCATGTTATCCAGGATGGTCTAGATCTCCTAACCTCGTGATCCGCCTGCCTTGGCCTCCCAAAATGCTGGGATTACAGGCATGAGCCACCACACCCAGCCGATGTTAATTCATTTTATAGGGAGGTTGTGAAAAATTATCAGCAATAATTCAATCTATCTTGGGGTAAAGCAGCTAGACTTGACTTTTTATGACTAGAGATGATTCACTTCGGAAGTTGTGTGGAAAGCAGATCTGAGAGAGGTGATGCTGTAGTCAGAGGGACCAGTGAGGGGGTTTAGGTGAGACTTAGTGAGAACCTAGGCTGGGCAACAGTGAGCTGGGATGAAATAGAGTTGACTCAAAAAAATCATATGACATAAAACCATCAGGACTAAAGACTTAGGGTCATTTATGGCTGGTTTTCAGAAACCTCCATTTAACTTACTCGGAGTTCAGATTGCATAAGAAACTGCTAAGGTTTGCATAAGAAACTGTTAGTTGCCTACCTAATATCCATTTTATTCTTTCTTATTAAAACAACCCAGATTTTACTTGTGACATTAATATACCCAACTTTAACAAATGTCCTAGCTTCCCTTGTAGCTGGGAGGTGATCATATGGTAAGCTCTGCCTATTAGAACATAAACAAAATTAACTGGGTCAATTACCAGGAAAACTTTTTTTTTTTTTTTTTTTTTCCCCTTGAGACGGGGTCTCACTCTGTTGTCCAGACTGGAGTGCAGTGGCACGATCTATTGGCCGGCTGCTCTCAAACTCCTGACCTCAAATGATCCACTCACCTCGGTCGCCCAAAGTGCTGGGATTACAGGCATGAGCCACCACCCCCGGCCACCAGGAAAACTTTTTAAAGGGGCATGTACTCCTTTGCAGTTGTTATTACCTTCTTCCTGCCTTACATGTAGCTGGATGGCTAGAATTCCAACAGCCATGTTATGGACATGAGGCAATCATGCCAAAGGGGACTGAGCAGAGAGAAGGAACCTAAGATTTTTACCACCTCATGAAGACACCATACCAGCCCTCAGCTGCCTCTCTTTAGAATACCACGTAGGTGAAAAAAAAATAAGTGATTTTTTTAAAGTGACTGTTTTTTGAGTTTCTGTTTTTAGCAGTCAAGTGAAGCTCCTGACACCATATATGACCTTAGCAACATGAAGCAACATTATTCATTCATGCAGAAAATTATTATTCTGAATCAATGACCAAAATTAGAAACATCAAAACCTTAAGATGATGTAGCTCAACCGTAAGCCACTGCTAGTGTATATAATTTGCAGAGAGTTTTTTTTTTTTTTCTTTCCTTCTTCCTTGTCCTCCCAACACAAGTCTAATTTCTCCTCTCAGCCATCTATCTCTCATGTCCATTAGGTGCTAACTGATCAGAGGGAGTTAGGAGAGAAGGGGCTGGCTGTTTGATTTTAGAATAGGGCTCTTGAAGAACCCGTGATAGAGGAATACACAGAAGTCCTGGTTCCTATTTCTAGACAAGAGGCTGCCCAGTGTAGTATGTAATATCAGTAATAATAAGGTTGCATTTCTGTAGGGTTGCTCGATCAAGCACTTCACGTATATCATATCATTAGCTGCCCTAGGGCCAGTAAGGTCGGATGATTTGTTCAAGGACAAGAACTAACATGTAACAGAGATAGGACTTATCTTTTTTTGACCTTCACTTTCCTTTTCTGTGACAAAATCGGTCTTAGGAACTGTGTTGAGCAGAGCCTTCTGTGGGCATGAGAGCCGCTTGGAGGTGTCAAAGAAAAATTGTATCCAATATAGTTAAACAGACAAGGGGGATTTATTCAAGACTACTGCAATAGGGAAGAGAGAGAGGGAGGCAGAGTCAACTCCACCGAAACAGGAGGGGAGCTAGTAGAAGAGTAGTGGAGGAGATTAGGGTGGGAAGTTGGTCAGTGTAATGAGGCCATTTGTGTTTCCTAGTTGGAACTTATTAGTTAGGCTCCTGCTTTCCACAAACACTGGGAGATAGGGACCCTCTTTTCCCTCATGATTATATTTCAAAGGGATGCCTCACAGATCCCTGAGAAAGATCCCCAGGCTGTGAAACCCAGCAAGAGGCTAAGAGATTTACATATCACAGGGTCAGAGGAAACATTCATCAATGGAAGTTTGCTGAAGTAAATGCTCTGAGAAAAGGAAGGTCAGGGGCCTACACTTAGGAAGAAACCTGTCTAAAGCTTAGTCAAGCTGAGGGGAATGTTAAGGGCCTTCTTGGTCACAGTAAGCAGTACCACCTCTCCTTGCCTCTCCTGGGAGCCAGGTCTCAGTGTCCCCAATAGAGGACACACACTGACCGGTGGGTGAAGGGACTGATTTCGATTCTCATCCTACCAGATAGAGATTATTCTCTCTGCACCCGGGTTAACTGAAACCTGGTGGGGTAGATCCCTGCCATTTTCTGGCCCTGTCCCCTGCTGGAAATAACATGCCAGTCAAGGGCATCCACCTCTTTAGGCAAAAGCATGTTTTCAGCCCAGAGAGGATTCCACCCAACTTTACAAGAGGATAGCCCAAAGATAGAAGCCAGGGACTCAGACTTCCTCCTTCCAGAAATAACCATCATAAAAAAGCCGACCCAGTAAACGCCTGGCAGCCTGCGGCATAGAAGAAAATGGAAATCTCCTTGGCTGGCATTTCAGCTTGCCTGAGGGGGCTTGCTTTGCTCCGAGGGGAGGTGACTGTGCTGACCTTAAAATCCAGGTTTCAGGAAGCAGGAGATGAAGGTATTTTATTTTCGCCTAAAGGCTTTGATATTTTTCAAATAAAATTTTAAAAGATCCAGTACCTTCTCCTGAAGCTTCTTCATAGTGAGTTTTTAGAAAAGACAAAGGGCTAGGGGGTGGGGCGAGGGTGGGAGGTGAGGATGGGTAGTCCCTAAAGAGCAGTGCCCTGAAGCCTCTTTTTCCCCTTTTCAGACCATTTGGATTTTCTCAAGCTACCCCTTCCCCCAACCCTCGTTTTTGCCATTTGCTGCTTCTCCCATTCTCCAAAGTGCAAACAACTGGTTACCCTCAGGTCCTGCTACCCTATCTTTCCTGATGCCCTATCCCTCCAAATACCAAGCACCTCGCATTTGGGTCAGCAGCTGTTTCCCCCGCCTGGTGACAAGCGCGGTCACCAGGACAGAGGACAGAGGAGGGAGCTTCTTCCGCCACACGGTGGCGCGCGCGAGCCTCCCAAAGCCCGGGCGGCCACAGCTCCGCACTTTCTCCCCATTCCAGCCCCACCCGCACCCGGGAGCAGAAGGAGCCGCGCCTCCAGCCCTCCCGGGCTGGACAGCGGGGAGCGCACCTCGGGGGCCCGGAGAGCGGTCGAGTGGCAGCTGCGTCCAGCCCATGCGGGAGCTGCTGCGGGTTACGGGTGGCCCCAGCTCCAGGCTCCTCCTCCAGCTGGTCCCCCACCCTCCACCCCTTCTCGACTCGGCTCTGCAAATCGAAGGCTTCCCGGAGCAGCCTAGGAGCGGCCGCGGGCGCAGCGAAGGCGACAGGAGGAGCGCAGCAGCCTTCGGGCAGCCACCGCGGCGTCGCTAGAGTAGCCGGGGAGGCGCCGCGGAGCCGGGCGCGCCCTCCACGCTAGGAGAGGGGAGAAGCCGGGGGCTGCAGCTGGGCAAGGGGGAGGAAAGTGCGTGTGCGTGCGCGCCTGTGTGCAAGGCAGAGAGTGCGGGGGGCGACAGTCTCGGCTTAGGGCGGAGGAGAGGGCAGGGGAACGGGGGTGCAGCTCCCCCGCCGTCCCCGAGGTTTTCCCGCGGCTGCCCCGGGCTTCCCAGCGCCCCTCACCATGGACTTGCTCGGAGTTGGGACGGGCCTCAGTAGCAGCGAGCGGCTGGCTGCCGGGCCCTGGGGGAGCGCGGGCGCGCGCGCGGGGATGGCGAGGTAGGATGGCCACCCAGCGCGACCCCCGCCGCCCCAACCCAGCGGCCCCTGGGCGGTGCCGCTGACTCGCCGGAGCGCACAGGGGTGTGGGCGGAGGCGGCCCCGCCGCGCCCGCGCCTTCGGGAGTCGCCTCGCCTCTTCCGCCCACTTGCACCTGCCACCGCGCGGATACCATGTCGAAGGCGGCCGGAGGCGCGGCGGCGGCGGCGGCGGCGGAAAGTTGTTCCCCAGCCGCGGCCGGCTCGACCACAGCCGCGCCCGTGGAGGACCTGTCCAAAGTGTCAGACGAGGAGCTGCTGCAGTGGAGCAAGGAGGAGCTGATCCGCAGCCTGCGGCGCGCCGAGGCGGAGAAGGTGAGCGCGATGCTGGACCACAGCAACCTCATCCGCGAGGTGAACCGCCGCCTGCAGCTGCACCTCGGCGAGATCCGCGGCCTCAAGGTGAGTGCGGGCCAGGTGGGGAGGCGCGGCGCGGCTGGGAGCGGGGTGCCCCGGGGAGGCGGGGCCAGGCAAACTTTCCCTCCCTCCCTCAACAGGTGATCCTTCCCTTCTCCCGGTCGGCACCCCCTGCCCCCAGTCCCTGTGAAACTTTTCCAAACTTTGGAGGCGTCTGCTCCCCTCTTCTCCCCAACACGGGGCGCGCCAGTGTCTGGCTGTTCGCGGTGCACTGCGGCGGGAGGCGCGGACGCGGAGGACACTGGAAAGCAGGCAGGGAGGTGAAGGGCACACCGACCTTTGATTTCTTCGGGAGGTTGGAAAATCAGTGCTTAGGGAGCCGGGTTTCAGTCAGTCAGGGGGAAAGGCCAGGGAGGGGGTGAGTCCAGGAGATCTTCGCCTTGGAGGGTCGGGGATGCGGCTGCTCTGGGCCAGCAGCTCTTGGGCAGGCAGAGGGCGAGGAAAGGGCGCCACTGCCAGGGAGAGCGGCTGGCGGGGTGCCCGGGAGAAGCAGCGGGCGCCACCCTCAGAGCTGTCTTGTGTCACCGGGTACATAGGAGTTCAAGCTCTGCCTTCACGCTTCTACCGACTCCTGTGCTTTCCCTCTCCCAGAGTTTGGAAGGCGTCGCCTGGAGTTGCCTTACTCCCCTTCCCATTTAACCCTAGGTTGACTGGGGGAAAGGGGAGGAGCAAAGAGACTCAGTGTGGAAGGAGCAGGGTTTTGACAGGGTACCCCAGGTGTTGGTCAGTGATCTTTCTTTTTGAGCCAGCCCCCCTGCCACCCTCTTCTAGGAAAAGAGGGGAAACGGCCCCCGTCCCCCCAAGCTCACTAACTTTCTTTTCTCCTTGGAGAGGGCCAGGTCTGGAGCAGTGTGCCTGCCCAGCTGCAGTACACGGGTGGCCGGGAACCGCCCTGCTGGGGAGCACCGCAAACTTCCTCTCCTTCCAGCTAGCGCTGGTGCCTCCTGGTATTCCTTCCTCTCATTGTTCTGCTTTGTTTATAGGAAGCCAGACACAAACGAGATCAGTGCAGGGACTTCAGGGAGCAAATTCCCGAAGGCACAGGCTGTTCTTTTCCCCTTTCCACTCCCATCCCCACATATCAGGCAGTAGATGCTGTTCCTGAATTGCCTCAGTGCTCCAGCTCTGGGTTCCGGGGCAAGGAAGAGTGGGAAGGGTAGAATGCCCAAGGCTCACCTACGTGGTGGGCCCAGTTCAGGTGGAGATGGCCTTCTCCTGAGGCCGGAACTCATTGTCATATAGTCCCTAGAGTGGGTGCAGGTAGGAATATTCCTCCAGTCAGAAAAATCCCAAGGCTTGCTCTCTCTTTTGGTTTAATTCATTACTAACAGAGTATTTATTAAGTGCCAGGCTCTTTGGGGAATAGAGGCAGGCTAATGTAGTAGGAAGATGATCTCAGAGGTGAGTGAATTCTAGAAACCTCATTTGCCAGGAGGGTGAGCTTGGGTAATTACTTTCTCAGATCCTCATTTTATTCACCAATACAATGCAATGATAACTATTTCTGAGGGTGTTATGACAAGTTATGATTATGTGGGGGAAGGTTTAATACTTGACTATAAAATGGTAGTTACTGTCATCAGGAAAGGACTTACAAATCTATGGCTGTGTGTCTCCAAGATTTTGGTTTCTTAGGCAGAGCTGGACAAGGGGACATTAGTTTGTCACCCTCTAATTTGAGCTTCTTCCATGGTCTGAACCATCGTGTCATTTAGAAGAGTCGGAAGAGTTACTATTAAATGTTTTAATAGTATGGAGCACCAAAATAATAGCTCAGAAACACTTGAAATTTCCTTTAGTTTGTGTGGATTGACTGTGTGTGAGGGTCTATGTGTGGGTAGGGGAGGGGGGTGGTAGAGTGGGTTGGTAGAGTGCCTGGGCTTCATTCCAGTAGCTTCATGTAGAGAAGTAGCTATTAGGTCAGCTAAGGGCACTTACACCCAAGTAGGAAAGTCTCCTCGTGATCTAGATTCATGACCTGGCATTAAAAGACTTTCCAGTCTACTTCCTTATCAAGTTCAGAAATGATGGGGGCAGGTTGCTTTCTGATGCAGCCTCTACTCTTCTCATGTCATCCCTGTGCTGCTGCAAGGAGCAGACTCCCAGGCTTCTGACTCAGCCCTGAATGTGCTGTGGTTTTACTCTTCGGAGAGGCCAGCCTTCTCCCTTCCCTGTTTTATTTTGGCTTAGAGCTTCCTTGGACACCATAGTAATCCATAAATGTGGTTGACTGAATAAATGATAGGTACGTTTATTTATTTTGGCTTAACTGGAAGAAAAGAAGAACTGTTTGTTGTTGTTGTTGTTGTTGTTGTTGTTATGGAGGGGGGTGCATCTGAGGGCTTGGTACTCTCTGAGAACTACATATGTGGGGGAATTGAGACCATGATACTTTTTCTTTTTTATGCCTCTTTTTATGAGCTGACTTTGAAATTGCATCTACATATTTGTAAGGCTACTAGGTGTTATTGTAGCTGTGGACACAGGAGATGACAGCATCAGTTCTTTACTTCTCAGGGGCCTGTGGCTGGGTCCTAGCACTGATTGACTTGTTTGTGTTTAAATATTTGGGAGGCAGGGCAGTGTAGGGGCCCCGAGAAGTGGAAAGATAAAGGATTTGGATTCTGACAATTTGGGCAGCTTTGGCAAACTGTTAAACTCTCTGTCCCTTGGTTTCCTCATCTGCTCGTGGAGATTTTAATTCCACGTGAGGTTTTATGAGGATGAAATATACCCTAGATGAAGAAACCCCAGTGAGGTTAGATAGTTTTCTCAAGGTCAGACAGACATAAAGTGTTCAAAATCGGCCTGCATTCCTTTTCTTTTGGCTAGTTGACATTCTTTGCTTAGGATGTATGGTCCTGGAAGGGGTGGAGAAGGGAGATTCTAGTTAGGGTTATGTTGTAAGGAACTGGATTCCTGAGAACCATGTCTTCCGACTGCTGAGCATATACCAACACTTCAGGCTGCTCTGACCCAGTATCCCGGTTGGGGGCCAATTTGGGGATGAATCTCTGTAGATTTGTTTTCTGCATTGCATTAATTTCCCTCATTGGTTCCTAACCCAACCACCCACCTGCCCACCACCCTGCTCTGCGATGAAGCAAAATAACAAATTAAAACAATTATTTAACTGTAGATACAGTACTTGATAGTCTTCAGGCATAAGATTGAAATATTGGTTGGTGTGCTATGAAGTGGACTTAAAGTTTTTAAAGTCCACTTAGACACTTGGATAATATCTGGTGGCCTATGGCAATGTTAAAAGGACACCTAGTGTTCTGCAAAAGAAAGCCCAAGTCTTAATGAGGCAGGTTTGAAGAAGCTGGATCACAAGGTTATTATCAAGCTGGCTGCTTAGCTGTTCATCAGAAGGCAAAGGAAATAGCTCAGAACTGAATAGTAAATAATATTCCCAAGAAAACTAATAATAGAAAGAAGGAACTGTGATATAGAAAAGGAAGTGGGCCAGTACCCGCTCCTATCTCCTCCATCTGGAGTGCTGAGAAGTGTATGTTTCACTCCTTTTGGAAAAGGCATTAGCTCCGTGAAGCCCTGCGTAGCACCAGTCCTGTTTACTTTCCAGCTCTAGAGAAATCAGAAATAGCTGTAGGATAGTCAAAGGGAATTATTTTCATATGAAAATTTATTTAGATGAAAGAGAACATGACTTGAACTTTCTATCAAATACCAGGATTAAACTAAATGTTGAATAATTTTTGGAGCTTAGAAAGATTAATTTTGTGTATTATTGTTTTCTCCAAATATCCACAGCTTCTGATTTCCTCTAAAGCATCAATATCAAGGGATAGTTTATTCTCTTAGTACTGTAGACTCTGACAGTAGCTAGTGCTTGCTGAAAAGAATAGGAAATTCTTCTCAATAGCTATAGCTGTAGCCTGTTTTGGCCAGAGGCCTGGGGCTTTATATGGCTGATCAGTCCATAAACACATATTGAGTGTCCACTGTATGCAAAACACCATGCCAGATATGTTGCATATTCAAAGACTTTTGGAATAGACCCTGCCCTCCAGAAGCTAAGATGTCCACATTAGAAAGGAGAAAAAAATGGATGCCCAGTGATTGTTCTAGCTAGAGTGTGATACAGGCCTTAAACAGTGAGTGGGAAAGTTACTTCATTCATTCATCCGTGGGTACTGTTCTGTGCCAGGGGAAACTTCGCGGAGGAATCTCTCCTTTTAGGTTCATATGGGGTAGAAGATGACATTTTCTAGTTGGAATGCACAGACATAATCGTAGTTCATAATTAGCTGACAGCTAAAGGTGGAAGGGCAGGGGAAAGCCTTTCAGGCCTGGCTGAGGGGTGTATTCATTTTTCCTGGCAAAGGAAAGGTGATGGGGATTGATAAACAGGAGAGGCAAAACATGCAGGGGTACTTTTGGTGTTTTTTCTTGTTTGTTTGTTTTTGTTCTTGTTTTTGAGACAAGGTCTCACTCTGTTGCCCAGGCTGTAGTGTATCGTGATCTTGGCTCACTGCAACCTCCTCCTCCCAGGTTCAAGTGATTCTCCTGCCTCAGGTTCCTGGGTACCTGGGATTACAGGCACGTGCCACCATGCCTAGTTAATTTTTGTATTTTTGGTAGAGACAGGTTTCACCACGTTGGCCAGATTGGTCTTGAACTCCTGACCTCAAGTGATCCACCCGCCTCGGCCTCCCAAAGTGTTGGAATTACAGATATGAGCCATTGCGCCCAGCTGGTGTTGTTTTTTGTTTGTTTGTTTTAAATTTCAACTTTTATTTTAGATTTGGGGAGTACATGTGCGTGTTTGTTACCTGAGTACACTGTGTGATGCTGAGGTTTGGGTATGATTCATCCCATCACCCAGGTACTGAGCATAGTATCCAATAGTTTTTTGACCTTTACCTCCCTTCCTACCCCCCAGTCGCCCCCAGTTTCTGTTGTTGCCATCTTTAGCAGGGAGCATTTTTGAAGGTCAGTCTGATTGCGGAGTGCTTGTGTCGGAGTGGGTGAGGGGAAGGAGTGGATGGGGCAAACGAAGGCAGGGAGGCTGCCTGGGAGGCTATTGGCAAAGGTCAGGCCTGAAATCAGAAAGTGGCAATGAGAAGCAAAAAGGAAAGGTGGGAATTAGAAACAAAGAAACAGAATTGTTGGTGATGCCAAGAGTTAGAACTGGAGTTAGAAACTAAGCTGCATAAGCTTCTTCCTAAGACCCACAAATTCACTCCCATGACTGTCAGGAAGTGGAGGATGTGGTTGACAGGTGTTTTCTAATTTGTTTTTTAGTCTATGTTAGGGGCATTTGTTGAGTCTATGTTGAGTCTAAGTGAATGCAGTCCCTTTTCTGAGTACCTCTAGTTCTGGATTGGTTCGCAAGACCAAAGATTTCCAGGCTTTTTGAAGCAGTGAAATCTTAGGTAGCAGCCCTGTATCTGCCCCTGTTTCATCCTTACCAAACTACAGTGCTTCAAGGAACTGCTGGCCCCTTGACTGTATGCATAAATGGAAAATAGGTGGCAACTCCACTAGTCATTTTAAAAATTCCTTGGCTTCAGGTATCTACACTGGGAGTGCTGTGTTCTTGATACACCGAAGTAAATAGATGAGGTCTCAGTTCTTGTGATTCTAGAGAAGATGTAGTCTATAATGAATGATCACACTCACACATTTGTGCTTACAAGTTGTAGTAAGTCGAGGGATGATGGTAGACCATAGATTGGGGGTGGACCTTCTATAGAACGGTATCTATGGGGAAGTGACTTATAAAATGAGACCTGATGGTTTTCTAGAAGGCTGGGGAGAACATTCCAAGTGAAAGAGGGGAAGGCCTTGCCCTTTGAGGACCTGAAACACAGCCTCAGTGCATGATGAGGAGGGGTGTTCCCACCTTCTCCACTGCTACCACACATCCAAACCACCATCATCTCCCTCTACCTGGACCAGCCCAGGAGCCTCCTTGTTGATCTTGCAGCTTCCACTTTATCCTGACCCTCCCTTCTTTCCTCTCCTACCCCAGCCAGTCTGTTTTCCACACAACTATGGAGGCTCTTTACAAAAGGAATCATGTAATGTTACTCCTCTATCCTTAGCTACCTAACAACCCAAAGCCTTTACCGTCACTGACCATGGCCTGCATATTCTAGGCTCTGATGCCTCTCAGACCCCCTTTCCCATGTCTGTTGACTTGCTCTCTGTTCTTTAGGCATGGTGACCTCCCTGTACTTGAGCTCTTGCTCTCATGCTGGTCTCAGGGCTTTTATACTTACCCTCTCCCTGCCTGGGATCATCTTCACTCAAATGTTGGCTCCTTCGTTCCACCCAGGTCTCTGCTCAAATGTTTCCCTTCTCTGTAGAGGTATCTTCTCTTGAAAAAGAGTGTTCTTTAACCTGCTTCAATTTTCTTTCCAGAACTTTTCACTGCATGACGTTATGTTCTATACGTGTTTTTTTTGCCAGTCTTTCCCACCACAATAAAAGCTGTACGATATCAAGGTCTTTGCTGTGTCCACTGATATATCCCTACCACCTGGACTGGTACCCGGTACAGTAATAAATGCTTACTGAATATTTGTGAATAAAGAAATGAATCATCATTCACGCGGGGGAAGTAGGCTGAGTCAATGCATCTGGGGCCTTGTGTGACTTTGACTTAAAGGATTTTGCATTGTATCCTAAGGGCCATGAGATTAAAAGATTTCAAACATGGGAATGACAAGATGAGCTAAATTTTGGAGGTAGAGCTCCAAAGCCTTATTTGGTTTTGAAATGGAAGGTTGAAGGAGAAGGAGATGCCAAGGATGACCCCAGATTCATATAAAGAACAGTGGAACAGAAAGAGGTGGCATTTGCTGAGAGGTGCAGTTTGGGGTCTCTTAATTTAAGACTCAGGTTGCTTGAGATAAATGAGAGATGCCAGGGAGATGTTCAGGTAGGTGTGGCAAGTAGGGGTTGGATGTGCAGGGCTGAAATGCCACTAGAGGGCAATTGTGCCTTTCCCTACCAGGGGAATTGGGGCTGCATATTCCATGTTAGGGCTGAAGATCTAAGCAGTGCTTGCTGTTTACTCTGTTGAAAGGTCTGTTGTCTCAGGGCTTTTAAGCATTTCATAGGTCACAAGCAGTTATTTTTCTTTCTTGAGGGTGGGGCCGGGGAGCCTTGTTTTTCTTCTAGTGACTGATTTCTTGTTAATGAGCTGGTTGCTCCCTAACTACTGACTGGGTGACCTTGGACAAGTGAAGCTTTGTGGGGTCCGGTTTCCTCTTCTGTATAAGAGCCATAATAATTATTATCCCCTAAATGTGTGGGTAAAAATTAGATGACATAATGCAAGTAAAGTATTGTGCAGGGATAGAACTGATACTTAAGTTAGTTTCATTTTTATGGACAGCTACAAATCTTCAGTTTCCTCCTACTCCCTTACCTCCTCCGCTAACCTCACAGATAATTCAGCAGTTGCAGGCTCTCCCTTTCCAGGAAGTCCGAGCCTGCTGACACCTCAGATGCGTGCTTCCCTTGAATGGTTGTGTCTGTCTTTTCAGGATATCAACCAGAAACTCCAGGAGGACAACCAGGAACTGAGGGACCTCTGCTGTTTCCTGGATGATGACCGGCAGAAAGGCAAGAGGGTGTCCCGGGAGTGGCAGAGACTGGGTCGCTACACTGCCGGGGTGATGCACAAGGAAGTGGCCTTATACCTGCAGAAGCTGAAGGAGCTGGAGGTGAAGCAGGAGGAAGTGGTGAAGGAGAACATGGAGCTCAAGGAGCTCTGTGTGCTTCTAGATGAGGAGAAGGGTGCAGGCTGCGCGGGCAGCCGCTGCTCCATCGACAGCCAGGCCAGCCTGTGCCAACTCACAGCCTCCACCACACCCTACGTGCGGGATGTGGGTGACGGCAGCAGCACCTCCAGCACTGGCAGCACTGACAGCCCGGACCACCACAAGCACCACGCGAGCAGTGGCAGCCCGGAGCACCTGCAGAAGCCCCGGAGCGAGGGCAGCCCAGAGCACTCCAAGCACAGGAGCGCCAGCCCCGAGCATCCACAGAAACCCAGGGCCTGTGGGACCCCAGATCACCCCAAAGCACTCAAAGGACCTAGCCCGGAGCACCACAAACCCTTGTGCAAGGGCAGCCCCGAACAGCAAAGGCACCCGCATCCAGGGAGCAGCCCCGAAACACTGCCTAAGCACGTGCTGAGTGGGAGCCCGGAACACTTCCAGAAGCACCGGTCAGGGAGCAGCCCTGAACACGCCAGGCACAGTGGGGGGAGCCCAGAGCATCTTCAGAAACACGCCCTCGGGGGGAGCCTAGAGCATCTTCCCAGAGCCAGGGGCACCAGCCCGGAGCACCTCAAACAACATTATGGAGGGAGCCCTGATCACAAACACGGAGGAGGCGGTGGAGGAGGTGGAGGCAGTGGCGGAGGCAGCAGGGAGGGCACCCTCAGACGGCAGGCGCAGGAGGACGGGTCACCCCATCACCGGAATGTCTACAGTGGCATGAACGGTGGGTCAGTACGTGCTGGGGTGCTGCTTGGGCTGGGGAACTCGGTAGACAGTTATGAATGATGATGGGCTTTCCAGCCATGTAAGAAAGTGCAGGTGCTAGGTAGGGAGTGGGTTTGGAGAAGGAGCAAATGTGGGACCCAAAATCATGATGTGGGGTTCTTCCCCTCCATCTGTTTTTATTCTATACAGTTATCAGTCAGTGTGGAGAAGGTTGGGGATGAGGGGTTATGGGAGGGAGAGGAACGGTAATTCCTTAGGACCCTGAGTTGTCAAGGGGAAATCTGTGGGTATTGGAGATGAAAAATAGAACCATTTTAAGAGTCTTTCATCTTAAACCTGAGCATTCTCTTAGTGGTGTGCTGTTTCCTGCTAGAGCTTGTCTGTGGAATGGTTGCCAAAAGGATTTTGTATCCAGTTAATAGGTTATGTACAAGAAGAAATGAATATTTCTATGAAAAACCAATAACATTAAAAAAGAAGTATGATGTTCCTAAACAGGCTTGATGCTGGTTTGCCCAAATGGCTACAAATATGCCTGACTTTACCTTGAGGATTTTTCCCATTGTATTGGGGGCCTGAATCTGTGACACTTCTTTGCATCTAAAATGCATCAGCTGATTCCCTTTCTACTCACTCAAAATCCACCAACACTGTCATCAAACTCCCTTATACATATTCCAAATAATATGCTCTCTTACATTGCAAGAGACATCTCTTCTGATTGTTTGAAAGTATCTTTTTAAAATGTACAGATGTGTTTGGACACTCTTGGTTTCTAAAGCCTAACGTCCGCCACATTTGCTGAGGCAGTGTTAAACCTGAGCTTTTAAACCTTTTCGAAGAGTTTTAATTTTCTGCGTCTTGGATCTGAAACCACTTTGAACTTAAGAGAGAAAAATCATTTCTTAAAGAATAAAAAACAAAAACAACTCCACAATCCTTTTATGTTACCTGTGGTTGAGTTGGAGCTAAAACAATTGATTTTATAAACTGTGGGGTTTTGTTTTCATTGAAAATATCTGAGGGTTTTTGCTTTGTTTGAAAGGTGCTCTGGAGTCTTCAGCCAACTCCAAGCAGTAGTGGAGGAGGCTGCCAGTTTTAGCAGTGACAAGAAGGGGTACTTTTCAATATTGTATTTGGGGATTTACCTGTTGGATTCCTATTTTATCTTAATCCTTTTTTCATAGTGCTGAAAATTGACTCCTGAAACTTGACTTCAAATGCATGCAATATTCTTTTAAGCACAGGTGGAAATAAAAAGGTTGGGAAAGATGGGCGGTTACTGCTTTCTCTGTTGTTGGGAGGTGGAGGCCCAGAGAAGCCAATTCACCTGTTGTGTTGAGGCTTCCTGGCTGGTGCCTTTCCAAGGTTGAACCTTCACTCACTCTTTCCAAGAGCTGTGGAGATGCTGCCCCCATCCCTACACCATTGCTGTAGGCAGTCTTGGCTGCCCAATTCTGTACAAGAGATGGAAGTCATTTAAAAAGAAGGTTTGGTTGTGTTACTATCATGAGATTGGTCATTGGGCATGAAGCTTGTCTTTGGAGGGGGCATAATGGAGTAATGGGAAGGTAAAGTTAATGATTTTTCCATTTCTTGATTACTTCTTAATGAGCTTGAGAAGTAAGTATATGCACCATTATAAGGAAACTTTGTCTCTTAAACTAGAAAGAAAGTATTAGGGACAAGTGGATCACTTAAAAAACAATTTCTCTTTACAAAAGGGCTTCTTTATATGAAGAACTCTAGTTTAATCACCATATAATTTGACTTCTAAGAAAAGTTTTTACATGCAGCTTTTAAACAATGCCTTGCATTGTAAGTAAGGTGTATCTCCTGGTAAAGATGACATTACATCGTAGCTTATTGCCTGGATACAGATAAACTTAGTGGGGCAGGTAAATGTTTCTTAAAATTTAACAATTTAATTTAGTTAAAACTGATGTAATAGAATGATACTGAAGTTCAAATCTTATGTCTACTTCGAGTTTTCTCATTCTGAAGTGACCAATCTTGTGCTGACAGTTGATATCCTCAGAGTATATTTGCAGTGCATTTGCATTGTATTTTAATTTCAGTAATTAATTGGAAAATGAAGTGGCACAATGAGATGTTTATGGATCATCAGCCTATAAACATGGGCATTGGTAAACTTGTATTTATCCTGCCATTACAAATTAATTTTTGATATGGATGGTAAGACATGCTTTTTCACATTTTTAAATCCTCACACAATTTGTTTGAATCATTGGTGTATAAATAGATAGGAAGCAGTATCAAGGTTAATTCAGAATTGCAGATTTGCTGACTCATTTCCAGAGTCATTCTGTTTGGGGTTAGTGTGAAATATGAGTGTTTTGGATGAGCACTTGCATGTTTTTAGATGAACAAAAAGCACGTGAAAACAAATGGGAAGTGTGTGTGCATTATGGCAGACTGAAACAGAAATGAAATATACATTGGCAGGGTGTTGTCCTACCTGTAAAGATATGCATTCCTTCCCAAAACACACACATATGCACACTGAGAGAACATCAGTGAAAAAGATGACTGTTTTCGTTGACTATGCCTTGAGCATTTATAAATCTTCTTGTGGTTATAATTACAAACTCGGTGGATAAAAGAGTTGAACTCATTTAAGAGTTTCTTTTGGGAATGCAAAGATAAATTTTAGGTATTTTTCCTCTCTTAAAAGCATCTTAAGTCTCTGTAATAATTTCTTAATTAGTAGGTGTTTAGAAAACAAAAAAAGCAAAAACAAAAGAAATATTTAAACCTCCAAACTAAACAAAATTCTCAAAAATGCATTTAATTCTTTAGAAGTTATTGTTCAATGATTTCTTTCTAGTTTGTGTAGAGTTCCATTTTCAAATAGGAAGTAGATTCAACACGTATCACATCTAGGCATTAAGGCATTTGTCTATTCATTCATGTTGCTTGCTTATTTCATATTTGTAAATTAAGTAATCGAGTAATCACTGCTATTTATAAGTGTTCATAAACTGACCGCCTCAACTATTGAGAATGGGGGTTTCACTTACTTAATACCATTGACACCCAAGGTTGAATGGAATTTTCTTAAGTGAAAGTGTTTCCTTCCACAACGAAATGAAGTAGTTTTGCTTCCAGATACTAGCTGGCAGGACTTTGCTTTTTAACAGGTAACTATTTAGCTCGGGTCATGGATGTCTTGGATGATTTAGGCTCTTCTAGCAATAGCTGTGTTTGTTATTGGCCTTCAAGACAAAGAAGATTGTGATGATCAGAGATCCTTACAAGTAGTTCACCCACTGGACATAATGAATGCAGAAGAGAAAAATAGTAAAAATAGTTTGATATTAATTCTAGAAGCAC
This sequence comes from Macaca fascicularis, assembly GCF_037993035.2. Classification (NCBI taxonomy): domain Eukaryota; kingdom Metazoa; phylum Chordata; class Mammalia; order Primates; family Cercopithecidae; genus Macaca; species Macaca fascicularis. The sequence goes on along the minus strand of NC_088387.1, from coordinate 65,642,880 downwards.
ATATTGCTGGTGACCGGCAAATGAGAAGGAATAAATAGACAAAGAAATGGTACTCTTCATTATCTTCTTTCTTCTTCATCTTCTAAAAAAAAAAAAAAGGAATTGTTTATTCATCCTGGTGGATCTGATTGCCTTTGCCTTGTCAGAGCAAGTTTCAGTGAGAGTAACATTATGCCCTCCTTAAACATCACTCCAGCCAGTGAGAGCAAGCATGAGGAAGTCATTCACCTGCATTAAACTAGGTCCATTTAGAGCTACTTTGGTCTTGCTGAATGGAGTGTCAGGGTTGTAAGTCTTCCTCCTGAAAGCTTCCTATTGATTCTTTTCTTGTTTTGTGAGGGTATCTCTCGAGATGGAAAGAGCAGGCTGCTTCTCCCAACAATTCTTCTAGTTCAGGATTTCTTTACAGTTACACTGTTATTATTTTGGGCCAGATAATTCTTTGTTGTGAGATGCTGCCTTATGCATTTCAGGAGGTTCAGCAGCATCCCTGGGCTTTACTTCTGAGCATTCCCCTAGTTGTGATAATAAAAAATGTCTCTAGACACTGCCAAATGTTCCACAGTTGGGGGGCGTGGTAGGCAAGGTTGCCCCTGGTTGAAAACCATTGCTTTAGAGCAGATCTAGCTGCAGATTAAAATCACTGTGATAGCTTTGAAAAAATACCGGGGGCTGAGCCCTGCACTGCACTCTGAGATGCAAATTGAGTTGGTCTGGCACTGGACTTGGGCACTTTGCAAAAAGAGCTCCTCAGGTGATTCTAATGAGTGGACCAGTTGGAAACCATTGTCCTCAATGAGTGATTTTGCTTAAGATGGGTTGGTGTGAGTGAAGGTTTCAAATACTCAGGCTTCCTGGGAAGAAGAAAACTTCTCCTTTTCCTTTGCTTAACTCCAGGACTGAGAAGGACTGATGCTGTTACTATAAAACTTCTTTCCATTCTAGACTAAAGTTATCTAATAGCATACTATTTTGGGATATGAGTTGAAAATTTGTGTTTTTGATGGGTGGAGTTGTTAGGCTAATTTGAGGGAAACTCTGGCATATGAGTAGGCTCATGACTGCTTTATTTTTTAAAGCTTTCACATCCAGATAGAAAAAGAAGCACATGAGTTTCTAACCTATTTACGGTAGAGGTCGGTGACACCTGTAGATCATGCACTGCCTGCAATGCTAATGGGTATTTCCCACAAGAGAATATTACGTTTCAAATCTCCCACTTTATAGGTTTCACCCTGAGTTTTAAGACTGCTCCTTATCCTCCGTTGAGGTTATTAATGAGTAAACAAAAAATGTTGATAACACAAAGTGGCCTTGTCTACGAGGGGTCAGATAACCTGTGTGTGGAAGACCCCAGCAGTATTTCTCTGAAGCGGGATTGTCATTGAATTAAGTAGTGTGTACTATAGCATGAATAATTACTCTCATAAATCTTTTATTTTGCCTAAGAAAAAAGTCAGAACATCACTTGTGAATGAATTTGGACGATAGAAATTGAATGTCTCCTGGGAGAAAAATTTTAGCAGTTACAATTATGGAATACTAGAACTGGTTTTAATTGAGGTCCTCTGTGTGTATTTTCTATTGTGTGAACTGACAGATGGTTAAAGAAATAAATAATGGTTTTTGTTCTTCAAGCTTCAATACTGTAATTTGGTAACCTTATGTACAGTTTGATAAGACATCGACTTAAGTTTTTGATAAAGTTGATTTATTGTACCATACTTGTATATGCAAAGCATATTACATTTATCATAAGGATACATTTTGACTTAATACCATAGAAAGCTTAATATTGAAAATGTAGTTTGTTAAGAAAATTGCAATATATATCCGAGGAAGACTATTGGAAAACCTAGATGGCTTAGAAAGGTATTTCCTAGTACAATGTAAGGTTTTCAACTCCACTGACAATGATGTAATGCTATAAACGTAATTTAAATCTGGAGGGTCATTTTCATCTTTTTCCTACGGAGATTGCCTGTCTATCAACATTGTGTATGTATGTATATTCACATGTTTATATACATTTCAGTAACTTTAATATTGCGTCTGCACAATGCCAAACATTCAGTTGGCTTCTATTTGGTCAAACTAATGTTCAAGTGCCTTTGGCATCCTGTCACATAAGCTAGTTGCTGCCATAAAGTAAACCAAGAATTTCTTTCAACTGATTATAATCCTGTCCTTTAGACTCAGTTGAAACCCATGAAATGTTTATATCTTCTGGCATCAACTTTTCAAAAGATACTGTAGAAAAAAATATGACCTTTGAATTAGTGATGCATTTATCATTTCAACTGAAATTGGTTAGAACGAAGGATGGGGAAGTGAAAAGCTATGGTGAGTTATTCCATTTCATCGGGTCACAGCTTTTCACAAGTGTCAAATGAATCAGACATGTGAATACAAATGCATAAGTACATGAATAAATGAATGCAATACAAATACAAAACATGTAAGGCTATACAGTTAAGTCATAGTAATGACAGATTATTCTGGAGGCATAGATATAGGGATCTTAGTCGATCTCCACTGGTCAGAACTAAGAGTATAAAGTCAAAGTTTGCCAAAGCTTTAAGAAAATAATAAGTATAATGTTTTACTTGTGTAGCAACTTTGAGTCAGTGTATCTGTGAGTGGAGTAAGTTTTCCAGGCTGAAATTTGTCACCTTAGGCTCTACGACTTACTTTTGATGGTTAGAGATAGAACTGTGGATTCCTTCATTTAATGGCCCTGTGTGAGTATTTTTTTAAAAAAATCTCCTAAAAATAGATTTCCAGTCACTTCTAGTACTGCCATGATGTCAGCTGCACTCCTTGCTGACCTCAGCAGGCCTGACTGTAGCTCCTTTTCTCGTTGTTTCTAAATTCTTTTCTGCTGTTTCCGATGGCTGGTCATAGCTTGGGAATGCAGATAACTGCTCTGCTTAGAAATGTGTTTAAAATAAGGATAAATAACCATGAGGTGTCCTTCTAAGAGTAAACTACACGAGCTTCAGCGCATAGTCCATGTGCCGTAAGTATTTTAGCTTTACAAAGTTCACTTTTTTTTTTTTTTTTTTTTTTTTTTTTGAGACGGAGTCTCGCTCTGTGGCCAGGCTGGAGTGCAGTGGTGTGATCTCGGCTCACTGCAACCTCCGACTCCCTGGTTCAAGTGATTCTCCTGCCTCAGCCTCCTGAGTAGCTAGGATTACAGGTATGTGCCACCACACCCGGCTAATTTTTGTATTTTTAGTAGAGACGGAGTTTCTACGGATATCTGTTTCTACACTTATCTGTTAAACTACAGATAAGTGAGGCACTATGTTTCTATAATATTATCAACTCAAATATTTGCTTCTTGGATACTTTGGTATAACCAAGTTGCCCTTGATAGTACTTTAATACATAATATTAATGGTGAGCATTGAGCATATTTGGAAAAAATATTTATTTTGAATTTGATTTTGGGACATATTAAGAATAGTTACCTGTTCTGAAATGGGCTGATTTTCAAGAGAGCTAGGAAGTTTGAGATTCAATATCAAGAGTAGACCATGGGACACTTGAGGATACAGACAGAAAATCTCAGCTCTAATTTATAAGTCTGTAATCTGCAAAAGAGTGAGGTTCAAGTTACTGCTGCTCCTGACATAAATTGCTTTCTCTTTAGAGTGCCGTTCAAGTGTTTCCAGTAGAAAGAACCTCTGCTCTTTCTTAGACAGAGGAGCCTTTAGCAGCAGAGAGGCAGAAGAGGTGTTTTTGAAAAGGGAAAATGGCAGAGGAGTAGCAGGTTACATTGTCATCCTTATGAAGGCAATACTGGTTTGTTGTTCCAAAGATAAAAGGCAATAACTGGGTTATTCACAGATGGCTGTTCATTTAGCATTTTTACATAATACAAATTATGTGTATTATGGAATTTTTATCTCAAATCATTATGGAAGAATACAAGAAGTCTTGGGACTTTGTCCTGGCTCTTGATCAAAATTAGGCACATATTCAATTACCAGATAAGTTAAACTTCAGGAATTATATCTAATAGTTTTATTTTTTATTTAAAAATTTTTCAGAACCTTAGTTATTTAGGCCTTCTATAGGCTTTTCTATGAGACAGGAGATATCTAAGGGAAAAAGAGTGGATTTGGTAGTTGCTCAAAAACTATATTTCAATTATTTCATCTCTCTGCACACACACACACACACACACACACACACACACACACACACACGGACGCGCACACAGCATTTAGTGTTCTTGTATGTATATTTAAGAATGTTAAATGCATTACATTTAAAGATATTGAATGGCTTTTTTAATACCTCCTTCACCTTCATTTTCAGCCATATGAAGGAAAGTAAATCCTTTAAAAATTTTAAAACCTGGCAAACAAAATATTTATAGCACCAGTATTGCCTGCTGGTATGGTTGAGGGATAGAACATTTAGATTAACTTTGGAAGGCCAGGCATTTGAAAGTGGTTTCTGATACTCACTGGGTGAGTTGGCTTTTCTAGTGAAATCTAGTCATCATTGGATTAAACTCAGAATTTTGCCTTCTGGTCTTGATTATAAAGAAAAGTGAAAAGTCTTCTCTTCTTTCTTCTAATTATTGAGGGACTTTTTGACTTTTAGGGAAACCCCTGATCTAGACTGTATATAGCTATAACTTCCTAAGTGTCTATAATTGCTAGTTCTTAAAAAATGTTAAAAAGCGTGAATTGCTTTTTGGGGGCATGGTGTGTGTTTTCTTATCAGTAGAAAAGAAACCCAATTGGTAGTGAATATGTACATGTGTATTTATATATATGCATATATTGATATATATAGTTATTAATTCAGTTAAATGAGAATAGATGTATATATTAATGCTAAAGAATAGGAAGAAATGAGGGCAATATAGCTGTATTTAGTTTAGAACATCATGGAATCATAGAACTTAAAGCCATAAAGTATACTCTATGTTAGAGCTGTGATGTACTCAACCCACTCATGTTCTGAATGAAATGGGTGACTTCCAAAGAAGGTTAGTGAATTGTCCAAGGCCAGATATCAGTTAGTAGTGGACTAGAAAGAATCAAGCTGACTCCCAGGGTACGGAGTCAATTGTCTAAAGAAGACGTTTATTCTTCTACACATAGAGGCCACTTGAGGTAGAGGTAATGTTAATGATAGAGACCCTAAATGGAATAAGGAACCAGTTTTTCTCAATTCTTATTGGAAATCCCAGAAAATTAGACACATGCAGTGATGAGAGTGTGAGATAAATGAGTATCACTAGCCTCTGGCTTAGAAAGTATCAGAGAAGACCTGATGATCTATTAGGTGAGCTCAGATCTATTGCCTGGAAACCTCTGATTAAGCCAGATGGGACACACAGTTCACAGCTGGATGGACAACTACCAAAATGCATTTTTAATAGAAGGAGTTTTCCTATTCCTAACCTGGGAGTTCAACAACCTTAGTATCCTTTTTCCTCCCACACAGACCCTCCTCACCCCAAGGCCATATTCCTTCCAGATAAACATTCTTGAGAAGATGGTCTGACCTTAGTCTGGTCGTTACATAGCCACTTGCATTCACAGTCAAAGTGCTGTGTCTGGGGAAGTGTTGGTTTCTGGAATGCAAGAAACAGAAGGGAAAGAGACCAGGAGCAAAGGGATGGGCCAGATGGCAACACCAAATGCTCTCAAGGAGTTGCGTTTTTTAATAACTCAGCTTACTGCAAACAAAACTAATTAAGCCAGTTATTCTGATTTATGCTACTATAGGCAGAAGCAAAGTACACTTACATTCCTCTTTTGATGGTATTTAAAAGGTCAAAATACCTGAGTTGCAGATTTTTGTTCATAGCAGCCTGGTCTGTTGAACCACTCTTGAGAATTCAAATTAACCAAGCTCATTAATTCAGCATCTCTTCTGTTTCCCTAGACAGCAAGTGCCAATTCACCCATCCACCCAAACAGAATAATAAGACCCTGAAAAGCAAGTCATTAGTCATATCTGTGGATGATGGATTAGATGTGATTTAACAGGAAAGTGAGGTAAGACTCAACTTATAGTAAGGAAGAGAGAGTGAAAGTAACAGACAAAGGCAATTGTGAGACATCAGTTTTTGAGGGGGATGCTGTGAAGAATTTAAAGGAATCTGTTTGGCTGTGCATGTTGTTAATGGTCTTATGTTGATTGGCAGGGCAGTCCTCTTCACTGTTATAAAAGCTGACCAGAATTTCTCTGGTTATGGAGTCATTGGAGAAAGTGGCTGAATTTAGCAGCTTATTTTACATATGAGGACACTTATGAAGAGAGTACATTTATAATTATGATCAATTTGAGGTCTAGGAATAAACATTATCCAGGTGGTTTGCCATGAATAGCTCCCCCAGTATAGTGACTTTCATGAGAAACAGTTTGGAATCAAGCTTTTCAAAATCTGTGGAAGAACAGGCTTGAAAATTGTGGTTTTTTTTTTTTTTTCTGTATCTCTTTAGCACCTAAATGGAGATTGAGTTCAAGTTTTCAGTCCCTTATTCTAAAACTATGTGCCATGTGGTTTTCATCTTTAATTTCTTTGGCTTTTTTCCCATTGCAGTCTCAAAATTGCCCACTTTGGAGCTTATTGGCCTAGCACATAAATCTGTCTTTAGTGGAACCATTTTTGGCAGAGTCTGTACAGCCAGGTATATAAAACGCATTCATTTGAAAAAGGGAGCTAAGCTGGTTTGATTATTTCTATTCGCAAAGCATATATAGTTATTTTTACATTTCGAGTATCCCTGTGGACTTTCACCCATATGTTAAGGTAATATATGGTTACCTTAAATTGACATATGGCATCTAAGCTTTATTTACAGTTTTACAGCAATGAAAAACAATTTTATAAACCTCCTTTAGATACATTCTATTTTAATTATGAATAAAAATGACATTTATTGAAAATGTGTTTAAAACACTTTAAAATAATTGACTTAAATTCCCATGGGGTTTAAAAAGAATAGTGTGATACACCAACTTCCTAAAGGGCTTGATGATGGCATGCCTACCCAGCTGGAGTTTTAGATTCAGAACTGGCTTTGCCACTTTTTTGCTGTGTAGCCTTTAGTACACCATCAACCTCTGTGGGCAAAATAATTTATCCATCAAGCAAGGGGCTTAGCATAGAGATTTTTCTGAGTCAGTAGTACCAGAATTTAGATTTCACAGGTAAATAAAACCTGAGAATAAACCTGGAATTGCTAGCTTTTTACTTCATTAGGTGTAGATGGTAAAAATAATCATCTGCTAACATCCTAATTTCATGGAAGAAGATCCTTCAAACACTTACAGTGAAAAATTACATACATTTACTAAAGGGCAATCTTTTTCTCCAAAGAAATAGTGATAACATTGTATTCTTTTTTTTTTTTTTTTTTTTTTTTGAGACGGAGTCTCGCTCTGTCGCCCAGGCTGGAGTGCAGTGGCCAGATCTCAGCTCACTGCAAGCTCCGCCTCCCGGGTTTACGCCATTCTCCTGCCTCAGCCTCCCGGGTAGCTGGGACTACAGGCGCCCGCCGCCTCGCCCGGCTAGTTTTTTGTATTTTTTAGTAGAGATGGGGTTTCACCGTGTTAGCCAGGATGGTCTCGATCTCCTGACCTCGTGATCCTTACATGACTATTCATTGTTTTGGAATAATAACGACATATAATGAAGTGTTCAGATTCAACACTGCAACGAAGTCCATTTATAGTGCTGAACACATTTTAAGACCTTATTTTTTAAATTCCATCCATTATAGAAAGTCTGATTTCACACAGGTTTGTATGTTAATAAACATGGAAGCCACAGTGTTAACTCAGTTTTATTTAGGCAGGTTCTGGGTGAGGAAGCCGGAAACCACAGTCCATGCTGCTTCCAGCTTCTTGCCCTTCCTCTTACAAGGAAAGTAAGAAAGGGGATTAATCTACCTGTATGTCTAGTTGGCTTGGACTGGCGGCTTTTCTCCCTACCTGCTACTCACCTGACTTCCTCCAGGAGTTGTGCACCTGGGCCTGGACTTCTGACATGGAGCAATGAGGATATGTTTGTTCTGACAGGAATTCTGTGTGTAGGTGAGAAGTTCACCATGCATGGCATGACATAAAGAACCATTGTTCTACATTCTCTCTGCACTCCTGTGCCTGGTCAGAAACCTGTCAGGATTGCAGCAATTCATCTAGCAATATCAGAATAAACTGCATCCTCTTTGAAGCACCACAGTGATGAGTCTGAACACTTCTCAGCAAACAGGGAGCTAAAGAGGCTATAGTAGAGGTGACTTGGGATTTGTAATTGGTATACTTCCAAAATCTGTGGATAGTAGCTTTCTTTTGCTTGGTCAGGTCTCAGATGGCAGACTACAAATGGACTGGCCATATGCATGACATGTGCATTCTACGTGTAGTCCCTTACATAGTTCTCCACGTTGCTTAGTAGGATAGTGCTCTGGAAAATCAGAAGGATTTCCCTTTCTACTCCATTGTAGACCTGATTTTCTCAGGCCTCTTTGCTGTCTTTGTACTACATGGGAGAGTGTGGCTTATCAACTAAAGTTTGGAAGAGAGTAATCTAATGGTGAAACAGTGGCACCAGGCTCTTCGTGTGTTTTAGTTATGTCCCATTTAAATGGGTTTTGATGATTTTTTCCTGGAACCTTTAGGCAAAAGACCAGACATTTTCTCCTTTCTTAGGCACTTTACTTGTGTTACTTTACAGCTGACATTTGAACTAGTTTGGAGTAAGGCTCTTCAGTGAAATGGGGAGGGTAGCATTAACTGAAGGGAAGGGCAAAATCTATGGCAATTTCATTATAAATCATTGCCTTGACTAATTAGGCAGCCATGCATGCTAAATAATGTCAGGGATAATAGAGATTTATTACAACAAATTAAAGGCTAATCAGAGTGTGTCCTGAGATAAACAACGTAGTAAAAGAAACGTAAATGGCAATAAGGGGAAGCATGAGCTGATAAGACTCATGGATGTGAGTAGTAGTAGGAAACCAAATTCTGCTCATATTTCATTTGCTTTGTGTAAATCTCTGTACTGTTCCATGTGTAGATGAGAGATTGAGAATAAACACATACTCATTTATTCAACAAATATTTATTGTGTATTCCATGGGGGTACAGCGTGGTAGTAGGTATTATGTGAGGTGTTTCACGGTCAGACACATCCATGGAAGGAGGTAAGTAACAATAAAGATGTGTGGTTAAGCAAGAAAATGGACAGAATTAGCAATTGGTGCTGTGAGCCTGGAAGATCGGTCACTGGCTGCTATTGTCAGGGATGGCTTCTCCAAGGTTGGTTGTGGGGTTGATTGTTAAGGAATGGTTGAATTTAGATAGGCTGGCAGGAGCGGTGAGGAAGTCTGGGAGAGAAAGTGTAGAGGTGGAAGTGAGAAAATTGTGTTAAAGGAACAGTGAGGAGTTGAGTAGGTCTGTGCTTAGGTCTTTGTTAGGTGGTGGCAGGTAATTTTGGAAAGTAAGTCAAGGCCAGATCACTTAGGGCATGAAATACAATCCAAGAATGTTTTCTAATAGCAATATTAGTTTCTCATGCAGATAGGAATATAAAATGTTCGTCATTCTTTGAACCTTGTGATTAAGTGGACAAGGAAGGCTAGTTCCTTAGCGTTAAAAAAATCTTGTTGGGATTTTAAATTGAACTCCAAGTTGAATAGTTTGTTTTTAAAATTTCTTTTCAATGTCTTGGTTCATTTTGTGTTGCAATTACAGAATACCACAGACTGGGTAATTAATAATGAACAGACATTTATTTGGCTTATGATTCTGGAGGCTGGTAAGTCCATGAGCATGACATCTAGCCAGTGCCTCTGTGCCACATCATCCCATGATGGGAGGCAAGAGGGCAAGAGGGCACAAGAGAGCAAGCAAGCAAGAGGGAGCCAAACTTGTTTTTATAACAGGCCCACTATCTTGATAACTAACCCACCTCTATGATCACAATATTAATCCATTCATGAAGGCAGAGCCCTCATGACCTAATCATCTCTTATTAGGCCCCATCTCCCAACACTGCTACATTGAGGATTACGTTTCTAACACGTAAACTTTGGGGAACACACTCAAACCATAGCATTAAGTGTTCCTGAACAAAGAGGTTTTACAATGATCAGTGCTTGAGGGCTTTATATACCCAGATTTGTACCATGATTTAATCGCTTTTTACTTATTTTATTTTTCTAGTAAAGGTTATGCTGAATTACTGGAGAATTTGTACAACGAAGGAGTCATCAGTTAAGAAAATCTATCTTCTGACTAATATCTTCTGAGTCAAAATGAAGATGTAATTTTTTTGGGGGGAAAATAGTACCTAGTTGCCTGGGAGGCAGAAATATTCTAAATATTCTGCTAAGTGAAAATCAATAAACTAATTCTGTTTAAACAATAAAGGTAGAAAAATAATCTTGCAACCTTGTGGACCCTTTGGCTAGTCTAGTATAGTAAAATTAATTTAACTTTTACATTTCATTTACTTTGATGTTTTTCCACTTTAGTATTTTGACCTCATTTTAGCTTGTTGTGTTCTATCTTAAATCTCAGATTGTTTCCAGACTGTGCTCCTTTGAGCCCTAGAAGGTCTGTGGAGCCTCCTTGGGGCTGTTGGGAGTGCATAGGGAAGAGTAGGCAGACTCTGCCACCCCACTGATCCCTTGCACAGCTCCAGCTTCAACTGGAGCAAACTCTACGTTTGGGTGGTTTGTTTGTTCCCATTTCTGCTTAAGCTCTTAATTGAACAAAGCTGACTTTACAAAACTGACTTGAAAACCTCTGATGTTACCCACGGTGACACCAAAAGAAGCAAACATTTTGGACACATCATGCAGATTTCTAGTCCAGTAAATGGATGGTCCCACATAACATCCATAAATGGATGGTCCCACATATTTTTTGATTCTCCTTGTCACCTGATTTCAGCTGCAATGATAGGTGTGTTGTGAAAAACATACAGTCAAGTTAATTTACAGGCATAGGGCTTTTGTTTTTCAGAGACAGATATATAAATTGGTATATCTTTGAAAACTTTCACCTTCAGTTTCTCCTCCTTCATGTCCACCATCTGTTCATTATTTCATTATGCCTTCTGGGGCTGTAAAGGAAACAAAATATAAATTATTTAAAGGAAACCAAGGTTTTGCAATTTTCTTTTTTTTTTTTTTTGAGACGGAGTCTTGCTCTGTCACCCAGGCTGGAGTGCAGTGGCCGGATCTCAGCTCACTGCAAGCTCCGCCTCCCGGGTTTACGCCGTTCTCCTGCCTCAGCCTCCCGAGTAGCTGGGACTACAGGCACCCGCCACCTCGCCCGGCTAGTTTTTTTGTATTTTTTAGTAGAGACGGGGTTTCACCGTGTTAGCCGGGATCGTCTCTCGATCTCCTGGCCTCGTGATCCGCCCGTCTCGGCCTCCCAAAGTGCTGGGATTACAGGCTTGAGCCACCGCGCCCGGCCTGAGCCACCGCGCCCGGCCTGCAATTTTCAACCTATAGCTGCTGAGGTGCTGATAATATTGAATGCTCACTATAAGAAACAATAAACTTCTACTAAGAAACATAATATTTATATTTGAATCCACCAACTCAGCCTTTTCCTTTTTGAATCTCCATTATTCACTCTGGAACCCTTTGGACATAATTCATGTTTTATTGGCTTAATTAGAAAAAGGTGATTTTTATTGTGACATCAGTAGATTGCCATTCAGAAACGGTGAGTTCAAGTTTAGGTTTCTTAGTCGCATGTCTGCTTTCAATTCTGAGTTCTTATAAGAATATGTTATATTCTTTCTTAAGGACTGGTTTTTATAGTATTCAAGATACCAAATTTCATTAGCCCAGAAGAAACTAAACTAAATTTCTAATTTTATCTATACAATGAAGTTTTGTGTTAGCACAGTCTCTCCCTATCACCCCACTGCACACACACATCCAGATATACACATCAACTGACATTGACTTTGGTAACTCACTGAAGATATAGTTCCACTGCAGTAGAGTATTTTGAAGTAGTGGTATAGGTTACAACATATGATCTTTTATTCTCTGTAGTCACATCTCCTGGAATCCTGTGTTGATGTAAATGAAGAAGTTCCTGGTTTGGTGAGCAGGATCTTGAGATAATTGATTGGGCACATGGTGAACCACTTGCCTGCCATAGGGTCGAAGAATGTCTTAAACCCAGCTTGACTCAGAGAGAGAAGCTTTCACAGTGACTTTATAAGCTTCAGAATAACTTTTTTTCAAGCTTTCCCTTCCTTTTCCTCCTCTAGGCTCACCCAACACATGTGATAAAGGGCAGGCACAGCAAAAGGAACATTATTAGAAGAGCTGGCAGCCTGGGATTTGTCTCAGGATGTTTCATCTCATTGTCTTGTAAATTCTTAGCATATCATGGTCTTTAGCATTCATTTATAAATACCGTATAAAACAAAATTTCCTTGGCACCCCATATCAGACCTCAAAAACTCTTCATTTGTAATTCAGCTAAGGGGAAGCAGACAGTCTTCATCTTTCTCAGGGATATCTCTGTGCATACTGGCCCAGGGTCTGGTCTAACTCAAGCAGCCCAAAAGGAAAGCAAAGAATCTTTTTGGTCATGGTGTCAAATCTGGCCATTCTGAGCCACCCTGCTCTGAAGGCGTGGTGATATCTTTGAATTTGCTGCTTGAGTACATATCCAAGTCTTTTTAATATTCAATCTTGATATGGTAATTTATATCATAGTCACTAGTACAGATGGCTGTGGTACAGTGATTTCACAGAAAGTAAATAGAATGCTAATTTGTTGAATACAACCTATTTGAAAGTAAACACTCTTTCCTCAGTCTCATGTGACTTCTTTTCTGTGATCCTTATAAAGAAAATTAAAACAAACAGACAAACAAATAGAACCGTAGTCACTTACAAGAAGATTAATTTAGGCCTGGGTGATATTTGGGGAAAATTGCAGACATGCAAATAGAAGTCTGTTCCTTTTTTTCCCCCCTTTTCTTTTAGCACTAAATGTTGACTTGTATGCAAAACCTTCTACTGAATTGTTCACAGAGAATGACCTTTTTTGTTGGTTGTTTAATACTTTTGGGCACAGGCTTTAATCTATAGTGGACTATAATGAACTAGTTGTACAGATAGGTCTGCATTGGTAGTAGGAACTTCTGAGAATTTGTAGTTTCTGTTTTACAGAGTTAAACATTTACATTAGTTTAAGACTGAAGGAGACCTAAGTTAGGTCGTGATTTTGACTTTATGGAGATGCCAAAATACAGTGTAAGGGAAGGTAAGATCAATCATTTGTTGAGATGGTTATTTCTTCATTCATTTATTTATATATTTATATTTTGTTGAGTTATTGTTATGTATGTGGTTCACTTTTTATTCAACAGTGGAATTCGTGCTTTATAGGTCATAGATTCCAGGCATGCCATTTAAGCTTATATTTATGACTTCCAAACTTAACTGGCCCTTAATGTCTGTTGCCATCATCATGACTTTAAGGTGTTAGCAAATGGACCTTAAAACCCATTAAAGATACAGAACTAGAGCAAATCCTGGAATGTTTTTGGAAATATCTCACTCCTCACTAGAGCTGATTCTTGCCTAACATTATCTAAAGAAAAACAACAACAAAAGCCTGTGTGGTGCAGAGTAGTAATGGCAAGGTGGTCTGAACCACTGACTGTGTATGCTCGTTGGAAGTAGCTGTCTGTGAAGGCACATATCTGCCTCCAGATAATCTACATACTACATGAGGAGTTGCAACTGTGGTCCAAGGGCCAAACGCCATCACAGTCAGGTTTTATTTGTCCCAAATGATGTTTGGACAATTGGAAAATTCATAGACAAATCTAAGTATCTGTTTTCTCTTAGTAAACTGGAAGGTCGCCTAACACTGGCCGTGCATCGGTACCTGGCAACAGTCAGTGGAAACAGCACAGTGGCTGCCTCTTTAGTGGGAGGTGTTCTGGTTTTCTGTTGCTATGTAACAAACCATCTCAACACTTAGTGTAATGAAACATCAGCCTTTCATTATGTTTATAGATTCTGTGGCTCAGGAATTTGGACAAGGCATAGTAGGTATGGTTTGTTTCTATTCCACAATGTCTCGGGCTTCTGCTGAGGAGACTTACATTCTGGGGTCTGGGACCATCCGGAGATAACTTTATTCATGTATCATATACCTGAGCTGGGATGACTTGTAGTTCCTTGAGCATCCCCCGAATTTTGATGCAGATTCCAGAATTTCCATGTATTCTTTTAATGTGTCTTCTGCAACATGGCACCTCAAGATAGTTAGGGCTCCTTCAATGTGGTTCTGTGATCCAAGGGCAAGTGCTCTAGCAGAACAAGGTAAAAGCCACCTGACATTTTGTGACCTAGTCTCAGAAGTCATACTGTGCTACCGTCTTGTACTGTATTGGTTGAAGTAGTCATAAGCCCACCAAGATGCAAGCAGAGTGGTCATAGATACCTCTTCTTGATGAGCTAAGTGACAAGGAGTTGCAACTGTGTTTTAAAACCACTGATGTGGGGGACAAGCATGCTTTCATTTGCTGTAGTCTTCACCACTCCCTATTACATTGCATCCATGCTTCTTTACCAACTTCTGTTATCTGACCATTGTCAAGAGCATTTGAGTTAGAGATAACTGTTCTTCCTTGGTTCTTCCAAATTTAGATAAACTCTAAATTCTAGTTAGGGTTTGTTTTTGTCAGTGTTCATGAGGAAGATAAATCTGAATGTTCCCTTTGGGGAAAAGAGTGGGAGGTAGCATGGACTTACAGTGCAAACTTCCTGTAGGAAGCTGAATATGATTTTTGGCTGAAGAAGGTAAATCCACTGAAGTATGAGTCATGCTCATTTTGGTCATGTCTTGTATTTGCACTTGCAGAAATATATTCTCCTATTTATATTATTATTTTCTTATTTATTGTTCTTGGTTATGTGCATTTCTTCCTGCATTTCTTTATTCTGGGGAGTATGGGTCAAGCCATTTGCTTGACTATTATTTTTAAAACATCCTGTGGGTGTTATCACTATCATTGTAACTAATGGAATCTTATTTAGTAGTGCTACACTACTAGGGATGTTAGAAATAAAGCAATCAGAGGTTTTTTTTAATTAAGGAAAAATAACTAAAACTAAAAATATTCCTTTTCCTTTTTACCAAACTCTGTTCTTTGAGAGAAGGCATCACAGTTTTCCTGGTTGGAATACTGCGTGTTATCCCAGACTCTTCCTTATCCATCATCCTAGAATGTCAACAAATTTGGGCAACTTATTCTCCAAAATATTGCTTCTGTGTGTCCCCTATCCCCTGTTACTCAGACGTACACAATCAGCCTAGATCACATAATTTTTCACTTGGAACTTCCAGTGTTGGGGCACCTACCTTGATGTTCTCCTCATCTCTAATATCTACCCCATTCCAAACTGTTCTCTATTTTAGAGCAACCTTCCTAAAACCTCCCAGTTCATGCTATTTCTCTGGTAACAAGCCAGCAGTGCTATCTTTGTACCTCTGCATAAAACTCAATGTCTTTTGTACATGACACAGGAGGGCCTACAATATCTGGACTCAGCTCAGTTCATAGACCTTATATCCAAATTGCTCCCATATCCTCTAACACATTCACACCCCAAGTTGCTCTGCTCATACCTGGCTGCTTGCTTCTGAGTACTTGCCAGGTATGCTTGGCCAAATTCTGCACTAGAAGCCTCTGCTGGTATTCTGTCATTTTCATTGTGTGGTAAAGGCCTCATCTTTTGAGTTTTTGCGGATTCCATAGCATTTATCCCAGTATAATAGTTTGTTTACTGTGTGTCTTCCCAATTCTAATTCAGATTTTTTTTGAGAGTAGAAGCCATCTTTTGTCTATGTATCACAATGCTTGGCTTGGCATAAGTAGGGCTCTTGGTAAATGTTTATGGAATAGCTGACTGATTGAAGCCCACGAACCCATTCCAAAATTACTGTTGCTGAATGGCAGTGTTCAGAGTATATATAATGGGAGAGAGGACCCTTTGGCTTCATAGTTGACAGGGAGAATGCATCACTTCTCATGCTTTCCACACTGAAAGAGAAATAAATATATATTTGGGAGGAAAGCTATCAAACGGCTTTATCTAAAATTTTTGTATCTTGATTATGTATTTGTGTGTATTTCGAAAGTGGAAAGTCTTAAATACAATCCTCATTGGTAAATGTCAAGAATAACCTTCCTTTGTGTGTACCTGCACTGGTGACACATTTCTTAGTGCCCTCAGTGTGCAGGCAGAATTTTCACAAAACTTCTTTCAGAAGTCACCTGGTATAGTGAGAGGGACATGAGCTTTGGAGGCACACACACTCTGTACAGATCTTGTTTCCAGTTTCTTCCTAAGCTTCATGTCATTGGGGACACCTTATGTCACTTCCCAAAGCCTCACCTTATTTACAAAGTGTGGGTAGCAGTTAATAGTGGCTGTTGATAAATGTTAGGTCCCTTACTTCCTCCAAAGAGGAAATAATCATCTGCCTAATTTATATTTGTTTGACAATTAGATAGCCATCTCTTTTGTCTCTCAGCTCCCTATTTTTTCATTGAAATCTCAGCAACTTAGAAGTGAATAAACCTCATATGCAAGGTAATTATTATTAACTATGTATAAAGGAGATATAACATCCCAGAATCAAAGAAATGAGAAGTGAAGAGCTCTCAACTTACTATAGTCTTGGTTAGGGCTTCATACTTCTATGTCAGCTCTGACAGCTTTCAAATGATCACCTTGGTCACTATTATTTATGAAAGAAGAAATATGCACTTAAGCTGTCAGTGTGTCCAGAATTTCACAGTTTCAAGCTCACTTAGTCCTTCGACCCCTTTTGCCTGCTATTAGGGTATTAGGTCGATACCTCAAGTTAATCTGTGTTATCTCACACCTTATAAATACAGGTTCAGAATGGCTTGGGTGGCAAGGTGGTACTGCAGCTATTGTGATCCACAATCTTGTTTGATGAAGAGTTTAGATTTGTGTGTAGCTTGGAGCAGGTTCTTTACCAAGTCAAAGATAAAATTACCTATGTTTCAAACAAAAAGAGTTGTTCTAAGAGGTTGTTCTGCATTTTTCTAGGAAGCTGGGAGAAAAGGGGAGATAAATGACTTTTGCTTGAATCCCCAGGCTCTAGGATCTAGGCCAAACAGAGATTGAACTGCCTCTTAAAATTTTTATTATTGTGCACTTTAGGAACCCCTCGAACAGAGACTAATATGCTTTTAATGACTGGATATTAAAGAATATTTATTTCAAGTATAAAAATTTGCTGTTTGAGTGATTTTCTTTTCTCCCTGCCTCAACTCAGGCATAGAAGGAGCAAAGTCTAATAACTGAAAATAGAACAACCAAAACTACCCCCCTGTCATAAATATGACATGATTATAGATGGCACAGCTTTGGTAGGATAACCCTGTATAGTGAATTGTAATTTGGGGAAGGAAGGTATGCGGTCAGCAGCAGGATATGGCAGGTGAGTAGAGGGCCAAGATATGGCAGCAGACGTGTTCAGTGAGGCTGGAGAGACACTGGGGACCAGGTTTGGCTGATAGTAGGTGGTGATCTTGAACACTCTACTGAGACAAGACTGCCTGGATAAGTACAGCCTTCTAAGGAAAAAGTTGACATTAGTATATATAATATGTTAAGAGTATGAGATCTGGGGCCAGACCAGGTTTGAATCCTAGCTTATCTACTTGCTACTATATGACATTGGACAAATTATATAACCTCTTTGGGCCTCAGTGCTCTCATTTGTAAGAAGAGGATGCTAATAATTCCTACCTCAGGGGTATTAAGTGAGTATGAAGAGAGTCAATAGTCAATGTATGTAAAGCATTTAGATTGATATCCGTGCACAGTAAGTGCTGCATAAAAAATGTCTACTTTGAATTATTAGGATTTTCCATTGATTACCCCACCACTTGGACACTGTAGATGAAGATCAGTGGTCACATATTTGAAAGACTTTGCCAGGATGCTAATAATCTAGTGATTGATTTTGCAGTGTACGTTTAGGTATCTCATTAATTTCTTGAGTTAATTTTTATAAAAGATATAAGGTCAGTATCTACAATAATTGTGGGTTTTTTTTGGATGGGGGAGGAGTACAGATGGACATACAGTTATCCCATTACCATTTGTTGAAAGGACTTTATTGAATTGACTTTACTTCTTTGTTAAAGATCAATTGACTGTATTTATGTGGGTCTGTTTCTGAGCTCTGTATCCTATTTCATTGACATATGTGTTTGTTCTTTCACTAATTCCACACTGTCTTGATTACTGTAGTTTGAAGTAATTATAGAAATTGGGTTGTGTGATTTCTCCAAATTTGTTCTTCGGTATTGTGTTGGCTATTCTGGATCTTTCATCTGCCCACTTAAACTTTAGAATCAGTTTGTTGATATCTGTAAAACAGTTTGCTGGGATTTTGGTTGGAATTCCATTGAACCTACAGATCAAGTTGGGAAGAATTGATATCTTAACTGTATTGAGTCTTCCAATCCATGAACATAGAATGTCTCATCTCTCAGTTTATTTAGGTCATCTTTGATTTCTTTCATCAGAGTTTTGTAGTTTAGCACATATAGACCAATTTTATTGGGTTTATACCTAAGTATTTTATATCTTATTTGGTGCTATCATAAATGATTTTTTTTTTACATTTCAAATTCCAATTGTTTGTTGCTGGTATATAGGAAGGCAATAGACTTTTGTATGTTAACCTTGTATCCTCTGACCTATTATACTCACTCACTAGTTTCAGTTCCAAAAGGTTTTCTTCTTGTTGTTGTTGGCTTATTTTTTGTCAGTTCTTTGAAATTTTCTACATAGGTAATCACATCATCTGGCAGTAAAGATAGTGTTATTTCTTGCTTTCCAGTTTTATACTATTTATTTGCTTTTTTGGTCTTCTTGTACTAGTAAGACTTTCAATATGGTGTTGAATAGGAATGGTAGGAGAGGACATTCTTGTCTTGTTCTGAATCTTAGGGGGAAGGCATCCAGTTTTTCACTGCTAAATGTGATGTTAACTGTAGATTTTTAAAAAAAACAAGTTGAGGAAGTTCCCTTCTATTTCTAGTTTGCTGATAGTTTTTTTTTTTTAAATCAAACTGGATGTTGGATTTTGTTAAATGCTTTTTCTATGTCTATTGATATCATGGTTTTTCTTCTTTAGACTGTATTATCTTTGAACTTCATCACTTTTTAAAATAAACCAATCTTGTGTTTGAAGGTTCATTAATCTTGCGCAGATGGTTGTGCTTTGTATATTTTTGTATTGCTTTATAGCATGGGTTGGTAAATTATGGTGAGTAGGCCAGGTCTAGCCTGTTGCCTGTTTTTACATGACTTGTAAGCTGATAATGGTTTTTACATTTTTAAGTGGTTGGAAAAGATCTAAAGAAAAATAATATTTTGTGACGTGAAAATTATGACATTTAAACTTCATTGTCCATAAATAAAGTGTAGCTGGAACACAGCCATGTGCATTGATTTATTTATTCCCTGTTGCTACATTTGCACTGCAGTGGCTGAGTTGAATATCTGCAACAGAGATCATAGACTTTCAAAGCCTAAAATATTTATTTACTGTCTGGCTCTTTATGGAAAAAATTTGCTGACCTCTGCTATATAGTATCCCATTGGATGAATAATCCACAAAATGTGTGGTTTTGGCAATTGTGATAAAAGCTATCATGAAGATTTTCCCATATGCATACTTGTGCATCTAAGCATGTATACCCTGAAGTGGCATTGCAGGGTCATAGCAATGTGTCTGTCTTCAGCTTTAATAGATAATGCCACATGTTCCAGAGTGGATATTCCAAATTACATTCTCACTAGCTGTGACTGAAACTCCTTATTGTTCTATGTGCTCACCAACAACGACTGTCGTACAACTCAAAATTTTTTGCCAATATGATGAGTGTAATCTAGTATTTCATTTAGGTTTTAATTTGTTCCTTCCTGATCACCAATGAAACCTATTACATATTTGAATGTTTATCCACATTAATTCTTTTTCTTCTTCTAAAATACCAATTATGTATGTTTGTTGTCTTTTTTTCTTAACCTCCCATTTTGATGACTGTATCCTGTCTACCTTGTTTTTGATTTTGAGTTTAGTTGTATCCATTTCATTTATTTCTCCTTCTAATATGTTTTTTATTTCAGTAATATTTTCATTTTTCTATTTTTTTATCTGAACTTTGCCACATTATTTTTATCTTTTTTTTTTGAAACTTATTTCTCCTTTTATGAGCTTTTCTAGCTAAAATACGACATAGGTCGTGGAGAACTATTTACCTGAAATATTTTCCTGTTGCATTGTGTTTTTCTTTTTGCTATGTTCTTCATCTTTTGCTCATGGGGCCAAGGGAATGTGAACTCAGGCAATCTGAAGTCTCAGTTTTGGCTTTAGTTCAAGGCAACCAAATAGTTGCATTTTCTTTGCCCTGTGGGTTTGTGTTGCCTTAGCATTTAGCCTTTAACAGGTGATGTCATGCACAGCAAAGTTGCCAATGTCAAAGGCTGACTTTGTAATCTCATGGTCTTGCTGATTTTCCTCTGTCAGACTCGCCTCTCAAAGGTTAGGTTAGAGGTAATACAAATAAGAATGTAAAAAAAGGTTTAAGTTTTAGCTATCTCTCCCATGATATTCTGTGACTTTTTCTGTGTCTTTTTATTGCCACCAGAGATAGTCCCTGTGATTATCACCTAGTCCTCTTGTCCCCAGACATACACCTCTTGGTCTCCCTTATCATTGGATGGGCCACCTCCCTGGAGGCCTAATCTGTGTTGAGCTTTTAGGTACATCTATTTCCCCTGATGTCGGAGCAGGAGTATGTAGTAACAGCACCTTCCATTGTTTAGGTGTGCTTCACAGTTTGCATTTTGTAGTTGTCACTGTGTAAGTTTCTTCTATCTTTAATTTTTTGGTTTATTTTTTATTGGTTTTGAAGGAGGGGAATTTGCGTAGCCATTTTTAACAGGAAGTCATGACATACTTGTTTGGTGCTTTAAAATGAATGTTGTGTTAGGAAGACAAAGTAAGTAGATAATTAATTCATTTCACTTTTTTATCCATATATATTGATGTCATGTAAAAAGAGCCAGCATTGGTAAGGTGCGATTTTTTTCTAAAGGCATAAATTTCTGGAATGAAAGGAAAATTCTTTTTCTATATGCAATAAAAGCAAAGTGCCCAAAATACTGGTTTTCTTTCAAAAAGCTTGATGTAGTGTGTCTTCATTATGTAGGAATTAAAGCATATGATGTAGTTGTTATATTAATTGTACATGAAAATCATGACAAACATTCGAATATACATCTCTGAATGTGATTTGCCAGCCTTTTTGTTAGTCATAATTATCTCTTTCTTAATTAGGTTTGCCTGATTATTGGTTTCTTAAAATATGTGCATATTTTAATGATCATAGGGAAGTCAGTTTATGGAAAAGCATCATTAAATTTGTTTTACAGACTCTGAGTTGCTCCTGCTGAGGTTTGGCGACATATGGTACCTTGTCTGAGACAACATCTTGTGTGAAAAATCATGCTCAGAAACCAAAACAAAAACAACAGGAAATAGGAATAAACTACAGCAACATAAAATTTCCCTCAGTGAAAATGCTCTTAAGTAATTTCAGCAAATCTATCATACCTTGTGACTGCAGATAAATAGTGCTAAATATCCTCTTTTTACTTATGAGAAAGAAGAGTTTAAAACAAACTGGGAACTGTAGAACTATATATGTAAAAGAAAGAATAGTTATGTAGTTCTCTAATTTTTAAAAATAAAAACCTTTTAATTATGCCAGTAGTAATAGGTGTACGTTGTAGCAAATTAGAAAAAACACATAAAATGCAAGAAGATGAAAACACCGTCTTCCAACCACGCAGACATAACCATTGTTAGTAGCCTGTTGTACATTTTTCATATTCATTTCTATATACGCATGTTTTATAAACCAACATAAAATGATATCCTACATGCTGTTTTGTAGTCTACTTTTAAGTTAATAATCACTAATTTTATAATAAACTTACATCTTACTTATTACTGGTCCATATTTAAAATTTAACATTAGTCCCCCAACTATCCTTTAGAGCTTGTTTGACCAGTCAGGATTCTATCCCAGACTACCCTATCATCATCTAGTGGTGATTTCCCTGAGATTTCTTTCAGCTGGTACAATTCCTACATTTTTCCCTGTGGCACCAACTTATTGAAGAGGCTGGGCAAGGAGAGACTGGGCAAAATTTACAGATTTTTGACATTAAATTTTTCTAAGGTAGTATTTAACCTTTTGAGCAATTAAAGACACTTCTTGAAAGGTTTAGACATAAAATATATTACTGAAATGAGAAAATAATTTTATGCATCTATAAAGATATGCTAATTATTCATTACTTACATGTTTAGTCTGTGAGATGTCTTCCAAACTGTGAAGCTCTGAATTCTCCAAGCTCTTCCTCTATTTTTTATTGAATGAACTGAAATGATCATGGGTATTAGAGATTGGTTGTTGAATTTTATATATACTATTTTTTTGTCTTCACACCGACATGCATCTGTGCATGCACACACACGTTTTCTTTTCCTGGGCCCCTTAAGCCCACTACCAAAAGTAGTAGTATAGAGTGCCTGCAGTGTGCTATGTGTTGCGTTAGATGCCATACGAGATGCAAAGATGAATAATACAGTATTTTCCTTCAGGAACCCCTGCAGTATAATTGTGGAGAAACAATCTACCAGAAATATGAAGAAATAAATGCCAACTTAGAGGACACTCTCAGAACAATAAACAAGACAGCATTAAAAATAGTCCATGATCTTGCATTTTAAAGTCAGTTGTATTGAGTTACCGTTGACATATAATGAAAATTGCAACCATTTTAAGTGTCTAGGCTCATTTTGAACCCCTGTTCTGCTGTAATGGCAAACTGCTTGTAAAGTTTCCTACAAATCCCATCTTTCCTTTGCCTTCCAACTATTCAATATATTATGTGCTTGCCAATTTCCTCTGTTTGGAATGCCCTCCTTCCCACTTGCTTTGCAAATTTCACCCCTGGATGCTTACTCTCCCCCATGCTTTTAGAGATCCATGTGTATTATACCTTTTACCAAAGAAAGTGAGTGTACAATGTTCTTCCACTTCACTTGAATAATATCTTAACTTCACTTTGTCCCCTATTACCAAACATTTTCGTTTTTTTTTCTATTTCATCCATTTTATAATATAGTTTTCCATTGACCATTATATATCAGGCTTACTGCCAGACCTTGGAGCAGATAAAACTTAGACCTTGTCCTTGCTTTCACGAGGCTAAAATATAGTAGAAATGACAGAGTCAGAAACAGTGACAGTACAGTGTGGTAAATATAATAGAGATAAGTGCAGTGATCTGTGGGAACAAGGAGTAGGAGGTGACCAACCATATGGGGAAGAGGGAGAGCTTCACTAAGGTGACAACTTGAGTTAAATCTAGAGACAAATGTGATTGGCCAGGTAGAGAAGACAAGATCATTGGTGTAGAGGGAACAGTATGCATGTATGGTGGTCAGAAGTCAAGCTATATTTAGGGACTTCTGAGAAGTTAGTGTTCTTGGAACATCCTTTCGTGCATATGAGTATATTTGTCAGTACAGGTACAAATATTCCCTTCCATAATCTCTTTTGATTTTGCCTTCTACTTAATCTTAAACTCCTTCACTCCAGTGTACTATTATCTTCTTTCCTTAAAAGGCTGTTAAATCAGGTATACTACACATGCTGAATAGATAATTTAGGATTTTTTGAATGAAATCATGCTTATGTTATATAAGGACAAAATACTAAACTATTAACATCAGAGAACAAGATGTGATTATTTATAGAAATTCAGTAAGCTGTCATTAAACTTTTGAAAGCAGTTTACCTTTATAATAACGATTCTGAAGAAAGACAATTGTACTTTCAAAGAATGAGGGCAGAAAACCATAGACAGGGAGTGGTTCTTTGTTCTCCAGAAACTTCATCACTCAGTATTCCTTAAATTGCAGACAGTTTAGCAGGTCAGACATTTCTGAGAAAGGAAGCTTTGTACTTCATTATTTCTTCTCAGTAGTGAAATGACATTCCGGCAGATCAGACATCAGAAATGTCAGTGTGCTTAATGATAGGACAAAGCCACAAATGCATTGTCTAAAAGCTAAGTAAGGTCGGCTTAACCTACAAAATACTGATAAAAGTTAATCTCCATTGATATCCTCTTTGATACATTCTCTTTTGTTTCCTCATTACCAAAAATAGCACATAATAAAATGGTCCATAAATCTAGAGGAAAAAATATGCAGGTGGTCAAGGATGTAGGGTCTCTTGATTGGCTCTTAAATGGTCTCTCCACTCTCATGAAAGCCTCCAGCCCTGCTCCCTGTCAGTACCACATTTGACCCACTGGATTGGACAACATCCTGTTTTTGAAATAAATTCCGATTTTGTAAAAATGTCTGTGTTGAAGGTCCTAATTTTCTTGGCATTTTATGTGGTTATTTGCTTTTCTGACTTCGTTTCCTAGTATACCAGTCGCAAACACTAGCTTATGAATAAGAGATTAGCCATGTAGAAATGTCTTAAGTGGGTTTGGGTTCATAGATGGCTACTCAAGAATAGAATCAGCCTGTGTACAAGGCTTCTCTTGGAATTTAAAATCATCAACTGCCAAGCATTTTGGTCCTATCATGAAATTTTATACCATATATACACTTACTATGTAGTAGATGTGCACTTAACCAGCTTCTATTTAACCTACTTAACAGATTAACTGATACTTTCTGTTTTTTTCTGTAAAGCATACTGTCTGATTCTTGTAGAACTCATAATACTTGCAGCTAGAAGGAGATACTCTCTATTACGTTTGCACACTTGTCTCCTGAGTTGAATTTTGCTTACTAAGAGTTAACTGTGTATATTCCCAAACCTATTTATATCAATTGCAGTTATTATTGTAATTTTGTAATATAATGAAATAATATATAGCTGATGAACTATAATTTTAACACACGAGTTACTTTTATATGAAAAGTAAATCAAATACTAAGGAAATATTCAGTAAAGGTAATTCATTTCATAATTGCTATCAAATTAGAGATATGAAAGAAAATGGTAAAGTTTATGAAAACAGAATCATAAAAATCTAGAATGAATTTGTTAGGTTATAAATTTCTCCCCCCACATTTAAATTTTTAAGTGTTTTTAATTTCTTACTACATGTGTTACCTTGTTTTCTGCTGCTGTAATAGAATACAACAAAAATTTAGTTCTTAAACTTCTGGAGGCTAGGAAGTCCAAGAGCATGGCACTGGTATCTGGCAAGGGTCATTCCATGGTAGAAGGGTGGAAAGTGGAAGCAAGTGCACAAGACAGAGGAAACTGGGCCAAACTGCCCCCTTTTATAATTAACCCACTGTCATGATAACATTCTTAATCCATTCATGAGGACAGTGCCCTCAAAAATCTAACTATTTCTTTAAAGCCCCATCTCTTTACACTGTTGCTTTGGGGGTTAAGTTCCCAACACATGAACTGTGGGGGACATATTCTAACCGTATCACTATGCTTTAAAGAATAAAGCAAAACTAGAAAATCTAGGTGATGCATTTTGCATTGGTTTATGTGAGTATTACAGTGTAGACACTGAGAAAAAGTCTTTGCTTATATATATCATTTTAAAAATGATTCCCAATTTAAAATTTTTCAATTGACATTGTACATATTTAAGGCAGATAGCATAATATTTTGATATACATAAAAATGACTTCCAACTTTAAAAATTAATGGAATAACTCATTATGCTATATCTTAGACAAAAGACTTAGAACACATCTGAAATACAAAAGCTTCCTATTTTTATGTGCCAGTCATGCAAAGAGGAATATTTCCTGTTAGACCTACTGGGGCTGGAATTTGTCACTTTTATAGAAGAATGAATTTCTGGACCTAGTCAGGGAAGGAGATGTACAGGCCCTCCAGCTATTAGGGAACCCATCATGGGTAATTGAGCCATGGAGAATTAATGTCTTCATAAATCTGTTTTCTTGGCATAGAATATTCAGGGGCATATCAGACACATTTTCCCACCCGTTGATAGCAAATATATTCCAAGTCTCCAATATGAGATGTGACTGGGAAGTGAAGAGACAGATGTAACCAATATACCAGAATTTATATATCCAAATGAATTTTCTTTTTCAAAATAATGACAGTAGGAGGTTCAGTAATTATTCCAAAGATGCTATCTCTACTCAAAATCATTTTGGAACTCATTTGAAATTGCTTTCAAAGACAATTTGCATGCTTCCTGGGAATGCCAGCTGAATTGCTTCAGATACATTCCTGATTTTAAACCAATGATAGTTTTACCTATTTTGATTTACCATGTTGATTCCAGATAATTACCTACCTACACATAAGTGCCAAGGTTTTCCATTGGTAGGATATGAAAAAGCATGTATTTAAGACCTTAAAGACAGTGGTCCACAAAGGGAATTTCAGAAAAGCCTTGTGCAATGGTGGCATCACTGAAATAAATATAAACTATTTAATGAGGTGAATGCTTCGAAGAAAAGAGTGTTCATTTGGATGTGTAAATTTTTATTTGTTCAAAAGTTGAATCAGTCATATTTTTCTAGAGAGAGGGGTCAGCAAACATTTTCTGTAAAGGGCTAGATAATATTTTAGACTTTCTGTGCTGTGTATGTCTCTGTCACAACTGTTTAACTCTGCACACAACAGCAGATATAGACAGTACATAAATGAATGTGTGTGACCTGCTCCAGTAAAACTTTATATACAAACACAGCCACCAGGTTGAATTTGGCCTCTATGGTCCATTGTTCGTCAACTATTGCTCTACAAAATGGAGTCCTGAAAAACAAATGATCCTCAATAATTCTATCTCACTTTCATCCACTAAAAATATAGATTCAAATCGTTGCTTTCATGTTTGATACAATAATCACCATTTTACAGGACAGTTACTTGTGTCAAAGAAAAGAAACATTTCCTGACCAAACTAAAATGTAATTACAACCTGATATGCTTAGCCTGTAGCCTAAGGCATAATAAGTCTAAAGGAGAATTTACTTCTGTATTTAATCGGCTAAAAGTGCTCACTACCTCTGTATTATTGTGACCATCAATGTTGTTGCCCCAAAGCCTGGCCATACAAATACCTGGAATGGCTACATTGGAGATTTGAAAAGATATGAGGAATCAGGTCTTTCCATTTCTCTAAATAATGCTCTATGATCTACTTCAACTGTCTGATGGCACCTTTAGGCTGCTGACTGGCTTTCTCTACTTCCCTCTTTCCTTCTCCTTTTCTTTTTCTTTGCTTAATATCTTTGATAAGATATAATTCACATATCATAAAATCTACCCATTTAAAGTGTACAGTCCAATGGCTTTAGTATATATTCAAAGTTGTACAACTATCACCACAAGTGACTTTAGAACATTTTTATCTCCCCAAAATATTATTTGCATTTAACGCCATGCCCATTAGTAGTTATTTCCCATCTTCCCTCACAATCTTTCTTTCTGTATCAATTTTTTTTATTATGGACATTTCATATAAGTGGGAGAAGATGCTATATGGTCTTTCGTGACTGTCTTCACTCATTTAATATGTTGTTTTCAAGGTTTTTCCGTCTTTAGCATATATCAGTACCTCATTTCTTTTCACTGGGCACTAATATATTGTATGCATATACTGCATTTGAAAAAATCCATTCATTGATTGATGAACATTTAGGTTGCTTTCACTTTTGGCTGTTATAAATATTGCTATTGCAGATATTAACATTTATATACAAATGTTTTCATATTTCTTAGATAAATACCTAGGAGTGGAATGTCAACATTTGGCAGCCACATGATCTTTGTTTAACATTTTGAGAAACTGCCAGTTGTTTTCCAAAGTGGCTGTACCATTTTACATTCCCATCAGCAGTGTATGAGGGTCCCACTTTCTCCACACCCTCACCAATAGTTGCTATTGTTTGCCTTTTTATTGTAACCTTCATAGTGGATATGAAGTGGTATCTCATTGTAGTTTTGATTTGTATTTCCTTGATTAATGATGTTGAGCATCCTTTCATGTGTTATTGATTGTATATTCTTTGGAGAAATGTCTATTCAAGTCTTTTCCCATTTTTAATTGGTTTATCTTTTTATTATTGAGTTGTAAATGTTCTTTATGTATGTTTTAGATATAAGTCCCTTATCAGATATGTGATGTACAAATAGTTGTTTCTCCTTCTGTAGGTTGTCTTTTCATTTTCTTACAAGCATAAAAGCTTTTAATTTTGATGAAGTCTATTTTTTTCTTTTATTGCCTTGCTTTTAAAGTCATAGCTAAGAAACCATTGCTTCACCTAAGTTTATAAAGATACAAGCCTATTATTTCTTCTAAGATATTTATAGTTTTTAGTTATTATAGTTGTGTCTACAATCCATTTTTGTTAATTTTTTTTTTCATGAAGTGCAAATTCATTTGTTTGTGTGTGGATATCCAGTTGTTCTGGCACCATTTGTTGAAAATACTATTTACTCCTGATTGAATGCTGAGGCAGGTGGATCACGAGGTCAGGAGTTCGAGATCAGCCTGGCCAATATGGTGAAACCCCATCTGTACTAAAAGTATAAAAAAAAACTAGCTGAGCGTGGTGGTGCGTGCCTGTAATCCCAGCTACTTGGGAGGCTGAGGCAGGAGAATCACTTGAACCCAGGAGGCGGAGCTTGCAGTGAGCCGAGACTGCACCACTGCATTCCATCCTGTGCAATAGAGGGAGACTCCGTCTCAAAAAAAAATTATTAACCGTAAATGTAGGAGTTTATTTCCGACTCTTTATTCCATTGCACTGACCTATATGCCTCTCCTTATGCCAGTACCAGAGTGTCTTTATTACTGTACCTGTGTAGTAAGTTTTGAAATCAGGAAATATAAGTCTTTTAACTGTTTCCCCCACACCAAGGTTATTTTGGTTATTCTGGGTCTTTTGAATTTCCATATGTATTTTAGTGTAGGCTTGTCATTGTCTGCAAAAATGGCAGTTGGGATTTTGAAAGGGATTGCATTGAATCTATAGATGAATTTGAAGAGTATTGCCATGCTAACAATATTAAATCTTCTGACTTGTTAACATGGGATGTCCATCTTGATACTTGCTTCCTCCTCTGCATTATTTTCTCTCCTTTATCCTGCTCTTGTCTCAAGGCTGCATAGAGTAAATCTCATGCTTTTTGTATGTAAAAATCCTTCTCTTATATAAAGACGCTTATCATATTTCCAGCTAACTCTTCTCTTCTGGTTAAACAATGAGGAGAATTGATATATTTTCCAGACATTTCATTTTCCTGCTCAATACATTGGAATATATGGAGAGGAACTCAGTGCCGCTCTTAAAATGTGTCGCATAGAACTGAACACAGTTCTCCAAGTGTGATATCACTGCAAGCTACAATGGGATTATCACCTCTTGCATTCAGGGCATGTGTAATGAACTGTAGTTAAAACTCTAAGCTTTGGAGTCAAATGGACTTGAGTTAAAATTCCAAGCCAGCCATTTACTTGCTCTGTGAGAAATTTACTTGACGTGCCTTAATTTCCTCATCCATAAAATAAATGTAATAAACCTTGGCATGTCTCTGAGTAATAGATGTTATGAGGGCAAGGACTGTATTTGTTTTTCTTTGCTTACCATTGGGTACCCAGTTCTTAGTACAGTGCCTGGATCATTGTAGATACTCATTGAATATATTTTGAATGGATGAGCGGGTGGATACCTGTCCCGATAACTAAGACTGAAAGCACTTACCACAATGTCCAGCACTTAGTAAGCATTTAGTCATTTTCTAAAAGGCTTTTTAGCAACTATGTCATACTTTTTTTTCCTATTAAACCTCCTTTCAACTAAAACTGCATGATTTTTTGCAAGTGAACCTTTTAAATTGTATTTTCCCAATTATTGCATTTTAGCTTCATTACATTTAGTGTTGTTAACCTTGGTATTATGAATTTCATCTCTTCCTTGTGTTTTGTTACATCTTTATCTTTATGTCTCCCAAATGTAGTAATGGCAACCATTCCCCAGCCCTCCCACTCTTTCCATCCACTTCATAGGATTAAAGAATTTAATGGGCATGCTAGTCACACCTTTAAAATATCTCTCTTATATTTCTGCCACAGTTTGGAAATCTGAGTTCCTAGCACAAGTAGAAGGCTCTTAGGATGGACTAGATCTGCAACTTTGGAATTTTGTAACTGAGTATTGATGGCTTTTTCTTTGTTCTAGAAATACTGAGAGGGGATTATTCCTGAGTAATTTCAATAGGCAAATTTTAACACCTTTTATTCTGAGAAAGGGGTAAAAGCTAGTGAAAACAATTCAATAACTAACAATAATTTTAGCTAATGTGGAAAGAGTGACATTGTTTTGTTTTTGTCTTTAGTAACTTGAGTAGCTGCATAGAATCCTCCTTTATTGTTAGTCAGGCTTCTGAAATTCAAGAACCAATGGCTTGTTGTTTCTAGTGTAAAAACCCACTGATTTGATATGAGTTCTATTTCTTCACATTGTTTTTTGTTCCATTTATTTATTTTTAAAAGTGTCATTCTGTAATCAAGATATCCTGTTTCTATATGTTTTCTATACAACTGAGAATGTTAATCAAGGTATCAGATCCTATTGTAGCTGAAGTGTGTTGCTTGGCAACAGAGGGAAGGATACATGTTTTCAGATTTTAAAAATAATTCAAGGTTTTATGCTTTTTTATTAAATGATTTTATTAGTTGTGGAAAAATAGCCTGGAGGGGAAGAGAAATGGACCATGGCAGCAATATCTTTCTTATGTTTGTCTTTTAAGAAATGTTCTAAGCAGGAATTGGTTTTTGTCCTTTCGGGCTACGTAGATAGCATGTCTGGATCTCAGGTTTATGCTCCGAAGACTTGTCCAGTCTACCTGTGTGTGTGGAGGAATATTCTTTTACTTTTCACTGTTCTCTTCTGAAATATTATAGCCCACAAACCCTCTTTCTCCAGGAAGCCTTCCTGGAATTATTCATAGCCATTGTTCGACACATGGAACCATCCCCATTTGTGTGTGTGTGTGTGTGTGTGTGTGTGTGTGTGTGTGTGTATTTTAATAGCTGTGTGTTTATGGTGGTTACCTGTTGGTCCAGTCTTCTTTCCTGTCAGAGTTCACAGCCTCTGAGGCCAGTTTCACAAGGCCCTGTGAGTTTGTTAATGGTCTGATTGCCCTTGTCCAGTGACGCTCACCTAGATTTTAAGAGTTGTGAAAGGTTCTGTAATTTGGACACCAGTACTCTCTGTATAGTACTTACTGCTCTGTTGTGAGCCTATACTGACTTATAAGACAGATCAGTCCTATTTCACAATCGCAGAAATGACTTGAGTTGTTGAAAGATTGAGATGCTTTTTCCAAGGACATAGCACAGAGTAGAGCTGAAGACTAATGTTCCCTCATTGGGCATCAGAGAATAACTCTTAACAGAACTTCCTTTGTGAAGTCAGCCAGTCCAGCATTATTTTCTGGCTGTGTCACATACAAGCTCTGTGATACGGGCAAGTCTCTTAACTTCACTGTGCCCTAATTTCCTTATCTGTAAATTGAAGATAATAATAGTACCCATCTTATAAGGTTGTTCTCAGGATTAAATGAGACAATACTAGTTGGCACAGAGTAAGTGTACGATAAATATTTGCTTTTATTATTGCTGGTATTAGCATTTTCATGCAATAAAAGTCTACACATTGTCTTTCTTCCTCCACTTCCTCCCGTTTATTTTTTATTTTATTTTGTTTTTTTTTTTGAGACGGAGTCTTACTCTGTCGCCCAGGCTGGAGTGCAGTGGCACGATCTCTGCTCACTGCAAGCTCCGCCTCCTGGGTTCATGCCATTCTTCTGCCTCAGCCTCCCAAGTAGCTGGGACTACAGGTGCCCGCCACCACGCCTGGCTAATTTTTTTGTATTTTTAGTAGAGATGAGGTTTCACCATGTTAGCCAGGATGGTCTCGATGTCCTGACCTAGTGATCCGCCCACCTCAGCCTCCCAAAGTGCTGGGATTGCAGGCATGAGCCACCACGCCTGGCCCTTTCTCCCCTTTATTTCCACTATACCTGACCATATTAAATTTCAAAGTCAAGTTGAGATATATTTTTATCTACCTTCTAAAATTCCATTCATTGGACAATAATACGTTTAAATAACAAGACTTCTCATTAAGGTTTTCCAAATATACAGTTGCAATACAGGAACTGGATACCTGTGATTGCAAGATCTTCTGAAGATCCTTTGAACTTCTGCCTGCTTTTGAATCTCTTTTATGAAAAACCAAGCCACCAACAGGATTTTTTTACCATAGTCTGTGATTGCTGTGACATGGGTGCTTTTCCCAGCAGAGTTTAGGATCTAGTCTCTTTGGCAATTTTGTTTTCCTTGGATGGGTATATCCAAAGTTTCATTTGTCATTTTATTTCCAGTGTGTTTCCCCCTTACCTTATTAGCTTATGAGGAGCTTAATTGTATGGATTAAGACACAGACTTATGTCTGTAAATTTGTACTATTTACTGTGCATTTTGTTTTTTCCTTTGATTGGCTGAGTTTTTTGGACATGTGTAATGTTTTCTTTGGTTTTTATAAAGGACTTTAAAGAAGTATTTTTAAGGCAAGATGAGTAACATTGTTGCTTGTAATTCTGGAAAAAAGCTGTGGGTCAGTGATTGCCCACCATTTTAGACTTTAGTTCTTCAAGGTTTTGTAAGACTGGTACTGGTAGCAAGCCTGAGCTACAGGGAAGAAGAGAGAAAAAGATGACTGAAAAGGAAAGGAGAGAAAGAGAGAAAAAGGAAAGGCATACTTGGTGGTTATCATGGACGTCTGGTTTCTATTTTTTTTTAATTTTTGGTCTATTTGTCTTTAAAGGTAATAGAACCATACTGAAGTATAGTCAGAGCAGCCGGATCTATATCTAGATATATTTTTCTGAATGAAACGTGAAAATGATCAATTTTTCAAAACAATATGGAGTACAAATTAGTCACAAAGAGCCTACACTGTGTTTTGTCTGAGGCAAAGATGAATCAGCTCCAACAAATGGGTTTTCACCAGGGAATTAATATGACTTTCATCTTGAACTAATTTTGCTTTAGCATAAGCAGGATATAGATGAATTTTGCCTGTGACATTTCACTGGAAAAATTTGTTTCTTTATGCAGTTGTCAGAGAATCTTAGTGAGGCTGATACAAATATTAATGATGTCAGTAAAATCATGCTTGAGTAAGTATTGCTGGGACAATTTTGGGCGGGGGGCAATTCGTTGTCAGAATCAGCAGTGAAAGGTATTTGGCAACATCAAGCCCAGCATATTCAGTAGTCTTTGTATCTCATGTTTTACTTGCATTTTCTGTGT
Organism: Macaca fascicularis; assembly: GCF_037993035.2. Lineage (NCBI taxonomy): Eukaryota > Metazoa > Chordata > Mammalia > Primates > Cercopithecidae > Macaca > Macaca fascicularis. Next base: position 65,609,353 of record NC_088387.1, on the reverse strand, counting down.
TTTGAATGTTTTCTTGAAGCTGGATGAAACTTGCACACTTACTTACACTAATGGAACTAAACCCTTCTTTGCTTATGATATTGGTAACTGATGACTGATAATTTAGGAACATAGACTTACTCTAGGGACAGATGCCTTGGGCAGATGATGTAATTCCTGAACACAGGCAGTAAAAGTACAAGCAGTTATTTTTTTTGTGTTCCCTACTCTCTTAATTAGTCATTGAAAACATCATAAAAGAGATAATGACTCATTCCCTTTTATAGTCAATCCCAGGAGTTCATATTTATTTTCCTGCTATTAGAAATACTGCTGCTAAACTGCAGAGCACAGGTTATTTTCCAGTGGTTTGAAGCTCTATGTTGGAAATGTGGTTTTAAAAATGTAAATTGAACGCTCTTCCTCACATCTGCCCATGGCTGACCCTCCTTGTCATTGAGGTCTCAGCTCACATGTTACCTCCTCCGAGAGTCCTCTTGTGATCATCCATTTAAAAAAATGTGTGTTCTGACCTTTGTTTGATTATTATTTTCAAAACAACAAAATGTCTCATTTGAAAATTTATTTCATTTTTTTTTTTACGTTTACTTGTTTATCGTCTGAGCCCCCGTGAGTACAGGTACGGTGTGTGTCATTCGGCTCTTGACCTTTGCTCTGGCACTGGCCCTCTGGAAGGGTCTAGTAGGTGAATGCTGGAGGAAATTAGAAGAACGAATTATTTCGGGTTCAGAGTCTACTTTTGTCTTATTCTTTTGCTACTGAGGGTCTGCTTGGGTGCTTAAATGAGCTGCAAAGTATGATCCACATAAGCTCTGCTTGTATGTTTCTCACATCTTAGTATTGCTTTAAAAAATGCAGTACACTTGACCTACATAGTCTGGAATATTTCCCTTATACTAAAAGGCATAAGATTTAGGAGCAAGCTGAAGGCATAAAAAATTAGTTACTTGAATACTACTTTGTCTTTATGAAATTTTGACTCTCTAGGATCTGATGATAAGATATTCTAGCAGCTCATTCAACTAGCATGACACCAGAGTCTCTCATGGAAGAATTTGAAGAATAAAATCATCTTAATTGCTTTCATGGTAAAACACCTTATGCTAATCATAGTGTCCCTAGCCTGAGATGGAAAGAAAAACAAGTTGGTAGCAGGATAAGGTACTGCAGCCTTTTATAGAGAGTCTCTCAGGAGCCTGGCTCTTGTACTACCTCCTCAGTCTAGTAGTGTCCCTTATAGAAATCAGTGAAACAGCTGGAGTCAGGCAGACTCAACTCACCATAATTAAGTCTATGGGTTCTGAATCCAGGTAATTCCGTTTTGTGGAAAAGAGACACATTCTTAAAAGGAAATAACTACATAGGCAATACAGGAGGCTTTATAAAATATTAGAATTGTCTATAGACTCATGACTCTTGGCTTCAATCTAAGAATGAGTCAGTTGGGTAAAAGAACTTAGCCTTGACAGTATTTTTTTTTTTTTTTTTTTTTTTTTTTTTTTTTTTTACTGTAGACCGAGGTTTTTTAATGGGGTGCCTAAAACCTTAGGGAGTTCATGGCTTTAGAGGGGTCTCTCTATAATGTAATCAGCTCTAATATTTGATGCTGCATGTGTTAGTGTACATTATTTTTCCAGGAAAAAGATCCTGAGCTTCATCAGGGATGTTTGTGGTTACTGTTTTCACTTCTCACTACCTGTTCTTGTCTCATCCTACTCCAGTAGCTCTTCAGTTCCCCCTACTTTACTGAGATAGCTCCATGGTGATCCAGAGGGTACAACTCTCCTATTCAACCACCCACAGCATTGGACAGGGATGGCTGTTCTCTCCTTGTAACGCTTTGTCTCTTGGTGTTCATAATGTCACACTTCCTTTGCCTACTTTGGTGGTTTTTTGTCTTGGACTTGGTATTACTCCTCTGCTTGACTTCTCAATGTTGGAAGGTCCCAGGGCTATCTTATGTGCATCTTTCTTTTCTTCCTGCATTTTACATAATTTCATCTGGTCCCATGGCTTTAAATTCTAACTTAATACAGATGACTTCCAAATCTGTACCTGTAGCCATGACTTTTCCATAAGACTTTGAATGAACACCTGATACCTATTCAGCATCACTACTGGGATATCTAATTGGCATCTGAAATGTAACATGCCCAGAACCAGACTCTGAATTTCTTCCCCTTAGCTACTTTCCCCCTGAGACTGCTGATGTTAGAAAATGGTACCACTCAATTGTTCAAGCCAAATATCTCCTAGTTGCCTTTGATTCCTTGCATTTTGATATGGTTTGGTTCTGTGTCCCCACACAAATCTCACTTTGAATTGTAATAATTCCCATGTATCAAGGTCAGGACCAGATGGAGATAACTGAATCATGGAGGCGGTTTCCTCCATGCTGTTCTTGTGATAATGAGCCTCATGAGATCTGATGCTTTTATAAGCCTCTGGCATTTCCCCTGCTGGCATTCATTCTGTCTCCTGCCACCCTGTGAAGAGGTGTCTTCCACCATGATTGAAAGTTTCCTGAGGCCTCTAGCCACACGGAACTGTGAGTCAATTAAACCTCTTGTTATAAATTACCCAGTCTCCGCTATTTTTTCATAGCAGCATGAGAATGATCTAATACACATCCCCTCACCACTCCACATCCAGGTCATTCCCATATTTCTCCATCTTTATTATAACTACCCTACTCCAAGGCATCACCATTGTTCTTGCCTGCACAATTTCATTTAGTTTCTAGTCTCCCAACTGCCCCTCTTTTGTCTCTATATAACAAATCACATTGGATCACTCACTACCTTGATTAAAACTTAATGGGGTGACATAATAATACCATAATTTCCTTACCTTCCCCTAGAGGGTTCTGCCTTGCCTGCAGTGCTCCAGCCTACATTGTCCCATTTCTTTTTCCCAAACCCACTGAGCCTTCCCCCATAAGGCCTGTCTTCATTAGGCAGTGTCTCTGCCTGGGAACCTCTTTGTTCACCTCTGCAATTCTGTCTCTTACTGTCATTCCGATCTAAGCTTAACTCTCACTTCTTCAGAAAGCACCAGCCCGTCCAGCTCCTGGTAGACCTGGGCTACTGACTGGTTGGTGCATATTGACAGTACTTTCCCAGATAGGCAAGGAAATTGAGACTGACAGGGTTAAGTCAAATTATATAACAGGGGACTGAGGGGCCAGGACTGGAACACTGTCTTTCTTACTCTAGAGCTTGTTCCATAATGATGAGACTACATACCTTCCTTGTCTCATCCTTTGAAGAATAGCAGAGGGAATACATGCTAAACATTTGTGTTGAAGAATCATGGCATGTTCAAATTAGACAGTAAATATTAGGCTGGCTTTGCAGGGCTAAAAGGTCTCCGTTGTAACTACCCAACTCCATTATTATAGTGAAAATAAATGGTAGTCAATATATAAATGAATGGGTATGACTGTATTCCAATAAAATTTATGTACAATGAAATTGGAGTTTTATATATTTTACATCATAAAATATTTTGTAAAATTTCACCATTCTTAGCCTGTGGGCTGTACAAAAACAAGCAACAGGTTGGATTTAGCCCACGGGCTGTTGTTTGGTGACTTCCGCTGTAAAAGATTTTATAGTAATACTCACATGTTATATTAGTAAATCTGAGAATGGCCTCCATAACCAACCCCTGAATTGCAGCTTCTGAAGGCTCCTTGAGGGAAAGGCCTTGTATTTCTCTTCCCTTTCTTTCACTGATGCTTACTTAAATCGATCCCATTTTGTTGAGTCCTATTTTGCAGTCTGAGTCGATAAAAGATGTTCCCTAATTTCTGTCAAAAAGGGGGGAAAGTTGGTTGATGCATAATCAAATTGGAAATGTAAGTGCTGGGTTGTTTCTCAAGCATAATTTTCAAATTTCTTGAAGGATAAAATTTGTCTAAAAGCTCAGTCATGAGGAAACCTGTAAAGTACTCTCTACACTAAAAGGCTAGCTAGACCATCTTTTATTTCTTGGTATTATTCCTCAGTATTTAAAATAGAGGGTATCTGTCCATGTAGTTAACATCCAGTGCTGTATCACTGCTTTCATTAGGGAGTGAAACCATGAGCTCATAGTCCTTTACTTTCTTCTCCTCATGATCTCTGGCTGCTTCTCTTTTGACAGGCATCTTGATCATGCGATGTGTCATGGCTGCAGTGCTAACTTTGTTTTTGTCTTTTCATTGGGCTTCTGGAGGGCAAGGTCTCTTTGGAGGGCAGGATCTGCTCAGCAGCTCTTAGCATGGTACCTTGTCCGGAGCAGAACCTGAGTGAATAGCCCTTGAACTGGCTTCTCTCAAGCCTGCCTAGCTTTTCATTTCTCAGCAGCTGCTCTTGTCACTTCCAAATGTCTTGGCTGCAATTATCTTTATAATTAAAAAAATTAAACCACCACATATTTTCATTGTCTCTTGTATTTCATTCTTATTCCCATATCGATTCATCTTGCAACTCCTCAGTCTTTTTCTCCAATGTACCTGTTTCACCTCAGTCACTCATTATTTATCCTACCTTTTTTTTTTTTTTTTTTTTTTCATCTCTGGCTTTCATTTCCCTTTCAAATGTGCATGTTCTCCAGAGCCCCCTTAGGTGTTTCCTAAAGTTATTCAGAATTGATTTAGTTGTTCTTACTCCTTGATTATGTATTCATCTTCCTTTACCTGAGTGTTTACACATTCTTTTCTTGTCCTGCCTGTTTGCTGATTTTAGGGAAGACACTATGTTTTAATTATTTGTTGAATAATAATTACCACATTATGAAAGGTTGAATAGTTTTTATCATCTCTTCTGATAGAGATAGCTTCTTAGTAGATGTTCCATATACCTATAAGCCTGAGTACAAATGAGTTCATCTCGGGTTGTGAAAAACAGTTTACTAAAATCAGAAACGAATCAAAACAGATGTAAGGTTTTAGGGTCATTAATTTCCATTAAATTTCCTTGGAGACCTATGTAAAAGCTAAAAATACCATCAGTGAATTATATGAAATGCCTTCATATGAAGTGACGTGCAATGTGGTAAGAGAAAACTGTGAAGCTAAATACTTATTCCTAATCTGCAAGCTTGTCTAAATGAAAAAGTGGATAATCTCATTAGCTGGAATTGTTAACCAAGTACGCACAGGTAGTTTTCCCCCATCCAAGTACTAAGCAGGCCTGACTCTGCTTAGCTTCCAAGATCAGATGAGATCCGGTGCGTTCAGGGTGGTATGACTGTAGACAGCATAGGTAGTTTTCTGTACACTCAAACTGTACAGTACCTGGTACCTAGTGGGCACTCTAGTAGCATACTATGACTGGTATGAGGAAGGCAGTAGGAAGGTGCTCCCTGTGTTTGAGCAGAGAAGCAACACAATCATGGCCCCTGGAAAAGGTTAGGGAATGTGCCTGACAGATCAGAATGTTGAGAGGCTGGAGACAGCTGGGAGAATGGGACAGATGACAAGGCATGATCTGTGCCTGACTTCTATAATCCTTTTCTGACTTGGCCTTCTTCATAAGGTGGAATTCAGGTACAGCTAATAATGAAAGAGGAGATGAGAGGATTTGCTGCACAGGGAAGTGGAAGAGCAACTAATGAAGGCTAGAGGAGGCGTGAGACCTCACACTTCTTGACCTTTTATGAGAATCCATTTTTATTTTTTATTAACTCTCCACCCACATATTTCACATTTCCTTTAAAAATTTAAAAGTGTCCTGCAGAGTATCAAGGGGTGATAACTCAGGACAGACAAGATTAAATAAACTTTAGACTTACCTAGTGGAGCCATGACGAGAATCCAGATCTGTGTGAGTCCTTTTTTCTTTGTAAATGGATGCTTCATCATTTTGGCCTCACATTTGCACAAATTTGTCAGGTCTCTTATGTCCACATTATCCTTATTTCTGTTCTTATCCCTGAATACTCAAATAATGCTGAGTTACCAAAAAGGTATTAGATTGTCTTTCAGGGAAGTAACAAGGTAGGGCTCCTCCCCTGTAAGAATGATGATTCTGTTGTATTCTTTTCTATCTTGTCCAGCTTTTCTATGAATTTCTTTTTTACGTGGCTCATCAAAATGTATTTCAGTTGGTTAACTAATTTGTGCAAAATGCTGATTTGATGCAAAAGGGCATTTCTTAATGATGCTTATTTCGGCATTTTTCTTATGCTGGGATTCTCTCTGAGGATAGACTCAGAATCTGATGGCTTCACCAAGACGGCTAACTGCAAAGCTTGCTCAGTGTAAAGAGTCACTCACTCAGATATAGCTCATGCACTTCCACCAAAGTCAGATATCCTCTTTAGAATACTGGCATGTCTTAGAGAGCACAGGTAATCTACTAGTAGTTCACCAAGATTATCCTTAATTACAGTTGTAATTACATAACAGGCAGGCCCAGCTCATTTGGTTGGGGAAGTTGGGTACAGGAGGCAGAAAGCAGTTGTCAACATCTGTCTTGATGTTGCTTTCATGTAACGTCGTGGAGATTCAGAAGATTTATACATGAATTCAGAAGAAAAAAATTGTTAACAATCTTGCTAGGTAATAACAATAATTGCCAGTGTATGGCAAGCCCTTTGTTAAGCAGCTTACATTAATGTCTTATTTAAACCCCATAACAACCCATTAAAGGAAGTACTTTATCGTCTCTACTTTAAAGTCAAGGTAACTGAATTTGAGAGGTTAAGAAATTTGGTCTAAGTCCACTGAGCAGTGTGCAGTAGAGCTAGGATTCAAACTCAGATTTCACCATCTTTTTGCTGGAGCTCTTAACTGTGATGCCGTGCTAACCCTAACCATTACATATTTTTTAAGAGAGAGAGAACAAAGTTTGCTATGATTGGATGCTGAATATAGTGTAATTTCTTTTGTCAATGAAGAGAAGGATATTTATGGGATGCCTATTACGAATGGTCTAATAGGGATTGGTGGCTTGGTGTAGTGCCGTGTGCTGTGTTATGCATGAAATGTTTCACTTCTTGTTGCATCCTCATGGTAACTTTGAAAGGTAGCTACTATCTCCACATTACAGCGTTGAAAGCTCAGGATTGAAGCTTTCCTGGTGACTTTCCCAAATTCACACACAGTTAGTTCATGAAAACTCTGGACTTGAACCCCTGGGCTGCCTGACTGTATTATTCATCTCTGCTTTTTCCACTATGCATACTGCCACAGGGTAGTAGGATAATATAACAGTGTGCAGTGGCTCACACCTGTAATCCCAGCACTTTGGGAGGCCGAGGTGGGCGGATCACTTGAGGTTAGGAGCTCGAGACCAGCCTGGCCAACATGGTGAAACCCCGTCTCTACTAAAAATACAAAAACTTAGCTGTGTGTGGTGGTGGGCGCCTGTAATCCCAGCTACTCAGGAGACTGAGGCAGGAGAATCACTTGAACTCGGCTGGTGGTGGTTGCAGTGATCCGAGATTGCACCACTGCACTCCAGCCTGGGTGACAGAGTAACACTCTGTCTCCAAAAAAAAAAAAAAAAAAAAAAAAAAAAAAAAAAAAAAGCGGTACTCAGAGTTCATTTTTTTAGGTTAGAAAACAAACAATACAACCTATTAAAAATGTTTAGTATCTACGACTTATTCCTGGCACAGCCTGTGTAGCCCATATTTTCGTTTGTTGGACATTGTACAGATCAAACATTTAGAATATAAAAAAGATCTTGAAAGTTATTTGGAAGCTTTGTCTTATGAGGATACTAGGTTAATTGGAGTGAATAAATTGTAAAATTTAAATTTGTTCACATAGTCACTGAGATTCTTTCTTGTCAAGGAATTGATCATTTTTCTACTGTAAGACCACTATATAAGATTAAAAAACTCATACTAATTTTGAAACATGGGCCCAGTCTACATAAAACCAATCTTATTTATTTATTTATTTTTACAGAGCATTGAGCCATTTGATAGGTGTCATGTATAACCTTAGTTCTATGGGTCTGTGATGGACTTTGCTGAAGATTATGTAACTCCTTTATATCTCTTTAAAATTGTATGCTATCCTTATAAGATGGAGCATCATACTGATATACTCACTACTTATCCAAGAGTATAAAGGATTGTTATAATTAAGAATTTCTTTGGCAGCTGAAAATAAAGGCAAATAAGCTTGAAAAGAGAAGACAGGTTTCCTCTCCCAAGTGCACTGAAATTTAAAATGTTGAAGAGAGAGGAGTATGCTTTTTGAGGTTCCCTAAGCAGACATTTCACTGTCATTTTAATCAGCCAGATGTGAAGGTCGTTATATGACTGCAGAGTTTGCGTAGTCAGCTTGTTTGGGTCAGAAAAAGAGATAATTAAATGTCCTCATGCTCAAGGTACATGTCATACTATTGTTTGTTTAAAAGCGGTGGGCAGGAGAGAGACACCTCTTGATGATGAAGCCCCAAGGAGAGAGGACATAAAGTGGCATGCTTATGAAACCTGGCAGACTAAAGCCTTCTGTTTGCTAACAAATTACTCTCTGTAGGGTTAATCTGGCCTGTTCCTATTCCCTCTTTAAAATAACATTGTAGCAAACTACATGTTGCTGGGAGGTAGCCAAGTGCATTCCAGTTTGAATCACTTAGGTTAAGATCCGAAACCTTGTAAAACAGCTCTGTCCTACACGGAGGCATATTATTTACCTGGGAAATGAATTGGCAGTATTCACTTTTATGATGAAGATTCATTGAACAGTGTTTCTGGGGTGAGGTTTGCTTTGCTAAGGGGGTTCATCAACAGTTATTGAGTTTGATTTTTCAGACCAAAGTAAAGATTATTTCTGGGAATTGGAGTTTGAAAAAGGCATGTTCTGGCCTCATTCAATGAGGATATTTTCCAGATCCAAATGGACTTGTGCAATATTATGTGGGCCTTTTGTGCCTGCAAATCCTACTTAGCATACTTAGCATGATGTTTTTAAGGTTCATTGATGCTGCTGTCAATATTTTATTTTTAGGTCTAAATAATAGGCCAATGCATGGATAATATACCATTCATCAATTGATGAAAATTTTAGTTCTTTCCATTTTTTTTCTTTTGCTGTTATGAGGAAGGCCACTATAAACATTGTGTACAAGTGTTTGTGTGAACTTTTGTTTTAAATTCTCTTGGGAGTGGAATTGCTGCATCAAGCAGTGACTCTATATTTAACTTTTTGAAGAACTGACAAACTTTTCCAAATTGGATGCACCATTTTACATTCCTACCAACAATATATGATGGTTTCAATTTCTCCTTATTCTTGTTTGGAGAAATGTCTATTCAAATCTTTTGGCCATTTTTAATTTTTTTTGTGTGGGAGATTTATATATATATATATACATGGCTAATGGGATATTTTGATACAGACATACAATGTGTAATAATCACATGATCACATCAGGGTAAATGGAGTACCCATCACTTCAAGCATTTATCCTTTGTGTTACAAACAATCCAATTACACTCTTTTAGGTTTTTAAAAACTATACAGTTAAATTATTATTGACTGTAACTGCCCTGTTGTGCTATCAAATACTAGATCTTAGTCATTCTATCTATTTTCTTGTGTCCATTAACCATCCCCAGTTTTCCCCCAACATCCCCCTTTACCTTTCTGGGCTTCTGATACCCCTTGTTTTATTCTCTATCTCCATGATTTCAATTGTTTTAATTTTTAGCTCCCACAAATAAATGAGAATGTGCAGTTTGTCTTTCTGTGCCTGGCTTATTTCACTTAGCATAGTGACCTCCAGTTCCATCCATGTTCTTGGAAATGACAAGATCTCATTCTTTTTGATGGCTGAATAGTACTCCATGGTATATACCACATTTTCTTCTTCCATTTATCTGTTGGTGGACACTTAGGTTGTTTCAAAATCTTGGCTAGTGTGAACAGTACTGCATTAAACATGGGAGTGCAGATATCTCTTTGATATACTGATTTCCTTTCTTTTGGGTATATGCCTAGCACCAGAATTGCTGGATCATAAGGTAGCTCTATTTTTCGTTATTTTGAGGAACCTCCAAACTGTTCTCCATAGTGTTTGAACTAATTTACATTCCCACCAATAGTATACAAAGGTTCCCTTTTCTCCACATCCTTGCCAGCCTTTGTTATTGCCTGTCTTTTGGATAAAAGCCATTTTAACTAGAGTGAGATGATACCTCATTGTAGTTTTGATTTGCATTTCTCTGATGATCAGTGGTGTTGAGCACCTTTTCATATGCCTATTTTCCAATTGTATGTCTTCTTTTGTGAAATGTCTATTCAGATCTTTTGTCAGTTTTTTAATTGGATTATTACATTTTCCCCATAGAGTTGTTTGAGCTCCTTATATATTCTTGTTATTAATCCCTTGTTCAGATAGTATATTAGGCCATTCTCACATTGCTGAGACTGGGTAATTTATAGAGAAGAAGGGTTTAATTGGCTAATGGTTCTGCAGGCTTTACAGGAAGCATTGTGCTGGCATCTGCTTTGTATCCTCAGAGGCCTCAGGAAGCTTACAATCATGGCAGAAGGCAAAGGGGGAGTAGGCACATCACATGGTGAGAATGGAGCAAGAAAGAGAGAGAGTCGTGGGAGGAGATGCTCCACACTTTTAAACAACCAGATCTCATGTGAACTCAGAGTGAGATTTCACTTTTCACTAAGGGAATGGCCTAAGCAATTCATGAGGGATCTACCCCATGAGCCAAATACCTCCCACCAAGTCCCCACCTCCAACACTGGTAATTACAATTCAACATAAAATTTGGGTGGGGACAAATATCCAAACTATATCAGATAGGGAGTTTGCAAATATTTTCTCCCATTCTACAGATTGTCTCTTCATTTTGTTGATTGTTTCATTCACCGTGCAGAAGCTTTTTAACTTGAGGTGATCTGATTTGTCCATTTTTGCTTTGGGTACCTGTGCTTATGGGGTATTTGTCAAGAAATCTTTGCCAGTCCAGTGTCCCGGAGAATTCCTTCAATGTTTTCTGTTAGTAATTTTATAGTCTGAAGTGTTAGACTTAAGTCTTTAATTCATTTTGATTTGGTTTTTGAAAATGGTGGAAGATTGGGGTCTAGTTTTATTCTTCTGCAAATGGATATCCAGGTTTCCCAGCACAATTTATTGAGAAGACTGTCCCTTCTATGTTATTTGATTTTTTTTTTTCTCTTGATACTTTTAGGATCTTTTCTTTATATGTGATCTTTGGGCATTTAGTTGTTAAATGCCTTGAAGTAATCTTCTTTGGGTTAAATCTACTTGGTGTTCTATAACCTTCTTGTACTTGAATATTAATATTTTTGTCTATGTTTCAGAAGTTCTCTGTTATTATCCTTTTGAATAAACTTTCTACCCCTGTTTCTTTCTGTACCTCCTCTTTAAAGCCAATAACTCTTACGTTTGCCCTTTTGAAGCTATTTTCCAAATGTTGTAGGAGTGCTTCATTTTTTTCTCTTTTTTTCTTTTATCTCTTTTGTGTATTTTCAAATAGCCTGTCTTCCAGCTTGCTAGTTCTTTCCACTCCTTGATCAATTCTGCTACCAGAGACTCTGATGCATTCTTCAGTATGTCAGTTGCATTTTTCAATTCCAGAGTTTCTGCTTCTTTTTATTTATTTCAATTTCTTTGTTAAATTTATCTGATAGAATTTTGAATTACCTCTCTGTGTTATCTTGAATTTTTTTGAGTTTTCTGAACACAGCTATTTTGAATTCTGTGTCTAAAAGGTCATATATTTTTATCTCTCCAGGATTGGCCCCTGGTTCCTTATTTAGTTTGTTCATTTAAGTCATGTTTTCCTGCAGGATCTTGATGTTTGTAGATGTTCATCGATGTCTGGGCATTGAAGAGATAGATATTTACTGTAGTCTTCACAGTCTGGACTTGTTCATACCTATCCTTCTTAGGAAAGTTTTCCAGGTATTTGAAGGGACTTTGGTATTGTGATTTTGGTCACAGCAGCTGTGTCTGCATTAGGGGGCACCCCAAGCCCAGTGACACCATAGTTCTTGCAGATTCATAGAGGTATTGCCTTGGTGGTCTTGGATAAGTTCTAGAATAATTCTCTGGATTACCAGGCAGAGAGCTTTTTCTCCTCTGTTACTTTGTCTCCAACAAGTAGAGTTTCCCTTTCTTTCTTTCTTTACTAAAGCCAGCACAGCACTGGGTCTTGCCTAAGGCCCACTATAACCACTACCTGTCTACTGCCTATGCTCACTCAGGACATTAGGGCTCTACAATCAGAAGGTGGTAAATCCAGCCACTCTTGTGTCTTTCCTTTTAGGGCAGAAAATTCCCTTGGGCTCCAGGCAGGTCCAGAGATGTCCAGGAGCCAGGGCCTAGAGTTGGAAACCATAGAAATCTACCTGGTGCTCTATTCTGCAGCTAAACTGGCCCTGAAACCACAAGACAAAGTTTTTCCCACCCTTCTCTCCCCTTGCGCCAGCAGAGGAATCTCTCCCTGTGCCTACCACCACTGCAGGCCCATGGGAAGTACTGCCGGCTACCACTGACAATTCACTTGAGGTCCAAGTGCTTTTCAGTCAACTTGTGCTGAATGCTTCTAGGCCTGGGACTCTCCATTCAGGGACTTAGGCTCCCTTCTGACCCAGCGTAGGTACAGAAATGCCATCTAAAACCCAAAGCCTGGAACTGGGGATCCTAAGAGACCTGCTGGGTTCTCTCCCCTACTGTGGATAAGCTGGTACCTAGGCTGCAAGACACAGTCTCCTCTGTTTTTCCCTTTCCTTTCTCAAGTAGAAGGAGGCTCTCTGCAGTCTGAATATGCTGTGAGTATGCTGGGTCACATCTGAAGCCAGCACATCTGAGTCTCACCCAAGGCCCACAGTATGTATTACTTGGTTACTGCTGCTAATTATTCAGGGTCCAAGGGCTTCTTTAGTCAGCAAGTGATGAATCCTGCCAGGATTGAGTCTTTCCTTTCAAGCAGTGGGTTCCCTTCTGGCCAAGGGTGTGTCTAGAAATGTTATCTGAAAGCTAGGGCCTGGAATGGGGGCCTCACGACTCTGCCTGATTCCCTGTTCTACTGTGGCTGAGCTGGTATCCAACTTTCAGAACAAAGTCCTGTTTACTCTTCCTTCTCCTCTCCTCAAGCAGAAGGAAGCAGTCTCTTTTGGAGCTGCAAGCTGTGCTGCCTGTGCTTGTAGAGGGGTGACAGAAGCACTCCCTTAGCCACCCTGACTAGTGTCTCACTAGGTCATGTGCCCCACAAGTCCACTGGCTGTGAGCCCAGCACGGCACTAGGACATGCCTAGGAGTTGCAGTCCTTGTGGTTTGGACAGCCTTTCAAGTTTATTTAGAATCCCACAGCACTTTAGCCTGCAGTGGTTAGGCTTGCTGAAACTCAAGTTCCAACAGCTGGGATGGGTGATTCCCTTCTTTCCAGAGCTGGTCTAAATGCTCCCTCTATGAGCACCAGCTGAGTTCTGCCCACTGTTGGCAGCACTGAATTCCAAAATCCCACAGTTGCCCACTATCCCTCCCACAAGCACACAGATTCCCTCCTCATGCCACGTGGCCTCTGCCAGGGGATGAGGAGGGGGTCGCCCCAGCAATTCAAGACATCTTTCCTATCTTCTTCAGTGCCTCTTTCAGTGATACTAAGTTAAAACCAGCTACTGTGATTGCTTACCTGATTTTTGGTTCTTATGACGTTGCTTTTTTGCAGATAGTTGTCACATTTGGTGTTCTGCAAGGGGGACCACTGGTGGAGGCTTCTATTTGGTCATTGGCTCTGCCTTTCTCTTCCTGCCCATTTTAAAATTGGGTTGTGCTATGGTTTGAATACGTCCTTCCCAAAATTCAGGTGTTGCCAATGTGATGGTATTAGGAGGTGGGGTCTCTAAGAGGTGAGTAAGCCATGAGGCTCTTCAGGCTCTTATAAAGAGACTTTATATAGCATTTGGGCAGCTTGCCCTTCTGGCATGTGTGGATGTATCATCTGGTATCACCAGACCAAATGCCATCTCCTTGATCTTGAACTTCCCGGTTTCCAGAACTGGGAGAAATAAATTTTCATTCTTTATAAGTTACCCAATCTTAGGTATTCTGTTACAGCAGCTGAAAACATACTAAGACAAGTTATTTGGCTCACTGCAACCTCTACCTCCCTGGTTCAAGTGATTCTCCTGCCTCAGCCTCCCAAGTAGCTGGGATTACAGGCATGCGCCACCACACCTGGCTAATTTTTTGTATTTAGTAGAGACAGGGTTTCATCATGTTGGTCAGGCTGGTCTTGAACTCCTGACCTCAGGTGATCCACCTGCCTCAGCCTCCCAAAGTGCTGGGATTACAGGAGTGAGCCACCACGCCTGGCCCAAGTTATTTGTCTCTATTGTTTGAGTTATAGACGTTCTTTTTTTTTTTTTTTTTTTCTCTTTTTTTTTTTTTTAATTATTTACTTTAAATTCTGGGATACATGTGCTGAACGTGCAGGTTCATTACATAAGTATACATGTGCCATGGTGGTTTGCTGCACCTGTCAACCCATCATCTAGGTTTTAAACCCTACTTGCATTAGGTATTTGTTCTAATGCTTTCCCTCCCCTTTCACCCCACCACCCCCTCCCTGTGTCCATGTGTTCTCATTGTTCAACTCCCACTTATGAGTGAGAACATGCAGTGTTTGGTTTTCTGTTCCTGTGTTGGTTTGCTGAGGATGATGGTTTCCAGCTTCATCCATGTCCCTGCAAAGGACATGAACTCATTCTTCTTTAAGGCTGCATAGTATTCCATGGTATATATGTGCCACATTTTCTTTATCCAGTCTATCATTGATGGGCATTTCGGTTGGTTTCAAATCTTTGCTATTGTAAATAGTGCTGCAATAAACATATGTGTACATATGTCTTTATAGTAGAATATTATATCATTATAATATTATTAAATTAAATTATTTTCTACTTTAGAAGAACTCCTTGATAGACAATGGACCTCAACATTTATGCAACACTTTATGTTATATTAATATCTTTCATGCTTGAGAGAATCAAGAGCAATAATGACTGTGTTGGCCTAAATTTTGGGAAAGCATTTTTTTTTTTTTTGAGACAGAGTCTCACTCTGTCGCCCAGGCTGGAGTGCAGTGGCGCGATCTCCACTCACTGCAAGCTCCACCTCCCAGGTTCACGCCATTCTCCTGACGTTCTTAATATAATCTATATACAAACTGCTTATCAAATATGACTTGCAAATACTTTTTATCATTCTGTGAGTTGTCATTACATTCTTGATAATGTCCTTTGAAGCATAAAAACATTTTTTGGTGAAATCTAGTTTTTATTTGCTTATGCTATTTGGTGTCATATCTAAAAAAAAAAAACCCGCGTAATCCAAAGTCATGAACATTTATGCCTATGTTTTCTTCTAAAAGTTTTATAGTTTTACCTGTTACTTTTAAGATCTTTGGTCCATTTTGAGTTAGTTTTTGTATATGGTATGAGTTCCAACTTGATTTTTATTTTGTGGATATCCAGTTGTTCTGGCACCATTTGTTGAAAAGACTGTCCTTTCTCCATTGAATTGCCTTGACACTGTTGTTGAAAATCATATGACCATAAATGAGAGGTTTTATTTCCGACTCTCAATTATATTTCGTTGATCTATGTTTATAATTAGCTTAGGTTTGAACATCTTATTTTCCAATGCACAGACTTCTTTTATTGATCTTTAAAAAAAAAAAAAAAAAAGAAGCTAAAATTTCACTTGTTGGATAGATTTCTGCCCTGTTCTGTTTTCAGAGGTTGATGCTTTCAGGACTTTTTACTTTTGACTTCATGGTTTGAAAATATATTTATTTTGAGAAAGGACAGTTCATTCCAATCATCCTTATGATCCAAGTATGTGTGAAGTTCTTGAGGGAGTTGTGATTATTATAATTTTCAACATTTTTCTATGAAAATTCATAAGATTTTCACTCAATGATATTTTTATTATGAAGATTCAGATGTGCTGCACTCTAAATCATATCCTCTCAAAATGTGGTTATGCTATAGTGCAGGTTCTGCCCAGGAACCAAGACTGTCCTGGATATGTGTAAAGAGAGCGATTGCCCCACGTTAGTGGGGTAATTTGAAGGTGACCAGAACACAGCGGTCACTGGGACTCTCTTGATATTGGGTTACAATGAAAATATGTTGCTTGAGAAGAGTAATAGTAACCCACTCATATCCAGTGACAGTGAATAAACGGAAATTTAAAATTTCTTTTAATACTTACCTAGATTGCAGACATGTGTCTTTTTTTTTATTCCTGGGGGAAAGAAGAAACACACTTGAAAGATATATTCCCCTTCTGCAATTTTTCCCCTGTATACATCATGCAACTGGTACTTTTCATAGGAGGTTCTTCTGCAATCTTAAAGTAGCTGGAGCATTTTCCTCCTTTAGCTCATTGAGACCATTTAGGCTTTTAATGCAATAGGAGCTCACAAAGCAAAATGGGGTCCTTGAAGCCACCTTGTTTAAAGTTGAAGTGTTTCGTTTGAGTGTTTCCAAACGGTGTCTTATTTTGATGGCAGCTGATAAAAGTGGCTGCTTTGTGCTTTGATAAAAAGGTGAAATGGAGAAGACTAGGCCGTGAAAAAACATAAACCTATAAAAAGATATCATAGGGGATGTGAGGGACACAGAAGAGAGATGATGTATTTTTCCTTCTAATACAATTTTATAAAATACAGCCTTGTTTAATTCTCTTCTATAGATCACAGGACAAAGAAGAGGATACATTGATTCAAATAAACAAGTGGAAAATTTGAGGATATTGGAATTGGGGCCAATCTTTTGCTGGTACTCTAAGCTATTTAGAGAGGCCCAAGCCATTCAGAGAGAAAAGATAGAGTGCTATCAAAATGCTGCAGTGTGCTCCGGGGAGCAGGGAGACTTGTCAGGAGTACCCATGCTTTACCTGCTCTGCTCAGAGTCACAGAACTTTATCTTTCTCTCTCACTGGATCATTTCAGAAAGTGACAGGGGATATAAGTGATAATACCCAGATGGCTATTTCTAGATGTCTCAATTTCTGGAAGTTAGGATATGTCATTGTGATAAATGCTTCTGCTCTCTGAATATTCCATAGAAACATTGGCCCTAGAGGAAGAATATTCTGCCAGCCATCAGGAAGGATGATAGATTTAGGATGAAAGGTGTATTCTGGGGTTGGCTGGCCCTGGAACAGTCTCCCTTGCTTGGGTCTCCAGCCTTGCTTACTTCCATTATGGGGAAGCCCTAGCATCGTAACCAGGTGCCAAATGGAGCGGTATGCTCAGATGCTCCTTGTACCCATATGGCCTGCCCTCACAGAGACAGGGAAGCAGACAGGCCCTTGGTGTCTGCCCACCTCCCTTCCTGTGCTGTCTTCTCTGCCTTGTGGCCAGCCTATCTCCAGAGGCCTCAGTTTCCACTCAAAGTCCCTGGCATCCTAGGGCTCTCACTGTGGCAATTGACTCAGTCCTGCCTGGGGTGTTTCTGTTTTAACTCATGGCTTCTGACAAGGCAGAGGCTCAACACAAATGCAGAAATTTCAGGCTATAGTGGAAGTCAAAAGTGAGGAGTTAGGGCATGGTAATTGTAAATAACAGTAGAGACAATGATAAGTTCATTTTTATCAAGCACTTTACATGGCAGGGCTGGGCTGAGCTGAATGCCACCGACATGGTTTCGTTGTCAGGACACTGGTCTGAACTGGGTTTCATTAGGATCCTCATGGTGAGGAAGCCTGAAGAGGGAAGGTCACTGGCCAAGGTCACATGGATATTGATTAGAAAAATCATGTCAGATAGTCTGATGCCAAAATCCATACCTTTAGCCACCATAGTTGTCCTAAAGATCATATCAGGGAAGTGCCTGTTTTGGCAAGAACAGATGGGAGTCTAGAAAAGGTTAGGGCGGGGCTGTGACCTTCAGTCAAGGAATGAGTGCAGCCCAAGATGACACTGGTGGGAGGAAGTCCAGGAATAAATACCAGGACCTTACTCTCTTCCTTCTGTCTATTATCCTGCAGATGCTCGCCAGTGACTGAGCCCAGTGGGAAGCTAGAGGTCTGGACAATCCATTGCTGTAACTCATATAGATCAGAGCTGCTGGAAAAAGGGGAGGAAGTGGCTGTCACTATAGGAGCAGGGCCGGCAGACATAAGCTCTGCCTTAGGCAGAGGGATGCACCAATGCCAGACCACAGACTGAGTTTAGGAAAGAGGAGGAAACCCCTGTTATTTTCTTTCTTTGCTCCCATCTCTTGCCAGGGATACTTATTGGCCATGCCCAGTGAGATGCTAGAAGGCAGGGAAGCTGGTTTTATGCAGCCTCCTGGGGTACAGAGCAGGAGGGTAGAGTGAATCTGAAGAAGCCCATGAAAGCAATCTGATACAGGCCCATATGTGAATCTGTCCCTGAAGAACAGCCTCATAAGACACACTGTGGAGGCTTTGAGGTCACTGGGTCATTGGTCAGCAGCTTTATTTAGATCAGCTGCCTTTGCTTATACAGCATCTTTCATTGACACAGAAACTTGACCTTGTTACATATCAGTTTTCTCTGAGCCTTCAAGAAGTAGCTTTTATCAATTTTCTTTGCCTTCTAAGTAAAAGCCAGCAAATTTGCAGAGGGGCTGGTCTCCCCGCATCTGGTTATCTGTATATTTTGCAAATTCTTGACCTTGAGTGGTCCTGGCATGTAGTTATTCCTTTGTATCTACACCTGGGCCCTGGGGCATTTGTGTCCTTCAGATGCCCCTTCCTCTGATAAACTTTCTGAAGGTTCAGCATTTTCTGTGTCTCGTTAAAATTTAATTTGCTGTAACATTGCCAGGCCCTGCCATAGCTATATTTAAATGGCTTCGTTGCCTTATTCTTTGTATTGCCTCTGCTTGCTTTTGAGGATCTTGAAACTGTAAATGCCTTCAGTTGTGCCAGCAGCCATGAAGGACAGGCAGGGGCTTTGTAGATGATATCTGTGTACTTGTAGGTTTTGCTTCTCTAAAACATGTGAGCAAGGACTGTGAGGTTATTGTGAGAGTGAAGGGCAGGGGAAGGGCATTTGGGGACAGCAAGAAGCATTTGGAAGCAAATGTTAATTCATTTAAGAGTTTGTTGCCTGTTTAATTTTTGGTAAGCCCACTTAAAATATAGTAAGATTTTAAGCTGGAGTGCTTTTCCAAGCATGAGCAATAAAAATGTGCCCTGGACCCCATTCTGTAATTGGCACAGAGACTGTAGTGGATTTTTACCATTTTTCTCATGTACCCAAGCCTGTGTCTTTGCAACCTTTGGAAAATATTTTTAGTTTGAAGTTAGAAAACAAAGTAAACTGTCTGCTTGAACGCCGTTGAAAAAGATATTGTACTAGCCTTTCAAGGATAAGAGGATACAAACCAGGACAGGGGAAAGAAGTTAGGAAATGCTTAGTGACATCTGTATGGTAGTCAGTTTACCTAGGGTAGAAGCTGAGTGAGAGAGAGAGTCGGGAGAACAGGAGGAGACAAGGGCAGGACATTCTGGGTTTCCTGAGAAGTGGTGGTTGGCAATTTCTCTCCTGAGTTTCCAGAAGTGGATATATTATAGGAAGAGTTGCAATGTGATTCAAATTGCTAATGTGTGCTTCTTGAAAAAATATCAAAACACTCCACCAAATTGAGGTATTTGGTTAATAAACAATCAAGTCTCTGTTCATTGAGTTATCATTTGTCATTGCTAGAGTTGATCTATTGAACTAGAGCAAGTAGAGGAATATTAGAAGTACATTTGAAAGACTTTAGATACAGTGGTCTCTTACTGTAAATGTCATCTTTTTTTTTAATTTCTGTCATATTCCCAATACTGCTATCTGACCTCTCTTCTCTGCTATTTTGTCTTTTATTCGAGTCCCTTTCTATTTACTCCCTTTCTTTCCATTTTAGTTTAGTTCTGTCTTGTGTGTGTGTGTGCGTGTTTTCCATTCATTTTATATGTTTCTGGGCTGACACTTTATTACCTAATGTTGTCTGTGCTTATGTTTCATGAGTTCTTTCATCCCCCAGGGGTATCTCCTGGGACCTATAAACAATACTGCAATAATGTGTTGGTAAACTTTGGGTAAACAAGGGGCATGGGTCACTTTAGACCTTTCTTAAGGCAGCCCTGTCTTGAGAGCTCTCCTTTCTCCTGTAGGTAGCAAATCCTTTGTGAGCCCAAGTTTGCCCAGTGCCTGGTATATATTGGGTGCTTAGTGAATATTTGCTGAACACATGGATGTATTATCTGAAAATATCGGACCTGTGTGAGTGGAAAATAAGGGTTGCTCTTTGGGAAAATGTTGGTGGGTTTCATGTGAGTTTTCCTCTGGGAATAGTGGCCTTGCCACTTTGGTTGCTGTTTAGTCTTGACACTTTCTTCTACAAATGCTTATTTTCTATGGGTTCTGCTGTTTCTTTTTCCTTTTCTATTAATAAATATAGTTTGTATCATGTTGCACCCTCCTCTTTGGCTTAACCTCCCTTGGTCTGTGTTGCTGGTTGCAGGGTCCGTTTGCTCCTTCCTTCATTGCTGTCTCAGTGGCAGCTCCTTTCTTCGTCTTTACCTATGCTACTTCTTCTTGCTGTTCCTGTTCTTATTATTGGGACTCCTTGCCTGCTGTCCCTTCTTTGGTCATTTTATTGATTTTTTTTTTCCTTTCTTGAGCATCATAGGGCTTGTTCTTTCTAGGTTAAGGAGCAGGAGCCTCTGCTGCACTACTCCAGGATGGGCACTGGAGGTGAAAGGAACCCCGAACAAGTGGACTGCCCATAGCAGGGGAGAAGGTGGCCGTAATTTCTTTTGTTGGATAGTCTGTGCTATTCAGTTTGACCTAGTCTTTTATTTCTCTGTGGGCTTCATGCCCTCATGGTTTCTCTGGCTGTTCATCAACTATTTTTTTTTTAATTTTTTTTTTTGAGATGGACTCACACTGTCCCCCGGGGTTGGAGTGCAATGGCTCAATCTCAGCTCACTACATCCTCTGCCTCCCGGGTTCAAGCAATTCTGCTGCCTCAGCCTCTTGGAGTAGCTGGGACTGCATGTGCCCACCACTATGCCCAGCTAATTTTTTGTATTTTTAGTAGAGACAGGGTTTCTCTGTGTTGGCCAGGCTGGTCTCAAAATGCCTGACCTCGTGATACACTTGCCTTGGCCTCTCAAAGTGCTGGGATTACAGGCGTGAGCCACTGCTCCCGGGCTCATCAACTATTTTTTAAGTACTTAACTAGGCCAGGTATTACAGGGTCAATGGCAAGGGAACTCATCCTGCTTCTGTGGAGCTTACGCTCTCCACTCTGTGGAGTGTCAGACGTTAATCAAATGATGTAAAATTGCAGCTGTGAAAATACATAGTATGTAAAAGGAGAATTGCACTGTGATCAGGCTATGCTGGGTATTTTTATTTTTTAGTTTATTATACTTTGAGTTCTGGGATACACGTGCAGAACGTGCAGGTTTGTTACATAGGTATACATGTGCCACGGTGGTTTGCTGCACCCATCAACCCATCATCTACATTAAGTATTTCTCCTAATATTATCCCTCCCCTGGCCCCCCACCCCCCGACAGGCCCCAGTGTGTGATGTTCCCCTCCCTGTGTCCATGTGTTCTCATTGCTCAACTCCCACCTATGAGTGAGAACATGTGGTGTTTAGTTTTCTCTTCTTGTGTTAGTTTGCTGAGAATGATGGTTTCTATCTTCATCCGTGTCCCTGGAAAGGACATGAACTCATCCCTTGGTATTTTAAAAAGCCTGTTATACTACTAGGGAGGCTGAGGCAGGAGAATCACTTGAACTGGAGAGGCGGAGGCTGCAGTAAGCCAAGATCGTGCCACTGCACTGCAGTCTGGGTGGCAAAGCAAGACTCCATCTCAAAAAAAGTAAATAAATAAATAAATAACAGAAAAGGTAAAATATACAGACAGAAGAAGACTGTTCTTATTATAGGTGTATAGCTCAACAAACTTGCACAAACTCAGCACTCCTGTGTAGCTTTCACTTACATTAAGAAACAGAATTTTACCAGCACCCAGAAGCCCCCTCTAATGTTTTCTTCAAGTCCCTACCCCCATCAAGGATAAACTGTGATTGAAACTTCTAACACCATAAGCTGCTTTAGAGATTTTTATCTAGAACAAGAGACTAGAAAAGGCTTCTTGAGGAAAGTATTGCCTGAACTGAGAGCTGAAGAATGAGTAGGACAGGAGCTAGGGCAAAGATTGAGGGAAGTTTCCAGGCAAGAGATCCCATGGGAGGAGGGAGCAGGAAGCATGTAAAGAACAAGAAGACCAGAGTGGGTTGGAAAGAGAAGGTTCCTAGTACAGTATGTCGTAGGGTTTCCTGAGCTATAGTACAGGTTTCATCTCATCCTAAAAGCAGTTGAGTTGGGGAGGGGAGAATTAAATTTGAATTTGAAAGAGATCACTCAGAGACGGTAGAGAATGGATTACATAGGGGTTAGGGTGAATCGGAGAAGAATAGTTAAAAAAGCTATTGCAGTATTCTAAACTGGAGAAGAGGTGGCTTAGTCAAGGCTGATGGTAGCAATGCATAGAAGAGAGTGAATTTGAGAGATGTTTTGGAGCAAAGATTGATAGGACTTGTTGATGAATTAGCCATAGAGACCAATAGGAAGAAGTGTCAAGGATGATTTCTAAGTTTCTGCTTGGAAACATGCAAGAATGGTGATGCCAGTTGCTGAGATTGTTTGCTAGCTTAAATAAAATGTTTCCTCAGAATGTAGATTTGGGACAAAGGACAGGTGTGATTGGTTTTGTGCCCATCTGAGCGAACATTGGCTTTGATGGCTATGAGTGATGATTGGCACATTTGGGTATTAAATAAAAGTGCCATATTTACTTATGTATCCCCTTGCTTATTCCCCTGAGCTCTACTCTTAAGGAAGATACATGTGCATGCACACACATGCACACATATACATATATATTCACATACATATATGTTTCAATGCGTGGTTTATGTGTATTTTCCCTCTCAGCAGGCAGGGTTAGCTGGGGTAATTGTTCAGGTATTTGATGAAATGAGAAAGGCTGTTAAATTTGATGAATGTGAAAGAATTAATACCTAGCTCCTGTTCATAGTTCGTAAAGTCCTCTTAACATTCGTGGAGGGTTCCCAGCAGTTTCTTTGGTGATGCTGTGTAGGTGTTATTGATGCTGTCTCCTTGTTCTTGGGGTAGTGGTGGTAGCAGTGGTACCAAGGATAAAAATGTGGACCCCATCCTGAAACAAATAGAGATAAGACATTTATTCCTATATCTGTCGTGTATGATAGTATCATATTGATGAATTAATTCATGTGAAAAACCAAGTATTTCACCAAGCACTGTGTTAGACATTGCAGAAACAAAAAACAAGCAACATTGTCTCAGTTTACAAGCATTTATTCACTTCTTACTTTCTGCTGTTCTAGACTGGGTTTTAATGGTGAACTAAAACAAGCATGGTGTCCCTGATCTCATGGAGCCCATGGCTAGAAGAGGAGATGGACATTAATCAAAGAACCAACAAATAAATAACACTGATGTGTACTATAAGGGAAAAATATATGGTGTCATGAGAGCGTATAAGTAGGGGACTGGATCTAGCCAGGGATATCAGCAGAGGCTTCCAGGGACTTAGCATCACAAAGGTTTGTTTCTTCCTCTCACTACATGAATGATGTAGCTTGGTGAGGAGGTTCTGTTCTTTATAGGTATTCTGGGACACCGCTGATGAAGGCTTCCCTCTCTCAGCATTGCTGTTGGTGTGACACAGGAGAAGACATGGACTTACCACACCTTGCTCTTCTCTGTTCCCAGCTAGAAGTGACCCACATTACTTCTGCCCGTGGTCCATTGGCCATACTGACCACATGGCCCCACTTCATGGCAAGGAACTGGGTGGTGTAGTTTTCTGTAAGAGGTTATAATAGCATTTACTGAAGTGGTGCTTATGGCTATGTGTCAGAAATAAAGCATATCAATGACGTTGCAAATAATGTCCCAGAATGATTTGTTGGCTGCTAAAATGTGGGTGGTGAAGAAGGAGAGGGAGTCAAAAAGTGGGAGGTAGCCTTTATCTCCCAGGTGAATGGTAGAATTAAGGAACCATTCACAAGGTTAAGGAAGGGATAGAGGCTTTTGGTAGACAGGGTGGTAAGTAAAAGATGGTAAGAGCTGTACCTTTGGGAACACAAAGATATAGCTGGCACTAGGAGAAAAAAGAGTCATCAGAGGAGACAGAAGAGGAGCAAAGGATAGTGATTGGGAGTTTTGACAGCCAGGATACGGGGCCTTTCAGAAGGAAGGAGGGCCCAGCTGTGTCAAATGCCCTACACATTAAAGAAGATGGAGAATAAGACCAAGTCATTGGGTTGGGAATCGAGGAGGTCATTGATGATCTTCTAGGAAGGAGAAAGAAATGATAGAATCATGTGAGACTCTTAAAGTTATGGGTTGGAGTTTTTGTTTTTTGTTGTTGTTGTTGTTTTGTTTTATGAGGGATAGTGGAGAGTAAATCCTGAATGTGATGATAGGTACAGAATGAAAGAGAGAATAAACACAGGAAAATAAGATTTAGAAGAGACAAGAATGGAAGAAATACAGGGTTAACATTGGTAAGAAGAAGTCACATTTCCTTCTTAGAGGTAAGAGCAATAAATGGGAGGAGAGTTTGGAAAAAGAAATATTTGAGATAATGAATGGGTTGATAGGAGAGATGAACGGATGTACATTTCATATGTAGAATTCAAGATCCTTAGAGGTTAACTGCTCATAATCCTGAAATATGCAATAAATTGCGTGGCAAGACTGCAAATTCAAGTTAGCTCAAAAAAAGCTCAGAATTCAGATATGCTTTGATTACAGGTCAAAATGCAGAGGACCCTATGAAATGGCTATTGTTGGAAAATTAAAAACAATAGTAAATGTTGCATTTTCTGTAATTGTGCATTGGTTATTGTATTATTTCTATGGGAATATAGAATGAACCTCCTGGTTGGAATTGACTACACATCTTTTTTAAGCAGAGTCAAGGCACCTTTTAGGATGGCGTATGAGAATTAATTAATGGGAATATATTTCAGATGTCAGAAACCTGCTTATTATTACTATTTATTAAGTGGGCACAATGTGTCCTTGGTGGCCTATTGATCAGTGTTATCAGTTTAAAACCTGTCAGTCTAGCTGTGAATTACCTAAAGAAAATTCAATTATAAAGTAGCTCACTAAAATAGCTCATGCGTAAGGAGGGAATGAATTGTACTGATCAGAATTAATTTGCAACTCAGATATTTTTTTAGGGGATTAGGTCTTCTTTGTTCGCTGTAAAAATTCAAAGTAGGGCAGGCTCTTTTTATCCTCATTTAGGAGCCCTGCAGTTGACTTAGGTATTGTTTTACTGGATTTGACTTCCTTGCCCAGGCAGATAAATATAACCTTCCTGGCCTAATGTCTAAGTGGCATGAATGACTGCCACTTACATTTGGTAAATGCCCTGTGACTTCAGAAGTTGTGAAAAGACTGAACAGCCCTGCAGACTCATCTGAAAAGATTAAAAAATAAATCAGGTACCAGTTGTAAAGTGTTGCTGAATGAGGGCCATTTATTTTTCATTTTGTGCTTGAAGGTTTTAAAAATAACTGGTAGTAATTTCAAACAGATGCAAATTGTCAAACATGTTTGAGAGGGAAAGGGAAAGAGCTTGTTTATAGGGGGAAGATTCAACTGAAGTCCATATAGTACTGCCTTTCTGATACCATGAATGTCAATAAGCTCACTGTCCATGACTCAGTATATGATAGACCTCAGTTTGCTTTTATTCAGTTTGTAAAACATTTAGTGAATACCTTCTGTGTGCGAGATGCTATGGTGTGAACATTCTGAAAGCACAAACTTAAGTACGTTTCGGTCCTTGACATAAAGTATCTTAGAGTACTACATATGTATGTGTGGTGGCAAGGCATTAGTAAATTATAATGCAGTCCAGAATGTGATGGCTGTCACAGTGGTGCCCAATGCACTGTAGGAGTTCAAAGAATGGAGACAATATTTTCAATTAAAGGATTAGGAAAACTTTCATGAAGAAGATGGTATTTGAAGTGAAACCTAAATTAAGAGGTGAACCCATGTTATGGTGGGATAGTGAAAGAGGAAAATGAACAGCTAGGGGCAAGCATACAATGAGGGGCCAAAAACAATGGAGGAAAACATGAGAGGTGGGAGAAGTTAGGGTTGTGGAGTCATGCAGTCTAGCAAGTCAAGCAGTCAAGCAAGTCTAGTGGGGAGGAAGTTACATGTAAAACATTTGGGAGGAAGGTAGGTTTGGGCATATTGTGGAGGTCTTAGGTGATTGTATAAGGAATTTTGACACTTTTGAGTGGAGGAGTGATGTTTTTTAAATGTTTAAAAAACATTTAAAAGAAACTCAATCAGGTGTTTATTCAGGTATCTACAAGGCAGATTAGAGAACAGATACTGAAGGCAGGGAGGTGAGTTAGGAAGCTATTGTGATGTCATACGTGAGAAACCATGAGGATCTGAACAAGGAGAGTCCCTCTCTGAACCCGATGTGGAGAGAAGATATAAAAGATGTTGTAGATGCCAAATATTTGGATATTAGCAACTGATGGAGGGGAAGAGAAAGATAATGAAGATGGTGATAAGATGTTGACGTCATTTTCACCAACAGAAATAAAAAGTCAGCAGTAAGGGCTGTTCTTTAATCAGCTATAATAATGGGTTTGGATTTATACTTTTTAAAATCATAGCCATGTTAGGATTTATCAGAGATGTTCTCCTTTGAGATGTTGACTTGGTAGCTGTACATGATATTGAAGGAGTGAATTGGCTTCTGAGGAGGGAGTTGAGGATGTAGGGGATGAAGAACAGGGTCCCACAGCAAACCTGCAGGTAAGAGATGGGGGAGGCCATGGAAGCATGGCTGTGGTAGATGAAGAAGAATAAAACTGGTGCTGTGGTACAGAAACCAATGGAACAAAGAATTTGAAAAAGGAGGGTATTGGAAAGAACAAAGAATGAGAAAATGTCTGTTGATTTATTAATTAAAATCTCACTTAAAGTTAGGGTGTAAGAAGTTACGGGGTGAGAGGATGGTGTAAAGGGAAGACAGTGTATTTTTCCATGTCAGCAGATAGGCCACACTCTCCCTGCCACACCTCGCCACCCCTCGTCAGACTCCATTTTCCAACATGGCCTGAACTTGGCCTGAGTCTTTCTCCATAGAGAGTTATGGAGAGAATTGGCCTGGGATGAGACTGTTTGGCATGCGAGTTTACACTCTCTCATGCAGAATTTTGATAGAATGGGATGATAGTTTGAAAAGCAAAGCAGAATCTAGGACGGGAGAGACTGGAATATATCTGTGGCAGGGATGAAGTTAGCAGACAAAATTTAAATTGAATTATGAGAGAAAGTAGTTACCTGATAAAGTTAGGTCTTTGAAAATGCAAGAAGGAAAGAGATCAGGTCTGTGTTTGTCTTGATGAGGAGGGGGGCCATTTCTTTTTGAGAAATGAGAAAGAAGCTGAAGTACAGAGATTTTGAAGCAGAATGGAAGGAAATATGGAGGACTTCCAGTTGGATTTCTTCAATCTTCTCTGTAAAATATGGAATGAAGTCCTCTGCTGAGAGTGAGTAGGTGGGTAAGATGTGGAGCTAAGGCTTTTGAGAAAGTTTAGGATAATTGCTGAAGGTCGGGTGACTTAGGGCCAACACTAAGTGAATAAAATAATGATTGGGCCACCTTGAAGGCCCAGGTGAGGTTGGATGTCAAATGGTTATAATGACCTAGGTTATGACTTTTTCCTGCAATGATTTTTCAACTGAGGGGCTGTGCTGTGCTGACCAGTTGGGGTTATCATGTACTAAAGATGGAAAGAGCAAGGAACTTGACAGAAACAGGAAGCCTAGAATGGTGACGAGTACATTTTTGACATTGTTTTTGGATAAGGCTTGTTTTTTTTATGGACAGGATCATATGCACTGATTGCCTCACCATCCATACTCCTAGAGGCTGGCCTATTGGAATTATGTCCTTCAGATGGTAAAGAGCAGAAGAGACATGAGAGAAAGCTGTGACCAAGAAGCCAGTGGGCCCTGGCTTTCCCAGCACCATATCCCAGCCTTTTGCTCCAGTGCCTCCTTTGTTGGGCTCAGGCCTCTCCAATCCCTGGCCATACTGAGTAGGACAAGGAATGTGCCCACTGGGAGCTTCCAGTCCATGGTGGGTGGAGCTAGAATTAGTTCTGCTTCTGTACTCCTGTGTCTGGTCCTTGGATGCCCATGAAGTTGTAGCTTTCACCTGATCCTCTTGGCATTTTCAGAAGGCACGTGCTTCAACTTCAGCTTAATGTTTCTCTTTGAGTCTGGGACCATTTGAAACTCTGCCTGAGTGGCTGGAGCTGTGTCACCTTCCTAGATCTTCCCAGAGCCTATTCTCTAAGGACTAGAAATTTCTCCATTAGCCAAAGTTCTGCCCTTAATGGACTTAAAACTAGGAATCTTCTTTGCCATTCTTGCCAAATTGGGCCTGTTCAATACTGATGATGACACATGTCAGGCTTGATTTCTCCTTGCCTTTCTGGACACTGAATGCTAAACTTCTCATTACTCATCTTAAGGGCCAGTTTGATAACTGGATCATCTTCCCCAAACTCAAGTGGGGCCTTTTCCTTATGAATCTATGTTGCGGGGACTTCCGTGGCCGTCCTGCTAAAGTGTTGTCATATCTGAATAGGGGGATTTACTCAAGGTACTCAAGGTAGTGAGTTTAGCACCCAAACTAGCTTTTAAGACAATAAAAGAGAAGTAGGATCTGAGGGGAACCAGATGGTCAAAGAGCAGGGAAGATTGATGTGGACCAGAGAAATACCAATGTGAAAATCAGTGTGCATCTTGGAGGCTGCACAGGTAGTGTGGGACCACAATAATACGGGAAGATGGACTAAAAAACCAGAAAAACTCATGCCATCCCTGAAACACCATTGGTCTCCTGCTGGGGTAGTGATTTTGTTGAGCTTGGCTTTCCCAGGGATCTCAGCTAGAATTGGGGTAAAGGTGGGAGTAAAAAGAATCTGACAGAGAACCACAAGAATCTTTCCTTTGATCAGTGTTGTTTTCAAGAAGAGGTTTGCCAGTGTCCATAATATAAGTCATGCTTGAAATAAAACTTTAGTGGAACAAATTTATTCAAATCTGGGTTTACACAAACATGATAAATTTGTCCAATCTTTTTTTAGCTGCTCTAATGTCATGGTAGCTTTTTTGCCTGCAGGAGTAGCAATGTGATTTGGCTCCACAGTTCAGCCTGTTGAGCAGGGCAGGGCTGTATTAGTAGTCACATTACATTCATGACCTTCACTAGGCATTGCTGCCAGGAAGCATCATTTGAGGGTGATGTTGCCTGGAGTTGGCATAAACCTCACTGGCTGTGGAATGTATATGTGTATGGTACATACATGTTCAGACAACCTTGTTCAAGTTATTACTTTAGTAAAGAAAAAGGTCATTTAGACATATAAAAGAGTGTCCTCTTTTAGAATAATGATTCTATTTGCTGGCTAACTATCTTATTTAGCCAGAATTGTCTCTATTGCCTCAGGGAGTTTAACCTTTGATTATTAGATCTCCTATTTCTGATAAATCTTGCCTTCACAGAAAATAACAATTTTCAAAGTACACATTGGCATTACAAAAGCATCTCGTGCAAATTTAGTGGGTTCTTTTAAAGAAAGAAATGAAAACTATCTGATTTAGTAATGAAGTTGACATACTACTGAACAGGCATCAGGACCCCTGGGTTTGCATCCTAGATCACTTTTCCCCAGGTGATCTTGGGAAATTTACAAAGCCTCTTGGAGATGCGGCTTTCTCATCTCTTAAATGGGGATAATGAAACCTCCTTCACTGGGGAGAATGTGAAAGAAACTGTGGTAGCACTTTGAAAACCATGATGCCATTCTTATAGAGAGACTCTATACCTTATAGAGAGAAGCAGCGCTATAAAATAGGTAGTTTATAAGCCCAGGTGTTCTCTCTCTTTTCCCTTTATTGGTGCCGTGGGTACGTCACCAATGCATTTGAATGTATTTTACATCCAAAGTGACTCTGGCACAGGCCTGCTGCCATTTTGAACACTCAAACATCAGTTAAGCAAATTCATATGCTAAGACTGATCTCGTTTAAGCTAGTCTGAAATTCAGCATACGTTGCACCCTGGTAGTATCACTTTTGTTATATTCCCACAATGTGTGCTTCATCTTACTTAGTTCCATTTACCTGACATTTACTGAGTGAACATCCAATATATGCAAAATATGGTGTTGGATGGTGTCGAGGATGCAAACATATGCATGTCATGGTCCCTGTCCTCAGGGACTTACCATCTGATGAAATGAGAATAAGCTAGCAGTATATTTGCTGTTCGGAAAGAGGAAACAATGCTAGTGACTTGAAGATGCATCACCTGAATGCTGAGGAGGGTGGGGCACCGTGGGCACAGCGAGAACTGACCTGGAGGCTGGTTGGAGGGTGCAAATTGTATTGTAGGTGAAGTGAGATGTTAGAGCACTCTTCACACACCCTTTCATGGTATCCTTCACTCATGCACTTTAGCTCTCAATTGCCCCAAGGCCCAGCCTAAGCTGGGTTCTGGCCCTTCTACCTCAACCAACTTCTTGGGATCCAGTGTCCAGGTCGGCTGCAGTGAAAGAGCTAATGAAATGAATGATTCATTCATTCATTCATGCAATAAGTAGCGAACATCTGCCATAGGATGTGTTATAGGACTTTGGGGTATTTTCAGTTAAGAAAATACTCTAATTTCAGTCCAATTTCAGGTGGTGAGATTTTTAGGATTGTTGAGGAAATTTGAGAGGTCAGTGGGAAGATTCAGTCTCCTGTGGCTACACAATTATCCCTCCTAAAGGTTAAGCTGATTTTTTCTACTTAAGCCTTAATTGAGGTATGGATAATGGAGGGGTAATTATTCAGAATTTATTATTGGTTTCAAATTTTCTCATTGTTATTTTAGTATGAATAGGAGTACATAAGATGTTCTTGGAATTTACTGCAAACAGAATAATAAGGTTCACTCATAAAGACTCAGTTTTTCCGTGACTAATTGCCAGAAATGTTTCTTTTTCTCAGTCTAATACAAATGGACTTCTGCCCAGATTTCCTTGGCTCCTAAGGGTTTTCTCATGAGAAGGCCTGGATTGTGAGAGTAGGTGCTTCTGGATAAGTTGGTGTGACTCAAGTGTCCCCAGGTAATCAAGAGATGTCTTCACCTCACTAGGAGATGCTCATGACCAATGGTAGCCATCAATAAACCATTCACACATTGCTAGGTTTCATTAAATTCTCTGTGGTATCTCATAGCAAGTGGTAATCGTATTTGTTAGATACTACAGCAGGGTCAGATCTCATGCTCAAAGTCAGTTTAAGGCAGAATATTCCTATCTCTTGCATCTTAAGATTCTGCTTTCCGATAGAGCCATCACAGGCAAGTTCTTTGGAATAGAGAATGTTCATATGATGCCAGCACAACAGTTCACATATAGAAAGTACAAGTATTTAGCCACATATATGTAACCAGGGCATTTGGTTTGCCCACTTCTCTTCCCACTGCATTACTCCATTAGTTTGGCAACGTATGACTACAGCTTCAATTCCATTGCTTCAGAAATAAGAGGTGCCCAGAGAACATTTTTTTTTTTCAAGACCACTTAAAGCATTCATTAACAAAGAGACCAGCGGGGACTAAATGAATCCTTAGTTCAGAAAAGCACTAGAAATACTGCAAGCAGCACAAAGCAAGTGAAAATACTTAATTAGAGTGTGTAAAACTTGACCTTTCTTGGGCACTGTGACATCTTGTAGAAATACAGTATAATCCTGAAGACAGAGTTCCTGAAGACAGCCCAGCACCCTTAGGATTGCTGTATCCCTGATGCATAAGGGGAGATGATGCCATGGAATTCTTTGTCTTGCACTGCCTATACACATTCAAAGAGAGCTTCTAGATAGTGTTCATAAGTAATAAAACTTGATCAAGAAATCCATTCTTCTTTAAAACTTGAATGAATGTTTGGAGACACCTAGAATAATTTACTTTTTGCCTTTCGCTCCCTTTGGGAAGACATTCTATGTAATTGCATTGAAACAGAGCCTCAAACTTCCAGAGTGAGTTTCTATTCCACGCCCCCTCTCTGCCGGTCTGCTCAGAGCCCTGGCCAGGATATTTCCAAGAATGGTCTCCTAAGTTTGCACTCTAGCTGTATATTGGGCTGGTCTTGTGGATGTGCAAGCTGGGTGTGAGGGGGTGTTTGTGAGTGTGTGTTCTTGAGAGTATGTGTCTGTGTATATAAGAATATGTGCTAGACTGAAAGATGAGTGGGATGATGTAGACACTTGAGCAGCCTTCTTCCTATAGTAGAGAGCATGGCTCTTAGGAACTGCAAGTTGATTCATTCTCTTTTTACAGTGGGGCAAATAGGATAATTTATGCAGGATTCTTTCCCAGACTTCTTTGCTAATTTCCTTTTATCTCCTCCAACTTACACACTATAACACTGGGTTACCTGGGGTTTTAGTCCTTGGCCTTCTTCCTTGTTCTATCTGCATTCATTCCGGTCAGGGGTGTCCAATCTTTTGGCTTCCCTGGGCCACACTGGAAGAAGAAGAATTGTCTTGGGCCACATTTAAAATACACTAACACTAATGATAGCTGATGAGCTAAATAACAAAATCACAAAAAAATTTCACAATGTCTTAAGGAAGTTTACAAATTTGTGTTGAGTCACAGGCAAAGCTGTCCTGGGCTGCATGTGGTCCACAGACTGTGGGTTAAACAGGCTTGCCTTAGGTGATTTCATCCAGTCTCATGCCATGCATCTAATCTTTATATCATCTCTATGCTATCAACTCTCAAATTTTATCTCCAGCCTGAACTTTCCTTCAGAACTCCAGATTCTTATATCTAACTGCCTATTTGATATTTCTCCTTGAATATCCAGTATGTTTTCACACCTAACATGTCTGAAACCAAGCTTCTAATATCCCCATCTTCCCCAAACCTGCTCCCCTGGCTGCCTGCCCTGTCTTAACTAGATGGCAACACCATCTTTCCTATTTCTTAGACCGGGATCCTAGGAGTCACCTTTGACTCTTACATCTTGTCTATTTCATACCCAAACCACCAGCAAATCCTTTCAGCTCTATTTTCAAAACATATCCAGAATCCATTCACTTGTTCTACTTACACTACCAACACCCTAGTCTAAGCCACCATCATTTCTCTCCTGCATTATTACAGTAGCCTTTGAACTGGTCCCCATGTTTCACCCTAGCTTTCTACTATTTAGTCTGCATACAACAACCAGAGTCATCCTGCCATTGTGTCACTCTTCTATTTACAGCCCTCCCAATTGTCTTCACCTTCTTACAGTCTAAATCCAGAATTTCTTGTAGGACTTAAAAGACAGGCCCTCTGTGATCAGGCCCCTGCCTTCTTTCTGCCTCACCTCCCAGAATGCTCCACCTGACTCATTCCTCTCTAGGCCATCTTTGCATTTCTCTTCTTTAGTCACACGAAGTAGGTCCTTGCATGTGCTTTTCCTTCTGCCTTTCGCCAGTAGGTACTTGCATGATTCAAGCCTTTATGTAATTCAGGTCTCTGGCAAAATGTCACACTTTCAAGGTGACCCTACCTGGACTTGCCTATATAAAATAACATGGTAACAACACCCCCCACCCCTCCAGGTTACTTCTGCCCCTTACCTTCCTTTATTTTTCTTCACAGCACTTGCCACTATGTGACTTTATAACTTGTGGTGCTAGACTTTGCTCATGGATGCTCCTGGCATTCCCAAGTCTCAGACAAGGAATAGGAAGAGGGAAAGGGAAAAATGAAAAGGCATTGAAAGGGGAAGGACAAGCCAGAGAAAGGAAGAAAAGCTATCTTTCAGATTGCCCCTTGGCCAGATGTGTCAAAGTTGCCTATAGTTGAACAAAGTAACTAGAGTAATCTCTTCTGTGGAGAGTTCTTCCTGTGTTCTTAACACAGCTACCTGTTAAGATTAACTGTGCTAATATTTAAAATATATAAGGAACTGAATCTACTTCATAACAAGAAAACAAATAACCCTGGTTTAAAAAGGGCAAAGGACCTGAGTAGATATTTCTCAAAAGAAGATATACAGATGGCCAACAGATATATGAAAAAATGCTAATTATCTGTTACCATCAGAGAAATGCAAATTAAAACCACAGTGAGATATCACCTCATACCTGTTATAGGGGCTATTATCGAAAAGATGAAAAATGAAAGTGTTGGTGAGGATGTGGAGAAAAGGAACCCTTGCACACGGTTGATGGTATTGTAAATTAGTACAGACATTATGGAAAACAGTGTGGAGGTGCCTCAAAAAACCAAAAATAGAATTACCCTTTGATCCAGCAGTCTCACTACTAGGTATGTATCCAAAGAAAATTAAACCAGTATTTTGAAGAGATATCTGCACTCCCATATTTATCACAGCACTATTCATACTAGCCAAAATATGGAATCAATCTAAATGTCCAACAGTAGATGAATTAATTTTAAAAATGTAGAATATATACAAAATGACATACTATTCAGTCTTTAAGAGGTAGGAAATTCTGTCATTTGCACTTCATGAATGAGGACATTATGCTGAGTGAAATAAGCCAGACACTGAAAGACAAATATTGCATGATGTCACTTACATGTGAAAAAGTAGATATCATAGACAGAGAGAGTAGAATGGTGGTTACCAAAGGCTAGGGATGTGAGAGTTGCAGGATATGGGTGGGGAAAGGGGAAATGTCCGTCGAAGGGTACAAAATTTTGCTTACGATAAATAGGTTATAGTGCTCTATTATGTAGCATGGTGACTATGATTGATAATCATGTATTGTATATTTCTTTTTCTTTTTCTTTTTTTTTTTTTTTTTGAGACGGAGTCTCTCTCTATCACCCTGGCTGGAGTGCAGTGGCGCGATCTCGGCTCACTGCAAGCTCTGCCTCCTGGGTTTACGCCATTCTCCTGCCTCAGCCTCCCGAGTAGCTGGGACTACAGGCGCCCGCCACCTCGCCCGGCTAGTTTTTTGTATTTTTTAGTAGAGACGGGGTTTCACCGTGTTAGCCAGGATGGTCTCAATCTCCTGACCTCGTGATCGGCCCGTCTCGGCCACCCAAAGTGCTGGGATTACAATACACCGCGCCCGGCGTATTGTATATTTCAAACTAGCTGAAAGAATCTGGTGTGCTGGTGTGCCCCTATAGTCCCAACTACTCAGAAGGCTGAGATGGGAGGATTGCTTTTAGCCCAGGGGTTTGAATCCAGCCTGGGTGACATAGCAAGACCCTGTTTCTAATAAAAGCAAACCAAATAGCTAAAACAATGGATTCTGAGGACAAAGAAACGATAAGTATCGGAGGTGACTGGTATGTTATTAGCCTGATTCGATTATTCCACAATGTATACATGTATCAAAATATCACATTGTTCCCAATAAATATATACAATTATTTGTCAATTAAAAATAACGCCCTACCCCCATAATCTTCTTCCTCCAAAAAAGATCCACTGTGATTTATGTGAAATGAATTGAAGAAAACCTTGGGTTTTGCAGATTTATATTTTATGGTTTTGATTTTCACTGAGAGTGTTACATGGGATGTCAGCTTCCAGGTTACTGTTATTTGAGTTTCTCTGTCCCTTTGTCTCCCTGTGGCGTCTATTGTTGCCTACTTATAGACCTGACCCTTAGTTATGTCCTCTTTATTGAAAAGGAATATTAGCAAGTTGTTCAAATGAAAATCTTTAAAATACATTAGCAGTGAATTAAGGCTGAAACTATTAACGTTCACGTGGGTGATGTGGTTTGCTTTGGAGAAAAAGTGAGTAGCTGCCAGACCCATTCCCTACTGAGAGCAAGATATTTGTGGTTTTTCTATTTGTGAGTGTCCATGTGCTTAGGCAAATGAAGACAGCTTTATCCTTTTTTTTTTTTAATATACAATATAGGGATAGTGTAGTATGTAATTATGGACAATGAAATATGTTCTTTGGCTTGGTTTGTGATATTTCCAACTGAGAAGTAGATGCTGTTCTAAAATGGAACAATTTTCGCTGGCCCTAAAAATAGCAATTAACTCCTCCTCTTCCACCCCCCTAGACCCCACTCTCTTGCCAGTTCTCCAGTTCTCACCATCCCTAGCCAAGGCTGCAGAATAGATTTCAAGCCAGCTCCCTGGGCAGATCTCTTTAACAACCAGTACTGCTATTTCTGATCCTTTTTTTTTTTTTTTTTTTTTTTTTTACCCAACACGACTAGGATCTATGAAAAGATTGATTAAATATGTTGGGAATAATAGTGTTTCAAGTGCTCATTGCCTTTTTACATATGACGCACACCTAAATCATTTTAACTATGTTTTTATCCATGTTTTTAAAAACTCTTATTTAAAAAGATATTTGGTATATTCAACATAGTACACAGGCCCTTGAGTTCATTCTGACTGGGACCAAATGGGATGACTGTGGAGCGCCGATGTAGCTCGAGCATGCTGGCATCCACAGTGAGCCCTGGAGGCTTTTGAGAAGGTTTACTGAGTGCACATGGCCCTCATTCAGCATGAAACTGGCTATGTTTTAAACAGTTAACCACAGAGGAGTGCCACATAGACCCATATTTCATTGGGAACACTGGAGAGTGGAATTCAATGTAATTCAAGGCTATTTTGAACTTCTGCCTAGAATTACACTTACAATAAAAACTAACTAGCCAAAATCTAACTATCAGGATTTAGAGACATCTGAAATTTCTCCTTGAACCCAATTCAGAGAAACGGGTGAAATGGGTAGTGGTGTTAGACCTCGTTATGTTTGGTGTGAAGTTTGGTAGGCTCAGAAAAGCTATGTCAATAGCTTTTTTTCCTGAAAAGCTATTGCAAGGACAAATCTCGTAGACTTTCTATGTTCATATTCTTTTGGATGATGGTTAAGTGATGCCCCTGAAGCTTTATACATAAATGAAAGAAAAT
The DNA here is from genome assembly GCF_037993035.2 of Macaca fascicularis. Classification (NCBI taxonomy): domain Eukaryota; kingdom Metazoa; phylum Chordata; class Mammalia; order Primates; family Cercopithecidae; genus Macaca; species Macaca fascicularis. Next base: position 65,572,283 of record NC_088387.1, on the reverse strand, counting down.
CTTAGAAAAAATTATGCTTTTACTACTTCTCAGGTTAATGTATTCCATATTTTTGGAAGATTTACATGAGCTGTTCAGTTAACACTAAGTAAGGTCAAGTTTCTAAGTTTTTATGCCTTTCACATATATATCAGGAATAAGAATCAATTATCGGCCGGGCGCGGTGGCTCAAGCCTGTAATCCCAGCACTTTGGGAGGCCGAGACGGGCCGATCACTAGGTCAGGAGATCGAGACCATCCTGGCTAACACGGTGAAACCCCGTCTCTACTAAAAAATACAAAAAACTAGCCGGGCGAGGTGGCGGGCGCCTGTAGTCCCAGCTACTCAGGAGGCTGAGACAGGAGAATGGCCCGAACCCGGGAGGCGGAGCTTGCAGTGAGCTGAGATCTGGCCACTGTGCTCCAGCCTGGGCGACAGAGCGAGACTCCGTCTCAAAAAAAAAAAAAGAATCAATTATCTTATGGAGCATTGAAGACAAGAATCTATAAGGATCTACAGAGGCAGATTCAGATTTCATGGGGCTTGAAACAAAATTTTGAAGGACGTCTTAAAGTAAAAAATGACAAGCTGGTCGCGGTGGCTTACACCTGTAATACCAGTACTTTGGGGGGCCAAGGTGGGCTGAGGTCAGGAGATCGAGGCCATCCTGGCTAACACAGTGAAACCCTGTCTCTACTAAAAATACAAAAAATTAGCCAGGAGTGGTGGTGGGTGCCTGTTGTCCCAGCTACTTGGGAGGCTGAGGCAGGAGAATCGCTTGAACCTGGGAGGTGGAGGTTGCAGTGGGCTGAAATTGCGTCACCGCACTCCAGCCTGGGTGACAGAGTGAGAATCCGTCTCAAAAAAAAAAAAAAAAAAAAAGAAAAGAAAAGAAAAAAGAAAAAAATGACAAAGTTACAAGTAAATCAGAAAAGAAATCACAACAAATTACAGATTTTCAAGAAAATTTTGATAATGTGACATCATTATCACAAAATATCTAGGAAGATTGTATAATGTTTTAAATAACCTCTGTTGTCCTTTTTTAAAAAAACATTTTTGGCTCCATACTCTTTGATCATTTCATACAAGAACAATTTTTCTAATATCTTCTATAGAGAGAATAGGAAGATAATACAGTCTTCCCTTCGACAATATTGATTGAGCTTTTTTTTTTGTTATTGTTAGTTTAGAAAATTTTAGCTTTTATTCATAATGCCATGTGCATTTTTTAGGATTGCTGTCAAATTTGGAAAATTATCAAGTTTCTTTCACTGTAAGTATCTTTCTGTAACATTTGGAACACTTTTCCATAGATTAGTTTTTGGCTCTGAACACTTATTTCAGGCCTTGTTTTCTCCTTTCTTACCTCATCCCTTCTTGGTGCTGAATAACATAGGCCACATTTATTTCACAATCTTTGGCCCGTCATCTTTGGGCCACAACACAAGGGGAATTGGGACAGTAAATGGTAGGAGCATCCTCCACCAGGACCCAGAGCAATAACTTACCTTACGTAGGGCACATAAACATATCCCAGTCATTCCCAATTAAATGTACTCCCAGCTCTGCTGGCTCCCAAAATGCCTATGCACACTACCATACTCCTTGGCAAGGGTGTGTGTGTGTGTGTATGTGTGTGTGTGTGGTGTGTGTTTATGTGTGTGTATGTGAAGGAAGAAAAGTTGGAGTGGAAGGGAGCAATCTTAATGGTTGTGGTAATAGATTTCATTTTCTCAGGATTTAGAAAAACATAAGTCTGTGTGAAAATATTGCTAGGGCTCCTCCTATGTTCTTGGAAGAGGCCCTTACAAGTGCGGGTCCCAAGGCTTAAGCTTCATTATCTTTACAGTAAATTTGTCTTTGCTAACATGTATTGAGGATTCATCAAATTCTCCAGAGAAAGGGTGTGGCACTTTCCCTCACCAGCAACTCCATCTCTCAGGCTCACATTCACATGTCATAAGTTAAGCATAAGCTTTTAAATCCTCTGTTTTCAATTGGTGCTGTCTCAATTCTCCCATTAGCACCATCATCCCCCTCACTACAAAAGCCTTTCATTTTTTTTTTAAGTGAGCATATGCAAATATTAGGCTGACTCTGGACATAAGGAAGAGTTAACATCCATTTCCTCTCATAATATTTCAGATGGTCCATTTCAATAAACAGCACTATTGTATTTTCTATCCACATTAGCTTTGCTGGTGAGTTTTATTTTATACTCAACACAGAGCATGCATAGCTGTCAGTTGTTCTGCTATTACAAGTCCTGTCTGCTAAATGCTTTCTCACAGTAGTGGCATTGCCAGGCTGAGTGAGTGTCAGATTCATTTTGTGTAGAAATAGCCTGTCAAGTACACTCTACCTGTTTTCATTTCATTGGAGAAATTATTAAGATCTTGGTGGGTGAACGTATATATGTGTTTATGTCAGTCTGGACTGTTGATTTGCACCTTTCCTTTAGACTAATGAGTGGTGGACTCCAGAGAGTTTTGATGATTTATCTTAGCAAATGGGAATTGGCAAAATTTCAGGAATTATGGAAAAATTAGCATTAATTTAAAAAATATTGTTTATATAATTTCACACTTCGCTAGCAAAGAAAAATACCTAAAAAGAAAAAAAAATTACTAGATAACTTTGAAAGCTAATTTTTTTAATGAAGAGTCCTGAATAGTCAGTCATGTAGAATGTTGCCACTAGCCAGATTTTCAAAGAAAATGTGATAATAAAATGCCAAAGAAAAGCTTTGAGTTAAATAGTATCTTCACATTTTCATTTAAACACCCAGGATGAAAAGTAATAGATACTTTGTGGGTATGTGCTATATTATGTAAATTACTGTGTACCCCTGAGCGTAGCTGCTTTTTCTATTTAAGTCAAGAACTGTTAAACTTAGAGGAGTCATTTTTGTAGTTATTTTTACAATTTCAAATTAATTTAAAGAAACTCTCTTTTTAATTTTTTTTTTCTATGTTTAAGGTCCATTGGATATTGCAGTGGCTCTCAAAGTTTGGCTTTGTGTGTGCAGTTGAAGGCTGACTGATTTAGAAGCATCCAGAAGTCAGCAATAAAGACAAAGGTGTTTAATGTAGGAACTCAAGGCAGACAGGGTCCATGTGATGCTTTGTAGGCAGTTTATGCAGTCCACCATGGGAAAGCCACTAAATTTATTACTAGTTCAAGTCAGCTTTGATGGGAGGGACTAATACATAATCAAGTACCTTTTCTGTTTCATGCACTGTGTTAATTACTAGTTGCTGTATTATTTTTTCACATCCTAACAACTTTTGAATTAGGATTTATATTATCTCTATTTTCTACATCAGGGAAATAGACTCAAAGAAATGCAGTGGCTTGCCCAGTGTCCCACAGCTTGTAAGTGGCAGAACTGTAATTGAACCCAGATCTGTCTGGCTACAGCATGTAATGTGTTACTAGTACACTATGTCACTTCTCCTGTAGGATTTACTAAACAGAAGTTATGAGGCAGTGGTCAAATGTGGGTCAGTTATGTGGGGCTATAGAGTTTGGTCTTCCATAGGGATCAGAACAACCTGAGTAATGAATTGCCAGTGAACAGAGCACACGGGCAGAGTTGGTATATAGCATGTGTGTTTAGAGGAGTAAGGAATTGGATCCAGAAAGCTAAACTATAGTGAAGAGGGGCAAACAGCTATAGATTAGCTGGACTCAGAGTCCAGCAAGCAAGAGAACTAATTGGAGGTGGGGGGCATTGTGTATGAACCAGAGCTGCTCCTTGTCTGTGTTATGCAAGCTGCTTGCTTTGGGTTCATAGGCCCTACACAGTAGGTGTCAGAGGTATACGGGTGAGTTTTAGGACAGAGATGCTGGGGTTGCCTCATAAACTGACAGGCTAATGTATTAGGTCAGTTTGGCTTTTTTCTTTCCTGTCAAGCTCCTCCTGATCCATCATTATATCCCAAAGGTTTGGCCCAATTAGGAGGTCTCTGTTGCTGAACAACTGACCATGCCTGATGGGAGGTGAGGCATCATTTCCTTTGTTTCTGAGCAGAAGAGAAGCACCAGATCAGGAAGCTCAGTCAAGTACTGGCTGCTTAGAGTCAGCTCAGAGGCAGAAATAGATCAGAACTTGGCTAGTCCTATCAGTAGCTTTCCGTCGCTGTCTTTAGCAAATGATGGCATTGGTGAGGTAACGGATAGAGGCTAGAGTCCTGTACCATTTGCACGTGTGAGCTTCCTTCCAGTCTTTTAATTTCTGCCTAAAGATGGAACACCCTGGTTGGAAGCTAAAGGAGGTGGGTAGTGAGGAGTGTTCGTTTCCAAATATGTTTGCTCAGCTCTGTGAGACTAAGAAGATGGTCTTGGTCCTTTTGCTTGAAAGGACATAGTGTAATGTCACAAATTTACTTCTTGTTTTTAACTCCTTTGCCTCTCCACTTAAATACTAGCAGACTAAAGTTATGTGTTAATAATAAGTATTAATCCCTAAGGCTAAAGAATATGGGATAGGTGGTATCAGTGAGTAGTAGGTGTTAATAAAGTTTAACAAGGTAAAAAGCAGAAAGAGGAGTGGTAACAAACTTCACAAAACAGAGGAAAGTATTACCTAACATCCTGCAGAGGGGGATATAAACCAGAAGCAAGTAGATTAATATTTTAGAACTCCTAACGGTCTTATAAGTAGTGTGTTTTACAGAAACAGCAGGCAGGTCTGAACACTCCCCAAATGCATTTATTCAGAAGGGTCATAGGAACAGGGAGTTTTGGGATCCTTGGCCCTCCTCTACCTAACATGGTCATGTGATATTCTCCCCATCACCTCCCGTTCTTTTCTCATAGAATAACTGAAGTTTGTTCTTTGGAGAAATTAACTGGGAAGCTCCACACCCAGGGACATCATATATAGCAGAGAGTAAAAGTAAATTACAGAGCTGAAAACCAGAAGATTCAGTAAGTCTACATAGAAGGTTCACCACAGGCAGGAGAGCAGAATACTAGCACCTTGAGAAAAAAATGATTCTTGGATAAAAAGTTTTCCAAATCCTTACATTTCAGAGTCTCTCAATAAAAGGGCTTTTTCTGACTGACTGCTTTTCAGTGAAGTCTCCAGGGCAACATGCTCAGCCTATATATTCCAACCTTTAAAGGAGAATTTCAGTGCCTCAACTCGTAAATGTGAATATGCAGGCCGATATTACAAGGTATTTGAAGAAAGCTTTCAACATGAAAGACAGACTAACATGACAAATTGGAAAAAGGAAAAGAGAGAGGAAGTGAAGACAAGAATATGTTAAGATAACCATACTGAGTTACTTAGATTTAGGATGATGTTACATTTATGAACTAAGAACAGGATGTTACAATAAAAGAGTTATTAAGTAACAATTAAGAGGTCTTATAAATAAAACAGTATATAGCCAAAAAAAATTCAAAGGAAAGTTTAGAAGACAGCACTCTTAGAAAGTAAACTAAAAGCAAACATGTAGAAAATATGGTATAAAAGATAAGAAAACTGGGAGATCAATCTGTGAGGTTCAGATCTAATATGAATTCTTGAAAGAGGCCGCAAGGATGGGGGACAGGAAATTAACATAGAAATCGTATTTTAAAATTCTCAAAACTGAAAGACGTGTTTCTAAAGGGTGTGCTGAGCACCTCATTATATGGGAGGGGAAAGCCTAGCTCAAGGAAAACCATTGCTGTATTCCAATGATGGGAAAAAAGAAAGACATAAACAGAAAAAATTGGAGTTAGACTTTATAATAATAACACTGAATTCTAGAAAACAAAGGGACAATGCCTTTAAAACTGAGGAGGAATTGTTTTCAGCTTAATATTTCATACCCATGAAAATGATCAATCAAGTATGAGATTAACTATATTTTCAGAAATAAAAATGTTTTAAAATGTACGTTTCTTATAACCTTCTTGGAAGGTTACTGGAGGATGTAACCCAACAAAATGAATGAGTGAACCAAGAAAAAAGGAGAACCTGGGTTCTGGAAAAAAAAATATATGTATATAACGCTAGAGAAAGGAAAAGGGAAGTCCCAGGATGACAGCTGTATAGCAGAACTGGGGTTGGGAGTAGGAGGACATGGGGTAACTGTGAGGAGGGAGTCTAGAAAAAAAATGGAATTTATGGAACATCTGATGTTTGTTCCTTATGAAGAAAAATCATTTGTTAGGCATAAGGCATATCTGATGGCAAAGATTAAAGAAAAATGAATTATGGACTATGCTAGTGAGAAGACTGGGCAATTATTATCTCTATGGAAGCACTAAGATGATATATAAACACTAAACATGATCATAGTAGACAATACTAAACGTTTTAATTTAATTGCATCTGGAGGATGGGAGAGGTATTCAATCAGTTGATAAGTATAAAATAGCTATGCTGTACTAGTGAACTCTAAAACTACCCAGCCCTTGTAGATCATTCGTGAAATATCTGTGTATTGTTTTCTTTTCTCCTGCCCCTACCATTGGTCCCAGTCATTGTCTATCCCATGTTTCTTTTATACTGTTCTGCTTAACCTGTGTATTAGGGTTCTACAGAGAAGTAGAACCAATAGTATCTGTGTGTATATATGTGTGTATGTAAGTGTATATATTATATATATAGTGAGAGAGTTTGATTTTAAGAAATGATTGTGGGGGATGACAAGTTTGAAATTTTTAGGGCTGGCTGGCAGGCCATAAATTTAAGCAACAGTTAATGTTTTGAGTTCAAAATCCACAGAGCAGGACAACAGGCTGGAGGCTCAGGTAGGATTTCTATGTTGCAGTCTTGAGGGATAATTGCTTCCTTTTCAGGAAACCTCAGTCTTTGCTCTTAGTGCTTTTGACCAATTGGATAAGGCCCACCCACATTATGGAGGGTAATCTGCTTCACTTAAAATCTATGAATTGTCAGTGTTAATTACATTCACAGTACCTTCACAGCAGCATCTAGAGTAGTGTTTCACCAAATGACCGGGCACCGTGGTCTAGCCGAGTTGACACATGAAGTTAGCCATTATAATCTATTAAGCGTAACCTATGTCTTAGTCTGCTCTGGCTGCCATAACAAAATACCATAGACCGTGGGGGTTAAATAACGAGAATTTATTCCTCACAATTCCAGATTCTGGAAGTCCAAGATCAAGGCTGCCAGCAAGGTCAGTGTCTGGTGAGGGTTCTCTCTGTGGATTACAGATGGTATCTTCTTGCTATGTCCTCACATGGCCTTCTGGCCTTCTTGGTGTGTGTGGGTTAAGAGAGAGAAAGCAAGCTCTCTGGTGTCTGTTCTTATAAGGACACTAATTTCATCATGAAGGCATCATCCTCACGACCTCATCCAAATCTGATTGCCTCCCAAAGACCCCATCTCTAAATACCACCATATTGGGAGCTAGGGTTTCAACCCATGAATTTTTGTTGTTTTTAGTGAGAGTTGGTGGGGAATTATTGAGTTCACAGCAACCTGCTTAAACCTGCCATGAATCTGTTATATTAATATAAGCCCTCAGTCTTTATATTAGGCCTGCTGGCCTTGAATGAATGCATCCCCAGTTACATGGTGACATGAATACAGCAACCTGTATTTGTAGTCCTTTGTAGAGTGCCTTTCTTGGTAAATGGAGTACAGTAGCTCAGTATAGCTAGAAGTTAAAGTTAGAATTGTTTCACTGTGAAATAGATCATCACTGCTAGAGGTGCCATTTAAAGAGAATCAGTTACACCGGCTATTTAATATCATATAGACCTTATACCAACTATTTACCATCATATAGACCAAACACTCATTTTATTAAATAAATTTTCACTTTTTAGCTGTTTGTCCACATCCTGTATTTACATCACATGGCAAAGAGTGAAAAATGGAAATTAGGACAGAGCTTTCTACTATTGACCAATACTGAGCCTGAATACAGGGGCCCATGTAATGTTCCAGTTTTAATCTGGCTTTAGAGTGCTGACTGCTTGATATAATATTTTGTAGCCATATGCATCCCGTATACTCTTGGTATTATTTATCTTCATCATGGCCTTTACACCTAGATTGATCTGTAATAAGTTAGAATTTGTTCTGTTATTTTTACCCACAAGCAAAAGCCAAATCCTTTCTCACTCTGAGAATAAGGAGGCAAAAGTTCATCATGAATCTTCTGAGTAAATCTGCCCTTTTGTTTTGGTATTTTTGTAGGTCCATTTTTACTAATTAGGAGAAAAGACTGAGTCAGAGCATGAAGATGCTATGGGCTAGCCTCATGATGTTTCCTTACCCTCTATAAGTATCCTGTTTAAATTTGGCTCAAGAAAGAAGGATTTCACAGTTAATCGATTTACTCAGATTGATAGCTTTGAGAGAATTTTACATCATATGAAATAGATTTAGGGCATCTCTCCTCCTTATATTCCTATTAGGTAAATTTAGAAACTCATTAATTTTTTTCTTACTGGAACTTCTGAGTATAAATATAAAATTATTCCCAGGAATATGGCAATTCTAGGATTGGTTAACAAGGTTATGGACCTAGAAACATGTTTTTGAGTGCTTTTTATTTTGCTTACTGGCTCCTGGTACACCACTTTCTGAAGATGACTGGCTAAAGTGGCCCAGGGTGGTTTTTATGCTTTGGTGAGTGATTTGGTTTGACTGTATCCCCACCCAAATCTCATCTTAAATTGTAACTCCCACAATTCCCACGTGTCGTGGGAGGAACTGGTGAGAGGTGATTGAATTATGGGGGCAAGTCTTTCCTGTGCTGATCTCGTGGTAGTGAATGAGTCTCACGAGATCTGATGGTTTCGTGAGGGGAAACCCATTTAGCTTGGCTCTCATTCTCTCTCGGCTCACAATCTCCATGATTGTGAGGCCTCCCCAGCCACATGGAACTGTAAGTCCAATAAACCTCATTCTTTTGTAAATTGCCCAGTTTTGGATATGTCTTTATCAGCAGCATGAAAATGGACTAATACAGTAAGCATTTTTTTTAACTTATTTTAAGTTTGGGGTACACGTGCAGGTTTGTTACTTAGGTAAACTGTGTCATGAGATTTGTTGTATTTCAACTTGAAGGTTGATGTACATCTGGATTGCAAATGCAAACCAGGGAGTGATGGCTTAGGCAGGCATCACCTGTTCCAGCAGTGAACTTTGTTTTCAGCGTCTAGCCAGTGCTAAGGACACTAGGGTCTTAGAATTACTACACAGCTTGAGGAGCAGAGAACATAGTCTCCTAATTGTCCAAGATCAGGCCAGTTCTAAACTGCTTTGAGTTGCTAGGACTGTCTGAGGCCACACTTTTTGATTATTCTTTTTTCCTTTGATGACTTTTTTCATTCTTTCACAATAACTCAGCAGCTTAAATGAAGAAGCTGGATCCTGGGTACCAAGTTGGCAATTCTTTGGGAAAATTTCCCCTTGTCTTCCTTCATGGGAAGCTTCTATCTGTGCCTTTTATGTCTGTTTTCTAATAATTAGGAAGTAAGAAAGGAGGTAAAATGTAAGAATCATCTTGCATTGCCTATCATTTTGCGGGCATGATGAAGCCATTTAGAACAGATCATTGGTTGTTTTTCTCCTGAAAACTCTTTGGGAACAGAAAACCCAAAATGTCCTTCATTTTCTTCTCTTCTTCTTTAAATTAAGCTCCTTTCCATAGAGATCCTGCATGGACACATAATCATAGAATTTTAGAGCTGAAAAGAAACCTTTAGAGATTCATTTTTCTTTCCATTTGACATTGGAGACATGGAAGCATTAAAAAAATCACACGACTTGTTTAAAGTTATAGGTCAGTGCCCCAGCTTTGACTTGCTATGTGATGATGGCTTCAGACATTACATTTCAGAATTTTCTGAAACCCTCGATAGACTTCATATCTTCATTGGTAAATTCATTTATTCCTTCCTCTAAGATTTCCTAAGCACCCTCTCTATAAGGCACTCTGCCCAGCATAGGGAATGCTAACATGAGTAAGATGAGACTCTAGCCCTTAAGTGCAGAGTCTCCTAAGGACCTGCCCCTTAATGTTTTCTTCTTGGAAAATGCCATAATGTAGTGAGAGTAGCACTTACCTCCCCTAGGTTCTAAAAGGTGGTGACCCTTGTGCTGAGTTTGGGAAGATAAACTGGAGTAATTCAAAGACATTAGGAAGGGACATATTGGACCAACAGAGCAGCATGCATGGAAAGCAACAGAGGCCACGGGGTCCAGACAGCTTGGCATGGATGGGATTAGGTGAGCACGTGTGAACATGGGGGAGATGAGGCTGGGGAGGCCATACCTTCAAGGACCTTGCCATTGGATATGCTGGCCTAGAGCTCAGTACATTAGTACTGGCTAGAGATGCAAGTAGGTGACTGTCGGTATAGAAGTGGCATTACAACCTGTGTGTCTTTAGTGTCTTTCCCCCATGCCAGAGTGTCTAGATCCTCTATATTGGTTTGGGTATTTTCTTCACTCTCCTTCCCTTTTTAAGGAATAAAATCAAGAAAATCCTTTCCTCATAAATGAATTGGACTTTTTTTTTTTTTTCTTTTAAGTCTGAATGGGTCTGGGTACGTAACATAAAATGGTTTTATATATTCTTCATTATATCCTTCAACTGTGCTATGTTGAGTTGCTTTTTGATGTGTTTTAATGATATCTCAGGTATATCCCAGAGCTTCCTGATCACTTTTAGATGCATAACAAAGTCTAATTCTGTCTTGTCCAGCTGAATACTTCAATCTGATATCTGGCTCAAGGATCATCTTATCATTTTGTCCTTCTCAACTCAGTCTGAGGGATTAGGCATGGGAGTAGCCTGGTCTGTTTTTATTTTTTATTATCATTATTTTTTTTTGGAAATGGAGTCTCTCTCTGTTGCCCAGGCTGGAGTGCAGTGACACAATCTCGGCTCACTGCAACCTCTGCCTCCTGGGTTCAAGCAATTCTCCTGCCTTAGCCTCCCGAGTAGTTGGGATTACAGGAGTCCACCACCACACCCAGCTAATTTCTGGTTTTTAGTAGAGACAGGTTTCACCACGTTGGCCAGGCTGGTCACAGACTCCTGACTTCAAGTGATCAGCGCATCTCGGCTTTCCAAAGTGCTGGGATTACAGGCATGAGCCACTGCACCTGGCCCTGGTCTGCTTTCTTATTTTTCTCATTTCTTCTAGGTTACTTTCTCTTTTAGTGTGTGTGTTAGGGCTCAGCAGGAGGCACGAGGGGGAAGGAACAAACCATCTCCTTCTTAAATGATGAAACTGCTGCCAAGGATCAACATTCTTGGGGTGGCCCAAGGCCAGCTGTGATTTGCCGGAGGACCTTTGGAGTCTCTGTGCTCCATAGTCCCCTCTCTTCTGGTCTGCGTTTGTACCCTTGTTAGCATGAAGCTTAATGGACTGTGAACTAGAAAGTTGACCTTCCAGAAGACTCAGTTTAGGTGTGTGGCTAGTATTATCTTCTCAAGGTCTTTGGGAATTTGCATTGCATTTCCAAAGCCCTGGACAGGCTTTTTAAAAAAAGTTTTATGGAGTTATAATTCACGTATCATACAGTTCACCCACTTAAAAATATATAATCCAATGGTTTTCAGTTTGTTCACAGAGTTGTACAACCACCACACAATTTTAAAACATATTCATAACTCCCCAAAGAACCTCCATAACCATTAATAGTCATTCCTTGTTTCTCCCCCTCCCACCACCTATCTCTTCCCTTCACCCCCGGCTCCAGGCAATCACTTCTCTACTTTATGTCTCTATAAACTTGCCTATTCTGCAATTTAAAAAATATTTCTTCTATTTTAACTGTAATTATATATCCTTTGATCAACATCTCCTTTCTCTCCTCTAACCACCAAAGCTTCTGGTAACCATCATTGTATTGTGTTCTTCTATGAGATCAACTTTTCTAGACTCCACATATGAGTAAGATTATGTAGTATTTATTTTTCTGTGCCTGGGTTATTTCACTTACTATATTGTCCTCTAGATTCATTCCTGTTGCTGCAAATACAGAATGAAATCTTTTTAATGACTGAGTAATATTCCATTGGGTATATATACCTGTTTTCTTTATTCATTCACTGATAGAAATGTAGGTTAATTTCATATCTTGGATATTATGAAAAGTGCTGTAATAAACAGGTGAGTGCAGACTTCTCTTTGATACACTGATTTTAAGAAAATTGGTGCTGTAACTACAGGTTATTTCCCATGAAGCAAAATTGCTTAATCCTTAAAGCTAAAACCTGAAAGAATAAGAAATTCAAAAGGAATATGCCATTTTAAAATTTCTTGTGAACTGCATACTATCCTCATCCCCATACCCCTAAACACAAGGCATGCATTCACTTAACGTATTGTGTCTCTCTCTCTTAGAACCTTTTCACTCCCTCTAGCACTTTTGAGTTCCATAGAATTTGATGGTTCATGCACTTGTGCTGGCCTAGCATCTAGAGTAGGCTCTCTGTGGGCCAGCTGGGCAAAGGCCCTTCCTTCTTTACTTCAAGGTTATGCAGCTCAGCTAGAGTCATTACACTTTCTGGACCTTGGCTTTAAGAGCAATTTAGATCTTATTTAAAGACGTCTCAAGTTCAGTGTACTTGTGTTTGAAAATGCGTCATAGCTTTGGGTGAGCCATTTCTTAGTCAACGAGAGTGTGATGCTTAAACACCCAAGTATTAATAGTTTGCCAACAGCGATAAAAGTTAGGATCCAGCTACTGAGAGAATCCCTTGTTGTTTAGTGTTAGAGAGATAGTGTTAGAGAACAATGAGGTGGAGGTGGGAGGCAATGATGTTAGCACATACATCTAACAGAAAAGTTATTTCTGGCCCATTCTCTCTCTCTCTCCATCACAAACTTTTGGTGAGGAAGTAGTAGTACATGTTAATAAAGTTATATTATGGACTAGTTTCACTCATAAACTTCAGATTATCCTTTGACATTAGAAATTAATATTCATAGGATGTTGGAGCCACCAGAAATCCTAGATTCTTACTTTTTTAGGTGAAATTTTAAACAAAGTGAAATACATATATTGTGAGTATACAATTTGATGAGTTTTGGCCAACAGTATGTCCATGTAACCAATACTTAAGGATTTAGAACATTTCCATCACCCCCAAAAGTAACCTTTTACCCTCTTACAGTGAATCTTTAAACCATTTAGGTGACCACTATTCTTATTTATATCATATACATTAGTCTTACCTGTTCTTGAGCTTAAAATAAACAGAATCATACAATATTTACTTGTGTATCTGGATTCTTTCACTGAACATAATGGTTTTGAGATTAAGCCATGTTGTTCCATGTATTATCTGTTCATGCTTTTTTTAAAATATTTTTTTCTCTTCCAATGTATAAATATAACAATTTGTTTATATATGGTTTTGTTGATGGGACTTGGGCTGTTTCTAGTTTTTGGCTGTTCTGAATAAAGTCACGTACATCCAAGTCTTTTGTGGATATTACATTTTCATTTCTTCTGGATGAGTACCTAGGAATCGAATTGCAAGTCAGAGGGTAGGTGTGTGCTGAACTTTATAAAAAACTGCCAGATAATTTCTGAAAGCGGTTATATCATCTTACACTCCCATCATAAGTGTTTGAAAATTTGAATTGTTCTGCATCCTCATACACATTTGGTATTGTGAGGCCTTTTTATTTTAGCCATTCTAGTGGGTATGTAACAGTGTCCTTTAGGTTTTGTTTGCATTTCCCTGATGAAGAATGAAGTTGAGCACTTTATATTGTGCATATCAGCCCTTTGTGATCTTTTAGTGAAGTGTCTGTTCAGGTATTTTGCCTTTTTTGATTTAGCTGTTTATATTTTTCATTGAGTTTTTAGAATTCTTTATATATTCTGTAATCAAGGATTTTTTCAAAGATATATACATATTTGTCAAATATGTATAAATAATAGTGAATAAGAATGTTTTCTCTCAATCTGTAGCTTGACCTGTCATTTTCTTAGTAGTGTTTAGATGAAGAAGAATTCTTAATTTTGATGAAGTTCAGTATATCCATTTAAAAATTTTGTGGTCTGTACTTGTTATATTCCAAGAAATCTTTGCATACTCTAAGACTGCAAATGTTATTCCCTATGTGTTTAACTAGAACTTTTATTATTTTAGATTTGATCTTTAGGTCTGTGATCCATTTTGCTATTATTGTTAGTTCTTAACATGTGAGGAAAGTTTTGAGAGTTTTTTCTTTTTTTGTGTGGATATCGAGGTACAATTTGTTGAAAAAACTGTTCTTTCCCCTCATTGAACTACCTTGGCAACTTTGTCAAAGATCAATTAACCATATATGTGTGGTTCCTTTTTTAGATTTTATTGTTATGTTTTTCTGTCCTTACATTAATACCACACTGTCTTGATAACTGTTGTTTTACAGTAAGTCCTGAAATCAAATAGTGTGGGTCCTCTACATTTTGTTGTTGTTTAAGTTTATTTCAACAATTTGGGGTCACATATATTTTAAAATAATTGTATCAGTTTCTACAAAGAAAGGCTAATGTTTTGATTTGGATTGTGTTGTATCTGTATATATTAATAACATGAAATCTTCTCATTGACTTTTCATTTATTTATTTATTTATTTTGAGATGGAGTCTCGCTCCTGTTGCCCAGGCTGGAGTGCAATGGCGCGATCTCGGCTCACTGCAACCTCCGCCTCCCAGGCTTAGGCGATTCTCCTGCCTCAGCCTCCTGAGTAGCTGGGATTACAGGCATGAGCCACCATGCCTGGCTAATTTTTGTATTTTTAGTAGAGACGGGGTTTCACCATGTTGGCGGGGCTGATCTCGAACTCCTGACATCATGTGATCCTCTTGCCTCAGCCTCCCAGAGTGCTGGGATTGCAGGTGTGAGCCACCATGCCCAGCCATACTTTTCATTTGTTTAGGCTACTTTAATTTCTCTTAGCAGTGTTTTGTACTTTGTGGAATAGTAGCACTGCACATCTTTTGTTAAATTCATTCCAAATGACTTAAGTTTTATAGTATTGTTAATGGTACTAAAATGTTTTCTTTTTTTCTTCTAGTATATAGAAATGCACAGTTGATTTATATATATTGACCTTGTATCCTATGACAATATTAAATTCTCTTATTCTAGTAGATACTTAGTAAAATATTTAGGATTTTTACGTAAACAATCATGTATCTGCAAATAAAGACAGTTTTACTTCTTACTTTCCAATATGTATAGTTTATTTTATTGTCTTGATGTAAATACTCAGAACTCAAGTACTATACTGAGTAGAAGTACTCTACTCATCTTCTGATCTTAGAGGAAGTGCATTCAATATTTCACAATGTTACCTGTCATTTTTTGTAGATATTCTTCATAATGTCATTCCCTTCCATTCCAGTTTCTTGAGAGATTTTCTTAAAAATCATGAATGGGTGTTAATTTTGTCAATTTTTTTTGTGACTGTGCTGATAATATGGGTTTTCTTTTTTATTTTGCTAAAGTGTATTACACTGATTCACTTTGACTATTCAAACAAACTTATTTTTTGAATAAATTTCACTTGGTCATGAAATTTTCTTTTTTAACATTTGCTGGTTTTGGATTTGCTATTATTTTTATCAGATTTGCTTTTTGATTCTTTTGGTCTATTTTTATGACGAATTCTGATATGTAATTTTTAAACATAAAATTGTTCTTTGGTTGGTTTTTGGCATTAAAGTTATGCTGATTCTTCTTGAATCGATGTTGATAACTTGTACTTTTCAAGGAAATTATTTCATCTACATTATTAAAATTACTGGTATGAGTTAAGATATCTATAGGATCTGTAATGACATATCTTTCCTTTCTGACATTTCCAATTTGTATTATTTTCTCCTTATTTTGATCCATGTTGATAGGGGTTTGTCAATTTCACTCATCTTTCAAATGGACAAACTTTAGCTTTGTTACTTTTGTCTATAGTTTGTGTGTTTTCTACTTAAGTTGATTTGTATTACCTATATCATTTTCTTCTATTTACTCTGGGTCTAATTTTCTTGTCTTTTTCCATAGCTCATTAAAAAGGGAACTTAAATCACTGATTTTAAACCTTTTATCTCTTCTAAGTATTTAAAGCTCTACATTTCCTTCTAAGCACTGTTTTATCTACATAAGTTTTGAAGTGTTGTATTTTTATCATACATTACTTTCTATTTCCCCGTGATTTTTTTCTTTGAAAAATAGGTTATTTACAAGTGTGTTGTTTAATTTTTAAATACTTGGGCATTTCTAGATATCCTTATTGATTTCTAGTTTATTTCTGTTGTTTTCACATATTATAATCTATACTATTTCAACATTTTGAAATTTATTATGTCTTTTATTGCTCTTTCTTGATTGATACTCCGTTTGCACTTGACAGAATCAGAATTCTGCATTTCTGAATATAGTGATTTCTAAATGTTCTTCAAGTCATATTGATTGATAATGTTCAAATTTTCTTCTTTTTTTTGAGATGGAGTTTTGCTCTTGTTGCCCAGGTTGGAGTGCAATGATATGATCTTGGCTCACTGCAACCTCAGCCTCCCAGATTCAAGCGATTCTCCTGCCTCAGCCTCCTGAGTAGCTGGGATTACAGGTGTGCATCACCATGCCTGGCTAATTTTTCTATTTTTAGTAGACATGGGGTTTCACCATGTTGGCCAGGCTGGTCTTGAACTCCTGACCTTAAGTGATCCACCCGCCTTGGCCTCCCAAAGTGCTGGGATTACAGGCATGAGCCACCATGCCCAGCCCAAATCTTCTAAATCCTTACTAATGTTTGGTTTGCTCTTGTGTCTGTTACTGGGAAGTGTCTTGGAATGTTCAACTGTGACTGTAGGTTTGTCTCTTTCTGCCTTTAGTTCTATCAACTTCTTTTATTTTGAGGTTCTGTTCTTATGCACATAAGTATTTATAACTGATAAGTATTTACAACTTGTCTTCCAAAAACATTGACCTTTTAATCATTATGAATTGTCTTTCATTATCTACAGTAATAATCCTTGTCTTAAAGACTATTTTTTGTTGTTGACATAACCACACCAGCTTTCTTATGCAGATTATTTGCATGGTATATATTCTTCATCCTTTTACTTTGACCCCATATGTATGGCTTTACATTTTATATTAGTCTCTTTTAGACAGCAAAATGTTGGATTTTGCTTTTTTATCCAGTCCGGCAGTGTCTGCTTTTTGAATATAGTTTGAGTACATTTCTTTTCTTTTTTTTTTTTTTTTTTTGATAGAGTCTCACTCTGTCGCCCAGGCTGGAGTGCAGTGGCGCAATCTCATCTCACTGCAACCTCCGCCTCCCAGGTTCAAGCAATTCCCCTGCCTCAGCCTCCCAAGTAGCTGGGATTACAGTTGCATGCCACCACGCCTGGCTAATTTTTTTGTATTTTTCATAGAGACGTGGTTTCGCCATGTTGGCCAGACTGGTCTTGAACTCCCGACCTTAAGTGATCCACCTACCTTGGCCTCCCAAAGTGCTGGGATTACAGGCATGAGCCACCACACCTGGCTGAGTATACTTCTATTTAATGTTCTTAAGGGTATGGTTGAGTTGAGATGCAACTTTTAAAACTTTGTTTTCTATTTGTTCCATCTTATTTTTCTTTTTTTTTTTTTCTCTTTTCTTTGGTTCATTTTAATTCAATCTAATACTTAGGTTAATCTAATGTTAATGTAATATTTATAACTTTAACAGTTTATATTTTTAAAACCATTGCTCCTAGAATTACAGAATGTATACCGAATTTATCACAGTCTTAGAATTTATATTGTACACTTCATCTTTAAGAATTTTTTATATATAATTACATTTTACTCCCTTGTCTTTTGTGTTATGTCATATATTTTACTTCTATATTCATTATAAACCCTATAGTATACTATTGTTTTGCCTTTAAATAGTTTCTTTTAATGAAGTTAAGAGGAAAAGGTTGCTTTCTGTATTTATCCACATATTTAGTATTTCCAGTGTTCTTCTTTGCTTCCTTTGAGTGTTCAGCTGGTATCATTTGCCTTTAGCCTGAAGAAATTTCTTTTTGTAGTACAGGTCTGTTGGATATAAATCTTCTTAGGTTTTGTTATTTCTGCAAATTTTTTTTCAACCTCTGATTTGAAGGATATATTTACTGGGTATAGAATTTTGGTTGACAGTCCCCCCACCCAACCCCTAACAATATAAAGATGTTTTATTGTTGTTTGGGTCCATTATTTCTGATGAGAAGCCAGCTGTAATTTGAATCATTATTTCTCTGTAGTTAATGTATGTGTCTTTCTCAGGCTGCTTTTATGATTTTTTCTGTATCTTTGATATTTAGCAGTTTGACATTATGTGCCTAGTTGTAATTTTTTTTTTTGTATTTCTGTATTTATGGTTCACTGAGCTTTTTTGGATCTATAAGTAGATGTTTTTCATCATATTGGAAAATATTCAGCTATTATTTCTTCAAATATTTTTCTATTCCATTCTCTCTTTTCTTTTTCTGTCAGCTAACAATTGCACATATTAGACCACTTAGTATTATTGAAACTCTCTTCACTGAGGCTATTTTTAAAAATATTTTTTAAATGCTTTTATCTATGTTCTTCAAATTGGATAATTTCTATTGATTTGTCTTCCAGCTCATTGAACCTCTATGCTATAGTCTTCAATCTGCTACTAAGACTACTTGGTAAATTTTTCGTATTACTTTTTACTACTAGAATTGGCTTTCTTTTATATGTTTCGTATCTCTGCTGAGATTTCTCCATATGTTCATTCATATGTCCATATTTTCCTTTAAGCCCTTGAACATATTTATAATAACTATGTTAAAATCCCATCTACTCATTTTTACATCTGGGTCATCTCTTGGTCTCTGTATTGGCTGCTTATTTTTCTTTATTATGAGTCACATATTTCTACTTTGTGTATGATTTGTTAATTTTTTATTGTAAATTGAACATCAAGGATAATTCCTTGTAGGGAATCTGGGGTACGTTGTGTTCTTTGAAAGGAAATTGAATTTTCTTCTGGAAAACAGTTAGATTACTGGTGGGTTTTCTTGATCCTGTTGGACTTGGTTTTATTCCCCCTTAGGTTGGCCCTATTTTAGGTTTTATCCTTAGTCCTACAGACATGACCTTTACTTTAGGGAGTGGTGTTTCTCCAAGGGGTGCCCTTTCTGTGGTTTTAACTGAGTGCTGAGGCATTTGACATCTCTCCACTCTGACTGAACCAGGGCTCCAATGTCTCTCAGCATAGTTATGACATCTGGTATCTTTGTTCATCTCCCAGCCTTACAGTAGTTACTTTCTGCTAGGACTGAGAGAGTTTCACTCTTCACTTTTGTAATCCAGACTTTTGTCAAGGACTCATGGGAGACCTTCAAGCTAACTTCTAAGTGCCCTGTTTCCTCCTGTGGAATTGTCTCATTTCCAGTACTCTGCCCTACACCTTCTGGTTGCTTCAGTGGCTGAGAGCTTCAATTTGCATCTCCTCAGCTCAGGGACATAGTTCTCTATTTGGGCTTCACTTTCCTGTGCCACAGTCTGGAAAGTATCCTTAGGCAGAAAACCAGGGCAAACATGGGTTCATCTTGACAGTTTCTCTTCTCTCAACAATTACTGTCTTCCAGTGCCTATTGTGGCATGTCTGAAAACAGGCCAGTATTCTACCAACTTTCTAGTCGTTTATGGCAGGAGGACAGAAAGACCCAGTTCTGATAACTCTGTCATGATCTGAAGTTGAAGTCACATTCTTTGTGGAATGCATATTAGAGTTGTGTGGTTGATTCTCTGTCATTCCACATTCTTTTTCTATCAGATCTACAGCAAACTCAGCCTTTCAGAGCCAGTGTTTACAGGGCTCTTCTTTTTTGGCTCTAAGCCAATTCTTTCTCCTTTATTTTCTCACTTTACCCTTTTCAAATTCTTCCTCTTTTCACAGTTTGCCTGATTTTAAGAAATGGGACATTGTAGCACCCAGCATACAACATTCTGTGCATATAAATGTGAACCACTTTTGGGAGTGTGAAATTTTTCCCCTATTTAGAGCAGGACCGTAGGCCTTTTAAATTCCTTTCCTATTGTCTTTGAGTTTTTTGTCTTCCACAGAGAGCTGCCATACGGTGTTTTAGATCATAGCAGAGGCCCTCTGGGGAAGCTTTGGGGTCTCTTTCCAGCCAGTCCTTCTCAGAGGCTCCTTTACAGAGCCTGGCATCAGCTTCACCCCGAACCCATTTCTTGGGATGATTGACAGTTTACTCACCACAGCTGAGTAGGAGCACTAATGCCATGGTGATTATTCATTATAGAGGGATGGAGTAGACAGAGGTCTTCAGATTTGTATGATGAGTAGTTTTCTACCTGGTCACAATCCCAGCATTTTTATTTGTGGCAAATTCGTCATGATTCACAAAGCTTTATCTTCACTTCCCACCACTCCTTACTTAAAATTTCCTTTTGTTCTTTTTTTTTTTTTTCCTTTTAGCATCAAGATAATCAGACACTTGTGTATTTCCCAAAGCAGAAAACCGTGAATGAATTACAATGGAAATCACTGTCAGTTTTTAAGCTCTTCTTATAAATACAAACTAGTTTAATGTTTTTGATTGACACTTCATAAATAATGAAGTTATTATGAAGTAACTTAAAATTAGTTATCTCTGCCTGCATATTTTAGCCTCGAAGAGTATGTCTAATTAGGTACTTTTGATGTGTGAGACATAATTATGTTTACCTGTAATTCGGCATGAAAATGACATTTCCAGAACCAAGTTTAGTGGTGTATTTTCCAACACACCAATAGACAACTGCATTTCATGTCCTGGGGCCCTCTTGCTCCTTCCCCCGCCCCCAATCATCATTAAAATTAAATCAATGTTTTTTTAAAAACAAATCTGATTGTGCCTAAATTATACATCCTAAGACCAGAGCACCAAAATTAACACCATTTTCCTAGTCAGTGAACCTTGAAAATGTGTAATTCAGTGTTCAGTGTCTACATTAATGGTTCAAATGACTTGTGTTGGAGGGAGAAATCACATCTGCTCTCTGCAGTGGAGAAGTGATAATTATTTCTAAAGGTCTGTGTACAGAGAGCCTTATGACCCTTTAGTTGCTGATAGTTTCACTAACGTGGCAGTAAGAGTTTCAGTAATGTAAGCAGAGGTGGCCTAAGTAGCACTAGGATGAGATAGGGACCTGGAGTGCTGACCCAGGTTCCAGGGTACAGGCAGAACTGCCCAAGCTGTAGTTAGCATGCCAAATGAAAGTATTCAGGTTCGTAAGTCAGTAGGCAACACAGGACCCAGGATTTCTTATTATCAGCTGACTTCGGATGCAGATTACCACTTTTTTCTCTCTCTCTTCTTTGAGTATGGATTTTTTAATGTATTTATTTATTCTACCTAGGTTTATTAGTTATTGTTTACTATTCAATATGACAGACATGGGGATATCAGCCTGGCAAATAAGTTGTCAAGAAAATAGATCATCCAACATAGTGTAAGTATTTTGATAGGATTGTATGAGGACTAGGGGATGCAGTTACCCTAGGTTGGGTTGAAGAAGAGCTCATGAAAGACATCCGAGCCAAGTCTTGAAGATGAGTAGGGTTTAGTTGGGCAAAGGGGTTGACGTGGGTGGTAGAAGGACATTATAACCAAAGGGAGCAGCATGAGAGAGGGTGGCACACTTAGGAGTCTATGTAGTTTAGTATGCTTGGAGCACAGGGTGCAACAGTGGTAGACGTGGCATGGGAGATTGTGAGAGGTGGGGCGGAGAGATAGGCATGGACCAGATCTTGAAAAGATCTCAGTTGTCATCCCCACCATCTTCTTTCCACTATTCGTCTGCTTTCCATCTACTTTTTACAGAGTATGTAAATCTTTGTTGTCTGAATTGTCATGAATTTTCAATTAATGAAGCTTAATTTAATGGTTTTATTATTTTTGAAGGGGGTGTAGGTAAAGCCCACCAGGACATTCTAGTCTTATAAGAACATGCTGGCAGTGAAGTATGATATCTTTGTCAGATGCTTTCTATTTTAATACTTAATATTTTATATTTCAGCTGCAGATCAAATTGAAGAACTTGTCTCTGGTACTAGGCTATGGGTCAAACCTTATCCCAGAAGGGTCGAGATGGTGATTGTCCTGGTTCAAGCCAGACCCTCATTTCCTGTTATTGTCCAGTTCTGAGTCATTCTACAGTCTGCTTCTCTGCTCTGCCCTATTCTGGCCACATCCTTCTATAATTCTTTTCTCTTATTCTTGCATCAGTGCTGACATTTCAATTGTAGTGAGTCCTCAATCTCTATGTCTGTAATCACTCAAAGATCAGTCTTAGATTTAAGCCATTATAGTTAATTATTAACTATATAATCCATGTAAATGATAGAGGTGTAACTTTTTTGCTCATGCTTACATGGAATCTCTGTTTTTTCAGTCTGCTTTTTTTTTCTGGTTTTGGTGGGAGGGACCCTATGAATATCTGTCATTTATAGTTGTGGGGTGGGAAAGAGAACAGATTTTTTTTTTTGCCATTTCCTGTGTTTATAGGAGATTAAATATGCCTGATTCTGTGCCTCTCTACTATGACAAATGAATTATATTTGTGTCCCTATTTGTGTCCACGGTGAAATGTTGCTGTTTCACTGTTTCAGACTTAGCTGTTTGTTGAATCCATAGTTAGTAACATCACTAATGGTGATCATTTAACTATTTAGAAGACAGGCAGAAGAAGCAAATAGTGTAGATAGTTCTGAAATTATGTAATCAACCCCTGGTCTATAGATAATTGATTTTTAATTATCATTGTTAGTGTTTCAAATTATATCACCAGCTTCTTTATTGTGAACCAAAAGGACGTCTCTCAAGAAAACTACATTTGACATTTTCCTCTATACATTTATCTAGAAAATTGTTTCCAAAGTCTATTTTGAGGTATACTAGTTTGTAGGGATGTTAATTGGCATTATTAGAAAAATTGACTCTTGTCACAAGCATGGAAAATCTTGGGTTAAAACAAAGTCAGGTTTCCTTACTGGAATTCTTTTGGTGTCTTTAATATGCTAAAACACACTGTGGATTTCCAAGTCAAAACAAGAAAAAGAAAAAATGTGTAGTATTTTGCAGATTCATTTGACCATGTAACTCTTTTGGGGGGATTATTCGAAGAACTTATATTGTGGGTTATATGGCAATTGCTATTAGCACAATTGATGATGAATTGTGAAACTTTGGTTTTCATAAAATGTAAATGTATTCCTTTCTCATTTAGAGGCAAATATTGAGGAGTACACATAGAATAATGAGAGAACTAAGAAAACCTTAACGTCTTAATCTTTGAGTAGAGGCTCAGTGACAAAAAGATGCATAGATGGATCTAACCATATTGTGGGTTCTCGTTTATTCATCTGTTAGTCAATCAGCAAGTACTGATGGAGACCTCCACTAGGAGACAGGCACTGTGCTGGGCACTGGGGTGAACAAGACAGCGTTAGAGTGAGATAAAGGCATAAAGGACTGAATATATCATTAGTTAGTGAAAACAGCTGATGGTAAGTGCTGTAAAGTAAGTGACAGTGGCTTCAGAGAAAATAGCAATGTGGGAGCTACTATGGCTAGGGCAATCAGAAAAGGCCTCCCTGAGTAGATGATGTTTAAGCTGAAGATTTAAAGGATAGAAAGATACTGTTCACTTGAAACTTTGGGAGAAGATAAGAGAGATCAGTAAGTACAAAGACCCTGAAGTGGGAAAGAATGTTTGGTGGGCTGTCAAAGCCTGATGTGTTAGGAGCTTTGTAGACAAAGGGACACATAGCATGAAATGAAGTTGGAAATGTAGATAGAACATGTAAGGCCCTGCAGGCTGAGTTAAATGTTTGGTTTTTACTCAAAGAAAAATGGGAAGGCTTTTTTTTTTTTAGAGTTTTAAGGAGAGGGAGGACATAACCTGATTGACATGTGAGAAAGCTCATGCTGACTCCTGAAGGGAGAATTGTAGCCAGGAAGAATGGAAGTAGAGAGCCCAGTGGGAGGCTGGTGCAGGCCCAGGTGAGAGATGGCAAAGGATAGCTTGCACTACAGTGTTATTTAAAGAGACAGATGGAGGGAATTAGGCATATTTGAGACATATGTCTCAGTAAAACAAATGCCTGAGTTAAAAACATTTATTATTGCAGCACAGGCACATTTTGAGTTGCAGCATAATTTTCAACTTAACAAAGGATACACATTTTCTCCTATTTCCTATTGGTCCAGACCTTTCAGTTTTGGTCTTGACAGGGACCTGTAGACCCCTCTGCCTTCCACAGCCCCCTCTCAGTCTCCGGAAAAGAGGAGAATGATGTGATTATTTAGTTAGATTTAAGTAGGATGAGGGAAAAGAGATTAGTTTTGCCTACTTTTAGTGTTGTAGGCCACTCATACCTGCCTTTCACATAGGCGATAAATAAATAAATAAATAAATAAATAAGTAACTCTATATGATTAATTCTGGCTTACAATGGGACATGAGAGCCCTGGATATATCATTGGTGCATACATCTTCTCAGGGGCCATGAAGGTACTGTGGCTGTCATAGGGAAGGATTTTTGTTCCTGGCTGAGTGTCTTTCTATTCCACCACGGCCCATCAATGACATATATGATATTGCTTATAAAAAGAAGCTGAACCTAGGATAGTGTGCAAACCCATATTGGCATCACTTTCCCTTGATTTTAAAATAGAGCAGATAATCTTCTAAACCCAATATGATAGCCAAGTTGGGAGAAATCAAGGGGGCTTAGAACACCATTCCAGCTTTTCCATGTCATGGCACACATAGAAATGAGAGCAGGTGTACAGTGCAGGGCAATGAGTGGACCAGGCTACCCCCAGCTGGAGAAGACCAGAGTCAGGGCTCATGCCCCCTGGTTACTGGCTGGCAGCTTTGATAGAAGGGGAGTCAACATCTGTGGCATATAGTAGGTCCCATTAGCTGCCTACCAGATGTGCTTGTTACAACATTCTAGGCTGGAGGATTCCATGTGGAGAAAGCCAAAATTATACCAGACATAGACCTTTAAAATCAGTTTTCCACTGGCTAGCCATATGCAGAAAATTGAAACTGGACGCCTTCTTTACACTGTATACAAAAATTAACTCAAGATGGATTAAAGACTTAAATGTAAAATTCAAAACTATAAAAACCCTAGAGGAAAATCTAGGCAGTACCATTCAGGACATAGACACAGGCAAAGATTTTATAGCAAAAACATCAAAAGCAATTGTAACAAAAGCAAAAATTGACAAATGGGATCTAATTAAAGAGCTTCTGCACAGCAAAAGAAACTATCATCAGAATGAACAGACAGCTTACAGAATGGGAGAAACATCTGACAAAGGTCTAATATTCACAATCGACAAGGAATTTAAACAAATTTACAAGAAAAAACAACTCCATCAAAAAGTGGGCAAAGGACATGAACAGACACTTCTCAAAAGAAGACATATATGCAGCTAACAAACACATGAAAAAAGCTCAGCCTGGCGCAGTGGCTCAAGCCTGTAATCTCAGCACTTTGGGAGGCCAAGGCGGGCGGATCACGAGGTCAGGAGATTGAGACCATCCTGGCTAACATGGTGAAACCCCATCTCTACTATAAAAAAATACAAAACAATTAGCCAGGCATGGTGGCGGGTGCCTGTAGCCCCAGCTACTCGGGAGGCTGAGACAGGAGAATGGTGTAAACCCGGGAGGCGGAGCTTGCAGTGAGCTGAGATCCGGCCACTGCACTCCAGCCTGGGCAACAGAGCGAGACTCCGTCTCAAAAAAAAAAAAGAAAAAAAGAAAAAAGCTCAACATCACTGATCATTAGAGAAATTCAAATCAAAACCACAGTGAGATACCATCTCACGCCAGTTGGAATGGCGATTGTTAAAAAGTAAAAAAACTGCAGATGCTGGCGAGGCTGTGGAGAAATAGGAATGCTTTTACATTGTTGGTGAGAATGTAAATTAGTTCAACCATTGTGGAAGAGAATGTGGCAATTCCTTAAAAATTTGGAACCAGAAATACCATTTGACCCAGCAATCCCATTACTGGGTATACACCCAAAGGAATAGAAATCATTCTACTATAAAGATACATGCACACTTATGTTTATTGCAGCACTGTTTACAATAGCAAAGACGGGATCAACCCAAATGCCCATCAGTGATAGACTGGGTAAAGAAAATGTGGTACAGATACACCATGGAATACCATGCAACCATAAAATGGAACAAAATCATGTCCGTTGCAGGGACATGGATGGAGCTGGAAGCCATTATCCTCAGCAAACCAATGCAGGAACAGAAAACCAAACACCACATGTTCTCACTTGTAAGTGGGAGCTGAACAATGAGAACACATGGACACAAGGAGGGGAGCAATACACACAGGGGTCTGTGGTGGGGGTGGCAGTGGAGGGAGAGCATCAAGATAAGTAGCTAATGCATGCTGGGCTTAATACCTAGGTGATGGGTTGATAGATGTGGCAAACCACCATGGCACACGTTTACCTATGTAACAAACATGCATGTCCTGCACGTCCTGCACATGTATACCGTAACTTAAATAAAATTTTTAAAAAATCAGATTTCCAAGTCATGGCATTTTTATTCATTCTGTAGGACTGTTTAAGGCCAGTGTTATACACTCAGTGATCTTCTTGGTCTAGGAGTGGCTTCTTGGAATTAGTTTATTTCCTTGTCCATCTCAAGCATATAACTCTATTCAGAGTTGACAATTTGATTCATATCTTTTATCAGTCATTTCCTCTATGGTTATGTAGGGACTGACTGACAATGACAGATAAAACAGTTTGTCTAAACAGCATCAGAACTTGGAGATTTATGTTTGAAAAAGTGATAATGTTTCTGGGTTGCTGGATTGTAGAGGAGAACTTCTGGAAAATATAACATTTAAAACTCTTAGGTCGCTATAAGTCTTGGTGCTTTGAAGAGGACTTTAGGTGCAAAGTAGTACATGGTATCTACTAAGGCCAGTAGCTCTACTAGCTAGCTCCCTGAAATGCCCAGGATGGGTTGGTGGTGTTAGCAAGTAGTAATAATTATGACAGTGATTTTGGCAATTCTGAGGACTAAATACGTGATAGCCTGAATTCAAGTAATTGAATCATCTGCATTATCTGGTGTAAATTCAAAACATTGTGTTTATGGCATCCAGATTGCTGAAGAAGTGTGTCAGATTTTAGTTGCTATGTATTTCTGTGCTTAGATTTTCATTGAATGGACCAGTTGTTTTGGATTTTTTTTTTATTTTAATGAATCAGACACCTCCCTAAATACCCCCTCTCCACCCCCCAATAAATCTTGTCTCAGAGCTTCAAAGAAAGAGGTCAATTTAACCAGTATGTTTATTGGACCTTTAAGTATTTATTTTTTGCTCACAGTTTTTAAGATCAATGTTTTTGAATTTTATAGCAGGGTTTTCATTCTTTTATATAGTGGGACTTAAGGTTTCCATTGACTAAGCCATGATCTTTCATGGTGAGTTGACTTCTTCACAAATGGACAGATTTTGCCTATGGCATAAATGTAACTGATTAATAATATGCTGATAGCTTTACAGTGTTGTGATGCAGCAAATCAGCTTCCACATGGCTAGTGGAAAGAAGGTTGACCTCTTTGTGAAAGGATGCCACTGGAGTTCACCATCAGGGCCCTCAGCGGGCTGACAGTAGGTGTGGGGTATGCGTGGCAAGTGCTTGGCTCCTACAAAAAGAAATGGCCCCTCTTTCTAGAAGTGTGAGTTTCTGCCACTCACTATTGTTCGGGATCATTTCTCTGCAAATTAAGAAGGTGGTATCTGTTTAGTGACTTCTTGAGTATTAGCATCATTATCTTGTGTCAGGAAATTCCTTGGAGGATAGACTGAAAAGGAAGTGCCTGGAGGAATCTCCCTCCCTCCCCTATCATATCGGCTTCTGGCTTCCCGCAAAGGCCAGGTGAGAAGGTGAGTTGCAGAGCCACCAGTGTCACTGCCCAGGTGATGTGTGCCTGAGAACTTCTGTGTCAGGATTCTGCAAATCTAGCTGACAGGTTTTTCTACGACTTTCTAATTAAGTCTGTAAGTGTTGACATCTTTCTTACATATATGAAAAGGAGAAAGGAGGCAGGCAGCCCTGAAAATGAAGAAAGAAGTCGGTTTTAAAAATGTGAAATCTACAGGCAGCAATTTTCCTTTCCTCTATGTGAAAATGACATCAAGAACTTTAGCACACTGGCAGGATCTCATGGGTATAGCTTTCATTGCCTCTTTTTATTCTTTTCCTCAATATTTCCCTCTTATAGAAGCTTCTAAATATGTGTCTGATGGCCTGGGTGCCCTTTTTTGCTATTGCAACAGCACCTGTGGTAAAGGTGTATCCCAAAGAGTCATTAATAGTTCAGAAGGGTTTCTTTTTGCCCTACTGTGCCAGGATGTTATGAAATAAGTTAAAAACTATTTATAACATACCTACTGAGAAGTTCCTGGAATGTTTTCTTCTTTCCCTTTTCCATAAACAGCAAGTGAAAATGAGAAGAGGACCTTTTGAAGCATACATTAGCCTGCAGAAGGAGAAGGCAGCTGAACGGTCACCAAGCACCCTATTATTTCTTACTTTTATGGAGGTGATCCCTAATCAGTGTGTTTTTCCTTTCGAGAGTAGGAAAAGGAATTTTGGTGGCTTTTGATATTTGATGCACCTTAAGCAGGCATTATTCAGAAGGGCTTTTATCAGGATTCTGGCTGGTTTTACAAAAGAATCATAGGACAGAGCACCTGGGTTGTACATCTGGGGCGTGAGGGAAGGAACAGTTTACTTTGAAAGGGAATTTTCCAGTTTCCTTGGGAAGAAGTGAACTGCTATAATAGTGGAAAGAAGAAAGAGTTAGCAATTTAAACAATTTACATAGCAAATTAATAGCATAATTATCTATTTGCTTATTTAAAATGGGCCAGAAATGCCTACTTTTTTCATGAAAGATTATTTCATTCCATGTACTAAAATAGAATAACGCCATATAGAAAAGCAGTAAAAATGAAATAAGACTTTTGAAAACATATTAATATATGAAATATTTATTATACAGGCTCAGTAGTGTTTGCATTTAATCATTTTTATTGTATACCAGGGGTTAGTCATTTCATTCTGAATTCTGAAAAATGAACCTGAGATGTTTTGCAAGCACTGCTTTTTTCTGGAGTGTGATCTCAGTGGGATTTACTAAGGAAATACTTATTCGTTGAGAGGTGGGGGCATGTGTCTGTAAGTGCATTACAAATGCTTCCCACAGTGGCACTAAAATGATCAGAGGAAATGAGAGGGAAGGCAAGAGCAAGGTTGCTTCTGTGAAATGGATTCTTACTGGTATGCTAAGAGGACTGTGGATGAGTTGGGGAAACTTACTCAGAACAGCAGGGAGGCATTTCCTCTCTTCTAGCTCTGTGCTTTGAAAACCACATCTTTCTCGTAGGCTCCTTGGATACTAGTCTTTGTACGAGCCTATTTTTTTATTGTGTGACCTTTGTGTGAAACAACTATGTATTTTTTTTCTGTTTCCAGAGCGTGTTTATATGATTGTCCAAGGATTAAGGCTAAGAGTTGGCACATTTGTGATGTAGCTATTCAGTAGGCAAGAGTTAACTGACTGAATGATGCTGTATTTCAAGTGGAATCACAGTGCAGGGCCATGGAAAGTGGCCCCTCATTGGTAGATTTTCTGTGTTATATTGCGAGTTCTGAGGGCCAGGGGAAAGCCTTTTCCTCAGTAAGGTCAGTGAAGTTTAACAACAAAGGGCAGTGGACAAAGTATTTGGTCAGCAAATCCAGGTGAGTGTCAGAGCTTCCCGTGTGAGGTGATGTCGGGGACTTGGATATTGGTGTGGAACTGGGTATAGGACTTAATTCTTTTTCAGGCCATTTGGCCAAAGTGGGTGGCATTTGGCAGATGGTTAGCTGCAGCTTGGCACCAACCACTGGCAGTGTGTGGGGGTGTAAACAGGGTTGTGAAATGGTAGTATCTTCTAACCTGTTCCATGTTTGAGACACAATGATCTGCCATCAACAACATATTCATCTCTGGAAATGGTTACAGCTGTGATTCCTGGCAGTGCCGTCCTGCACAGACTGCAGAAGAGATTTATAAGGTCATGCCCCAGGCATCAGAACCATCTTGCATAGCCAACGAACCTCCTGGGTTGATGTTATGTTGAAAAATGATTCCATTTTAGTGTATGTACTGGCTGAATGGCAGTTTGTGCCAAGGAGGTTTTTTCAGGTCATTTGAAGCTGATAGAGTAGCACTGGTTGAGAAATGGCAGCAGGAGAGGGAATGCAGAAGACCGAAATGATGCCCACTACTCTGAGTTTGATAGAAGGTATTTACAGAAGTGAGGGTTCCGGTGCATGAATAAATGCTAGACAGACCCCTGCATTGCCTAGGAAGCAACATGGAATTTCATGTTGGAAAGGAATTTAAATGAAGGAGAGCTCTCATTTCAATCAAGTTATAGGCTGCATTATGGAAAATAAGTGATCTTGATCCACCATTCGTTAAAGAAACATTTTAACACTTTCAATGAGTATTTAGGTCCTAAATTCTATTTCAGGGCTTAGCTAAATTTGAGTCAAGAAATTCTTAAGAAACACCTTTCTGAGGTGTATGGTATCATGCATTTCCTGAGGATTTGATGAATTTAGGAAATCTTTTAAGGTTACTATCCCTTTTCTAGTTTCTAATTTTTTAAAATTTTATTTTATTTATTTATTTATCTATCTATCTATCTATCTATTTATTTATTTATTTTTATTATACTTTAAGTTCTAGGGTACATGTGCACAATGTGCAGGTTTGTTGTATATGTATACATGTGCCCTGTTGGCGTGCTGCACCCATCAACTCGTCGTTTACATCAAGTATAACTCCCAATGCCATCCCTCCCCCCTTCCCCCTCCCCACAATAGAGCCAGGTGTGTGATGTTCCCCTGA
Source organism: Macaca fascicularis (assembly GCF_037993035.2). Taxonomy (NCBI): domain Eukaryota; kingdom Metazoa; phylum Chordata; class Mammalia; order Primates; family Cercopithecidae; genus Macaca; species Macaca fascicularis. The sequence continues at coordinate 65,541,318 of NC_088387.1, read as the reverse complement.
AAACTTTTTCTAGGATAACTGGAATCTAGGAGATCACTTAAAATGGTTTGTAATGACATCACTAATCTAGAGATCAGATAATAGATGGGAATTAGGAGAGGCAGTGATAGGAGGTTTGAAATTTGGGCCATTAACCAAATAGGACATATTTAACCATGCATACCACTTCTGTTTACTTTTGTGGCCTTTGAAATGCTGTGATTTTATTAGCTAGCCAAGTTTCAAGAGTCTGGAGGGGAGAGGCCTGGGAGGGGGCTGAGACACATAGTGGGCAAGAACAGCTGGAGAGAGGCTAAGGACAGGATCAAAGGTACAGTTTCTTCTTCAGCCCTGTCATTCTCATTACCATTTGGGGCACACAGGGTAGCAAATCTAGTCACCTTGTAGCAAATGCAGGGTTTAGGCATGCATCAGCGTGGAAGGCCTGAATAAAGCTTTCCCCCTGTGGTTCTCATGCATTATTTATTTCTGATACCTCCGCTCTTACTCCGCTTACAGCTGCACTCAGTCTGGAAGAGTAAAGGCTACACAGGAAATCCTCAGCTCCAGACCCAGTGCACTTAGAGAATATTGCCTGCCAATTTGGTAACTGTGATAACTGCAGCAATATTCTTGGGTAGCTTGTTTTCAGGACATCTTTAATGAGAGAAGAGGATTTGAGGAGGCTATTAGCCTTGGCTGTATTAAGTTTAGAGTGCTGTCAGTGATCTACTGCATGGATGCCCCCTGCTGATTTCTTCCTTGATTAGTCTTTTCTAATGTTCTTGCCTGGATGCATCTGTGCTGCAATAGGAGAATTAAAATTCATAATCTCTGCTTGGGATCCCGAGGCTGTACTCTGTTCTGGAGCCCAGACGTCTTTTGTTTCCTAGCTTTGCCACTGAAAACAGATTTCCTGGCACGTTGGCTGATGGTTGGATGAGCAGCATTGAACATGAGAAAGAAAATGCTAGGAATGGAGGATGGTCAGTTACAGTCTGTCTGACTCAGAAAAGGACATTCCAGCTGCTGCAATTACATTAGAAAGGGCTATCATCAGTGAATACACATAGTGAATCAAGAAAATCAAGAAACCGGGTAAAGTAAGGGACAGGTCATTTTAAGCAAAAAGACAATTAAATAAAATCCCCGAAGTAATATTACCTGTGATTCCCTGCTGCTGTCCTCAGGAAATCAGCTGGTGCTTACCTTCCCCTCCATCCATTTCTTTTTACAACCCTATGAAAAAGTCGACATGGGGCTGAAGAGTGAGTTTTTACCAAGTAAAACTGTAAGAAGTGAGCAGCTGTGCAAGTAACATGAGCTTTGCCATGTGTAGCAGGCCCTGTTCTAGAAAAAGGAGAGAGAATTGTGGGAGGTGAGCAAGAGGCATCTGGGTGACAAAACAGTGTATACTAGCGGTGGCCTGAGAGGCAGCCAGCATTCAGAAACAGAGAGTACACCTCGGTCTAGGCAAACTAGGCCCTTCCAAAGCGACTGAGATTCCCAAACCTAGAGGAGCTAGCCTGTTAGGTTATCAATGCACAGCCTCAGACACTGGGGGAGTAAGATAGGGACACAGCCTTCCTATGAGGAAGGAATGGATACAGTTGGACTTTAGTATCTAGACCATAAGATGATCCTTCAGGGTAAATACCATGTATCATGCAAAGTAGGTCTAAATTAATATTTGTTGAATAAGTGAATGAATATGGAAAAAATGTTTCTTGATGCTAAGAGTAGATTCAGATATAGACCATTAGCAAGGGCAATTTAATGCTGATTTGTTGGTAAGTTGACTTAGATATGTTGGTGAGTTGACAATCCTCTCTCCCCTTTTCTTCCCCAATAAGGGCAATCTTAGTCATCTAGGGTTGATGCTGAACCTGGTTTGTGTAGAAGCAGCTTACTCTAGAATCTGATCCAGTGACACTACTTAGATGCAAGAGAAACACAGGAGCAGAAAACACAGGGATGCCATTATATGCTCAGGCATGCCGCTGCCTGACTTTCCAGAAGGGAATACCTTGGAGTTTGTGAACTCAATGAATTTATACTCTTCCTTTATTTTTCCCCAGAGGACTTAAGGAAGCTATTCAAAGTATATACAACATAACCCCACATGATAAAAACAGGTAGCAGTCTTGGGCATGACAGCCAGTATGAGAGACTGGCCCACTTTTATAATCTCCCACGTGGAAGCAGTGCTTTTACTGAGCATGATTGCCTTTGTGATGTTTGCCTTGCAACGTCAATGAATCTTGCTTTACAAATCTGGTTTGAGTCACATTTAATCATATTTATTTTTCCTACAAACACAAACTCCAAAGTTTAGTCTTAAGTATCATCTAAGTAATCTGGATTTTGAAACTCTGGTTCTATTTTGTAAGCAGTGATGAATGGAAAGAGTGATATTACACTTCCTTTTTGCAGTCTTCCCAAGCTGGTATCCCAGAACTTAAAGTGTAATAAAAAAAAAAATCATAAATAGGCCGGGCATAGTGGCTCATGCCTATAATCCCAGCCCTTTGGGAGGCCGAGGCAGGTGGATCACTCGAGGTCAGGAATTCGAGACCAGCCTGGCCAAGAAGGTGAAATCCCATCTCTACTAAAAATATAAAAATTAGCCGGGCGTGGTGGTGGGCGCCTGTAATCCCAGCTAATCAGGAGGCTGAGGCAGGAGAATTGCTGAACCTGGGAGGTGGAGGTTGCAGTGAGCTGAGATCATGCCATTGCACTCCAGCCTGGATGACGGAGCGAGACTCTATCTTCAAATAAATAAATAAATAAGACCATAAATAGAGCTGCCTCATTAAAGTGAAAGAGTTGTTTCACGTAGGGTAGTAGAAAGAGATATTTGTATGGGTGAGATGAAGCAAGCTGTAATGAGGAGCTTCTGAGAAAAATTTACTGGAGTTGAGCTCAAGGGGAAAGCCACTGAAGGTAACATGTAATATTTGGCCCACATGAATTCTTTTTCTGTCACCTGTCAAAGGCAGAAATGGGCATGATTTCTAGAATTTTGGAACAGAAAAATGAACCCACATGATTATAGGAGGAAAACTATTTGGGAAAAATGTATTTGGTTTTATACTATTTGTTTAGCACAAAGGGATATGGATAGAAATTAGTCTGTCCAGACACCATCTTTACAATACAAAGTAATCTTTCTTTATCTTAGTCTCATGTTGTGATTTCCACATAAAGCTCATTTTTACAGATATCTAAGTCAGAGTCACTGTGTGTGTTACATTTATTTGTGTATGTTATGTAAGGTCTTTTTCAGCTTTCTTTTATTTCCTTCTCTGTAGCCAGTCTAGTGTAAGAATTGAGAATGGGTCCTTAGTAAATCACAGTTTCTTTTTCCTCTTATTTGATGTTCATCCTAACCCTGTGAGACAAATCAACAGGCTTAGTTAGGGCATTTTAGCTGTGAAAACCAAGTGGGGGTGGCGGGGAAGTTAAGTTCCGTGGTGTGCTCAGTGTCGTGCCTCGCTCCGTGAAGCAGGTCGAGCGAGGTTTCTGGATCCCCAAGCCAGTGCTTCTCTTTACATGCCATGGTTTCTTTGAATGAACTTGCTGGTTTCCCCAACCTCATCCTCACCCCTGAAAGATCTTTTACAAACCCATCTTGCTGCATTGGAATTCTTCATTGACTTGCTTGTCTATCCCCTGTACTTGATTTGGAGTGCACTTTTTGAGGCCTGGGGTTATGTCTCTTTCCTCTGTATCTCCCCAGTCATGACATGTAGTAAATAGTTATGATGTAGTGTTAAATGAAAGAGTGTGTATAATTTTGTGGTTAAAGCTAAAAATAGTCAAAAAGACATAATACTGGACTACGAGAACCCAGGGGGCATCAGTCGTTAGTTTTCTCTCTCTTATACTCTGAATTCCTGGCACAATACAGCACAGAGTAAGTGCTTAATCAGTATTTACTGCATGAAGAAATGGAGGAAGATGAGCAAGGACTGTCACAGGTAGAAATGAACTTGTTGAACCCGGAACCTGGTAGAATAAGTAGGCATTTCCTAAAGGGCACCAAGCAGGAAAGGGATTCTAAGAATAGTAATTGCTATGAGCAGAAGACTTGGGAGAATGAATGAGGAATTGGTCCTTATGAGGACGAAATCATTATTTTTTTTTCTGTCTGAATGGTTGCTATGTTTATAGTGCAGATGAGAAACTACCAGATACTTTTTTTTTTTAATTGAGAGTAGAAAATTACCATATCCTTAAAGGTTTTGAAATGTCCTTGGTGAATGCAAGGATCAAGTTTTTGACAAGTATAAGGGGTCATTTAAACTGTTATGTTCTGGTATCATTAATGGGCAAGCAAGATATTGGTTGACGTGAGTGTCTCCTAATGGAGATTGGTTAGGAGCTAACGGTCTGCACAGACTTTTGGGGAACTGACACTAAAAGCTGAGGAAGTTCATCATCTCAGGTAAAGCCAGAAGGATCTGTGAAAGAGATAAGAATTGGAACAAAATGATGGAAGAGTGGATGTTGGATCTCTATGTCCTAGTGATTTTCATCAAATGAAAGTAGTTACATAAATCATTTCAGTTTGGTGGCAATTGTGATTGTTCCTTGCATATCTATGAATGAAGCTGTTGTTAAGTGCATTCTTATTAGGAAATATGGCATGTTAACTAAAATCCAAAGCCATTTCCTGACTAATGCCACTTACAATAAAGTTGACCTTTGACTCTGTACTTTTAATTGGATATAGCACCTGTTATTTGGGCTTTCTTGATTTATGGAGAATTCATAGAACTGACATTTCAAACAAATGTTTCTGAAATGCCCTCATACTGAACAATGGCACTGAAAATGTATTCTGAGTAGAATTTTAAATCTGAGGAATATGATATGCATAAAAATTTGACTTTTGTGCAGTGGCATCAAAAATTTTCTCTAGGACTGGTGCATTTATGTGAGAGTTCACCAGACCAAGTAGACTTAATTATGAGGTGAAAGAACACTAAGTGATTTTATTTGCAACTGTGCTGGTGGTGGAATAGGAAATTCAAATTGTGAGAACTGTGGGACGGGATCACCCACAGTAACATTGTGATGAAAGTAAAACTGAGAAATAATGAAATAGTAAATGTACAAAAAATAGGGTTCACCTATTGCTCACTCTCCAAACTTTTATCCATGGGGTAATCTGTGAGATAGATTCTCAAATATTTTAAAGAAAATATCTGACCTCAATATACTCCTTTTAATATGCTTCAATAAAACTGTATGGGATAAGGCTGGGTGCGGCGGCTCACGCCTGTAATCCCAGCACTTTGGGAGGCCAGGGCGGGCGGATCACCTGAGGTCAGGAGTTCGAGACCAGCCTGGCCAACATGGCGAAACCCCATCTCTACTAAAAATAACTAAAACAAACAAACAAACAAACAAACAAGCAAACAAATGAAAAGCCAGGCGTGGTGGTGTCCACTTATAGTCCCAGCTACTCAAGAGGCTAAGAGAAGAGAATGAGAAGAGAATCGCTTGAACCCAGGAGGCAGAGGTTGCAGTGAGCCTAGATTGCACCACTGCACTCCAGCCTGGGCGATAGAGCAAGACTCTGTCTCCAAAAAAAAAAAAAAAAAAGGTATAGGATATTATCCTCAGGATCATTAGGAAAATAAAAAAAGCATAATGGTGGTCATGATTATATTTAGGACATTATACTATTGATACATGATCATTTTAAGGAATGGAGATGAATACATATGTTTACTAGTAATGGCTAGTGTTTACTGAACAGTTAGTTTAGCAAACACAGTATAAACTTATTTGATCTTCCAACAAGCATGTGAGGTAAGTATTATTTATTATCCCCATTTTACTGATCAGTACAATGAAGCACAGAGAGGTTAAGTAACCTGCCCCAGGTCAAATAGCTAGTAAGTGGTAAAGTGGAGATTTGAACCTGGGCAGTCTTTGGTTCCTATGCTGTTAAACGCTGTAACCCCTCTGTGTTTATAGAGTTGGAAGTTGGAAGAGTACTCTGTAGTATGCAACATCTACTGCTAGAGTTATTCAGAAGGCAAGGGCACAGTCCATAGATATTAATGTTTTCAAAAGATTCTATAATTTGTGTATTTGCCTCACAGGCAGCAGGATTAGGTTTCAACAATGACATAAGTTTCATTACAGTCAGAATCCAGCAAATTGTATCTCAGCATTCACTGATTAAAGTCATGGTCTTGGTTTAATTGATTGGCTGGTTTATATGCTTAAAATTCAATATTGATATTTACAAGTGGGCACATTGACTTTGATTAATTGCTGAATTTATTTCAGTACAGAGTACTTCTGATTGTGTAATCAGCATTGCTGATTTAATAATCAAGTCCTCCTGCTTCCCAGATAATGACATTAGGTACCCAAAATGACAATGTGAAGATTGACACATTTCTTTTTAATTGGACTATAAATTCTCTCCAAGAAGTGATTCTCTTGTCTCTTACTCTCTTCCTTCTTTCATTGCCTTAACAAACATCATATTAAGTCTTGCTAAGTGCCAGGACTGTGCTAAGTGTAACGGCTACGGTGATCAATATAACAGGAAGGCTGTGCCTGTCTCTCCTTTTACTGTAAGTTTTGCGAAACTTCCAATGTATGAGATCCTTTTTTTTTGAGACGGAGTCTCACTGTTGTTTCCTAGGCTGGAGTGCAGTGGTGCAATCTCAGCTCAGTACAACCTCTGCCTCCTGGCTTCAAGCGATTCTCCTGCCTCAGCCTCCCAAGTAGCTGAGATTACAAGTGCCTGCCACCACACCCAGCTAATTCTTGTATTTTTAAGGGACTGGGTTTCATCAGGTTGGCCAGGCTGGTCTTGAACTCCTGACCTCAGGTGGTCCACCTGCATCGGCCTCCCAAAGTGCTGGGATTACAGGTGTGAGCCACCGTGCCTGACCCAGATCTTTTTAAACAACAATTATTTCTGAGTTAGCTTGAAAATGCTTTATAGAAATATTCAAATTTTAACTCACATTATATAACCACTTATACAACCATACATCCAAATGTCAGAAAAAAATGTGGGGTTTCTCAATTAATGACATTTGGATATATGGTTGTATAAGCGGTTATGTCATATGAGTATAAATTATAAATGCTTTATTACTGTATGTTTATTGCATACAGTAGCCTCATGCAATTAATGACCCATACTATTTGTAACTGGAGATCTTCTAGGTATACTAAAATTTCAAGTAATTTTTCCATCACTTGGCTAGGCAATAGCTGTTTGTTGTAGCCCTACTATGTGCCAGGCCTAAGCTAGGTGTTGAGTTACAGCAGTGAGAAAGAGGCAGTGCCTTATCCTCTCAGACAAGACAATCTAGTAGGAGACTGCCAGACTTGATGAGGTTATTGTCTGATATGAGTTAATTTTTTTTTCCTAGCTGTTGCCATGTTAGGAAGACTTTTTTTTCTAGTTCAGGAAATTTTAGCCTATTTTGGAATGATTGATTGAAAATTGAGAATAGTGGTTTTGCTTCTTCCAAAATGTATGTGGCCCTCTACTAATTTTAGATAGAGATAAGATTAAGCATCTTATAAAAATTCAAGAACTACAGCCCAAATCAGAACAATCTAGGGGATTATCTTTATAATTTAGTTCCTATGCTTTGAATAGATACAAGCCTTTATAAAGAAATTGTTTCTTATAAATAAACTGTTTTCAAACTCATTTGTCATTTTATTGCACAATACAGTCTTATCAGTTAGAGGGATTATCTACTTTTAAGTATGCAAAGCAAGAAAAAAAGATAAAGTTTGTCATGATGAATTATATTAATTCTAGAGTGCAGAAATTATCATATATGCTTTTTTAAAAAAAACTCTGTTCAAGTCCCAGTGCAATCAGGTCGTTGTAGTCAAGCTCCTTGCTGTCTCCCTTCATTGACAGGAGTAACGCTAGTGCCTAACCCAGTGATAGGAGGTAGGGTAGAAATTTAATGAACTAATAAGTTTGTGTTGAGTAAATGGTCCTTTTTTGCATATTGAGTGACACTGACACATGAAAACTGGGTTGCTCTTCTTTATGGATGTAATAATTAGTATATCATTGATTGAATGTTTATTTCATGGCAGTTATTTAATTTGGTTATTTCTTATTCTTGTAGTAACTATACAAGGTATTCTTATCTTTATTTTACAGGTGAGGAAACTGAGGCTCAGGGAGATTAAAGACTGCCCAAAGTAATGTACCTGAAAATTGACAGCACCAGGATTAAAACACATGTCCCCATGGCTTTAAAATTCGTGTCTTTTTCTCATGCTATGTCTTTTTACTTAGCGAGGCAAGATGGTGGGTATGGACAAGTGGATATAACTCATAGATAGGACTGAATGCTTTGAGCAGTGTCTTTTGCCATTTAAAGTGCGCTAGGCTGTGCATGAGAATGCAGAAAAGAGAAGCCTTTCTGAACACAGCTATGATGACATATTTTCAACAGTAAACACTTAAGTGTCTTTAGAAAGTGTGTTTTACATGTGTCACTCTAATTCTGAAGTTTATTTACCCCAGTATCATCCTATTTTTACTCTCATAGCATGAGTCGACCTTTAAGGAGAATATCTGGAGACTTGGTGGTTTAACAGTACCAAACCATTTCAGGCAACTCTTGACACTTCCTCAAACTAGTTGTGAGAAGTCAGTATAGTTCACCATTTTCAGACACTTTGTCAAGCAAGACATTTCATATTTATCAAAATGTTCCTGTTCTGAAACCCAATCTTTGAGCTGTCTGTACCACTGTAGAGAGAACTCCTCCCTTCCTCCCACTCAAACTATCTTGGACTAAAATGGAAGACAGTGTTGGGGGAGCTTTCATCAACAGATTTATCCAAGAGGTCTGGACCCATTCAGTGTGTGTTTGAGGGAGTGGGTTTTTATTTAGGAAGCTGCTGAACTTAGAAGATCTACTTAATGTTGGAGGTGGCCAGATGAACTTTCTTTTGGATTCATAAAAGCTGAAGTTCAAAATCTGGTTCTATTGCCTTCTAGGTAGTCAGACATGGAAAACAACAACAACAACCACCACCACAAAAACACAGTTTCTATGAGCTTTGGTTTTCCTCAACTGAAAAATAGGACCTAATAATACCCACCTTGAATGTTTGTTGGAAGGTTCTGTTTCTGCTTGATACTGACATTCCCTGAAATTTAAGAGGAAACTTCATTCCGAATGGCATTTTTTTATGAGGAGGAAGAAAGAGAACTCATGTTTATTGAAAGTCCACTGGCCCGACTCCTTTGGCAGATCTGCTGCATACACTCAATCATTGATCTCTGCACTGTAGTGGAGACAATGTGATTGGCTTTGGAGTCACGTAGACTTAGGATTGAATCCTGGCCTTGTAAATTCCAGGCTGTTGGATGAAGAGAAGAGTAGGTGGTGACGGTTGTAGCTTTTGTCAAGAGTGAGCTGGGAAAAGTGAGGGGCAGCTCTTCTAGAAGCCAGAACTCTCTTTCAGAGGAAAGAGAGTTTCCTCTTCCTCTGAAAGAGAGTTCTGTGGGTTTCTCAGTTTCCAAAATTCTCCAACTGGGACTTGGGATTGTGCTTTCTATAGAAATAATAGGAAAATACCATTATTAATATGATAGTTCTGCTGTACTGAGAGTAAAATATGATGTTTGTTGGTCATATGGGAACATGGGCATTATTTCTATGTAAAAGAATTAAACTTTTTGCTGGGTGCCGTGGCTCACGCCTGTAATCCCAGCACTTTGGGAAGCCGAGGTGGGCGGATCACGAGGTCAGGAGACCGAGAGCATCCTGGCTAACACGGTGAAACCGCATCTCTACTAAAAGGACAAAAAATTAGCCGGGCATGGTGGCAGGTGCCTGTAGTCTCAGCTCCTCAGGAGGCTGAGGCAGGAGAATGGCTGAACCCGGGAGGCAGAGCTTGCAGTGAGCCAAGATTGCGCCACTGCCCTCCAGCCCAGGTGACAGAGTGAGACTCCATCTAAAATAAATAAATAAATAAATAAAAAATAAACTTTTTATAAGAAGGGTAGCAATGTATAGAGTAAAATTTCAGAGTTGTATTTCTTGTTCAAAGAGAAAATAATCAATTTATGATACGAGACCTTTCTGTGATGGTTCAAATTAGATTTCTTGACATCAGACCTAGCTCTTAAATCTAATAGGCAGCTACACAGATCATAGCAGTTTTGCAAATGTGTTTTATGGACTTCAGCTTGAAGCACATTAAACGACACTGCCAGCTTAATTATAATAAAAGCTTCACAGACCCTAGTTGGCATTACAGACTATGTTTCTAAAATACTTTATGGTATAGTGATAGTTTATTTAATGTCACAATGTAAGATATTGCCCAGAAAATAATGGTGATCCTAAGTGAGATGTGACAAGATTGTGTATAGTGTTTGGTGAACAATGAAAGCGATTTTAAAAATGAAGTTTGGGGCAGTTGGATGAACTAGGACAGATTAGTAAACTGGGGAACAGGAATCTCCTTGGTAATGGTTCATCTTTGGACAGTCACATTTAGAAAACAGTTTTAGGAAGGGTTTTGAACAAACTAAAGAAGTTACTGTGTATCCCAATGTAAAAGGTTGTCATTGACTTTGACCATTGTGCTGAGGACCTAAAAGGATGCGTGCTGAAGATTTGAATTCTTTTGAGAATGCTCTGGGGTTTTGGCAGTGGGGTTTGAGGCTGGCTGCGTTACAGCACGGTTGGCTGAATGTCAGCTTCATGTGCAGACTTTTTATGGCTGCATCTTAAGTGATTATAATATAATGTGCACTTTGCCCAAGAGAGAAAAATACTATTTTTCCTTATCCTTCAGTTCTTTGCCCTTTATATATTTGCACAAGGTCCTGGAGGAGTCACACTATTCACACCATCACCTTTTACCTGTTTGTTTCATTTGAGATGTGAGGAACCAAAGACCGAAATAAATTACTTCTCCAGGTCTCATCCAACTTGTGACAGGGGTAGAGCCGTTTTCAGTCTCCATTTTTAACCACTGTGTAACCTACACTTAGACTTTACAGTGAGACAGGGACATACCTTGGGTAAAATGTCATGACTGTGTTTACTGATGCACCTGATTGTTGAGTGGATGCTGGCTTATTTTGGTAAGGGAGAAGTCTAGGTAGGAGAGCTGTCCCCTAATACAGGACATAGTTTCTGACTGACTGAGGACCAGCTTAGGATACTGAGGAGGTTAGCTCATATTCTTGCAGGAATTTAATTTTCTTGTACTCAGTCCTGTCAATTGCAGCTACTAGAAGCAACGAGAAATCCCCAGTGTTTATCTTGGATGTGAAAGACATCTCAAAATAATTCTTTTAGACAAAACGGCTTTCCTTTATTCCAACTTATAACATGGCCTAAGCAAGTTTGGACCACAGTGATGATTACGTATTAGGAACCAAGTCAGTCCAGACCAGACCAGTCAAGCAAACAACAACAAACAATTTGATCTACTTCAGCATTTGAGAATGCCCATTTAAGGATGTGCCCCAAAGATGACAAAAGAAAAATGGAATTTCTGTTATCAGAGCTGTTCCCCTGACATCTAACTATATAAGGTCTACAGCACTGTGTATTGTTAAGAAGAAAAGCACCCAGAATTCTTCCAGGATGCTAGATGGAAGCAAGGTTATATGGACAACTGCATGTGCTTTTCAGGAAGAGAGGATTAGTTCCATCTATTTTCCATTTCGGTTTGGTAGGTGTGAATTGACAGAAACCAGGAAGACTGCTAAAGTCCTTTTTTTCCCAGAGCTTGAGCCATTTGTCTCTCTTGAATTCAGATCATCAAGGAACTGTTGGTCCTTGCGGTGCTGGTGACTTTTGGGGAGAAAACATATAACGTGACTTTTGACATTCACATTTCCCCTAAGTTCAACGACAGTGTCCTTAGACCTTTCCATAGATATATTATTCCTACATGCTGGTGTTTTGACTTATGACATAATCTAGAAATCGTGATTTTGATTCTTATTTTTGTTCCGGTTTTAAAAATTCTTTAGAATTCTTGGTTCCCTGGTGATAAGGCTGAGAGAGAGGGAAATACACACACTTTCATGTCTCAAATTCTATAGTCAATTATTTGGAGCAGACTTCCTCTTCCACCGCTTCCTATTTCCCTCCTGCCCTCGTTAACACTGCATCATTCATAACATTCCTCAGGTCTCAATGCCTTAACCTGTTTATTTGACAGTTTCCGTCAATGCTCAAACATAGGATTTTGGCTTTTGCTGGCTTTTAGCTATTCTGGTGAGAGTTGTTTTGAGACTGCTTTTAAAAGCTTAAGCTAATGATCTGTTAATCATTGTTTTTAATGACTTTACAATGAAGAGAAAGTAACTAAAATTTAGTGAGAATCTAACTGCATGTTCAGGCATTATGCTAAGAGCTTTTCTATGAGTTTAGCTTTATAATAATTTCCTCAAATGTAGCAATATAATTTACTTTTTGCAGATGTAAAACCTGCTCTAAAGGCTGTGTAACTTGCTCATGGTCTCACCATTGGTGCAGGGATTCAGGGTTTCATAGTGCTCTATTTCTGCTCCTCAAAGGGTTGTCCGTGGAAAAGCAGCCGCAGGAGTTACATCCCAGCACAGACCTCCTGAACCAGCATTACAGTTTAACAAGATCTACAGGTGATTTGAGTGCATATTAAAGTTTGAGAAGCCCAGCTGTACTTGGAAGTTCAGATAAACTGGAGGCTGCAGTAGATAAGGAGGATCAGGGGCACTTGCTTCCGAGTGGCCCTGTTTGGCTGTGATATTGGACATCTGCTTTTCTATCTTTGAATGAAGCAAAGGATAGGAAAAAATGATTAAGAGAAGCATTGAGTAATTGGTAACTTTGCAGACTAAGTTTTGAGGTGTAGGAACGTGACTGTCACTACAAACACGATGTTTGTAGATAGATGTTTGTTACAGCAAAGCACCGTGAGGGCAGCTGTCAGTTTATGGAATGATTTACAGTGCCTGTTTGCACTCTAAATTTATCAGGAGAAAATGTGACCTAAATTAGAATTTCTTGGACTGTGTTTGAACACCTGGATACAGTGCTAAAAATGCAAGAAATCATTAATAATGAAATATTTAATGTTTATTATAGTGACTCCAGAAGTTTAGGTTTGAATGTATAATGTAATAAAGTTGTATTTTGTGATGTAGTTACAATTTATGATGCATTAGGGCCCTTTGTATAATCAGTATACCATGCATGATGCCCGTAATACAGGTTTTGAAGAATAACTTTACTATTTTACAGGATTATAAAGATTTATGATGATTTTATTTTTGCTTTTATGACATTGTAGATCATACCTGTGACAGCTATAATACCAAACCCTTGGTCAGAAACAAACACCCAATTACAGTACAGTCCCATTAAGAAAACATGATTTGGTTTTTGAATATCTACTTTATAAAATGATTTTTAAGGATTTTAACTTGGCAAAAAGGAAATACTTTCTGTGTAGCACTTTCGTTTTAACATTCATTTATTTGATAGTTATTCAGCACCTATTATGCACTAAGTAAATTGATCTCTAATTTTGAAAATCTGACTATTTACAAGTCTTAAAACTGATTTGATATAATATTTCTAGTTTTATATATGAAGGATAAACTTGTTAGTCTATCATCCCGACATACAAAAGCAGGATAACTAAGTTTGTAGAGAGCGCTTTATGCTTCTAAAATGCTTCTATAGATTCTGTGTTATTTAATTCTCACATTAGTTGGCTCTTAACATGCTCATTTTATGGAAGGATAGATGATACATTAGATGAACTTGTTGCCATTTGCATCCTGAAAGTCTTTTATTTTGTTTATAGATGGGAAATTGTATTGTCCTGAACATTCATGGCTATGGCTCTTTGTACAATCCAGTTGGCAACTAATCATGTTCTTTTTTGTTGTAACTCTGTCTTCTATTTTTATCTTAATAGCCTTTAAGTAAAATTTTCTTTTTATACATTTCAGTTTTGTTTTCCCAACTAGCCTGCATATCTCATGTGTGCTATATTTCTTTAAAATTATAAAGCAATATTAACTATTTTTTAATTGTATTTTTATCTTTGTTTTCTTTTTTTTTCTTTTTTTCTTTTTTATTATTATTATACTTTAAGTTCTAGGGTACATGTGCATAACGTGCAGGTTTGTTACATATGTATACTTGTGCCATGTTGCTGTGCTGCACCCATCAACTCGTCAGCACCCATCAACTCGTCATTTACTAACTATTTTTTTAATATTCCTTGTTGTGAGCCTGGCACATTGTAAGCCTTCAGTAAATGTAATTGAATCTGAAGTGGGAATAAGGAGAACTGATACCTTGATTTGCATCCTACCTTCATTTGTTTCATTCTCTGGGCGGTATTTTTGTTTTTAGGCCAGTCAAGCCTGGGGCTTCCCTCTTGTTTTCCAGGCCCTTGCTTTAAGCCATGTCATTGCACAGCAGACCATGGTGCAACAAAGAGGATTTGGAGTCCTGTATACTCAGTTTTGCCAAACGTTCACTGCTCTAATAACTCATCTATTGGCTAAGCTAACTTTGGGGAATTGCCTGTGGACTTTACTTCTATTTGCCAGCCCCATCTGGTTGCCATGGATACTTGCTGTGGCAGAAGGTTGTCCTACAGGCACGGAACATGATGTTGCCTGTGGCAACAAATAGCTCAGTGGGCAGCAGAAGGAACAGGGGTGGGACAGGAATGCCAGCTACTCACAGGGAGGGCAGGGACTTTGGTTGGACCCAGCAGAAGCTATAAGAGGCATTCTAGTCAGATATTCAGGGCTGGGCCTGGCCTGTTCAGGGAGCATGTGATACCAGGAGATAGTGTTGTTGCAAGCAGGTAATTAGCATTGAGGAGGTCCATTAAGGGCAACAGGTGAAGTTTTGGCTGGTGATCAGTCATGTTGTCATGGGGATTCTGGAAGCACATAATCTGCAGAGATCAGGTGAGTTAGGAGTTGAGATTGGATCTAGTATGAAGCAGAATAGACCAGGGACAGGAATCAAGGGCAGTCTTGAATGAGCTCGGGCACATAGCCATAGTGGGAGAGTGGAAGCAGAGCCTCAGGATTGTCAGGAGAGAAGTCAGGGCTAAGGCATAGCTGTCCAGCAGAATTGAACCTGTGGTCAGAGCTGGGGTCAGATGTGTGATGGTACAGAACAGATAGTACTGACCTAGAGTAGAAAATTTTGACTTCTGATCCCTGCTCTTCCACATACTAAGCCTGCTATCTTTTGGAATTTTTTTTTTCTTTTTGCTTCTCTAGGCCTCAGTTTCCTCATCTGTAGAATGAGAAGGGTGGGTTGATGTGTATTTTGCAACCTATGACCTGTGTAGAGTTTTCCTTTCCAAAAAACATTTTGTGTTAAAATAGTTTTGGAAGTGCTGCGTAGTATATGTTACCCCAACATCACTAAGATTTGTAATGCTCATTATTATCTTAAAATAGCCAGTGATGCTCTGTGATTTTATTTAGTCTAGCAATTCTGAAACTGATTGACCATGGAATATTTCTTCCCCTGGTTGATTTGGTGAGGGATTCTGGAATTGGAAGGGATATAACTTGGAAAAGGCTGGACTCACTGATTTCTCAGATGCCTGCCATTTGAGCATACCCATGCATTTCTGAGGCTGTTGATACACTAATGGCCTGTCCAGTTGGGTGGCCACAGATGGTTCCTTCCCTTCCCACAACTTTAACTTGGTATTTCCTTCTCCCTTTCCTCTTGAGAGTTATAGTATAGACCCTACTGCTGTTTGGAGTTTCCTGTCTCCCAGCACTGGAGCACTGGTCCCTGGTTCCCAGATCATCACTTAGAGGAAAGGGTGTGGATAGTGACTGTAATTGTTCCTCCTTCCCTTCCCAGAGCCTGGTGTTGGTCTTAAAGTCAGCCTCCCCATATCTGCTTGTATTCCCTTACTAGAAGAACTTCTCTTTCTGCCATCTCCCTTTGCGTCATCTGTCATAGGCTTCTGGAAAACTAACCTCCACATAGAGCATTATTTTTGCCACTGGGAATGTGTTTTCCTCTTTCAAAACAACTCATTTACAAATAAACTTTTGGAATTCTGCCCATCTCATTCCACCTCCCATGAGGTTGACTGAGGTAATTCCTTACATACAATCTGTTTAAACATTTTTGTTATCAAGAGTAGGAAGAAATACTAATTGTTTTAGCAGACTGCATTTTGCATAAATAACTAAAGGACAGCTCACTTTTTCTCCCCCCTCCAGCAGCCTTTTGGGAATGGGAAGATTTTATAAAATAAACTTGGTGCAAATAAAAGTGACTTTTTAAGTGGTTGAATCAAGTTATGGTAATAACTTTGAGACTAAAAATATTTACTCACATAGAAAATACTTCTGCAGTTTATACCATGAGAGTAATATTGTGCCAGATACTGTGGGATATCATCCAAACGACCCTCAAGGAATGCATGTAACTGAGTAGGTAAGACCACCATATGGAATCAATTAGAATGGGATTCGGTGTTAATCTGTATGATATTCCATTGAGTGAAGGGAAAGTATGGTATGAATTCAGAGATGGGACTGACCTTTACAGGCTGATTTAGTCAGTGAGGGCTCTGCTAAAATAAAAGGCTATAAGGGCCAGCTCTTGAAAGATTGGTGGGATTTGTAGATTTTGCAAAGGGGTAGTGTTTAGATGATGAATGCACACAAGCAAATCAAACCTTCTCAAATAAAATATATTTGAGACTCTGCTGTATGTCAGGCAGTGTATTTCATATTATGGATAACAGTGAGAATTCCCTCTTTGAGGCAGGCAGTAGGTGTGTAGGACCTGTGAGAATGAATGTGTGTAACTAGAGTGTAACTGAGAGAACAACCAATCCCAACTTCCCTCCTTAGTTTGAAGTCAGAATTTTCCCAGCTTGGTGAAATTCTGTAGGCCAGCTAGACTAGGGGTCAGCTTGGTGTTGGGACACCAGGATTCAGACAGAATGTTGGCAAGGAACATAATGTCAAGGTTGTCCCTTAGACATATTTGTCAAAATAACTTAAATAGAGATTTGGGTTAGTTAACAGCTGAGATTATACATTTCAAATACAATGTTGGCAGTTTTCATTTGGAATCATCCTAAGAACTGCCCCAGCATCAAATTTGGTTTGGACAGCTTTTAACCATTAATCTCTGGCAGGACATTGTTTTATATAATTGGTTTATATTATATATATATATATGTTGGTTTATATAATTCTCCTATAAGCTATTTTTGCATATTAGTGGAAAACTGATTTACATATTTTTTGGATTTTTTTTCTCTTGTATATTTAGGCAAAACCTCAGAATGTTCTGTTTTATACTGGGTCTGAGGACCCACTCAAAGGAACTTTGGTCCTATTGAGTGCATACGAAGATCAGTCCAGTGACTTACCTGAATTTTATTTTTAACTTTGTTATTTACATAATTGACAAGTTATTTTTGAAGCTCAGTGGTCAATTCTTTGGAAGCTGTTGAAGTGGTTTACTGGTGTAGATATGATCTTAGTACTTGAAAAAACTCACTTCACTTAGCTAGATTCCATCTGCCCTGTCGGTTGAATAGAGACAATGACTACTGTAAGGATAAAGCAAAAAGTGTTGAGAAATTATTTAGTAAGGGGATGTTCTGTGAAGTATACTCTTAAGGATTTTTATTTTTGTACAGACACATAGTTGACTGCCCATAAATGTTTGCCGAATAAATGTGTGGTTGAAGATTCCCACTTCTATTTCAGGCAGTTATTCACAAAATGGCAAAATGTCACTTTTTTATGGTAAGCAGGTGTCATTGACATTTATTAAATTGAAAGTATTGACAATAGTTGCCACAGATATTTTAAAAATGTCTTTCTTTTTGTATGTCTTATTGTACATGGCTAGAAAAACATCCCTAAACCAGAGTTACGATTTTTCTTCTATTTTCTGTTAAAGTGGACTTTCTATTCAGAGGGCAAATTTTAGCTCCAAATATTGGGAAATTAACTAAGGTTATCTCGTGTTATAAGAGATGTACCTGTAAATGGAAGATGTAAGTGGAAGCCTTATCTTATCGTTAAAAGCCTGTATTTCTCATAGCCAAGTCAATTCAGCTAAGACTTGAAGGCACCAATTATTTTAGATTTTTCTTTCAAGCAGCAAACTTTCATGAAAATATGTAGTTACTCTGATTTCCTTGCTATCCATTTAAGCAATTTATCGGTAAATATATTTTCACAAAGTCAATTCCATGTTATTTGGAGGTTTTACTTTCTATATTAAGGAACACACCTACCCTTGTATGGAGTGATCCAAAAATCTACACTGGCATTGCCAGTATAGCATTTCTCCGAGATCTTCTCTCCGAATGAAACATTATGGCATTTTTCATAAATATTAATGTATGAACTAAGGCTGTCTCTCCTGTCTTGCAAAGCTAAGTGGAAAATTAAATACTTAACCAGGCAACTCAGTTCATCTGTCCCCAGACTCTTCTTTTTCCTCATTAAGAGGAAATTTTACCTGAAATATTAGAATTGTATTCATAATCAGAAATTAGTTTTTCAGGAGGGACTGGAAAGGGATGTTTATTTCAAAGCTCCCCTGCAGATTATTTTGATTGATGCCCTTGAACAATTCTTTGGAGATTAAACTTTTAGAAGTCTCCATTTTAGTTTGGAAAAAGGAATGAAAATGATTTTTTAAACTCTTAAGTTGTTTACAAATCTGCTTGCCTGTAGCTATGTAATCTTTTCAGTTCCCATTTTCTCTATTCACACCACCTCCATTCTCAAGTAGGAGACTTTATGTATGAAGTTGGGGGATTACCTGTTATCGCTTCACTCTCTCCTTGACTCACCAGATTACCACAAAGTTTCCAAAATCCAGTCCATCTTCTTCATTCTTGTGGTAAAGGCTGATGTCTGCTATGCATTTCATCTACTCAAACGCCTTCTTTTAGCATTTTTGTATAGTCAGTCCAAGATGTTAAAACCAATATGTCTTATCTGTGCCTATCAATACATCACTTCCTACAGAGACTTAATAGAATTTTAGAGCGAGAAGGAATCACATGACCCTGATCACTCAGCTGATTTGAGACAGATATAAGACTTAATGCTTAATACTCTTCTTTCTCATTGTGTTCTCTATTTAAAAAATACTTTGCTGTCCTTCCATCGATGGCCTATGACACTCTGTGTCACCTTTCCCTGCTTGTTTCATAGTCTAGACCCTAATGAGGAAGGCTGTTTTTCAGTTCCTCCATCGTGCTAAGCTCATCTACACTGCAGGGCCTGTGCATGAGCTGTCCTTTCAGTCTAGAATGCTCATCCTCTAACCACAACTGGCTTTCATTCATTCATTAGTTAACAACTTAAATTGTCATTTCTCAGAGATGCCTACTCTGACCATCGGATCATTCCTTCAGTGCACTTAACACATTTAAAAATATTTTTGTTTATTTTCTTGTTTCTCATCTATTACTATCTATTTATTCTCCATTATATTTCAGCATCTGGAACATTCAAATATTTATTGCATAAATATACTGTTTATTGATAACCTTTTTTGGCCCAATTTAAATGTTTATTAACAACTAGAGTGTAGTTAGTCAGTTTACTAACACTAATTGAACAAATTTTGTGTGTACAGTCATTTATTCAATGGTACTCCAAAGCATAAGACATTCACTTCCCTTTGAATCTTTGTATTCATTTGTATTTATCTGGTTTTCACTCCTATTTCAAATTCCCAATGCTTATGTTTAGTGCTCCATGCAGTAGTGAGCACACCCAGTGAAAACTGCTCTTTCTTGCTGGTGTTAAGTATATATGGCTGAGTGATACAGTAGCCCATGAAAACCAAGGACAGGAAGCTAGTCTGAAGAATATGTGGGCTGCAATGGGTAGACGATTGTGCACCAATGATGAGCATAGTCCTAGATCTGCCGTCATGGTGCTGGAGCAGGAGCAGAGTAAAGCGAGTAACCAACTCCACTGGAGAGGGCCGGAAATGGGGAGGGGGAGGCGTGGGTGGTGATATCAAAACTGTAGTTAGCACTAGAATGGAAGCAGGTAATAATAAATCGCTAGAAGGAGCTACATGCCAGGCACTGTCTTTGGTGATTTACACATAGCAACTCAATCTGTACAACAACCTTATGGGGTAGGTACTATTATTAACCCATTTTTCAAATGGGAAAACTGAGACACAGGAGTTTAATAATGTGCCCAAATCCACAGAGTAGGTACTGGAGCCAGGATTCAAACCCAGACAGTCTAGCTCTCACATCCATGCTTCTAACTGCTAGTCCACACCAAGTTCCAGATGATGTTTTCAGGGAGCTGGTTCTTAAAGTAGCATAAAGGGAATATGGGCAAAGACAGGGTAACTCTTAAGCACCAGAACAAATTTCAAAAAGAACTCATTAACTCCTGGTAAATGCTGTTTGGCAGTAAATAAATATTTCACACTCTTTTTAGATGCTGATAAAAGTAAAATATAATATATGGAACAGACAATAGAATAAACAAACAATGGTTATAGCTGACACCACAATGATGCTGAATGTATAAGGAATTGATACCTCGTAAATCTGCATTTCATTCATGTACCAGCCATCATCTCAAGAGAGACCTCTGAGTTTTAACAGTTTCAGCACTTGAAGTCAAGTAAAAGACCCAAGCTTCACAGACCAGGACCCCTGTGTAATGTCTTGGAAGTTGACTGGGGAATTCACTGGGCACCACACACAAAGTGACTAGGCAGTCAGCTTAGAACTCAGGTGCAGAGGTATTGAATAGCAAGACAGAATTTCGCTTCTGAAGGTGTAGGAAATGGGAGGGGTGAATCTCACCACTGCGAGAGTGTATGGGTTAGGGCTCCAGGGAGATTTTGTGTTCAAGATAGATAACTTTGGTGCTACTATATCATCTGCTTGCTATTTAGGTTGGAGTGAACAGAAGAGAATGACAGAAAGTTTCTGACCCTGTGGGTCTGAGAAAGTTCCAAATGCTTCCCTTTTTGATGCTCCTTCCTGGGGAAGAACCTTCTCTAAGCTTATGTCGATTATTTGGCTGAGCTTCTGAATCCTCCCTACAAATTTAACAAATACACAATCATGTTGGTTGTCACAAAGCGAGTATTTTTCTAAACCTCTATGCAAAAGACTGATTGACTCTTACTAGAATAGGATTGAGGAGCTGTAGCTTCAGACTTATTATGTGTACCCCTTCCAAGCGATTCATTTTTCTCCATATGTATTAGGAACTAAATTCTTAGCTTGATAGCAATGATAGGATATGAGAAGTTGGCGTCTCTTGATGATAAATTGACTTCTCAGTCACCCCCGCATAGAGAGCAAATAGAATACATTTCAAATGAATTGTTATTTAGACTAAGAAGATTGATCTCTCTATAGATCAGTTCATTAAAATGGTCATTTATGGAAAGATATACACGTTTATAAATGTAGGAGGTATCCATCGTTTTTCATGGATTTGAATTTACAGGGGCCATGGGTCTATTGCTTTATTCCATCTTAATGTTCTTGGGTACTTCTTAAGGACAAACTGCAAATTAAAAACAATTCATCTTGTCCTATTCCTGTATATAACATGATGATTTAAGAAGCCTTTCTCAGTAAATCTGCTAAGCCAGGAGCCTCAAACGGAGGCCCCAGTTGGGTCATTGGTGCTAATGACAGAAAGCTGAGCTGCCAACAGAGGGGAGAAGGGTGTATTTATAGACAGTTCTGTTAGCAGACCCTCCATTTCTTGCATTGTTTAAAATCTTGCATGACTTTGTCCTCTCTCAAGGGGGAAATAGATTCATAATTCTTTTTATACAGTGGTGATGCTCCCTATAGCTGTGTACTCCCTGAGTAGCCAGGATAGAATGTTAGCTATTAATTAAAGAAATACAAGCAGGAGATACTCCTCTGGCCAGCCTCCCTCCACCTAGCATGCCCTGAGATATCTTACTAAATAAGAATTGGAAGTTTCCCAAATGTATTAAAACATCATTTAATTATTATTATTTTTAATTAGAATGTCTCACTCAAACCATGTGGGACCGGGTAGACTTTTTAAACATAATTTTAATGTGTTCTAAAGGGGAATGTTTTTGTTGTTATTTGCACTTCTATGTTATTCACAATTGTATTTATTCCATGAAGTCAACTGCTTGTATTTTCTTTTAGCTCTCCTAGTCTTGAATTTTACAGAGATATTTTTAACTCTTTAAATACTCAAAGGTAGTATTTTTATGTCCAAGAGGCATGCACCTTAGTTTAGTGACTCTTTGGGGTAAAATATTAGTGTCAGACTTGGGCTTACAAACATGAATAAATCACAGTTCCCTCCCCATGGTACATGGATTTAATAGTCTGCTCTATTCATTTCTTCACTTTTTATTTATATTTCTCTTTTTCATTCATAATTTAAAGTTTCCCATAAACAGTTGAAATGACCATGCACTGAAAAGGGATAACTAACATGAAAACTTAAAGATTTTCTATTTTATCTGCATTGAAAGTTAAAGAAGCACTCTTGTATTTTGTGAGGGTGAATAAAAATTATTGATTTAAGAATGTGATTTTATAATACAGCACACAATATTTCTGTGCTATATAAAATCAATCTGAAAATTAGTGTAAGCAGAACCAAATTTAACAGATTAATTGTATGGCCAGCATCAATTTAAAATATCCTTTTGGTCATTATATGTATAATTATAGGCTGTATGGAGATGTAGTTAGCCTAAGAAACCATCATTTGTAGATAATAGTTACTTTAGGTGTAGAAGTTTATTGTATTTACCCCATTTCTCAGGTAGCATAAATATTGATATATATTCTCAGAGTCCGTAAGATTTTGTGGACAAGAATGGATTACTTTAAAAATAGCATATTGAGATATTTGATTTATGGGGAATAAGCAACTTCTGTTCTAATGTCTGTGATGACTTCTGTTAGGTGATATACATCAAATTATCTTTTGTTATCCACCAAAAATAATGTTAACAGTATTGATAGCCATGACTTTAAATTGAACAAAGTGAACATTTCCTTGGGTTCCTCAAGTTGTCCAGAAGAGAGAAAATGCAGGAGAGATTCAGGAAAATAGTTCATTTGAAAACTAAAATTAGACATTTACAAGCCAGAAGAAACTGTGCTTTGCCTGTGTCTGTCATTTTCTTCTATCTACCTCTGAGAGTTGGGTTGTAAGAACTTTGTGAAATTTTTTGCAGACTGCATTGTGAGTGGCATCTGTATTTATTAAGCCCACTAATGACTTAGCAGATTCAAGCACTTTGCTTTGGTTGGCTTGGTTGTTGACTGAAACTTGCCATCTTCACTTCAGCTGACTCTTGTTTATTTGAAGGCACCACTGAATTGATTAAGGACCTGATGCAGTTATTGTGTCTTAGGCAAAATATGGTTTTCATTCCTTCAACAAATGCATTAACTGAGGGATAGTGTTGCATTCAAGTATAATGATAAGGAAGAGGGTTTAAATCAAGCAGACTTGGTGCCGCTCAAATTCTTCGAAACTTGCTTAATTTGGCCTTTACTTTGTCTCTCTGCAGCGTCTATGTTCTCCAGCAGTGAGGACTATTTATAATGCTGCAGAAGTGGGCTTTGCTGGGCACACCTCAGGTTAAGTTCCAGAATTGCAGCCTACTATCTTTGTGACTTTGAGGAATTAACATCTTTAAGCTGTCAGTCTTTTATCTGTAAGATAGGGATAATAATATTTGCCTCTTAGTTTTGCAGTGAAGATTAAATATATGTAAAAAATGCGTGTGCTTTTAGGCAAAGTGCTTGATACATAATAAATCAAATAAATGTCATTAGCATTATTTTGTGTCATCTGATTTGCTTGCTTAACCAAATTGACTAGTCTGTTGTTGCCTAGTAACTATTTAGTGGAGACAAAATGATGGAATCCTTGTGAAACTTGAAGGGCCCAAATGAACTTCAAGGTCAGCAGGAATTTTCCTGACCAGAACTTTTCCTCCCTACCACACTATTGTGAAGTGTTTCTAAAATTAAAAGGCATAAAGAACTGTGTGAACACATTTAGGTTGCCCTGTGTTGGCTGGATTTAAGAGGACTCTTGAGATTTGTTTCTTATTTCAATTTTACTACCAAAAGTTAAAAAAAAAATTGATACATTGTTTAGTTAGAATAGTTTTATCAAATAAAAAGCTTAGAGTATGTCGTTCTTCCATAACTTTTTGACTGTTTTTGCAAGCATTCAATAATTTGTTGTTACTGGCATCAAGTAATATTCCTTTATAATAGGATTAAGATGAAGGCTTTTTTTTTTTTTTTTCCCCCTTAATCAGGTAATTTTTTCAGTGCAAAGAGTTTTTAAGCATACAGAGTTTAGGACAGAAATCTGTATGGAAGTACTTTTAAGAAGAGTGTTTTGAAATGTAAACAAGCCTCAGCTAAGGATATTTAACTACCATAGTCAGAACTGGTATGCATCTGTCACATGGGTGTGCTTTATTCTTTTTCTCAGAACATTGTAACATTGTCTTAAATATTTTCTGCTTCCCCAAAGCCTTATATTATACATGGCAGCTATTCCATAAATGTTTGTGTAATGAAGAAATGAAAGAATTGTAACATAATATACATACGCCTTTAGAAAGACTATCTTAGCTGCCTTTAGCAGTTAAACCAGTAATAAGGCTTATTGTAAAATGCATGGCAGTTGTAACCCAGGAATTGTGGGTGTTAAAGAGCCTGAAAGATCATC
This sequence comes from Macaca fascicularis, assembly GCF_037993035.2. Classification (NCBI taxonomy): domain Eukaryota; kingdom Metazoa; phylum Chordata; class Mammalia; order Primates; family Cercopithecidae; genus Macaca; species Macaca fascicularis. Next base: position 65,516,558 of record NC_088387.1, on the reverse strand, counting down.
TACCTCAGTATTCATGAATGATTATTGAAAATTAAAACCCAATGATGCTTATATGCCTGGACATTCACAGAGTTTGAATTAAAAGGGAACACTTCCAACCCAGAGCTGTTTGAACTGGTAAAATCCCTTCCTGTGGTGGGTATGCATTTGGCCTTTGGTCCCTTCAAATGCCCTAATAAAATAACTTCTTCTTTCCTTGTGTATATGTTCAGTTATTTAGAATTACTCCTAAAGATTTGTCATATTTGCCTTTTATGCTAAATCAGTATGGTTGTTACATTTAAAAAATTTTTAAGCTGTGACAAATGATATCCCAGCATACAGTGTCTTAGTAGTATAATTATTCTAATTTTAGTGGACATAACATTCAGCATGGTATAGTTCACCCAGTTAGTATGCCCCAGTTCCTTAACATAGAGATCTATAGGAATACATGGAATAAAATGTCTGTATGCTTGGAAAGAGTTTTGTCTCTCCTTGATATAAATCAGGGAAGGCAAGGACCAAGTACTGAGAAATATTCTGTAATTACTGGGGATGAGTAGAGTAAGCCCCCCCACCCCCAAAAAAAAGAGTTTTATGCATTGCTCAGCTCTCACTTTGACTGCTTAGACTAATATTTACCAAATGCCTACTCTGTGCTAGTCCTCGCTTTAAGAACTTTTCATTATTAATTCACTTAATTTTTGCAACAATCTAATAAGGAAGATACTGTAATTATCCCCTTTATCTGATGAGGAAACTGAGGTTAAAACATTGGCTAAAAGTTACAAACTGGAAGAATTAGAGCTGTTATCTGAATCCAGGAAGTCTAATAGAACCCATACTCTGTCACTGTGCATAATTCACTCTTTCCAAATTTCCCTTGAAGAGCAAGGGGTCCCAGATGAAGAAGAATGAGAAAAGCATGCTGAAAGGAAGCAGCAGGAGATAAGCAAGACAAGGAGAGGGTTGGATTTAGGAACAGAACAGAGGTAAGATTGAAGGATAGAGAGAACTCACTGAAATGCACCCAAGTGGAAGACACAGGAGATTTGTGTCTGTGTCTATTGAAGGAGGCTAGATACTTGCTCAGCTTTCTAAGGTTCGAGGCTGGGGAGAAGGGGATAAAGTTAATTGGGGAAGGGTTTCTGCTTTGTAGCTCTGCCTCTTGCACCTGACTTCTGTCGTCAGACCCTTGTTCATCCCCGTACTTTCTTTCAGCAGCTCTTTGCTGTGGACTTCACAATTAAAACAAGACTGCAGGTCTCTTCTCTGAACTCCAGACACACCTAGGTAACTGTGTACTCTGCATCTTCCCTTCCTTGTCTGGTGGAGATGTTAAGCCTAACATGAACAAAATAGAACTTTGGGTTTCAAACCCCAATTGTGCTTCTTCTCCAAGCCATTGCATGATTGTTATTCATGCCAAAAATATAGCAATGATCTTTGAATCCTTATTTTCCCTTAATACGTCACATCTACCCTCTGCGTATGTTTTGTTGGCTCTACCTCCTGGAGACATATTGAATCTGGCTGCTTTCTGCGACACTGCCCTGGCTCATGCACAACCCACAGTCATCTCTCGGTCCAGTCCCACAGCAGCTCCCTCAGTGGTCACCCACTCTCCACTCCTGTTTCTTTTCTCTCTGGGTGCCATAGGACAGCCAGAATGATCATTTTAAAATACAAATCAGATTATGTGCCCACAGTACACCACACCCCCCCTTCCTCAGTGTGTTCCTGCAAACAGTATACAATCCAAGCTCCTTATGTTAGTTTACTGATGCCCTGGGACTTGTCTCCGTTCAAGGAGACAACTGCATCCTCCCTGTCTTCTCCTTTCACCCCTCATTTCCTTCACTTCACTTTGACCACTTCAGTCTTCTGTCCCTTCTCTGAATCTCCCAGGCTCATTGCCATCTTGGGGACTTCTCAAGTTCTATTCTTGCTGCTTGGAAAGCTCATTCCCAAATGTCTATATTTAGGTCTCAACTTGGATACCCCAGATCCTCTCTGATGATGTATATCTAAGCTAAAGTGGTGGTGGGGCATACAGGGCAGTGGTGTGCTTATTTATGTATCTGTTTTCCCTACTAGAATGTTCCTGGAGGAGAGGAGTCCTGTTTGCTTATTTTTCAATGGAGTATCCCTAGCACGTAGTTAGTACTTAATAAATATGTTAACAGAGTAATTACGAAGTATTTGTTGATAAATATATGAAAAATGCCAACATACAAAAAAGTTTAAAATATGTGATTTCTAATTTCGTTTATCTAAACGAACTGGATTTATTTGAAATAATCACTTTGTGTACAGATAGATAATGCTAAGTAAAATGTGAAAACTTCGCTTTCCTTATATAAAGGAACATTCCTCAGTTGTTACGTTGTATATGAGTTTGTTTTGACATCTGTTGTTTCATAGCCAGTACAGAGTATATGCTGGCTAAATTCAATGAATTTGTTTATGAATTTCCAATTGATCAAGTTCAAATTAATGATGCTTTGCTGTATAATTTGACAAAAATTATTTTTGTTTTTCTGAAAAGTGTAACTAAAAAGCCAACCATACATAGGCTTTTAAAAGCATCTAAATATGCATAAAAGGCACACTAATTATCCTAAGAGAAAATAACATTTTTATAGGTTTACTGTCCTTGGAAAATTTGTTTTCTACAGATTTCCTGTTTTTTACCAATTTCCTTTTTTGTGCATTCATTGACAATACTGACTGGATGCACTTACATGAGGGCCACATACATTAAAGAAAATTGTTACATTTATTAAAATGGCATCCGCTTTTATCCTCTGGCATTAGGAAAGGCAGTTATTTTCTCTGGGAAATGACAATAACAGCAGCAACATTACAGTGGAAAGTAAGACACGTTTTGACCCTGAATAGCTGTTATGATGGTGTTCATGCTAAATAGCTCCTGAGAGATTGAAATATTTTCCATGTAACCCCCAGTTCTGTAGCCCAATGTATTGCCACTTACCTGGCACCTCCTTTGTGGGGTTGATGCTTTCAAAGGGAAGAGTAAAAGTGAAGGCAATTTTAGGGCATACAAAAGTTCCTCTGAGCCAGGCTTCTGTTTAGATTGCTTGTTATTGTGTGTTTTATAGGTGGAAATTTAATTCCATCTTGAGTCACTACTTGAAACTGTCCTGGGAACACAAAACTTTCAGTAGTATCTGGGAACAGAATGATGAGGGCCTTCCTCCCTCCCTCCCTCTTTCCTTTCTTCCATTATTCAACTTGTTCTAGCACGTAGCATTGTGCTAGTCATAGGGCAGTTTGGAAACGAACTATAAGGCAAAGTTTGACCACATAGAGCCCCATATATAGGGAGAAATGGAAGCTGAAACCACCAGGTACCAATTGCCAAGGACCAAGTAAACAGGAGAATAACAGTACATATGTGACAAAATGCCATTTGCCCCATTTTAAAAAACTCTTTCCTTTAGGAATGCTTGTGTACTGTTCGTGGGAATGTAAATTAGTACAGCTTTTATGGAAAGTTGTATAGAAATTTCCCAGAGAACTAAAAATAGAACTACCATTTGATCTGGTACTCCCTCTACTTGGTATCTACCCAAAGGAAAAGAGATAATCATATCAAAAAGGTACCTGCCCTTGTATATTTATAGGAGCACATTTCACAATAGCATAGATATGGAATCAACCTAAGTGTCTATCAGTGGATGATTGAATAAAGGAAATGTGGTATATGTATAGACACAATAGGATACTGTTCAGCCTTAAAAAAAAGAATGAAATCATGTCTTTTGCAGCAACATGGATGGAACTAGAGGCCATCATCTTGATGAAATAACTCAGAAACAGAAAGGGAAATACTACATGTTCCCACTTAGAAGTGGGAGCTAAGTAATGTGTACATATGGACAGAGTGTGGAATAATAATAGACACTGGATACTGAGGAGGATAGGAGGGTGGGAGAGGGGATGAGTGATAAGAAGTTACTTAATGGGAATACCTAATGCATGCGGGGCTTAAAACCTATACAACAGGTTAATAGGTGCAGCAAACCACCATGGCACCTGTATACTTATATAACCTCCACGTTCTGCACATGTATCCCAGAACTTAAAATAAAATAAAATAAAAAACAAATTACTTAATGGGTACAATGTACGTTATTTGGTGATGTTTACACTAAAAGCTCAGAATTCAGCACTCTGCAATATACCCATGTAACAAAACTGCACTTGTACCTTTTAAATTCATACAAAAAAAAAAAACCCAAAAAACTCTTTGCTTTGGGAAGATTGGGGGGTTGAACACATGTGTGGTGATTATCTTCTGGTACAATAGACCCTAATAATTTTTTTCTGGTTTCTAAATTGATTTATGTACAAACTGTCAGTTTTAGATGTTCATTTGTTTACTCTTTTATAGAAGATACTAAATGAAACCAAAATCACTGCTGTTTCAGAAAACACAGCACTTGCATGGCAGTAAAAGAACAGCACTCATGATTTTTTCATCAAACCCTTCTTGGAAAATGATTCAGTATTTTCAGCCTTCGTTATAATTATACAGGACAGCACATAGCTTTGCTTTTCCCTTCCTTTGAAAATTTTAGATTTTTCTCTTCACAAAAAGATGCCCTTTTGATATGGACTGCTGTCCCCTGCCCACCCCTCCACCCCTCTGACCTCAGGCTGCTCTCTGGCAAGGTAGAGCCCCTCAGTCAGTGTCTGACACCTGCCCCGTGCATTGCTCACAGCTGTGCCTGCTCCTGCTCCCTCAGTACACCTCCAGCGGGGTGGGATGGGAGGTGGGGTGGGGTGGAATGTTCAGGTGAAGTTTAACTTCCTTCCAGTGGGCATTTGAAACTAAAAGAGAACCTTATTAAGCAGATTTCTAGCTGCGGGGCATTTAGATTGTATTCCAAGACTTTAGTGGTAGAAATAGTCTATATTGTGTAGACCCCTCCATACCTAATTCTGTGTCTCCCTCTCTTCTTGCCACCCCTTCATAGTCCTTTCAGGCTGATATAACAGAATACCTTAGGTTGGGTAATTTATAAACAACAGAAATTTATTGCTCACAGTTTTGAAGGTTGGAAAGTCCAAGACAAAGGCACCCACAGATTTGGTGTCTGGTGGAAGCCCATTAATCATAGATAGCGCCTGCCATGAAGGGGAAAGGGCTCCTTCAAGCCTCTTTTGTAAAGGTGTTAATCCCATTCTCTCATGACTTAGTCATCTCTTAAGGGCTTCATCTCTTAATACCCTCACCTGGGGGGTTAGGTTTCAACATATGTATTTTGGAAGGACACAACACTCAGGCCATACATAGCACTCCCCGACAGGTGCTCTGTCTCCCTTTTTCTGTCTCTCACTCTCTGTCTCTGTCTCTCTGTCTCTCTCTCCCCCTCTTTCACTGCCCCCGTTTTCCCCCTCTCTCCCGCCTTTGCCTTTTTGAGCCTGGTGAACACTTAAGATTTTTATTGAAATTACCCACAAATGGTTGGATCTGACATCATTTGAGAACCTGTCAGAGTTTCCATCCGAAGTTTAATGTTCCATCGAGTGATTTTCAAATGGCATTACAGAATTGGTATGAGGCCCCATTTAAATACAGATCCTGTTTTGCCTGAAATAATGGAAAAGTATAGGTCTATACTATGAAATAATTTCCTTTAGGGGACCTTCTACATCACTGGTTGATACCTTCAATAGAATTTTATTGTGCCAGACACTATTCTAGGTACTCAACTATGTCACTTAACGTGATAGACAAAGATCCCTGTCTTGTGGAGTTTACATTTTGGTAGGGAGAAGCAGACCTTATATAATACACATAACATATGAACAAGCTAATGTATGTGGTAGAAGGTGGTGTAGTATGTTGATGAAAATAAAGTTAGTACGGTGACACAGCAGGATAAAGCAGATCAGGAGCGTGGGTTGGAGGTGTGGCAGGTGGCAGGATCAAATGAGAGGACTGGGCGAGTCTCAATGAGAAGTTGTGTTTTGGATGAAGACTTACAAGAGGTGAGGAAGTTAGCCAAACAGCTGACTGGGGGCAGAGCATTCCAGGAAGAGGGTACAACTAAGGCAAAATTCCTGAGGCAAGAAGACACCTGTGGTGTTCAGGAACAGAAAGGAGGCCCTGTGGCTGGTGCAGAGTGAATGAGGGCATGAAGTCAGAGAGAAAACAGGTAGTCAGATCACATAGGACCCTGACGGACTTTTTAGGAACTTTGGCTTTAATTTGGAGCAAAATAGTGAGGCTACTGCAGGGGTTGGAATATAGAATGATGCGATCAGACTTAGCATTTTAGAAAGAAAACCCTGGCTGCCATGGGTTTGGAATAGACTGTGAGTGAAAATAGCCCTGGGGGAGGAGGCGGCAAGAATAGAAGCAGGTCCTTTGTAAGAAACTATTGTGAGGTTGGATTCTCAAGATATTTTGGAGGTAGGGTCAAAAAAAATTTCCCAATGGAGGGAAAGTGGGGTGTGAGAGAGAGGAACCACGCATAATGCTAAATTTTTGTTAAAAGGAAAGCATAATAACTTGAAGAGTCTAAAACTAGGTCTAAGTATAAACAGCCAAAAAGAGCACAAGGCTTTAAAAATTTAAGCAGTGGAGGAAGGTGACAAGACAAACAGATTCCTGTCTCCAGCTGCTGTCACTTCCCTCTCCATGACTAGATTCCAGAATATGGGTCTTCCCAGCCAGTGCTTCTGAGCACCGCCTTTCCTTCTGCCTAAAACCCTCTTCTCCAAGATCTTTGCATAGTTGGCTTTTTCACATGCAGATCTTAGTTCTCTGAGAGCTCTTCCCTGACCCTGCTTCCTGAAGTAGCTGTCTTCCCCAGATCTCTCTATCCTAGTACTCTGTGTTTGTTTTGTTGGCTTTGTTGTACAAATCACCTTCATAGAATATCTTATTTGGTTTTTACTGCCTGTCTTCCCCACTGGAATGTGGGCTGCATAAACACCCAGATCTTATCATTCCTGATTGCTACTGTATCCCCAGGACCTAGAACAATATCTGGCACATAGCAGATAATTACTATTGGGTGAGGAAGTGTTTTAATATTAAAGTAAATTACCAAATATTCATTAAACTCCTGCAGGGAACACAACTAGTCAGTGTTTGAGGGTTAGTGAAATATTGTCATGTAGCATTTTTGGGCAAAACTTGAAAACAATACTGTAAGAAATAGGTAGAGAAATCACAAGACATTCAATATGTGATTCACTGACAGATGAGTTGAGGAAAAGGAAAATTGAAAGAGACTTGCAGAGTGGGAGAATTTGATATTGTAGAATTATTGGTCTTCAGAATTAAAGGGATCAGCCTAACAATATACATAGGTAGAGAGCTTTGCAAAATCTCATTGAGCTTTCTCTGAATACCTCCAACAACATGAACACATTATGGTGCAAAGCAGTATATTCCAATCTTTGGCATTTCTAATTATTGCAAAGCTATTTTTCATTCCATGAAAGGAAAAATAGGGAGTATTTGACTAGGCAGAGAAGAATAAGGAAAGTACTGCTGGCTAGGGGAATGTGTGGGCAGAGACACAGAGCTAAGAGAGCTCTGGGCCAAAGACAAACTGAAAGGGTTTCTGCATGGGAGGAGAGGGAGAGGAACTAACTGTCATCTCTTTTGGGTGGGCAGAGAGAAAAAGGTCTGAGAAGAGTAGAATATGCTTCATAAATAGTGGACTAGAGCAAGATCTGATATCAATTTTAGATTATTTAGGGCAATTAAAGCCCCATTAAAAATTCTATTTCTGTTAATAAAGCAGTATGAATTAAATATCCAGGCAAATCTGAAAGTGCTGGTTCTAACAATTTTTTTTTTAAATAAGAAAAGCATCAAATTTCAGTGAGAAATATAATCACTTATACTTGTGGAGTTAATAAGGATTCTAAGTAGGAGGCTGACCTTTGCTTTCCTGAAGAAGAAAAACACTTGTTTCAGAACAGTAATAATTTTTAAAATACACAGTTCTGAAGTAATTTCCTTAGGGATATGAAAAACCCTGTAGATAGTGGGATTCATATGGAATGAGTACAAGTCATATCTTTAGAGCTTGGGGTTTATTGAAAAGTTTGAATTGGAAAGCATGTGGCTATTGGCCTCTTTTGCTGAGAGAGACTATCTTAGTCCACTTTTTGCTACTATAACAGAATACCACAGACTGGGTGATTTATAGTGAACAGAAATTTATTAGCTCACAGTTCTAGAGGCTGGGGAATCCAAGATCAAGGGGTTGGCATTCAGTAAGGGCCTTCTTGCCACATCATGTCATGGCTGAAGGTAAGACAGCAAGAGGGGGCCAAACTCATTTTTTTTTTTTTTTTTTTTTTTTTGAGAAGGAGTCTTGCCCTGTCGCTCAGGCTGGAGAGTGCAGTGGCACAATCTGGGCCCACTGCAACCTCTGTCTTCCAGGATCAATCAATTCTCCAGCCTCAGCTTCCCGAGTAGCTGGGATTTCAGGTGCTTGCCACCATGCCAGGCTAATTTTTGTATTTTTAGTAGAGATGGGATTTCACCATGTTGGCCAGGCTGGCCTCGAACTGCTGACCTCGTGATCCACCTGCCTCAGCCTCCCAAAGTGCTGGGATTACAGGCGTAAGCCACCGCACCTGGCCCAAACTCATCTTTTTATAAGAGCACCAATCCCGCCCGTGCGGGTGGTGCCCTCGTGGCCTAGTCACCTCTTAAAGGTCCCACCTCTTAATACTGTTACAATGACAATTAAATTTCAACATGATTTTTGAAAGGGATAAACAATCAAGCCAACACAGAGACTAATTCTTTGAGAGCCACATAAAAGCTAACATCTGTAAACTCATGGCCACTATAGTCTTCCAGATAATTTTCCTCGTATACACTATTTATTTATTTATCTCAGATGGAGTTTCACTCTTGTCCCCCCAGGCTGAAGTGCAATGGCACTGTCTCAGCTCACTGCAACCTCCACCTCCCAGGTTCAGGCAATTCTCCTGCCTCAGCCTCTCGAGTAGCTGGCAGTACAGGCATGCACTACCACGCCTGGCTAATTTTTGTATGTTTAGTAGATACGGGGTTTCACCATATTGTCCAGGCTGATCTGGAACTCCTGACCTCAGGTGATCTGCCTGCCTTGGCCTCCCAAAGTGCTGGGACTACAGGTGCAAGCCACTGTGCCCAGCCTTCTATACACTCTTACAAATGCTGTAGTTTGTGTTAGAATGGACCATTACCAGATTTTATTTTCTGCCCTGAAAATTTGGAGATATGACAGCACTTCATCTAATCAAAACCATTCAGAAGTGTGACAAACCTTAGACAGCTGCAGATACCAATAATAAACCTTTTGTATACAATCATCAGTGTGATTTGTGGGTGATTTCAAGGATAGATGTTCTGTGGGGAAACACTGCTTTAGAAACAAAAGGGAAGTTAAGAGGGTTTAGCATTTTTATCAGAGTGTTTTCAAACTAACAGAAAAAATGAACAGAGCTCCTTTATACAATTGAATGCATTTCAGGTTAGCTGAAGTGAAATCAAGTCAAGAATATTGTCCAAGGAAATATCAAGTTACCATAAAGGTAAATCTATCAAGAATATCTAAAGTTAGAGAGAAAAAAAAGAACTTAGTATTTATCTATGTATGTTACTTCATGATTACTAGATCCAATATGAGAATTAATATGGTGCTCAAGTAATGAAACACAATTGTTTGAATATATTTGACTAGTCCCCATTGTTAGCAACCAAATTCACCACACTCTGAGCTTTAGTTCTCTCATTTGCAAAACAAGTCAGAGGATTGTGGCACAAGTTGAATTAGAAAATGTCTAAGGTACATTCTACCGCTAAAAGTTGAATTTAGAAGATGCGGAATTTAGTGGAATTCTTTTGCATGTTTCTTAATTTGTTTTTCTTGCAAGAGATGCTGTAAACTTTTACACGTAGGTTCAAAGAATCATTTCTGCTTTGAAAAGGGGCCTGAGATTCACCCGAAGAACATCTTGAGGATTTCATTGGATTTTCACATCAATATTGTTTGCTTCACTTTACTTTTCTAATGTCTAGATGCCCCTAGGTTTCCCAGGGTGGAAAGAGAAATAAAATAACTTTTGGGAGGTTTAAAGCAAATTTCCACTGGATTATCGTGATTTGATGTTAGCTTTTCCAGATAGGTGACTGTGGGAAATAACCTGGCCTCTCCTCCTGCACCCGCATGTCCCTTTCTTTTCTGTCACGTGATTCCTTTCTTTCTGTGTTTACAATAGGATCATTTTTGGCTTCTGGCCCAGGTTCATCTGTGGCTCCACTCATATCTCTCTGACCTATCAAAATTCTATTGATGCATTTTAAGCTTGAATTTCTCCTTCATAAGAACTACTGCTAATGCTGACTTTTCTTTGCTCCCCTTTTACAGGATTTAGCACTAAATTTCAAATTACCTTATTGTTTTTTCCCTCTTATTTCCCCCCAACTGCTTATAAGTTTCTTGAATATAGGCTCCTTTTTTTCTTTTTTTTTTTATTTGAGACAGAGTGTGGCACCGTCACCCAAGCTGGAGTGCAGTGGCACGATCTCGGCTCACTGCAACCTCCGCCTCCCAGGTTCAAGCGATTCTCCTGCCTCAGCCTCCGGAGTAGCTGGGATTACAGGCATCCGCCACCATGCCTGGCTAATTTTTGTATTTTTAGTAGAGACAGGGTTTCACCATGTTGGCCAGGATGATCTCAATCTCTTGACTTCGTGATCCGCCTGCCTCAGCCTCCTGAAGTGCTGGGATTACAAGCGTGAACCACCCAGCCGGCTCCTTTTTTAGTGCATTATATATTTATGTACTTTGTACCTGAGAATTTGGCTATTTTTGGTTCTCTTTTGGAGCCTCATTCTCAGAGTCCTAAAAGTCAAAAATGGCATTCTGAAATCTCAGTTTTGTGAAGCCGTCAGCCAGTGGTATAAAATGTAATGGTCAATTTAAATTATAGTACATTCAAATGCAGCTTTCTATGAATGACTTTATGATAAAATGAATGCCAGTTTTAGTCAGACACTTCCCTTAGGTACAGCTATCCATCATGTTCCCTGAGTGTACCAGGAGATCAGCTTATTTTATAGTTGACACCCTTGAAAAAGGATAAAAAAGGGAAAAAGCAGCATGGGGAAGGGGGTTGTAGCGGATGTGGTCAGTGTGTTCCAGTACCCAAAAGGCTTCTTTCTTCTCTTCCTCACACCATGAGAAGATTCTATCAATTTTTCCTAATAATTAGCTATGACTGAGATGTGGATTTGGATGTGACCTTTTTTAAAAAAGTGTTGAGTTTCTCATACTTTATTTTATTCTATTTTATTTAAAATATAGCTTACATTTAAAAAATTTAATGATTGGTTATGCACTACTAGTCAGGCTCAGCTGATCTATGGTAAGTGATAAACCTCGAAATCCCAAGGGTTGAACTAAACAAATATTTCTTCTTTTTTTCTCATGTCACAGTTGGGAGATTGGATTTTTTATTTAATGGCTTTTCCTATAGGGACTTGGTGACCCAATGCTGATTTCACAGTATATTCCGGAAAAATATTTTTCTACTCCACTCCCATTAAAGGATGGCGTAATCAATTTCTTTCTGAATAAAACAAAACAGCCTGAGTACTCTTATTTATACATGTAGATCAGATGTTCTTCCTGTGTTTTACCCCCAGGAAGAGTGTATTTTTGTTTGAGTATCCATTAATTATTAAGTAATAATTGCAATAGGGGCTAAGAGCCTGGAACAATTAACAGGACCTTCTGGAACATCTGTAATCTAATAGGGAATGTGTGTTCTGAGAAACTTATTAAGATTTGCAATAACTGGCTTTATCTTCATCCTAACCCTAGAATAGTGCCTGACACAAATCAGTGACAATAAATATTTGTTGAATGAATGAACTCAAAATATTTTTGCCTTTGCCTTCACTGTAAAGCTATTTTTTTTTCATTATTTCATCTATTTAAAAATATGCTCTGTCTCTTCTTGTCCCAGCCCATATTTGCAGTGAATGCTTTAGAAAAAAGATGTGGACATGATCTATTGTAATGGAACGTTAAAAATGGGAGTTAGAGAATATTTTCCAAACTCAGAAATTTACCCCTTTTTTCCTGAACTGACATAATAGTTTCATAATGTAAGTAGAGACTTGGTGAAAACATCAGATATATAAACTGCAAAGATTTTGAAAAGAGAAATAGATAAAGAGACTGAAGACAGTCACTAAATTAAAACAAATTCCGTTCAATAGCATTTTAAAAATATCACCTGAATCAATCTCTGTAGTCTTTTCAGCTGTTTTAAGTATCACAACCTTATAGATAGTGCAGCATAGGGGCAATAAAGATAAGGTGTAAATTGTGAACAAAAAAGAATATAAGTTTATTTTTGTGTGGTTTAAATAGAATATTGCTGATCAACTTTTCATTTGGATGGCCTTATCAAGTGGTTGTTTTTCCAGAGGAAAGAGCAGGGCTTGCAAAACAGGGTAAATCAGGCAATCTACATTCACATTTTGATGATCTGCGAATCACTTACTCATTTGCAAGAGTAAAGCAGACTCATGAAATCAATAACGTTGGTATTCATTTATGCTGCATACTTTTTTCCCTCTTTGGAAGAGTCCAGAAAGCAGAGTTTTAACATTTTATTAAGCTAAAAAAATGAGAGGATATCTTTAGCAAATGTCTTCAATTTTCTTTACCTATGTTTCTATTTTCTTGTATAAGAAATGCTCAAAGCTAATCCTCTCCAATGGTGTGAGGTCTATGGGTCACCATGTTAATGTCAGTGATGGGGGCTTTCTGCATACTATTTTGGAAAACAGGCCTGCTCTAAGTTAGTCAGAGATGAGCTTAATTGTTGTATTTGTGAATTAAGGACTGATGCTTATGTATTTTAGAAAATTAAAAAAATAAAAGGAAAATCAAATGTTAGCTCATTGCTTTAGAGGTCACAAAAGTGGAATTGGGTTCATATAAACTATTTCCACATAAAAATAATTGTGTTTCCATGAAGAATTTCAGATCAGGGCATCAATATCCATCCTGTGGATCCTTAGGGGCTCCAAACGCTTAGGTGCACTACTGTATTGCCTCTTGCCCTTTTTGTGTGTCTGAGGCTGAAGAACGTGAACACTGAGGAGGTTCTTCTGCTTCAATATTAACTGTGGAAGTATTACCAGCAGCGAAACCGTGTAAGTCTTCAGCAGTCCCAGTTCTTGCCTCCTCAGAAGTAATTTGACTGAGGGGCATAAAGCAGAAGGAGAAGCTGAGGCAAGTTTTAGAGCAGTAGTGAAAGTTTATTAAAAAGCTTTAGAATGGCGGGACATGGTGGCTCATGCCTGCAATCTCAGCACTTTGGGAGGCCAAGGCGGGTGGATCACCTGAGGTTAGGAGTTCGAGACCAGCCTGACCAACATGGAGAAACCCCATCTCTACTAAAAATATGAAATTAGCTGGGCATGGTGGCACATGCCTGTAATCCCAGCTGCTAGGCAGGCTGAGGCAGGAGAATCGCTTGAACTTGGGAGGCAGAGGTTGCGTGAGCCAAGATCATTCCAGCCTGGGCAACAAGAGTGAAACCCCATTTCAAAAAACAAAACAAAAAAAGCTTTAGAGCAGCAATGAAAGGAAGTAAAGTACACTTGGAAGAGGGTCAGGTAGGTGACTTGAGAGATCTAGTGCACTGTTTGACCTTTTGACTTGGGTTTTTTACATTGGTGTGCTTTGGGGTTTCATATCCCTTCTACCCTGATTCTTCCCTTGAGGTGGACTGTCCACATGTGCAGTGGCCTGCTAGCACTTGGGAGGGGAGCATGTACAGTGTGTTTACTGAAGATGTATGCATGCTCACTTGAGGCATTCTTCCCTTAGCCATCTCACATTCCCAGAGGAAGGTCATATACCAGTTTAACTGCTATTTTTCCTCTTAGTACACATGCTTGAGACCACTTGCCCAACCCCAGAGATCTTACTGGGAAACCGCTGATCACCAGTGCCAGGATTTTTCTATCTATTGGGAGACTGCCTTTCCCTGGTATTGGCTGCAGCTAATTATTATTTTAGAGAGACAGTTAACAACCACCTGACCATCCCGTGATGGTTGCCTGACATTCTTGGTGGGTGGGCTTGTGGGGAGCCCTCTCCTGCCTTGCTCACGTTTGACTAGCTACCTAATGTAACACAAGTGTGCTCTGAAGAAAGTCTATTGCTGTGTACCTTTCACTGCACCTGAAATATGTTTGTTCTTGTGTGATGAATGAATTGCTACTATGTGAAGACCTTGAATATTTTCACTTTAATGAAGAAGAGCTACTATCAGATTGTTCCCAGAAATAAAAATTCACTTTTCTTAACCTGTGACCCCTTTTCCTGACATAAAGCCGTAAACTTTAGAGTTTCAGTATGGAACAGAAACTAAGCATGATAATGATTCTGAGCTTTCAGCGCATGCCTGAGCTCGTGAAGGAATGAAAACAATAATCAATTTCAGGTCTGCTCCTGCTTTACCTAAAGATGTGTGAAAAACTTGGGTCTCTGTCACAGCCAAAATCAGTCAAAATTCATTCTAACTCTAAATAGCTCTTTCATGTTTTTTTCTGTCATTATCTGTAGGTTTGTGAAAAGAACTAATATTTTTCTTAAGGCTTGAAATTTTTATTGGGGGAAATAGAACTGGATGTTTGAAAAATTTTGTTTTATTTTCTGTTTTGTTTTGTTTTTTTAATGGAGTTTTGTAGTTTATTTTGGTTATAGTTAACATTACAAAATAGTCTTGTATATGTGGAACAACTCACTGACGACTCAAAATGTACAAAATCAGAAGAAAAGAGTATAATTGTCTTCAAGATGCCTATTATTCCGAGGCTGGTTGGTATGCAAAAAGCCTGCAATCTCACCACCTATAAATTTCTCTTATATATATATATTTAATTGACCTCAATACACTTTATTTCAGAACAGGAAATACTAAACATTTAAGAAAGATTTATGAGAAATGATTTGACTTCAGAAAAATATTTGTTCCATCTTAAGAGGATCCAACTTCCTCTGAAATGTCTTCCTCTGAAATATCCTCCTCTGAAATGTCTCAATTCTTAGTGATTAAAAATAGCTAAAAGGGCTTAGAGCATTGGAGAGACTGGATTTCGGTATTAGATCCAGGTTTGAATTCTGGTTTTGCCCTGTTCTGAGTGTGTGTGATTTTACTAATTAATAATGATGTTGGACTGCTTTTCTTAGGTTTATTTGTCTAATGTGTTACCACTTCTGAGAAATATTTTCCATACCTTTACTTGTCTTTTCTTATTGGTTTGTAAGAGTTCTGTATAGAATCTTAATACTAATCATCTGTCAATTGTGTGTACTACCACCTGTTAACATGCCAGTTTGTATCTTATCTAATATTTCTTAACATTGTAAAATTGTTCAAAACTGTTTTTCATTTCAGTGGCTTCTGTTTTTATTTTTCTGGGAGATTTTTTTTTCCTATTTTAAATAATAGACTTAAGTAGTCACTATCTGGTTTGAATAAATCAAGCCAGAAATATCCTGACAGTGCACCAAACAAGACCTGTGTGTATAATGTGAGTTCTTTCTTTTTGATTTTAGAATCAACCTTGTCCTATGTTAGGCAGCTGGAGGCAAGAGTAAGACAGCTGGAGGAAGAAAATCGCATGCTGCCCCAGGTGGGTGACTTCCAGAAGCTCATAGCTAGTCAGTGCCATTTGAGTTGTAGCATTTTATTTGAAATTTAAAAGCTCAATGATGTTTTCTCTTTTAAATCATAGAAATCATTTTGTAAATAGCCATTCATCAATGTAGAGTGTGATTACGTTCCATGATGGCCATCATCTTATCCAGATTTCTAAGTGTTACACTAAAGGATGCAGATGTCTGAAATGAGAATGTGAAGTAATTTTGAAAGGAAGAACAAAGGAGAAAGATAAAATAATGAGAAGCAGAAAATAAAGACATGTGGATAGTGTTACTCGTATACATCATGCATGTAGTTGGTGGATACAGGATTCTTATTTAAATAGAAAATTTGCTAATTTCTGAACTAGGCAAAGCAGTAGGTAGTTGGAAGGTTTCACATTATACTTAAATTAGTACATTCTAAAATTCTTTGTGGTATAATTGAACTCTTTCAGTGCAACAAAGTCATGGCAGTAAATGACAGTTTTTCTTTGGGACTTCATTTCTTTCCCCTTACTAAAGTGGCACTTTTTCCAGGATGTTTAATGTCTTCCTATATGTTTCACTTATACAATTCTTTCCATGGGCTGTTAACTTGATGAGAATGATGCTCGCCTTTTGAGGAGGTGGTTTTCAGAAAATGTTTTGTTGAGGAGTTGAACAAATCTACTGATTCTAGGTTGGTTTCCTTTCCAAGCATGTGAACAATAATATATATTAATGTTTTATAACAAGAAGTTTTCTAAGAAATTAGTCACTAGGGTTCTTTCTACATTCTGGTGATTATTTCTGTTTCATAAATGACTAAGGGAAAATTAAACCTCAGACAACTAGTAATCAGTAGTTTAAATAAAATGTCAAAGATTAACCAATCTTCAGGTTGGTATTTCAGGAGAAGAAATTTGAACATTAATGCAAAGACCCTTTAGAAAGACATTTTAGGTCTTTTAAATCTTGTTTTGTTTTTGAAGTACTTTTGCTCCTTAGTGATGATTTGGGCTATCAAAAGAATCCTTTTTTCTTTCTTCCATTGGCTAACAGTCTTCCCGGAAATCATGAGATTAAGTGAAATAAACCTACACTAGTTGTCCCCCCTTTTCAAGGGGAATACATTCCAAGACCCCAAGTGGATGCCTGAAACCATGGATAGTACCACAACCTACAGTACTATGTTTTCTCCTATGCATAAATATATATGATAAAGTTTAATTCATGAATTACACACAGTAAGAGATTAACAACACTAATAACAAAGTTATTATTAGTAAAGTACTATAAAATAAAATAAGGGTTACTTGAACGCAAGCACTGAGATGCTGTGTCTGATCATCGAGATGGCCATTAAGTGATTAACAGGCAGGAAGTGTAGACGGTATAGATTCATCCCAGGTGGGATGGAGCAGGACAGCATGAGATTTCATCACACTACTCAAAACGGCCCACAATTTAAAACTTCCTTATTTCTGGAATTTTCCATTTAATATTTTTGGGCCCTGGTTGACTACGAGTAATAGAAACTGAGGCTAAGGGTGGAATTCTGTACTTCTCTCTCTTCTCAAACTGTATGTGTGTTAAAATTCATGATGACAGAAGAGATTGTTTGTACCATGAAATAAAATACTACTGGTGGGTTTGTTTTCTCTTTGCTCTTCATTATTTTCCTTTAAAAATTTTTTTGTGTTCCTTTTTGCCTTTTATGTTAAATTCACAGTATGACTGTGCTAAGGCCCTTGACTGAAAACATCTAACTTCTTACTTGTTACAAAGAAACCTACAAAATGTAGTTAGTTTATTAAACATGTTTGTGCCATCTCTCAGGCAACTGGCAATGTAAAAGAAATAGAAAAAAAAATCCAAATGATTTTTCCCTCTGAAAAGGAATTGAGGCTGACATCAAAAAGGAAAAGCATGTATGCCATCTTATATATATAAAAAAAAAGAGGCACAACAAATGTGAAAATGATAACAACGTTGATTTTTAAAAATATGTAAAAGTGAGTGTTAGAAGTCTTGAAGGAAAATCAGAAGAGTCCTTAACTATACTTGATATGTGGATGTATATTTGAATACATAGTACTTGCATAGTTAAGACTAAGCTAGATTAAAGAACTACTCAATTTAAAGTGTTCAGTTATATCCTTTTAAATACACTACTATTTTGCTACCAAAGAAGGTTTTTGGTTCATTTTGTTTTGTTTCTTTTTTTTTCTCTCTACGAAGTGGCTAAGAAAGATCATGTTTTATAGATTCTAAGATGTTATTGATGTGGGATGCACCATCATGATATGTAGCATTACAAAAGAAAAATGATATCAGTTATACCATGCCAGATTCTTGCTGATTCCAGTGATGTTACAAATGGGAAAACAATGTTTTAGTTTTAAACAGCTGTTTACTTGTCAAAGTAATTTAATGCAAAGAGAACCCATTGTTTGAAATATGCTATTGGACATATGCAAAGAATGCAGTAGATCTGTCAATTCAAAAATAGTACTTCTGTTAAATTTCTATATCCAGAGAGTGTTGCCGTCAGTTACTACTAAGATATAATAGAGGTACCAGTTGAAACTACTATAAATACAAACTAACATGAATACAGACAGTGGGTAAGACCCTAGGATGGAACACAATAAATGGATCTCAGAACAGTGAGCATCATGTAAAGAGAATTCTCATGAGAGACTGAGACTTCAGCTGGATTACACAAAGGCATTTACCTGTACAACTTACTCTTACGTGTTATTGATACTATTACAAATAATGTATCATGAGATTTCCCTGCAGAAACTATTTCTAACTATGATGTTAGCTGATTTGCAAGGTTAATTCAGTGAGAAAAGCTGACATCCTAGCCCAAGTTAATCTCAATATTTGAATACTTGATTTTCAATTGTAAGAGCTTGTTCGCTATGTCTTGATCAGAAGGTATTTCTTTTCACTCCCAAGTTTATTAAAGCATGTCCATTTGTCTTTGAATAAACAGAAGTAAGAATGTAGTTGGCAGTGGGAATCCCAAGTATGTAAAATACCTTTGCGTCTGTAGCCAGGATTTTTGCTTTTAGTTTAGAGTTTAGACTAATTACATAAAGCATTGTCCTGGAGGAAGAAATCTTCCTCAATACTCCTTTTATTCTTTATATAAAATTGTGTATAATGAACAGAAAGTCACAACTTTGCCCTAGCAATATAAATATTTAAAAACGAACATGATGAGTATAATAAATGCTTGTGGATTTCTCTCTGGTTAGATGCAAAGACCTCAATTTTTTCGTTTGTAAATGAAGGGGTTCTTCTCAGCTCTTACATTTTGTGGGCTCAGGTGTAAATAAAGGCTTGGGCCCATGTTTTATACATATGCAAAATTTTCAAGTCCCAGAATGAAGGGCTCTTTATTGAAGAACAGATAAAGGTAGTGAAGATTAAGTTAGTTTTATCCAGTGGTGAAGAGGAGCCCACAGGAAGTGCTGATGGAGCCTCTGTACAGCCACCATGGCAGGTCATCCCCAGTGAAGGTAGAGCTCCTTGATCTGCCATGGTGTGTACTGTGTCCTGCAGGAATCACTGAGCAGTATTTTAAATCCAGTTTGTGAATACAACATTTCGAAGGTATCCTAAGGTAAGAACCAGTCTTATAATTTTTAGAAAATGCTGCATTATGTGCTAGGTATTCTTATTGAGAAGAAAATGCCTCTTCAAAGTTAGTACAAATGGTAGTTAAAGGTCACCTGAACATTAGGATATTCTTCCGCGCACATGAACAAATGGGAACATTTTTTAAAGACTGCAATTAAATCTTTTCAAAGAATTGCATATAATCTTTTACAGTACACATAATACACATAATGCTAAACTGCTCACATTGGCTGTCAGTTCCACTGCATGCATATGTGAGGTGATGTGAACTTCAAACAAAAATCGTGCTTAAATAAATTTATTTAAATAAATGTAGCTGCTGTCTATGAGATTTCATTAACTTTTGAATCCAGTGAGATGGAGTCACTCTGAATAACGTAAGTAGGCGTTTGTAAATAATGACATAGTAGGGTGGAAAGTAGTTTTAAGGAGTTTTATATCAAAATAAAAAGGAACACACCTATCTTCTCTACATACTTACAAATAAATACAGGTTTTCTCTATACAAAGAATCATCAATTTCCAGAGCTGTATAGAACTTTGTGTGTGTCACATACATAGGACAACCCCCTTTTTCAGTCAAGGTGTATTGGGTTCACAGAGGTTAGGAGCGTCCTCCTGTCAGGCAGCTAATGAAGGCCAGGCATAAGATGTAGGCCTATTCAGTGTTCTTTCTAGCATGTGCACAGTGGCTCCCTTAATCCGTTAATACCATTAATGTGATTCAGTGTAATTAAGCTACTAAACCTATTTTTATCTTATTGACACATTCATTTTTTCCAACATTTATCTTAAAAACTAACATTGGATCTGCTTAGCCATCTGAGATTTGTTAGACGTGTATTGTATTCCTGCTTTAAAATGAATGTTCAGCTTTTCTTAACGTTATGGTATACAACATAAATGAAACAAAAAGTGTATTTTACAGGGTCTTCTCCCTGACACATTTCCAAAGTACTTGAGAATCATAAAGATGGATTACATACACACAAATATCCACCCACCCCTGCATGGAAAATGTATGCCTAACAGAATGTGGTAAGAGAGGACCTTTTGGTTCAGAGTGAACCAAAAGGGTGGGTAGGGGGAACTGAGAGTTACAGTCATGGTTTTAAAACTGAAATTTTAAAATTGAAATTTGATTTTTAGCCCAAATTCAAAAACCTTGCTTAGCTCTTTCTACTCAGTTCATTATCCTTTTCTTGATGGTCACAAAAATTTTTTAATCCAGACGTAGTCGATATGTTTATATGCTGCATCTGCAATGAGGCCCATTCAACTAGAAAATATCTTTAAATGGATGATATAGAATACCTGCCTGATGATTTTATTATAAATAAATAGTGCTACCCTTTAGGACATCAGTTACTATTCAGATGTAATGCTGAGGTAAAATTATTATTATTAAACTATTCTCACCTATTTTATGCTGACTTGGGATTTTGCATCATAAGGAGACTTGACTAGAGACATGAACAAGCAGTTTGCTGTAGCTCCTAAGTCAATTAAAGACATTTGTTAAAAGTCCTACTGGGAAATTTGTTCTTTTTGATCAAATGATCTGGCGCCAACATCTGCGTGGAAAGCAGTATATGTTCTTTGTGCCCAGAGACCCTCCCAAGAACAAACCATCCACCTCTTGAAGTCAACATTTGCAAACCAGTTTCTGAATCTGTAAAGGCACCCGGAACTGCCTGCTGTCATATATCTAAACATGGACTGTGGATCTGCAAACCTGTTTGAAAGGCATGGTAACTCAGATCACCCCTGAGTGAGCCCCTTCCAGCAAGTGTTTCTATTTCCGTAGTGCTAGCACACACAGAAGAGCCTAATTTTAGGAATGGAAATGAAAAGTCTCCCTCTCAAGTAATTTGGTTACAATGTGGCCTTGCAATACAGTCTTTCAGTGCCTTGGCAAGGGGCAAGGTGGTTGCCAGATCAGTCTCTGAACAAAGGAAAAGAACTTGTCACTGTTGCCAGAAGTGCTGAGAAGGGTACCTAGGAGCTAAAGAAATCAAACTCTCACTTCCATGGCAACACAGCGCAGGTCCAGCATCTCATCTCTGAAGTCCTCCCTCACCTCACCTCGGTGTTTATGCAGAATTACTAGCATGCGGGCAGAGAAGAGAGGCTTCTCTCAGACACATTATTCCCCTCGTGTGTTTCCTTGTTTGCTGTGGAGATAGATATGTATTGTTTTGCCTCTTTATCCTTTTCACATTTTGTGATTTTGCTTTGCCTTTTGTTTGTTTTAGTCTCATAGGGCCATAGATGTATGCCTCTTTTAGGGCTGGAATTGCTCTGAAAAATAAAAATCTACAACTGTTGTATAAAAACTGTCACAGAGTAAGGCTTTCCAGGATCCTTAAAGCAAGTGATGGTATTCCTTAACTGTTATTTGCATAGAAATTACCATTCTGGCACTCCTGAGGAGACATTTGGGCAGAATTATACTTTTTTTCTTATGAAGAGTGACCCTAATTATGTTGCACAACCTGTGTAGAATCTGGATGCTACTGATAGGAAAAATCAGTTAAATCCATTAAGGATTGGTTGCTGCTGGAGTCATACTTGGGAAAAAATGGACTCTACCAAATGAATAGTCTTATGGAACAATGTTTTCTCTAAATTGACATAATTTATATAATTAAAGGAAAAAGGCTTTTATGTGTAGTTCAATAGAGCTTTCAGGGGACAGATGGGAGCAGCACAAGTGGTGTGGGTGTGTTGGGATAAAAGAGATAATTAGATATGAAAAGTAAATTTATGGAGAAAAAAATTATGCTAGAAAACCTAAATAAATGGAGACTGGATTAAGGGAAAACCTAAAATTTGTCAGAGAAAACGTCAGAGAGAGTATAATTCACAGGAAAAATGTCTAAGGCAACATGGAGGCTCTCAAAGTGAGGGGGTTCATAATATTCTTCAGAGATTTCCTCATATTTGAGGGTTCTTGTTTGAGAACCTCTGATACATGATGATAAATCTTCATTCTAATGGGAGAATATAGGTGAAAGGAAAATTAAAACAAAATATGGCCATGCTGCTGATTAAACTTATTAGAATTATTTAAAAGGTACTAAACTATTTAGGACTGTGTTATCAATAATTCATATTTAATAGTGTGGTCTTTTTATATCTACACTGGTATATTAATAATTCTATCACTAAGGTACATTCAAAACATATTTTTTTGATTTGTAATAGCCATAAAGATGTAGCATTATTGTTACCTGTCCTTGGCAGAATTTTTCACAAAAAATTATGGGATCCTATCAGTCTTAGGTTTGGCTATATAGTAATATCAACTAGAAATGTAGGTACTTATGAGAAGCAATACTAAGGAATATTTGGGGGAAAAAAAATTGAAAGGGAATTATAAGAGAAGCTAATGTTGCCATGAACTTATAGAAATGCTTTTCTGTTCTTCTTTTGCTTTAAAAATAAAACCAAAAATAAAAAGTTGAAAGTTAAAGATGAAACAGTCTTCTCTTCTCTTCTCTTTTTTCTTTTTTTTTTTTTTTTTTTTGAGACAGTCTGTCTGTCACCCAGGCTGGAGTGCAGTGGTGCTATCTTGGCTCCCTGCAGCCTCCGCCTCCTGGGTTTTAAGTGATTCTCCTGCCTCAGCCTCCCGGGTGCAGTGGCTCACGCCTGTAATCCCAGCACTTTGGGAGACCGAGGTGGGTGGATCACTTGAGGTCAGGAGTTCAAGACTAGCCTGCCCAACATGGTGAAACCCCGTCTCTACTAAAAATACAAAAATTAGCTGGATGTGGTGGCGGGCGCCTGTAATCCAGTCTTCTGTTTTCTAATGAAGTCAGGTAACAGGCTCATAGAAAGTGGAAAACATTGTAGAGTGTTAGGTTCTGGAATGTAGTTAATTAAATTAAATGTAAATACCACTGCAATGTGTATATCAAAAAAGTAGTAAATTATGACATCTTGGCCTCTAGGAAGCTTTTAAAGATGCTGTGATTCCCAGTAGAGCAGTCTTACTTTGATCTCCATTTCCTGCTGGAGGTCACTACATCTCTGACTCATGGAAAGGAAGCATCTAAACTAAGCTGCCCTCCTCCTCTGTGGTTCAGAGACCTTTCCTACGATGAGATTTAGGCACTTTTCATTTAAAAGTTTTCTACTTTTCATTTTTTGTTTTCTTTCCTGTAGCCTGAGCAAAGTGAACATGCTTACAAATATAACACATTAATAATTAAAGTTGGTGCCTTCTATATCCTTTACATATAAAGCAAATAAAAATGTAATATAGGCAATATCTATGTTGCCTAAATATAAACATAATGTAGATCACAAATGTCATATAAATAAAGATCTATATTCTTTGACAATATAAGACAGTTTAAGTGAATAAATTTGTAAGTGATTTGAGACTTTCTTTTTCTTTTTTTGAGACAGGGACTCGCTCTACAGGCTGGAGTGCAGTGGCGCAATCTTGGCTCATTGCAGTCTCCGCCTCCCTGGTTCAAGTGATACTCCTACCTCAGCCTTCTGAGTAGCTGGGATTATAGGCACGCGCCACCACGCCCAGCTAATTTTTGTATTTTCAGTAGAGATGGGGTCCAACCATGTTGGCCAGGCTGGTCTCAAACTCCTGGCCTGGAATGATCCGCCTGCCTCGGCCTCGCAAAGTGCTGGGATTACAGGTGTGAGCCGCTGCGCCTGGCAAGACTTTTCTTAAATTACATTTGAAAAGCTGTCATTGTATGAAAAATAAGCAAAACATCACTGAGCCGTGTTTAGGAAGCTGAGACAAAGTCAGCAGTGACTTTGGACTCTGCCAGTAATTCAAAGAGGCACTGTGAATTGCTAGAAACAACACTGAATAGGGGTTACAAGAACTAGTTCTTTGCCTGGCTCTGTCTTTAATCAGCTGTTAGACCGGGAGGACACCCCTACTCTCTCTAAGTCTTATACAGCTTGTCTATAAAAGAAAATTGTCACAGGTGATATGGAAGGACCTACTCAGCTTTGCAAATTTATGACTCTTTATCCAGAGAAAGTTTGTGTTTCTGTATAATGAATATACAAAACAGGTGTGTTCTTTTTATTTTGATACTTGGATTCCTTAAAACCTCAACTTTACACTATATTGGGTCTTTAATTTACAGATGTCTACTTACATCATGGGAGTTACTCTACCTCCCTGGATTCTAAAGTTAATAAAATTTCATCAGATAGCTATTAAATCTATTTAAATAACATACAGTCATGGGCATGTATATTTAAGGCTCAGACCATATCAGATACACAGATAATGTGCTCATTCGCTAGTCTAATCAGTGTTGGCTTTATGTGTATTTGGAGCGATAATATGCAGTCCCCTTAATGTTTCTTACTATTCTTTATATAAAATCATATATAATGAACATAAGAGTTCTAGTTTGCCCTAACAATATACATATTTAAAAATAAGTGTGATAAAAGCTTGTGGATTTCTCTCTGGTTAGATCCAAAGAGCTAACTTTCCTTCATTTGTAAGTATGGTTCCTTTCAACACTGAACATTCTGAGACCCGGTGTAAATAAAGACTTGGGCTCATGCCTTATACATTTGCAAACTACCAAGTCTCAGAATAAAGGCTGTTTATTCAAGAACAGATAGAGAGAAGCAGTGAAGATTGAATTGGTTGTATCTAGTTGGTGAAGAGGAACCCACAGGAAGTGCTGATGGAATGGTGATACAGCCGCCATGGCAGGTCATCACCCAGTGAATGCAGAGCTCTTTGTACTGCTATGTTCTCTGTGATACCCAATGAAGATCACTAAGCTGTCCTTTAAATCCAATGCAACCTTTTAAAGAGAGCCCAAGACTAGGAACAGTCGTATTATTTGGGGGAGATGCAGTGTTATTCTTAGGCATTATTTGAGAAGAAATAATTCTTAGGCATTATTTGAGAAGAAAATGCCTTGTGAAGGGTGGTATATACAGCCCAGCCACGATTGTAAACATAGCGTTACTCGGTAGACTGTGTTTCCTCAGGCCATACTGGTCCAGGTAAAGATCACCTGAACTTAGGATATTCTCACCTGAGTTCATGAACTAATGTGAAAAATTTAAAAATATCACACTTAAACATATTTTAAAGGGACCACATATTATCTCATGTTGCATATAATAAACGAAGACATGACATTTCTCATATTGCATACAATAAAAGGAGGCATGACATTTCACAGAGGGAATTTAAAAAATTATGATGAAAGAGAATGCTAACATATGAAATGCTAAAAAATTAACTTTTATCTAAGTGTAATTTATACCCAACAATAGGTATTCTTTATTTTTAAATGTAGCATACTTTTCAGGAATTCAGTTCTGAGACCGGCCAAAATAAATTGTTATGACAAAGAGATGACAAAGACTTGAGGTATCACACATTACTTTTTTCAGTGTAGCTATGCTGGGGAGAGTAATGAAAGAGAAGCTGCATATAAATCAAAGTCATCTGTGCTTGTGATACACATAAAGAATAATATACAGAGGAAGAAAATGTTTTTTTTCAAAGGATACCTGATTTACTGGATTCATTCTGTAGACTAAAGCATCTGAAATAGCCACCAAGAAGTGGATGAGGCCTTTCTTTAGATTTTCTGGTTGACATAATGAAAGAATTGTAGGAGGCACACAGTGACACAGTAATGAGTGTAGCTTTTACCATTTAGAAGAAGCTCTTGTACATGATCTTTTAGGTTGAGGGCCTCCGAGCCTGTCTAACCTGGTAGCATGTTAACACATGACACTAATTAAAGCATGTTGGAGAAGCAGGATGAAGAAAGAGCATATTAAATAAATTATAGGCTTTCGTTTAATTGTTTCACTACTTAAGGGCCTTCAATGGCTTGGTAAGTAATTCTTACTAGAAGATGATTTAGGGTTTATTTTAGAATTAAAAATTCTACAAAGTATTCTAACATCAATAATCAACGGAGTCTTTTGAAAAACAGCCCATCCACAATTGGAAACAGCATTACTGAGTAGATTGTGTTTCCTCAGGCCACGCCAGCCCAAATTGGGGTCACAGAGATGATCACAGTGTTCTCCATGGGCCCAACCCCTTTGAGTCTGCTTTTGGGATCTGTTCCCCCATCAGGTATATAAGTCTTCACCTACTGTTTTAAGTCTAGTCCTGTGGGTTTCCACACTTCACCCTTCCTGAGCCTGGCTGTTGACTGGCTACTGACTGGCTGCCACAGTCTGGCCATTCCCCACAGCTCCTAGGATTGGAGCTCCCAAGTTTTCCAATATTCTCTGGGCTGAGAAAATTCCCCCACCCTTACCTGGGTTCTACCCTATTCCAGGCTCCCAACCTTACCCAGGGTCTAGTGTTAAGCCCAGGAAATGGAGGTGGGAAGGAATACTTACTATTGGTCAAGACACAGTCTATTCAGAATTTTTTTTCCCCTTTGAAAGCACTCTATTCTCCTCAATTCACATGTGTCTACCTAGTCTATTTCTTACCTTTGGGAGAACTCTTTGTCCTCAAACTTCATAGTATCTCACAAAAATTTACTCACCTCAGGTATTTGTGTTTTCAGAAATGCTTAACTGAGACCCAAAATAATGAAACCCTCTTTCAGAATTTTTTTTTTTCTCTTTACGATTTTTGTAACTTATATAATATAGGTTAGTGGTATAGAAGCAACCTTTGAATTATTATTATTAAAAAAGAGAAAAATAAAATAAGACAGCTCACGTCTTCACTTAAAGCCCTTGGATTACATTTTTTTTGTTAGTTTTATTAATTTAACTGTTGTTCTTAGCAATTATATTAGGAAAAAGATTGAATTGAGAAATGTACAGATTACAGAAGATGTGTCAATCTGACTCAAATGCAGCATAGCAAGTAAAGGAATTGGGTATTGTCTTTTCATGACCTAAAATGCCTCTCACTTGCTACAGAACAACTTGCAAGGCAGGAGTTCTAATGTTTGACAGATAACAAATAACCAATAAACCCAGGACCAGATGGGAGCCATTCTGGACTTATATAAAAGCTGACTCTAAGAAGGGAGGCTTTTTAATAGCCAAGCTCTATCAATTGTTTGTGACACCCAAGGCAGGTGTGTCTTAATGTCAAACGGGGATAATTCTTTTAATTTAAGCATTTTCATATATGATGAAATTTAGTGTCTATAACTACAGAAATGTCACAAGAGGAAAAGATAAAATGCACACTCAGAAATAAATCTAACCAGTACATTCGGTCACAACTAAATTGTGTGGGAATGATTGGTCGTTATGCTTTTGGGTGCCTAGCAAGTATTGAGTGCCAAAAATTAACAGAAGCTACCATTAAAATTTGGATGAAATATTTCTGACAAAGAGTTTTAAACAAAGGGGACTTTATCAACTTTGTAGTTTGCAATGTTTTGTTTGGAACAAGCCCCATTCACTTTCTACTCATGTTTCTACCACTCTCCCATTTTAATACATGATTCTTTAACCAGTGAAACTCGCATGCTTTTGTTAGTAAGTTCTCTAAATGGTCAGATAGTTGGTGATGGCAGCCTAGGTTCTTTGCCAATGGAAAAGGGCTTTGGATTTGGGAGGCCGAGCCAGGTGGATCACCTGAGATCAGGGGTTCATGACCAGCCTAGCCAACACGGTGAAACCCCATCTGTACTAAAAATACAAAAATTAGCCAGGCATGGTGGCAGACACCTGTAATACCAGCTAATTGGGAGGCTTAAGCAGGAGAATCGCTTGAAACTGGTATGCGGAGGTTGCAGTGAGCTGAGTTTGTGCCACTGCATTCTAGCTTGGGCAACAGAACAAGACTCCATCTCAAGGGAAAAATAGAAAAGAAAAGGACTTTGGAGAGGTCATTTTAAGATTGAGCCCTAGGCCAGGCGCAGTGGCTCACGCCTGTAATCCCAGCACTTTGGGAGGCCGAGGAAGGTGGATCACGAGGTCAGGAGATCAAGACCATCCTGGCTAACATGGTGAAACCCCATCTCTACTGAAAAAAAACAAAACAAAATAAAAAAAATAGGCCAGGCGTGGTGGCGGGCACCTGTAGTCCCAGCTATTCGGGAGGCTGAGGCAGGAGAATGGCGTGAACCTGGGAGGCGGGGCTTGCAATGAGCCAAGATTGTACGACTACACTCAAACCTGGGCAACAGAGCGAGACTCCATCTCAAAAAAAAAAAAAAAAAAAAAAAAAAAAGATTGAGCCCTAAATAGCCACTTGTGAAGAAGGTGTCTCATGCAGTCTTCTGGGCATTGATTCATTGATTTTATTGGAGAGGATTCTCTTGGTTGGGAAACCAGTCATACTGAGCTGTTGTCACTTGAAGAAGAGATCAAGATAGGCATGAGAGCAAGTAGGGACAGCTGCCCTCAAATGTTCACTTAAATATCCACCATGCTCAGGATCTTAATATTGACAAAATTCATCAGAATCAGTCATGAGAGTGTGATAAGACATCTTTCAATTCTAGACAGAAGTATTTTGGGGTAGTTTCTCATGGCTACAGGTGATGCCATAATTTATTGGTAATAATTGGTCTTTAAAGCATTTGAAAATATTCAGTGGTTTTATCACATTGATTTTAAATACTTTTATTGCCTTATTAAACTATGCTTTTTATTTTAGATATATCTTTTGTGTTAATGTTTTAACGTTTTTTGAAGGCATGAGTCCTACTGGGTTTTCAGTTTGTGTTCAGTATCTTAAGTCTTTAGGGCCCAAGGAGAGACATTGTAGGTCATGGAAGGGATAGTGTCCATTTCTGGGTTTTTTTTGTTTTGTTTTTTTTTTCTGCTATGCTCTTTTCTCTTAAATGATGAGGTTGTAGCCTGAAATGGACCTTTTTTTCTGTGAGAAACAGAGCTTATGCCAGAGCAGGATGGATATTTATAAGCATCTATAACCCTTACAGTTGGATCTGACTCAGGTTACAGACAGGGCACAGTACAATATGGAGACCAGTGTGTCATCAGTTGCAACCTGGTGCTTTGTTTCTGTTTCAAGCACTAACCACATCCTGAGTATCAGCTAGGGTCCTGGATACTGGCCCAGCGTTGAGTCCATCTTGATGATGATTCCTATTCTGACCCCCCATGGTTATTCTATTTTATAGGTGAGAGAATGTCACCTATTAATGGGCAGAGGCAAGGTTTGTGTCCAGATTTTCTGTTACCTCTGGTCTAGTATTTCTATTTTGCTCAGACTTGTCACGTGACACTTGTGTATCTCTTGAAGCAAGATAGCTGTGAAAATAACACTACCACCACTACCTCCACCACCATCAGCCAAAACAAACCTCTGCTGTAGTATTGGGGTCTGAATACTACAGATCCCAGGAAACCTGGGCCAAGAAACCTGATTTAGTTTTTAGTCCATCTGTTTTGATGTTTACCACGAGAGTTCATTTCTCTACTAATGTTTTATCCAGTTGGGAAGGTCTTATCCTTTTAGAACTCTTAAGAAATTTCTAGCTTCCAATAAACAGTTACTCAGCAAAGGACATTTGTCTATCACTTATTTTCCTGTTCATTTAAGCACCTTGCCTCCTTCTCCAGCAATGTCCCAGACTATTCCAATCTGTAGTGGCTTCTTTATTATCTATACCAGGGTTGGCAAACTTTTTTGGCAAAGAGCTAGGTAGTAAATATTTTCAAATTTATGGACCATATGGTCTGCTTCAGTTACTCACATCCTGCCATTGTAGTGTGAGAAGAGCAGGAAACAGCCACAGAGAACATGTAAATGAACAGGTGTGGCTGTATTAGGACAAAACTTTATATACAAAATAGACAGTGGCCTGGATTTAACTCTGGCAGTAGTTTGCTGATCCCTGTTTGATACTAAAATAATTTATTCATCCATGTCTCTGGGTTATCTCTTATATGACTGTCTTTTTTTCTTTCTTTCTTTCTTTTTTTTTTTTTTTTTGAGATGGAGTTTCACTCTTGTTACCCAGGCTGGAGTGGTGCAATGGCGCGATCTTGGCTCACTGCAACCTCCATCTCCCAGGTTCAAGCGATTCTTCTGCCTCAGTCTCCCAAGTAGCTGGGATTACAGGCATCTGCTACCATGCCCGACTAATTTTTTGTATTTTTTGTATTTTTTTTTTTTTTTTAGTAGAGTTGGGGTTTCATTGTGTTGGCCAGGCTGGTCTTGAACTCCTGACCTCAGGTGATCCACCCGCCTCGGCCTCCCAAAGTGCTGGGATTACAGGCGTGAGTATGTTTTCTTTTGTACATAAAGACTTTATACAAATGCTCTTCCTAGTATTTGCTACTTATTTTTGCATTAGTTCAAATTCTTTGTCCTGTCATCCCAAAACCTGCTCTGAGTTATGAGTACTGGGATTTGAAGTGTGCTGTGATTTAACCAGCGTTGGTTGAGCCAAGAGGCAAGGTATTTTTTTCTAATTAATCTCTTAGCTTTAGACTGGAACTTTTTGGAGACCAGGATGCTTGCATTTGACTTGAAAAGGGAAGATCCTCCCACATAGAAGGGACAATTTTTGTGATATCATCGAATAGGAAATTTGTACTTTTCTGAAACGTATGTCTATGGTGATTGTAGGTACCCTTTAGTGAGTGATTGATTATATTACTTTTGTGTCCTGGCGATCTCTTCCCTGTCTTTGAGAGATTGGTAAGAAACTAACATGGCGCAGGCTTATCTTTGAAATAGATACCACATAGGCAGCAGCTTGGAAAGAACATGAATTTCTATATACACCTTCACAGACAAGTGAAACGCTAAATCTATGGTTTTCGATGGATGAAGAAAACCATTTCTGGCTAAGGAGGAGTCAGAAGTCAATCTCCCTTTTCTCTTAAGTGAAGGCACTTCATGAAAAAAGGAGAAACTTGCAGAAAAAAGTAGGAAGTAAGTGAATTCTGCATTTTTCAGTTGCTTCATATTAATATTCTCCCTTCACATGATCTTTGTCATATATGTGGGTTTTAGTCATTATGTATGTGTTCTTGGAAAGGAAAGGTGAAGGTGTTTTGGTTGGCTGTTTCTGCAGCATCTGTTCACTGGGAATCTGCAAGGTGCTTTCGAAAGGACAGAGGAGAACAAAGGCTAGTTCACATCTTCAGCATGTTTTCTGTGGGTCAGGACAAGACTTAGAGGAAAGTGAGAAGAATCCTCAGTTACTTGTCCTTTTCACCAGGACTGATTGACATCGGAAGAGCCAAATGGTGGAAGAGAGCTTAAAAAGATTAGCCAGTTTGATGTTCACATTGTATGCTATAAATACATGTAATTACTATTGGTCAATTAAATATAAAATACACTTTTTTAAAAAAAGATTAACCAAATACATTCACAATGCTTGGTCAGTGACTGATGTCAACCTAGCAATTTTCAAGCCTCTCTGTAGCACTTAATGTTTTCAGAATGCTTTGCAATCAGACTTATTAGTCTCCCTTCACAGCTACCACGTGAAGCTAATTGATAGGCCTCTCCATTTTAGCATTGAGGACAAGTGACTTGCTGAGGGTCAGGCAATGAGTGGTTTATGGAGCTCATTAGTCTCTGGGTTATTTCTCTCTTGAGTTAGCAAAAATGCTTTTCATTTTTTTTTTTTAAAGACATCTCTAACCAGCCTTGGGGAACTTACTACTGGTTAACCAGATTGTTTTTCAGGATAATACTATTGCAAAAATTCTAGTTTTTAAGTTTCTTTTAAAATTTTGCTTTTCCTAACACTTTACAGTGTCACTCGTCAGAACTTTTCTGTTAACTTTTCAGAAAGTTTTGGCTGTATGTGTTAAGGGTTACCTTTACCTGGGTAATGCCCTCAAAATTTTTGCCATTTTCTTCCGATCACCCAGAGACTTTAGAAAAAAATAGACTGTGTTAAGCAAGAAGCCTTAGTTTGTGACAATAGTTGTGGTCAAAGTTTGTATGGAGAGATGAGATGAAACCATTTTTTATTCCAGTTACTTCTGCTCTCTATTATCCCCAGAATCTCTTATAGGCTAAACAGAAGCAGTGACCTCACTATTTGGAATGAGAAAGGTTAACATTTATTGTTGGTTTGGTACAGGAATATTTATTCAGTGGTAGATAATTAGTGGGCTTCCACTGCTTTTCTTAGCACAAGCAAAACATCCCTTAAAAATAGGGAGTAGAATTTCTGTAGGTCATGGAAGGCTGATGGCTTGCATTGGCCGTTCGTTTAATCTTTCACCCCTTGAGTGTTTTTTGAGCATCTCTTATGTACAGATACTGTTTGAGAATACAGTCTTGAATAAGACAGGTAAGGCCTCTGTCTCATGCAGCTTATATTTTAGTAGCTAGATTATTATCTTTAAAACCATAAATATATAATACATTACCCAAAAGAGGTAATCACTATGAAGAAAACAAAAGCAGGGCATAGAATAAGAGAGTGACTAGAGTAGGAGAATATTTAGGAAAGGCCTTTCATCTGAGGAGACTTGAATAAAGGAAGTATGGCATGGAAAATAATATTTCTGGAAGTGGGAACAGCAAGGATAGAAGCCTTAATTAGGAATCAGCTAGACACAAGTTCAGAAACAGGGACAAGGCCAATGTGGCTGGAACAGAGTGGGTAAAATGGAGAATAAAAGGAGATGAAGTTGGAGAAACAGAAAGACCCTGTGTGCCCTGTTGACCGAGCTCAAGCGTGTGGATTTGGATATGAGTTGACGGAAGGCTAAATTGGAGGATTTGGGCAGGGATGTGATATCATCAATTCACGTTTTTGAAGGATCACCCTCCATGTTGGGTAAAGACTAGACTAAAGAAGGTAGAGACAGGGAGAGGGGTCATTGGTACACTCATTAGGGAGCTAGCTTGGTAGTCTAAGAGAGCTGACAGTGGCTTGAACTCAGTGGTGAGGAGGGGTTAGACTCACAGGGTGTTTTTAAGTAGAGCTAAGAGTGCTTAATGACAGATGGGATGTGGACTGTAAAGGAAAGGGACTGCATGTGGCTTCACAGGTTGGGTACTGACAGCCCCAGAAGGAACAATTCACTGAGACTATGCAGTGAATGGCAGCCCAGGGATGATACGAGTGTCAACCCTGGGAAGAATTGAGGATGACTCCTTGCATTTTGATCTCAGCAATCATATGATTGGTGGTGCTGTTTACTGAGATAGGCAAGACTGGGAGGAACAGGTTAGGAGGTGCAGGGGAATCAAGTTCTATTTTGGACATAGTCAATTTGCGGTGTTTTACATCAACAAGGAGATGTCACATAGAGTTGGATGTGTACATCTCAAACTCAGGTGAGCTATCAGAGCTGGAGATAAAAAACTGGGAAGAACGAAACATATATATATATAAACTATGGGACTGAATTCCCATTCTTGTCAATGAATGTTGAGGAAAAAAAGAGAAGAGGTTTGTGGACTGTATCCTGGACACCCCAAGATTTAAAGAGAGGAGCCAAATGTGGACTGCAAAGAGAGACCCAATTAGCTTTTTTTTTTCTTTTCTTTTCTTTTCTTTTTAAGATGAAGTCTCACTCTGCCACCCAGGCTGGAGTGCAGTGGTGTGATCTCAGCTCACTGCAACCTCCGCAACCCAGGTTCAAGTGATTCTCCTTCCTCAGCCTCCCAAATAGCTGGGATTACAGGCCTGTGCCACCACACCCGGCTAATTTGTGTATTTTTTTTAGTGGAGACTAGGTTTTGCCATGTTGTCCAGGCTGGTCTCGAACTCCTGACTTCAGGTGATCTGTCCCCTGGGCCTCCCAAAGTGCTTACTTTGGGATTACAGGTGTGAGCCACTGCTCCCAGTCCCATTTAGATTTTTTAGTCTCCCAGGGGTGCAGATGATTTAGGAACTTACTTCAATGGACTGACTCTGCAAAGATGTTTTATATTTTGTTTTAACTCTGTGTGCCTTAGACTTATCCTTTTGAATATGATTCAGTTAAATGAGTGTATATATAGTTTGAATAAAAAAATCTTGTTTTCCATCGTAATTTTTTTTTTTGTAAGAAGGTAGGGCACAGATAAACATATATTTAAAATATCTTTATTTTCTTCCTTCCTAGTAAGAACTGGTTTGTGACAATAAGAGCTCATGCTTCCATGATGCTTCCTTTTGTGCTTTGATGATGGTCTCACTGATGGTGGATTTCATTTTTTCCTGCCAGAGATTTTACTACTACTAAGTATGCAGAGGCCACGCTGCCCAGATTCATTTTGGCTACTCTCGTTTTTGTAAACATTTAAGCATAAGATCATTGCTAATGCTCCATGATAGATCTTTCAGCAGGTGGCATGGGTGGACCTACAGCCTAATGGGTAGCTGTGCTTGTTTGTATTATTGTATGTATCCTAGAGAGGTAGCTGTCCTTGTAAGAAACTGACTCTTCTTGCTTCTCTATTAGCATCTTTCTTGTCTTGACCTTCCTATTTTGCATGGGAGCTTCACATACTAGAAGATTCATCGAAGAACTTAAGACCCTTCTTTTTGCCAAAGCTAGGGCAGCAAACACTACCTCACAGTGGAATATTTCTTAGTCAAACCAGCAAAGATTTATTTTAAGTCACTGTTTAGTTCCTGGGGCTCTAGCTCAGTGCATGTGTTCCACTGGGCCCTGATAGCATGCTGAGGTGTTTAACACAATTATTAATTGGCTCTGGTCTGCAAGTCAGATGCAATGTTAATTAGCATTACTTCTTTGCCATTGCATCCATACTGGCAATTCAGTTCCATGCCCTTACACTCTCTGTCCTACTTGTGCTTTCCTTTTCTCCCTTTTAAAAAATAAGCCCTACACCTGAAAGTATTCAGATATGTTCTCAACAGCAATACCATCACCTTTTACTCTTTAATACCAGCCTGATTGAAAAGGAATTTAGAAGTATCAGTCTTTTTCTGTAGGAATTTCAGTGTTTCTCACTGGGAGTTCTATAGTTAATAAAAGTCAAGTATTAAGCACATAGACTCATTGCCTAGAAGCAGTTGCCTATGTTTCCTAGGTATTGTTTAACAGCCTCTTTTTTCTTTTTTTCAACCAGGCCTTCATTGTTATTCTTTGTCTGCTGTCACTCTGGCTGCAGAGACACTAGGTGTTTGCTGTCTTAGCCCTTTCAAAAGATATTAATTCTTTTCTTCCTGGGGTTTGCCCTTTGTAATTTTTGTAAAAAGGCATCCTGCTAACCTTCTGTAATTACTTTTATTTCATTTTATTTTTTCTGGGAACTATATTTCTGTATCTGTAAGTTTCACCTGGAGGAACAGGTATTTCAAAATTACTTTCTTTTTCTTCCAATAACATTTTGTTGTTTGCAGAGATATTTTCATTAGTGATGCAGTGAGCACTGGATGAAGTTAAAATCATTTAAAATTTAAATGTTTTGCAAACTCTCTTATTTCACATGTCAGAAGAAAACCTTTTGGAGGGTATTTGTGACAAAGAATGCTTCAGGGCTTTGCATTATTAATCACCTCTTTGATCTTGATTTTAAAAATCTGATGAAGGAGCTGGGTCTATTACTTCCCCCAGTATTTTCTATCCTGGTTAATAGCATGACCGTTTAGTACCTAACCAGAAAGCTGATAGTCATCCTGGATAACTCCTTCAACCTCGCTGCCTACATTCAAATAGACATTAAAGCTCATAGGGTCTTGCCCTCTAATCCATCAATATTGTCCTTTTAATTTCTTCTGCTATTTTGCAGTGTAGGCAATAAGTAATATTTTTTCCCTTCAAATTCTTTGTTGATCTCCTAGTTGGGATTTCCTCTCAGCTAGTCTGGCCCCTCCCAAATCATTCTCCACACTACTACCAGATCAATCTGTCCACCACCAATCAGTTCCTGTTACATCTGTGGCTCCACACAGAATAAATTTCAGATCCTTCTTACGGCATGGGAGATTTCCCATGCAACTCCTGCATGTCATGCCATACTCAGCTCTTGCTACTCTGGGCCTCACATCCTGTGCTCACATCCTTCAACTGCAGGCAGATAGAACTAGTTTTCTTTTCCTGAACATGTCAGCAACCTAAGACTTTAGGTTCTCTGAATTGAAGCTGCTTACCACATCCACTGTGACTCCACAGACATCATTCTCAGCCATTATTTGGCATAATAAATGAGGGGTGTGTGAATTAATATTACTTTCATTTGTTTTTTAGGATAGATACCCACATTTTATGTAATGGTTGCAGCCACAGTTATGTACCTAGAGTGGAGAAGGTCAAATGAGCACAGAGCTGATGTTAATCTGGTGTGTAGTAGTTCATCTGTATCAGTTATTAATATTTACATGCTTCTAATCCAATTCCTTTGAAGGCTGCTGAGCCATTCCAACCAACCTGACCCTCCCTAGGATCATATGGATCTCTCTGCAACCCAGGAGCTAAAGAATGAGTGCATAGACTAGAAGGAGACTTCTGGGACCCAAAGAAAGAAAAATCACTCTGGGGTATAAATTACTGAAAACATTACCAGGCCCACAGTTAGTATCTT
Source organism: Macaca fascicularis (assembly GCF_037993035.2). NCBI lineage: Eukaryota > Metazoa > Chordata > Mammalia > Primates > Cercopithecidae > Macaca > Macaca fascicularis. Next base: position 65,479,778 of record NC_088387.1, on the reverse strand, counting down.
TAAAAAAACTTTTTTTACATTGATAGATAAAATTATGTCTTTACTGTGTACAACATGGTGTTTTAAAGTATATACACATTGTGGAATGACTGAATACAGCTAATTAATGTATACATCACTTCACATAGTTATTTTTGGGTGAGAACACTTTACATCCACTTTCTTAGCATTTTTCAAGAATGCAATATATTATTAACTTTAGTCACCATGCTGTACAGTAGATCGCTTGAAATTATTCCTCCTGTCTAACTGAAATGTTGTATCCTTTGATATTTCCTTCTCCTTCCCAATCCTCCCAACTCCTTTCTCTAAGTAGAAATCAACTTTTGTTAGATTTCGTATATGAGTACAATCATGCAATATTTATCTTTCTGTGCCTGACTTATTTCATTTAGCATAATGTCCTCCAGGTTCATCCATGTTGTGACAAGTGACAGGATTTCCTTCGTTTTTTAGGCTGAATAGTATTCTGTCATATATAGATAGCACATTTTCTCTATTCATCCATTCACAGACACTTAGGTTGTTTCCGTATCTTGGCTGTTATGACTAATGCTGCACTTAACATGGGAGTGCAGAGATCTCTTTGACACACTGATTTTGTTTAATGTTAATGTATACCCAGTAGTGGGATTGTTGAATCATATGGTAGTCCTACTTGTAATTTTTTGAAAAACTGTTTTCATACTGTTTTCCATAATAGCTATACTTATTTACATTCCCACCAGCAGTGTGCAAGGGTTCCCCTCTCTCCATATTCTTGCCAAGATATCTTTTGTCTTTTTGATAATAGTTATTTTAAAAGGCATGTGATGATACCTCATTGTGGTTTTAATTTGCATTTTTTTCTTGATTAGAGAATTTTCTGAATTTTTGCATATATCCCTTTGCTATTTTTATGTCTTCTTTTAAAGAAATGTCTATTCAGGTCCTTTGATCATTTTTCAATTGGGTTGTTTCCTTGCTATTGAGATGTTTGAGTTATTTCTATATTTTGGATGTTCACCTAGCATTTTAGGAGCTCAGATTAGCCAATTTTAGTAATCTTTTAATGGACAGCACTTAAGGTAGTCCTAACGTGGTAGGAGCTTAATGATTGAGAGCTGTTATGTCAAAAACACGCCCTTAAGAAGTCCTCTGCCCGCCGAGGAGTCTGTACATAGGCTACAATCCTTCACCACATGTGATGGAGAGAGTAGTTGCCTCCCCGGTCCAGATTTCTCCTTCTTATTTCTTTTATCTTTTACAATTTAATCTCCCTTTTATCTTTTTATCTATTTAATCTTTTGCGATTATCTTATAATGCTCTCATTGGCACTGAGATGTTTCATGTGTCAAGGCCCCCACTTCTATTTGCTGGCAATTTTATTCTTTCCTAATGTGACTGCTTCAAGTTAAGTGCAGAATCTTTGCCCAGCAAATTGTTAAGGAGGCTTTATGATCTTCTATAACTTCCACAGAGCCCCTTCTGCCGATTGTATTCTCTATGTGGGATTGGTGTCACGATTTTCTAGGTACTGTAGCATACTATATGTCTCTATCTCAAGAACTCTTTTCTTTGGACCACTGCCCTGTGGCTGCCCACAGCGTATCCTCTTTCTGCTAGTGTTGTTACAGTAGGATGATATGGGTATTTTCAATTCTGTTTCTTTTGTTAGAGTAATTTCTTATTTGGGGGTGGAAACGTGGCCACCTTTATACTTAGACCACTTGAGCACTGAAGCTTAAGGAGTTTCCTTCTAAATCCTTTCAAGCTCCAAATCCTGTGGGCAACATGTCCTCATATGCAAAATCTGCTATAGAGCTGTCACCAGAAATTTTGCTTTGCAGTTTCCCAACATAGTTCTCTTTCTCTAAATCAGGGTTTCTCAACCTCAGCTATAGTGACATTTTGGGCTAGACAATCCTTTCTTTGTGAGGGGACTGTCCTGTGCATTTTAAGATATTTAGCAACATCCTTGGCCTCTACCCACTAAATGCCAGTAGAAACTGCATAGTTTTGACAAGTAAAAATGTCTGCAGGCATTTTTGCCAAATGTTTTCTCTTGGGGGCCAAATCACCCCCGCCCCTGTTGAGAACTGACACTCTCAATAATAAACATGTGGACATAAATTGACAAGTTATAAAATATGTTGACAAGCAAAGCAAAAACATTCATGATAAGGACAGCAAATGCTGATAGAGCACTTATGTGGGCCAGACACTGTTTTAAGAGCTCTTTCCATGTAAGTTTCCAAACCCATAGAGTGACTGTACCATTTTACCATTATTATTTACACTTTATAGATGAGGAAACTAAGGCATGGAAAGGTCATATAGCTTGTCCAAAGTCATGCAGCTCGTGTCAGATCAAGAATTTAAACTCAGGCACTGCGACCCTGGAGTCTATGATTTGAACTCACTGTGTTTCTCTTTCAACAACAATTTGTTGGAATAGGTATCTATATGCCATTGCATGCAATATCACCTCTGATAGTTACTAAGTTAATGTTTATTAAGTGAATAAATGAATGACTATACATCCAGGGAATTACTTATTATTTTAAATCAGCATTGAATAGATTCTTTAGTTAATTTAAATGAAAAATGCACTTTTCTTTGGACATAACCAACTAAATATTATCATTAGAGTAAGGCAAGAGGATCTTAGCATTTCTAAGCCTATGCACAAGAATCTCTTGGAAAGGGTTTGCTAAGGTGACCTTTAAAGTCTCTTCTAATCAGAGCTTCTATTTATGTGCTAGAACAGTTTTACAATATGTCAGAATGAAGATTGGCCAAACTGAACAAAATATTATTTCCCTGATTAGATTGAGCAAAGCATCTGCCTTGCCCTGTAATAACTGAAAACTGAATTTATCCTCCCCCTTAAACTAGGCATACACACTGATGAGGTATTAAGCATTGTATGATAGTTTAACCAAGTTCAGGAGTTATAAAAAATTAAGCATCTTTAAGTAACAGGAAACCACTTTAGCTGATCAATCTTCAGGCTTCCATAGTTGGCCTTCTATAGTGAATGAGAGGGCTGGGCTCTCAAATTTGTTATAAGTGCATTACATCTGATTTATATCAAAGTGAGAAACTATTTTATGTAACACTACAATATTACTCTATTGAATGTGATTTTTAGTCAATTGGAAAAATTTATATAGTGCATATATATTTTTATGTATACACATACATATGTACATATATGTATATGTATATGTTCAATAAGAAACCCAGTATATTTGTTTTCTATTTTTCTGGCATGCAAACAAAACTTTTTCTTAAGAAGCATTTTCATTAAATTAAAAAATTTCCTTGACTTCATTACTAGTGAAAACAATTTAAAGGATTTCTCTAGGAGCTTTATTTTTTAGGTGATTTTCCCTATTGCAGAGATCACACATCAAATTCTGAGTGATCATCATTTTGTGATTCATGTATTTTAGATAACATATAATATTGGACATTTCTTAGTGTTTTTTATTATTTCTATGAGGAACAGTAACACTTAATTCATGCAAATTTGAGAAAAGAAACATGACTGTAAAAAAATTAAATGGTCTTTTTTTTTGCAAAATTGGTTTTTGTTTCCTTCATTTCCATATATAACTCATTGTGAGCAATAAGGGAAAGATAAGCTATAGTGCCTTAGAGAACCTTGTGCATCTTTAAAGAAATAGATGAGAACTATTTGTTATTAGAATGGTCATAGTTTGAAGAGAAAATGTTGCAGATGTTGTTGTTGAAAACTTCATGTTGATTTCATGTTTAAGTACAGAGAATTTTATACCCTGTTGAAGTTTGAAGAACTAACCAGAATCTGACCCTGAAAGTCCTGAGGACTAAAGATTCTGACTCATACTAAACCCATGCAAATGCCCATATGTGAATTCATTTGCCCATCTTTATGCCTTTCAAAGTCAGTAAGGTAAAAGTCTTCAAGTCAGGCTGACTTCTTCTTCTTCTTAGCTTAAAACATAGGTCACTTTATACTTTCTTTATTACTGAGGTTTCCAACAAACAGTTCTTGGGGACTTTTTCTATTCATCGTTCAAGAGGAACATTTATGTGTGTCTGAAGTTTGCTGAGATGCCTGGTGAGTCAGAAGTACAGTTTGGATTTCCCTCTTTTTCTTCCTTTCAGTACTTGATTTTCACTTTTCCCTCCTCCTCACAAATTTTCATTTTCTGAAAAACCCTACACTATTACCTCTATAGAAGTTTCCAGAGTTTTCAAGGAATAAAAACTATTGACTATAGTACAGTTATAGTGAAACTTAAAGAGACTCAGTGATTCATAATTCTTCATATTGTTTTATGATTTCTATCAGTACTTACCACAGAGTAAGTAATCTATAATTTACTTCCCACACAATGTGAGTGTTAAGGTCACTCAGGAATTCTTTTTCACAAACTTGGAAGTTTAGAAAACTACAGAAAACAAAACTAAGCAAAACAGAATTCTTCAGAAAATAGGAAGTGACAGTCTTAACACTGTTTGGAATTGTTCTTCCAATTAGTGACCGGAATCTGAGTTCCACCATTTTTGAGCCCCAAAGTTGCCAGAAACAAGTTTAATGACTGAATTACTGAAGGCTTCTTATGTTTTATGAATCCGTCCTCAGAAAACACCATGTTTGGCAATTGTAGGCCTGGCGAAACACTAAGCCTTCATTAGTCTATAAATACCATTTTGATGTAGTTATTAAGTCAAAGATGATGGCTGGCCCAGAACACATTTTTCTGTATACCTACATAAAAAAAACTATATGCCGACCTGGGAAGAAAGTTAATTAATCCTGGTTCTAAAAGAGTACTTTTTCCTTTAAAATGGTTATATCGTCAGTTTATTCTTCCACAAAGATCTGGACCCTGTTTATTGTCCCCGTTATGAAATTAATAATACTATAAAATACATATTTAATGTGTTTTAAAGGAACATTTTACAATACTTAAAGTATAGCTATTGTTTTATGTAGTATCTACTTTCTGAAAGTTGGAAATGATCGTGAATTCTTGACATAGCAGCTAAATGGTGCTCTTGCCAGCTGGCTTCCAAGCGGTCATAGATCCTACCTTAGATTTCATGGGTATGATGATAAACTTTGTTACAATGGAGAGGCATTGGGATTTAGCCTTGCTATACATTAAGAAAGAATGAAAGTAGAATTCCTATATGTTTTACTCAGTTGTTAAATCCAAAAAAGGATAAGATCTGAGAGGTGCATGTTACAGAAATAATCAAATTCAGATACTAGATCTCCTTACTTGTAAAAATAACTATAAAATTTGCATTACTCATTAATGATCATCTGAGAAATAGAACTATGCAGATTGGGGTGGGAGGTGAGTATTAAGCTGTGAACCATATTATAAATTTTTGGAGATAATTCTTTTGATGATGGAAACAAATAAGACGCTACACATGGAATAATTATCAAAAGAGCAATGTTCAAATTAATGTTGCTATGATGAAATTAACATTATGACCCAAGTGCAGATATATAATTGCCTCTGTTATATGTGAGAAATAGAGTATGTGTGACTTATTTGATAGGTAACTGGTGCCAATTTAATAGGTTCAGAAAAGAGTTTTGTGAGTACCAACTACTGGTCATTATTTCTTCTCTTTCTTACTTCACTTAAGACCATTGTGCCTTTTCTTTCTTCAACCTCCAAAAGTTAGAGAAGAGTGAAAATTGGACCAATACTATTCAGATATAGAGCACTAACTTCAAAAAAAATGAATTGATGAGAACTAAAATTTTATGTCCTTATTTTCAGTCTTCTAAAGTCAACCTCAACATTTAGGCACAATAATTTAAATTATTAAAATTAAAATCCACAAAATGGTGCCAAAATTATTAAAATTATTTTCTTATTCCATGGGACATAATATTCTTAGTTATAGGTCTTAGTGAAAGTTGGCAGGAGAGGAAATCATGTTCCAATAAGTTCATTTTGTTTCTGATCATTTAATAGGATTATATAGTTTGGTGATGGAAAAAGCTAAAATTAAGGACCTTTTTCTTTTCATTTCAATTATGTGATGGCTCTAGTTCTAATAAATACAAAAAAATTTTAGTTAACTTATTAATAGAAAGTTTGATAATTATGTAGATTTTCTATGTAAAATACTTATTTTAATGCAGTGATGACCTCTTAGCTGATTATATACTCTTCAATATGCAGAAATTTTGTTAAAAATTTGGTGCAGTTTCAATTTTCTGAGTATTATTGAATATGTATACCCAAATTGCACTTCTTAACAAAAGGGCATAGTGCTGCCAACTGTATTTCAAATAACTTTTGTTAAGTTCTGAAGTTATGTAGTTTATTTCTATATAATATCCAGGTAAGACATAGTATTATTTTATGCTGGTAAAACCCATAAAATAAAGTTGTTTAAGTACCTTCAAGTTTTTTCTGTAATTTTGACTTTATCATCTACTTTTTGATAGAATTGATAATGTAGTTATATGTTTACCAGAAACTTAAATCAGGATTAGGTCTAATATATAGGACTTTAGATTGTTTTTATTTTGATTTTTTCCCTAGCTACAGGTGCATGTTACAGCTTGCCATTGTGGTCATTGTGGTTCATCTCATTAAGCTTCATGTTCTATCTGCTTTCTTGAGACTTGGGAAACAGTATTTTTCTGAGTGATTGTACCATATTGTTCCAAATATAAGGCCAGCCAGAATAGAAGGCAACCTCCAACTAGAAACAGCTCAAATATGGAGAAAGGCTGGGGGCCCAGAGCCCGGCGGGTCTTGCAGTGGTGGCAAGGGTGCCGAGGAATAGGACGATGCCTGCCCACTCTCCCGGTGAGTGAAGATGAGTCAGCTGGATGCATTTGCTTGTGCATAACCAGATGACTTCTGTTGCTAGAGAAAAAGTTATACTGGGGGGTAGAAAACAAGTTCATACACATGAAAGAAAGTTGTATGTCTAAGTCTGGGGAGGGAGGATGGGAGTAGAATTTTTCACCTCCTAAACAATTTTCTTGTTTTTTCCCCCCACATGTGGGGGTGAAAGTGGAGCAACCCCATGCAGGAGAGAAGAACAAAGGTACCCTGGACATTTCATGATAAAAGGAGTTTAGGTCAGTGGTCCTGAAAATCATATGCCTCTAGACAAGCTCAGAAAAGTACTCCTTTGCCCTTTAAAATTGTCTACTGACAGAGGTGATGCATGCACTGTGTGTTCATATGTAGCTTGAAAACAAGCCACTCAATCTGGAAATCACATTTCCAGTTTTAGTAAGATTTTTCTCTTTTTAAATTCCCTGTTTGGCTCAGTAGCATATATTTTTAAATAGTTCAGTGAAATTATATTAGTCAACTGAGAGTATATGTAAATTGAACCCTCATAATTCTCCCAATATTGGTCTGATTCCACTAAGTGCATAGAAAACTAACATTTTATAGTACTAAATGAGATACAATAGAATGAGGTGCTTCATTCTGTTATTGCAATCTAGAACATTATTTAACATCTGTTGGAACTAAACTTCACCAGGCATTTGGTTACCTTTATGGCTTCACAAAAACAAAATAAAATATAAGCCTTGATCTTTCTGGTTGATTTGTAGTCCATGGCTCCCAAAGCTAGTTTGAAGTATAACTTTCATCCCTAAATGATGAATTCTGCCCCCCCATACTCTAGGCAAGATACTATTGTAGCCCCCGCCCTTTTTTTTAAGGAAACTACTTTCATTTAAAAAAATGTGTGATTTTGAATAGATATGGCCACAACAGGACTTTGTTTACATTTAAACAATGGAAAATGGCTCAGATGATTTGGTTTAAGGATGTTGTTTACATTGATTTTTAGAAGTTCTATTAAACCCAAATGCCCTGAACGATAGAGGCCCATGCATGGTATTATTGATATGCTTATCTTTTTACCAGGTCTGGAAAGAGAACCTTTGAAGCAGAAAGGCTGGGCAGAAAAGGATTTGAAAGTAAAAACAGGAAGGAGGTAGCTCAGAGTGGGAAGGTTTATTGGCTTCTAAATTAGAGGAAATATGACTTTTAAGTCAGAGGAAATATGGCACTGCAGTGGTGAGTCCTAAACAAGAGGTTTGAAGTGAAATCTGTGTAACCTGAGAAATCTTTGGGAATTGTTCATAAGAGTGGTACCAGGAGGAAAAGAGAAGAGTATAGGACCAGCATTACTCAGGAAAGAGGAGCTTCCTTTTATAACTCCTGAGTTTTGGAACCATTTGATTCCAAAGAATCCAAAGTACAGAGGAAGAAGATGTCCAAAATGTAAGGGTGGGTGAAGGGTGTGTCCCTTAACCATCTTTAAACTTCAGATAATTTCCCTTCCATTAGATGTATTAGGCATTATTGTGTGTGATTTGATCTGGGTTGCAAATATAGGAAAATAAATTTTATAATTTCTTTTCCCACGGGGGATTGGGGCTGTTCTAATTGACAATCCTGTTTCATCACCTGCTGTACATTTTAGTTTTAGTAGCAATGGAGGACAGAAGCAGAAGAAACCACCTAAGTGCCATATCCTACTGCTTCCTCTCCTTGTTGACTAGTGAGGCTGGGGGCAGGATCTGACTGGATTGTAGAACTCTTTGAGCAGGGAAAAGAATGTGGCCTCAGTAGGCTAGTGAGCTGGCAGGGGGAGTCTTTGAGGACATAGGAGAAATGACAGCAAGAAAGAAAGGGAGAAAGTCTTCCAAATTGCAAAAATAATAATCTGCAATAATAATAACATTAAGTTAATAATAATAAGCTTTCCCTATAAAGCATGGTTTACATGTAATCCATACCTATAATTGCTGGGTGCAGATTTCTCCTCTTATTTCTAAAATGTACATCATAAAAATTCTCTTGGCTGAGCATAATTGCTCACGCCTGTAATCCTAGCACTTTGGGAGTCTGAGGCAGGAGGATCACTTGAGGTCAGGAGTTCAAGACCAACCGGGGCAACATAGTGAGACTCTGTCTCTGTGAAAAAGATAAAATGTCACTAGGCATAATGGCACATGCCTGTAGTCCCAGATACTCAGGAGGCTGAGGTAGGAGGATTGCTTAAGTCCAGGAGTTGAAGGCTGCAGTGAACAATGATCGTTCCACTGCACTCCAGCCTGGGTGATGGAGAGATTCTGCAAATTAATGTTCCAAACTACCATTGTCTCTCTCTTTATGAATTCTCATGATACACCTTCAGTGACTCCTCTTCAGGGTATTAGATTGATAGAATCATCTTGAGTGGAGCAATTACTTATCAATTAGTCATGAAAAATTCTGTAAATAGGTTGATAGGCAGAAATTAAAATCTCAGATTCCCTAATAGTATAATGATCTATCTATGTAAAAATAGATTTGGAAAATTCCCATGTGACTGCTTTTTCTAGAAGAGTAGATAACTGATACTCTCTTTTTTTTTTTTTTTTTTTTTTGCTGATCCACTAGTCTTCCCCCAAGCACCCTTTAGAAAAAGTACAGATCCTTAGGGGAAATTTCCAGTTCTTGTACAGAAGAATGTGGCCTGCACATGTCAAATTAATCATGTACAGGTTCTAGTTTCTCACCAATTAAGTTGAAGAACCACTAAACTAAAAATATGTAATTTATATCTATTATGTTTTTCATCTTTAAAAAAGACCAGAAAAGGACAATTTTCAGTTTTTAAAGAAAATGTTGAATTTGGATAAATCTTTTTTGAAAATGCTTTATTATAGGTCTTTCCCTCAAAAAAAGGTTTTGTGAGAGACACAGTTTCTCCAACACAAGAATGTGATGTGTCTGCATATTCTGAGACATATGGAATATGGCATTTGGCTTGCTGAGTGAGCATGTTTAACTCAGCTATGGAGTAACTCATGAATTTCCTACTCTTGAGTATCTTTGAGTTTCAAAAATCATTCTTGAAATATGTTTAAGGGCCATTCCTTGGGGGTGGGGCATTTCAGAGATGGCATCTGGCAATGTATTGAGGTGGCTCTTCATTATGTTTTCTTGCTGGTCAATCAGCAAGTGTGTTCCAATGAACAGACTGATAGCATTGTAGAATAGGTTAGGAAAAAGTAACAAAATGGCTAATTCTCATTTAGTAGTGAAATTGAATACTGAATGACATTTTTGTAGTTATAAACGACTTTTGTTTTAATAACAAAGTTGTTGATTTTCTACTAAGGGTTCTTTTAGGTTGTCATCAGGGGCTGATGGGAGTAACAGTTCACCCAACTCTGCAGCTAGCTTCAGTGGACATGCCACACCTTCCCAGCAGCCTGAACCTGTGGTACATTCTCTTAAGGTAACCAATCGTGTGCAACCATTTATCCAGAGCTTCAGTTGTGTTGTGGCTTGTTCGCTGTAGTCTAGTAGTCCTCACAGTCTTGCTTGAACCATAGATATTTTATTTTTTGACTCCTTATGGTGTAACTTTTTAAATCTTAATTTTTGAAGTATGATTTTAATTGTTCTAAACTGACAATGAGTTTGAGTACTTATGGTTGAATCTCTAGTTTTATCATTTTGTTTTGAGTAATGTGATTCATATCTATCGGCATCGAAGTTGAAGTCTGTGCATGTATATCCATATTTGTAAAAAACTGTGATAGGTATTTTATGTGCAATGTTTGTAGCATGGATGTCTTCAAATATAGGGAGTTAATAGTTGGTCAGAATATGGAAGGATACCACATTATTCTTTCTTGATGCAATTGAAGTACATTATACAACTTAAATAAAGTAATAAAATAAATAAAAACTTAGTCTTTCCTCTTCTAAGTAGAAATTAGATTCTCAAACTCCAGTTAATGCCCCATTATAGAATAATAGAAAATAGATATATGGTCTTATTCAGAAAGCTACTTTACTTTTGTGTCTTTCTTCACGTTTTGCAGTGATTTCACAAAAATTTGCCTAAAATTTGTCATCTATTTTCTTTACCAATAATGAGCTTTCCAATAAGTAAAATTAATGAAAAATCAGGACCATAAGTACAATAGTCAATATAATAATATAAACAATATAAACAATAAACAATATAAATATTTACCTATCTCAGAAGAAACTAATGCAGGCAATAAAAATCATCTTAAAATTGAGACGATTTCTTGAAATTTTATCAGTTTCAGAATATGAAACACTATCTAACAAGTCTATCTATAATTTCTAACATGTAGCTTTGATCAAACGTTTCTGACCCATAAAACAGGTAGAGTGCTTCCATTCTGCTTTTACCACATGAGTTTCACAGCTCTTCTTAAAACTGTTTCAATTTCAAAATGATTTATCATCAGCCTGAAGATGCACTCCTCTTTTGGAGTGAGCCGCACTTTCTGTGGCTTGCACAAAACAAATACATAGATGAGAACTTCAGAATGTTTATTTCATTTTGAGATGATTAAGTTTTAGCAGAAGATTTTGCTCCCTCAGGATATTTTGCTTTAGCTTATACAAAATGAATTTGCTTTTCCTAAACATATACTAATGATTGATGAGGGAAGGTAGGGCAACCATGCTAGTGGCCATTGACAATGCACTTGGCATTTTCTGTCTTTGTTGGGATAATTCACAAAGTGAGCGACTGAGAGGAATTCCTGGGAAGGCACAGCCAGTGTGAGGGGGCACTACTTTGCCTCTGGTGGGTATTGGTTTATGGACTGTTGAGTAGTCTTGTTCTCTGTGGCAGCACTTGGATGAACTTTAGCATGAATCAGGCACTAGCTATCTGAAAAGCCTTTTAGAAGTAGAAAATGGACCAGAGATTGGCTTCTATCTTGTAGTGTTATAGCATCTGCACACACTCCAACAGCAGCAGCTTCTCCTCCTATTCAAACTGTTTGAAAGCCATTTCAGCCTGTTGCCTTATTAAATGGCAATTGTTATTTGAATCAGAGCAGCATAGTGAGTCACACTGAAATCTTTTCCAGATTTCTCAATGCAGCTGTTAGTGTGGCCTAAAAGGAAGGGGAGGGCAAGGAAGAGCTCCTCAGTTTTCTCTGAATTTAGTTCTAACTTATACAATTTTATCTCTGGGAGGCTGAGGTTGGTGGATCATGAGGTCAGGAGTTCGAGACCAGCCTGGCCAACATAGTGAAACCCCGTCTCTACTAAAAATACAAAAAATTAGCCGGGCGTGGTGGTGGGCGCCTGTAATCCCAGCTACTTGGGAGGCTGAGGCAGGAGAATTGCTTGAATCTGGGAGGTAGAGGTTGCAGTGAGCCAAGATTGTGCCACTGCACTCCAGCCTGAGTGACAGTGCGAGACTCCTTCTCAAACAAAATATATACATATATATATAAAGAGATATATATATATATGTATATATTTTGAGAGAGATATATTTATATATTTGATATATATTTACATATATATTTTGATATATGTATTTATATATATTTTGATATATGTATATTTATCTCCCTCTCTTGATATATATATATATCTCAACCAAATGTCGTTGGTTGGCAGATAAGTGATACTGAGCAACTATCTTTTATTAGAAAACTGGGGCCCTTGAATATCAAATGTGTTTGCTTCCATGAGTTAACTGTGTTAGGACACAGAAATATATACAAACATCATTTTTGGGAAATGCATCTTAAAAAGATTTCAATATAAGAAAAAGAAATTGTGGCCACTTGACATGTTTTGTTTTTGAGAGCCAACTATCTAGAGCTGATTTATTTCATGAGATTTGTCTATTCTGAAAAGAATAATTAGTACAGTGGCTCAGTTTCTCACTTACTGACAGATTTTATAGAAAATGCTAGGCTTTATAAAATCTATGGTCATGGTTTGTGGGGAAATGTAAATCACTGTAAGAAATTAGTACATTTGTAATAACACTATATTTTTCTTGTTTTAAAATTTATGATAACTATTCATTGGAACTTTACTTCATTTAGTAAAAATTAACTGATTTGAAGTACACTTCTCTAAGGTGCATTACAAATCAAATTTGTAGGTAAATGAGCTTGCTCAAGGAGCTCTTTATGTTTTCTATGAATATTCACCGAGAACAGTCAGTGATTTTCTCTAAATATGTAAAGAAGGTAAATTAACTGTAATCTGAGATATCAGGGCTCAGAAGTGGCATTTTTATAATAATAATGGCTAGAAGTTTCAAATTAATGAGAGTAGTTTGTGATTAGATTAATTATTAGAGGATTGAACTCTATTTCGATTCAGATAGTGTCTATGAACTTGACCTGAAGGTCCCACTTCATGCTTAAGTCATTTAGTTTGGCTCACTTGGTGTAAATTCTCAGGTAGCATCTTTAGATTTGACCATCAGCATTGACCATGATGACAGTAGAATCAAGTAGCTTAGCAGTGTTGCAGTTGGTGTGGATTCTGTGGGAAATTCTAGGAAGAGCATTAGTTTTTTGTATTACTTCAGCACTTTGATTTATAAACTGATATAGATAAAAACAACACAGAAAGCCAAAGTTGTTTTCTCCTTTTATAGTATAAAAAGTACCCACAAGAAAACTTTAGATATTTTTAAAGGAATATTATTTTCAACCTATTTAGGACTAATTTAGAGAAGTGGAAACATAGGGCTCTAAAATTGTTTAAAAGGCATTTTATTCCAAGACATTTTGCTTTCATGAAAAATATTTAAAGTGTTGTTCAAATATTTTCACTATAAGGAGCCAGTACTTCTCTTTGATACTATCAAAGAGCCACCTCCACATGCCTTTTCTCAGGCACTGGGAACATGTCCAGGCAAGAACTGCGAGGTCAGTAGTTCTTATGTGCATATTCCTGGGTTTTGACCAGTTTCACCTGTCGCTATCATCTTTTTTAGTCATCTTTTATGCAGGCCATGTCTACATATCATTTGGACCATTTGGCACATAGTTAATTATATTGGTCATCATTACAGTGGAGCAAGAGTTATTGACTATATCCAAATGGTTGACACAGTGAAGTTATCTTAATGACCAAAGTACATGCATATGCTTATTTTAGACATTAATGAATTCCATTGATTATTAGTGATGCAGTGGATAGCTTTTAATGGCCATTTGAAAATCAAATAGAATAATTTCAAATAGATTTCAGAACAATCAGCTACTTAAAAAATATGTTGCCATATACTAATCCACTCTGATATGTAGACATGGAGAAAACTAAAGGTTTTACAAAGTGGAGCTCCTTGATGGTTTTATCATAACTAACAAGCTTTTTTCCATGTGAAATTTGCTTTTCTTTTTCAACAAATCCAGGTCTTGGATGTTCAGGAAACTATAGATCGTCAACAGGGTAAAGAGTATGAACATGACCTTAGTGAGACAGAAAAAGCTATAGTCAGAGAAATGTGCAATGTAAGTTTAATGTGCTTTATTGTGTATTCTGTGTTGAAAGCCACATCGTAGCTTAGCTATTGTTTTATGAATATTTTTAAAATGCTAACCAAATGCCTTTACATTTTTATATGAAAATAAAACAAATTTCCCTTGGTTTTATATTCAGTATATTTTATTGTAGTTTTATTAACACAATCATGTTACAAAATATTCAATTAAGAGATGATCAGCCAATTCTGTATTCCAGAAGACTCTACAAACATTTCTAAATACTAAATTTACTGTCTAAAATATGTTTCTAATTTTGATAAAAATAAATGGGTTTCTATTTTATACTTCTAAGAAGTTTGTTAAAGATCAGTGTTTAAAAACCTATGATAAAGAAAATACAGCCACCTTTAGATTTACTTGTAACTATTCTTGGAAAAAATTGCCACCTTACTAGGTAATTTTGCTTAGTTCTTCATATATCATATATGTGTGTTTCATGTCATGCAAAGTATTATCTTTAGCTTTCAGTTGTTGACTCAAACTCAGAATATAGTAAGGTAAGAAAAACAGATAAGAACCTAAAAGATAGTTAGGTGAGGCACAGTGGCTGTCACCTATAATCCCAGCACTTTGGGAAGCTGAAGAGGGAAAAATGCTTTAGCCCAGGAGTTTGAGGCTGCAATGAGCTATGGTCATACCACTCCACTCCAGCCTGGGCAATAGAATGAGACCCTGTCTCAGAAAAGAAAAAAGAGGATAGACAAATAGAAATCTATCTATGAAGTCAGAGACCACAGGAAAAAAAAAAGATGTTATTTTCATGATGCATATTCAATGCAATCATTAATATGGCTTGGATTTTACTATTAATCCCTGACTAAATTTTAATTTTTTGAGTAATATACATGGGATGTATCATTTAATCAATAATATAATTTGTGAAGTTTTAAATAGCTAAATGGAATATTGTAGAGGAAGCAAGAAATCATGGTTAAGCACTGATCATGTTAAACACTGATTTTAATTGGCTTTACATTATACTTTTATCCTCATATTCTTTTCTCTATCCTATCAGGATGTGAAATTGCTTAGAAATACCCTTCAGCTTTAAATCTATTAGGACCAGATTTTCTCAGACACTTACTCATCTACCTCCTCGAGATGTTTCTGGAATCCAGTAAATGTTACATAAGTTCCCTGGGCATTTTTTATGTGCTAGAATGAGATTTGTAGTCTCTTGCTTGCCTGTGTTGTGGCCGATTTTTCTCTTCCAACTCTTCCTACGTTATTTGTTTTTCTTTCCTGCATATCTATTGTCTGTTTTCAAAAGGTCACTAGTTCTAGATGTCATCTTTCCTAAATGCACCACTATTCACCTTCTGTAGGTTTTCAACCTGTGCTTAAGATTTTCAGTTTGAATATTTCCCGCAGATAAATTTTAAAAAGCAAGCCACATACCTAGGAATGCCTGTTACTTCTCATCTATTGACTGTGGAATGAGAGAGAAAGTTCAGACAATAGGTTCAAAACTGTTGAACTAGAAGGGGCCATAGAGGTCATTCTCCAGTGTTTGTCCAAAGAATAGTATATGGACCGCCTTCATAATTCAGATCTCTGAGTTTAACATCAGACCTCAGGCGATTCAGATATGAACCCCTGGGTAAGAACCCAAACACTCTAATTCTGTATTTGAAGAAACTAAGATCCAGAAATTAAGTTACTTGCTCAAACTATTTTCTAATGAATAGTGAAGTCAGGAGTACACCAAGATTTCCTTTGAGGACCTTTCCTGAGGAATGAAAAGTGAAAAGCACGTATCTTACAGAGGGGGCCATCTCCATGGTGCTTAATGCCAGAATTTCTGCAAAAAATTCCAGGATTGTTTCTTTCCCTTTCCTTTCCTTCCTTTCAGTTTCTGGACATTAGAAAATTCGTATCTTAGTCTCAATAGAGACCCATTACTGGATTGGATTTTGATTAGTTTTATGTTGATCTTTTTGTTTGCCTGCATTTTCAAAAATGAATTGAAAGGCACCATACAGTATTATTTTTATTTTTTACTATGTAAGATACTTTCAGAAAGCCAAAAGCTTGCCCTCCTTGTTTACCTTTAAAAGTTCTCCAGGAGTGTGCTTTCTGTCTACTTTTGTCTTCGATCCCCAGAATTTGAGGAAAAAATGCAAACAAACCCAAATCTGATTCTTAAGCAATTTTATATATTTGGAAACAATCAAAAAATTTTATTGTCACCATTATTAATTATATGATCAAAAACACATAGTAAATGCCACAGAATAAAGAAAAATGCAGCTTGTAAAGCAGTTGCATGGATAAATTGTGAAACTAGTGAAAATTATGAAGGCTTGGTTTCTAGTAGAGAAATTATATGCCTTTATAATAATGTCACAGAAAAATAAAGCTTTCTCATAATATGAGATGGGTTATAAGACTCAGATAGAACTTGATAGAAGTTTTGCTGTTGTTTCTAGTATTGCTCCTAGAGATAAGATGTTGTTGACATCTACACAGCAAAAAGATTATTATGCATATTACCTTATGTGGGTTAGTATGTAGTTAGCTATTCTCTTCCCAAACTGTGCTACAGAAATTAATATACTGCCCCCTAAGAAATAGTAAATCTGTCTTTTTGTAGTAGTTGTTTTATTTTAGGTTTGTCTGTCTGGCTCTTGTAAATTCCCTGAGGACAATTGAAATACTTGATTGGTCATGTCAGTCACAGTCTCAAACACACACCTGTTATGCCTTTTTTAGTTAATAAGTCACTACTCCCGTGTCAACCTTAGTATTGTTGGTTTATTTCAAAGTTCTGCCTTCTTTAAGAGTTTCCTTTCACCACATAGTTATATCTGGGGTAAGCTCATTGCATTCTACATTTCAGTATTTGAAGAGGAGTTGCACTTTTGAGTTGTAATCATCTGGTGCTGGTGTCTGTTATCCTTGTAAGGTCCTTAAGTCTACCCTCTGCTTCTAAACCACACATTCAAAGCATTCTGGATAGATGTAATTATATTTAAGGGCTAGAAAAGGAAAGTCCATAGCATCCTTTGGCTCCTTGATTCAGTGTTTGTCTCGTGTCAATTTATTAAGAAATGAGACTTTCCTAACCCTCTTGTGTATAGCTTGAGCCATCCATTGCTATGTATTAATAATTCTTTTCCAGATATTTAAGAACCCTAACTTCAGCTCCTTTTGAGTACAACAAGATATTTATCCCATGTATTGGTATATGCTGAAATATTGACATTAATAGTTTCTTTGGCTTGGAAATGAAGGTAAACAGAACCCTATATTGTGTATTACTGTTAATGATATTGGGTTTCCCTGTAGTATCCACTTCTATTTAAAAGCAAAAACAAAACCAAACAAAAGGAACAGTTGTGAATAATTAATGAACAAACTAGTTTTATGTTAATGTTAGAGTATTGTAAAGTTTTGTGCAATCAATCAATCTGACCATAATCCCTTGCGTGAAATAGTCTGGGAGGGTATGGCTGTTACTGTGCATGTGCACATACATGCATGTGCATGTGTGTGTATTCCAATCAATGTTAGTGTATTGATACATTATTGGCAAATTCAGTAGTTTTACATTTATGCTTACATTATTCTTGGTCTCACCTTCTGTTTCTCTGTGTGGCCCAGCTTCTAACATATTGTAATTGTATCTCTTTCAGTGATTTTGAATTTATTCTTATCATCTTCCTACATTTGGATGCTTTCTGTTTTGGAAATCCGGAGATCATATTGCTTGGTAGCTAAGATTTGTGACAACTGATGACCCCACTCTGTAGAAAAAGCCAGAGAAATTTACTAGTGGCCCTAAGACTACCACCTCAGGACTTAAATAGCTCAATAACAAAAGCGCCTTCATTTTCCTCAGCTCATTAAATACTGATATCCTTTGTTATGGGTGTATAATATAGGAACCAGGATGATCTTGCTAAGGTGTTCTTAATTCTGGCTACACATTAGAATTACTTTTAGGGCTTTTTTAAAAAGCGCAGTCGCCCATGCCTCACTTCTGCCAGTGAAATCAGAATCTTCGAGGATGGGGATTACTGTTTAAGGAGCTCCTCAAGTGCTTAGTGTGCAGTCAGAGTTGGGGACCACTTATGTAACTAAAGTAAGTTAATATATCATTTTAAAATTCTGACCCTGGTTACTAACAAGGTTTAGTAGTCCCAACTACTAAGTAGTTCTTTTGTTTTAAGAAGCTTGTCATCACATTTTATTTTGTATTTGAACTCATTCATGTGGATATTTTGTCTCTTGTCTTTACTTCATCTTTGCTCCTCTCTTAATTTACCCTTAAGAAACGCAAATCTCCTTGTGGAAGAGGAAAAGTAAGATACTCACTTCATCTTCTTTTTTTTTGAAGGTTGTGTGGAGGAAACTTGGAGATGCTGCAGGTTCGTGTCCTGGAATTAGGCAACATTTGTCAGGAAACCAGTACAAAGGACCAATGTGAGATGCGCTCTTTTTCAAACAGGAGATCACCACTGCCAGAAAGAGATAGAGGACAAGAAGAAGAAAAAGGAAACAGTGGGTTTCCACAAACCTGGACTCATGGAATAACATGGAGTGATTGTACATTGCACATATCTCCCCTCTAAAACCTGTAGTACAACTTGTCCCCTCAAGCTGATATTCTGTGTATCTCACCTCAATGTCCACAACAGTCAATCTCAAACAAGATAGCTTTGAAAATCTCAAAAAGAGTAGCTTTGAAAATCACCATTTTGGTACCAGTGTTTTCATTAGAACTAAGTGTTTTTATCCCCAGATATAATATCGTAATTGGGAAATCTGCATAGTTTTAAGAGTCCAGTGGAGCCTCAGTGTTCTGAATAGAGTTGACTCCTTGCACATAATGGTGGGAGTTTTCTACCATGTCATATTGAAGATATGAAGAGGTATTTTCCAGCTTCCCAAGTTTGAGAGTTGGGCATCTACCTCTTATAATTTAGTCAACCAACAAACTACTAATTCCGGATTCATAATTAATTTGGATGCAAGATAAGATTAAGTTTTTGGAGTTTGGTGTTGACTTCTGAGGTGCTAAAAAATACCACGTAAATTCTCCCTACCAGCTAGAAGGGTAGCAAGACTTTGTAGAGTGCTTATCAGAGAGTACCATTGACTTCAATTGATCAATATAAATATATCTTTTTCTTTTCATCTTAATGAGTTTCTCATAAAGACACATCTTGGGGCATACAAGCCTTCATATTCATTCAGTGGATCCATTGATGTTCATATTAACAATTTCAACTAAAAACTAGCAAACATAATTTTTCTAAGTGTTTCGAGCTGTGAGATGTCAATTTCTATAATTTAGTTTCTAGACATGCTGTATATTTAATAAACTTTATGTAAACTTTAAAATATTGCACTGCATTTATGAAAAAAGCTTTCTTTGCCTACTGCAGCAATCTAACATTTTATGAAACTGACGCATGTCCTTCATTATTGAGGCTAAAAGCTCTTGTTCAGATTGCCTGAGGTTTGAAAAAGAGGTGTGCTAGCTTTGCTTAGTTTATTTCTTATTTTTGGTATACATATACATATATATAATATTAGAATGTGTGTACTGGAAATGCTATGATAGGTATTTTGTGTTTATCCAAATGCAATGATAGTTTCTTGTATGAATGTGCAAGAGGCCTGTGACCGAATGCTACGTTTTTATGGTAGTTTAAGATTATAAAAGTAGAAATGCAACAATTCCCAGTTTTGGGATAGGTTCTACATTTCTGAGATTTGATTCATAGCAGATATTCTCTGTTGTTGTTTTAGATGGGCTCATTACACAATGAGTTAATTGTCACTAGTAGGAGACTGTGAAGGAATTTTGTTATACTTTCAAAAATGTTAACTGTGATGAAAAATCATCCCTCTATTTTCAGAAAATATTTATGTATTAATTTACTATAGAATTATCTCTCTAATTATCATAATTGGGTTACAATTTAAGCTTCCCTTTAAAAATGTTATATTTTAAAATGTTATTACTCTATAAAAGAAAATTGCTTGCTATATTTACACCGTCTTTCCTAGGAAAGCTTTCATCCTTAAATTGTTGTATTCCTATACTCTGAAGACATTTAAAATAAGCTTTTGTGCCTGCAGCAGAGCCTGCAGAAGCTAATACAAGGGACACTGGTCTTTTGACAAAATAAAGTTGTGTAAATTTTGATACTGTATTAAAACTATTTTTTTAAAGTTCTGCATAAAATTGAGTATTAAGTATATGTGTTCATCTTAGCAATGGTAATAAATTATTTAATCTCACAGTGTTTTTGTCTTTTTCAAAATGTCTTTCCTAAATTAAGTCCATTTGTAATAGTCATTACATGTCCTAATGCTCCTGTATGATGGTAGTAATAATAGTAATACAGATGATTCATTATCTTAAACATAAACCAAAGGCATGTTTTAAAATATGCTCATAATGAGGGATTAAATATTCAGATATTCCTCAACTTGCACCATTCTCCATTATAATGGAGTTAAAGCTTTCAAATGATATTTAAAAATATTTAAAAATGTTTCTGTTATAAAATCCTCTTAGTCTGTTAATTTATATAGATTAAAATTAAACTTCATTATTATCTACTTATTTTTAAAACATTAGTCATCAGGAGGAAATATTTTGGAGGGGAAGTACCAAATAAATGGAAAACTTGGCCTCTTTAAGAAACTTATACATTATTGGGAAAGGCATAATAGATACATGTGACTAAGAGATCAATAGGAAAACACACACAAGTGTGCTCAGAGAACACACATACTTCTTGGATGTCACTAGTTAGATTGTGGAATAAGGCTTTCTACACTTAGTATTAGCCTCAACTTTAAATGACAGAGAAGATGGACAACTAAGTGCCTGAATCTTGCTATTACCTAATACCTTTATCAATCAAAATGAGTGGCACCATTCTCTTATGTGACCAGGTTATTAGTTTATGATCTTATCTTCTCTGGGACAAAGGTTAATGTATCTATCTTGGCAGAATATTTTTACCAGCCTTGAAGCTGCTAGACTGACAATCCGAATCTGAGCTTTTAAATGCATGCCTTTCAAGTTTCAAACTCATGCTTAAGGCACTGTAGGGAATTCAGATCATCTTATGTAATATCCAGTAAAATAACGACAGTCTAATTGGGATGATTGTTCCTTAGGTCAACGAATATTTAATGAATGCCTATCACTGCCATGTGAGTAAACACAGCTTTGGTTCCTGACTCATAGGGCGGACTACTCTCAAGAAATACATGTAAGAGTAGTATCTGGGATGCTAGCTGGAGCTTTTTGATCCTTGAGATCGAGATAGGATTGCCTCAAACATCCAGTTTCTTGATCTGAGTAAGCAATATCCAAATGATTTCCACTAATTTCCAGAGTTCACACTCTGTAGTAAGCTTCTTGTTGCCTCATACCACCTCTATAACAGGGGCAACCTGATTTCCCCAGTAGAAACCTTGGTTGGAATCTATTCCTGGAAAGGATCTGCCTACCTCAAGCTGGCTTATCAAGGTAGATGCCCAACAAAGCTCAAGGCACCGCTATGAGGAATTCATATGCTAATATACATTTTTAATTCTTTTCCTTCTAAAGACTAAAAATTATCAACCCTGTTACACAATTACAGACAGTATAGTAGGTTGAACCATAGGAAATTGCCAATATTTGACCACTTTTGGATTATTAAAACAGTAATTTCATACGGTTCAACCTCTCAAGGTGAAGAGTTTTTTTGGCGGGAATTATAGAGTGAATACAGTAGAAGTTATAGAAGAGCCATCACATTAGGCTGAAGCTATCTTAAAGTATGCTGTACTAAGTGCAGCATTCAATAAAGAACATTTGACTTCAGAGAGGCAGAATTTGGGCCAGCAAGTTCAGCATTTGACTTTATAATTAGCTTTGTGAGTTTGAGCAATTTAACTTCACTGAGACTATTTCCTCACATGCTGTATGGAGCTAACATCTATATTGCTGAGTTGTTGTAAGGTTTTTATCGCTGCCTTTATTTTAAAATTCAATGGTCTTGATAGACCATTGAGCCTATGTCAAAGACATAGGATCCCAGACCCCATGGTCTGTTGCAATTTGTACTATTAGACTGGAAGAGAAAAATCACATAAGTGCTGAAGGTCTGTCACTACCAGATAAAGTAATTCTAGCTGTGCAGTTAAATACTGTGAAGTTCTGTCCTTTTTACATCATCCAGGCTACCATAGGCTCTTTTCTGGCTAATCACAGATGATGATTGTGTGAATGGAGGGGAAATAAAGGACATTGGTCTGATACTCACATATGAACAGTAGGTTTTACAACAAAATCTCTACAACTATTTGATTCTGTATTTGTTTTTCATCTCACCGAGTAAACAAGAAAAAAACTTTCATTTCAAAACGGCAGGATGAGTACCTGCTGCAGCTTCCTTTTCTTGCCTCAAACCTTAAAAATGATTTAAACAGTATTTTGATAAATAAATGCATAACCCCACTAGACCATAAGAAATAATGTGCTCCATGGGCCAGCAGTTATGATGAATTTTGGAAAGAAGGGAGACAAACTATCTGAATGAAGAATGAATCGATAATTTAAAGTACATGACGAAGGGTATTGTTGAAAAAGGAAGATGGCTACAAGGGTGCTCCAAACAAGGAGGAATTGGATACATGCATTGTGTGGTATCCTGGGGTAACTGACAATAGCTAGGCATTTTGATTCCTGCATTTAACTGCTCTCTCCTTGATTCAGGAAGAGAGCAATAAAAATAGATTCATTTTGCTAGAATTAAGCAGAAGATTTTTAAAAGTCTGACAATGAAGGGCTATAGAGTCTGCATTTGTAAGTTTCCACAGTGCTTTCTCTCACTCCCTACCTTTGCTCTTCATCGTTCTCTCCTTTTATTTCCTAGTTGTTTTTTAATTGACCTATTTTGTTTATTTATTTCATTTCAATAGCTTTTGGGGAACAAGTGGTGTTCGGTTACATGACTAAGTTCTATAGGTGTGATTTCTAAGATTTTGGTGCACCTATCACCCGAGCAGTGTACACTGTACCCAATGTGTAATCTTTTATCCCTCATCCCCTTCTCCCACTTTCCCCCCAAATCCCCAAAGTCCATTATATCATTCTTATGTCTTTGGGTTCCTCATAGCTTAGCACCCACTTATGTATGAGAACACAGAATGTTTGGTTTTCCATTCCTGAATTACTTCACCTAGAATTATGGTCTCCAACTCCATCCAGGTTGCTGCAAATGCCATTATTTCATTCATATTTATGGCTAAGTAGTATTCCATGGTATGTGCATGTATACATGGGTCATTGGGTATACATGGTGTATACATGGGTCATTGGGTCATTATCATGGAAAGAGGCAGTGACTCTCAGGTGTTGCCACGGCAATGATAAGTTTACATGGCAGACTGGTGGGCATGTCCAATTGGAAAGCTGCTTCTGCCCTCCCCTCTTTGCGTATACATACACACCATGGAGTACTACTTAGCCATAAAAAGGAATGAAATAATGGCATTTGCAGCAACCTGGATGGAGTTGGAGACCATAATTCTAAGTGAAGTAACTCAGGATATATATATATACACACACACGTATATACATGTGTGTGTGTATATATGTATATGTGTGTATATATGTATATGTGTATATATGTGTATGTGTGTGTGTGTATATATGTATATATATATAAAATGGCATTTTCAAAAAAATATTTTTGAAAAAGCTGTGATATCAATACATTCAGTAGTTAAAAATGACTGTCATTCCACAGGAGAATTAAGGAAATACTAAGCCATCCGCAATAAAATACTAAGCCATCCGCAATAAAAACAGAACAAAAATAAAACAACTCTGCTTTTCCCCCCCTTTTTTTTCATTTGCTGTTGTGAATAAACTTTTCATCTAAAGTTTGGAATAAATATGTCATACACATGTATGTGTGCATGTGTGTGTATATGTGTGTGTACATACATATATATATGTGTGTGTGTATATATATATACATACACACTTTTTTAAAGAATTTGCATTTATAGTTAAACAGATTTAGTAACTGAGTTAAAAATATCCAAATAATATATTTCTATAGTGGATAAAGTGAAACATAGTCCTCGTTCTTTTCTAAGATGGCATAACAACCTCTAAAATTTTAGCATGAGGCTTTTATAAAGATACCTCTACACACAATGTACATTGACTTTTTCCTCACCAAGATCCTCTTCAACTTATAACAGGGGGCCCAAATTATTTTATTTGAAGCAAATTTCCTTTTGCTCCCAAAGGGAAGATAGTACAAGTGGAGCCAAGGTATCATGATTAACGCACATGTCTTAATTGGCATTTATATTGGATGAAGTGTATTCAGCTCACAGAGGAAGAAGAAGACTTGAGAAAAGATTTTAAAAACAAAGAATTCAAATTGGCTCAGTTTGGTAGTTGGAATTCTAGGCATGCTATCATAGAAAACTGACTCTGATTTTTTTGCATTTGTTCATCTCTTCTGTATTCTTTGCCTTAAAATTACTCTGAAACTCTACTTGTAGCAATTTGGTGTCATTAAGTGACTGAGAGCACTCACCAGTCAGTTCCTTCTTCAATGAAGAGCTCCCAGTGTGTGGATTAATGTACACGTTTTCTTTCCTATATTTTCCTCTCTAATGACCTGAACAATTCGTTAAGGCCCCGCTTAGCAGATGTGAACAGCAACTGTGGTGATTTTGGGCTCACATCATGTGTTGTGCCCTGCTGATGTTGTTCAAGTAATCAGATATTCTGAACATCATACAATTCACTGTAACTTTCAGGATGGAACCCACGGAGAAGAATGCCCAGGATAACTTTGGTAATGGGTGCAATTAGTACCAACTTTGCTTTTGTTTTGAGTCTCTCTTGTCTTTTAAAAAGAATAATCAGACTAGAAAATATAGAACAAACCAATAACAGTTACAGAAAGGTGCCCCGAGGGGTTGAAAAATCACAGGTGGATTCCTAAGAACTTCTATTTTTAGTAGTGGTGTTTGCTTATCTATCCTAAGGCAATGTACTAAATCCACTTACAAGCAGTAAAGCATTTTTATGTATAAAAGTCTTTTTATGTAAAAAGAAACAAATAATGTTTCTTTTTAAAACATCACAAACATGCCAATTCACTAATTAATTGTGATACTCTTGGTTTGTTTTCATTCATATATCATACAACATGTGTTTGAATCTATGTGCCACAAAGTAGTTTAGACACTAGGGTTGACAAAAGCACCCAGTCCCTCTGCTTATGTACTTTACACACTAGCAGGGAAGATAGGCTTTGAACAAATAATTGCCCATGAGTTGAGTAATATGAAGTAGAAATATAAGGTGTTGTGGAGGTTTATAACAAAATATTTTAGGTTGGGTGTCCCAGTACCAGACTCTCCTCTTGTGCAAGGAAAGTGCTCTCCAGAGAAACCAGAAAGGAAATGGGGGAAGTAGGAAAGGGAAGGGAAGAATCTAAGCAAGAGAAAAATTTTTGAAGGATACCTTCAGCCTGGAGGATAGCTCTACCTGATAGTATAAGGAAACTATGGAGTGTAAATTGCACCTCAGAGTTTGTCCTGAGCAAGTAAGATGGGCTTCATTCTACCATGCTATCTCTTAAGTGTAAAGGACCAAATGAAGAGAAAGGGTGTAGGCATGTGGTTGTGAGAATGTACGGTCCAGACACTTTTGCCTTTCTGCACAAGTGACTCGGTAACCTGAGGGCAGTAGGGCAAAGAAGAGCTGCAGGTGTAGCCCATCAGTGGCAAAATGTATAGAAACTGGGATTAGGGAAAACAGAAATGATAAAGTGGTCTGAGGGGATCTGTGCATAACAGGAGCATTTTCCATTAGTGTCCCTCCTCTTGCGTTGCTCTGATAGTTTGCATCTCATATTAAGTTTACTCTACCCTGCCACAGCTTAATTCATCGTAATTTCTTGGAAAATTTTACAAGCATTACTGGGATGAGCTACAACTCTTGTTGCTGCTGTTGATCCCAAGGCCATAACTGATTTTTATAATCCTTCTCCTCTCACCTGTATTAAATGTTTTAGCTTTCTCATTTTTAGCTAGCACTTCTGTTGGTTCAGGTGGCTTGGTTGGTGGGGCAACCTAGACTTTCACTCATGACAATCATCGTGTGGTCATCATGTCCTTATCAGACTCTGGTTGCTATAATTGCCCAGTCACAGTTCAAACTAGGTGTAGGAGTACCAAGATCCTATTGGTGGAATTTTTAAAATATTAACAGGTATTGAATTTTGCCAAACGTTTGCGTCTACTTTGTTGATCATCTGATTTTTCTCTTTTATTTGGTTATTGTGGTGAGTCGTATTTATTAATTTTTATATGTTGAGTCAACCCTGCTGTCTCAGATTGAGCTCTCCAGCAGCCAATGCTGACATGGATTTGGGGATGAAAATTTTTTTTAGTGACCAACACCCATGTAAGGAAGAGAAAATAAGCTATATCTTACTGAGGAATTGCTCATTTACTCTTATGAAATGTGTCTAGATTTATAACATTTTTTGCCCTGAATTCTACTAAATTTGATATAAATTTTAGCCACACCAGCTTTCTAAATCTTGTTGGTTTGCACAGTGTCTTTTTTAATCTTTGTACTCTCAAATTACTTTTGTGCTTCTATTTAAAGTGCATCACCTATAAATAGCATATATTTGGGCCTGCTTCTTAAAAATCTAGTATAACAATCTCTACTTTTCCTGAGAAATATTTTCTTTAGAATTACCAATTTCTTTAGTTTTTAAAATTAATGAACTAATTTTTAGAGTAGTTTTAGGCTCAGAGAAAATTTGAGCAGAAAATACAGAGTTTCAATACCTCTATTTCCACATGTGTACAACCTCTCACTAACGACATCCCACATCAGAGAAGTACAATGGTTACAATCAATGAATGATTAGTACATTACCACTCAAAGTCCACAGTTTACATTAGGGTTCATTCTGAGTGTTGTATATTCTATAGGCTTTGACAAATGTATAATGACATGTATTCACCATTATAGAATCATACAGAGTAGTTTCACTGCCCTCAATGTCCTCTGTGCTCTGCCTATTCATCCTTCCCTTCCAAACAACACCTGGACACTACTGATCTTTTTACTATTTTCATAATTTTGCCTTTTTCAAAGTGTCAGATAGTTGGAATCATGTGACATATAGCTTTGTCAGATTGGCTTCTTTCACTTAGTAATATGCATTTAAGTTCTCTCCATTTTTTTTTTATGGCTTGATAGCTCATTTCTTTTTAGTACTGAATAAAATTCAATTGTTTGGATGCATCACAATTTTTCCATTCACCAACAGAAAGACACATTGATTGCTTCCAAGTTTTGGCAGTTATGAATAAAAGCTGCTATAAAAATCTATGTGCAGGTTTTTGTGTAGACACAAATCTTCAATTCATTTGAATAAATACAAAGGAGTGGGATTGCTGGATTGTATGGGAAGAGTATGTTTAGTTTTGTAAGAAACTGCCACACTGCCTTTCAAAGTGGCTGTACCATTATGCATTCCCACTAATAATGAATGAGAGTTCCTGTTGCTCCACATCCTCTATAACATTTGGTGTTATCAGTGTTTGGATTTTGACCATTCTCATAGGTGTATAGTGGAATCTCATTGTTGTTTTAATTTTCAATCCCCTAGCGATTTACAATGTGAACGTATTTTCATATACTTACTTGCCATCTGTATATCTTCTTTGATGAGGTGTCTTTTGCCCATTTTTAAATTGTATTGCTGCTTTTCTTATTGTTAAGTTTTGAGGGTTTTTTGTTTTTTGTTTTGGTATATTTTGATAACAGTCCCTCTTCAGATGTAGCTTTTGAAAATATCTTCTATCAGTCTGTGGCTTGTTTTCTTATTCTCATGACACTGTCTTTGTGTTTTTAATTTTAATTAAACTTATCAACAATTTCTTTAATAAATCATGACTTTGATGTTGTATCTAGAAGGTCATTGACAATCCCCATGGCCATTTAGGTTTTCTCTATTGTAATCTTCTAGGAGTTGTAGAGTTTTGAACTTTACATTTAGATTTATAACTTGTTTTGAGTTAATTTTTGTAAAAGTGGTAAGTTACATGTCTAGATTCTTTTTTTTTTTTGCATGTGAATGTCCAGTGCCCCATTACCATTTGTCAAAAAGTCTCTTTGGTCCATTGAATTGTCTTTGATCCTTTGTCTAAGATTATTTGACTATATTTACATGGGTCTGTTTCTTGACTCTCTATTCTATTCCATTGATCTCTTTATTCTTATGCCAATACCACATTGTCTTGATTACTATAGCATTATAGTAAGTCTTCAAGTTGACTACTGCTGGTCCTCTCACTTTGTTCTTCTTCTTCAATATTGTGTTTATTAGTCTAGGCCTTTTGCCTCTCCACAGGAGCTTTAGAATCAGTTTGTCAATATTTCACAAAATAACTTGCTGGATTTTGATTGGAATCAAGTTAGGAAGAACTGATTTGGTAACAATATTGAGTGTTCCTATCTATGAACATAGGATTGCTTTTTACTTATTTAGTTCTTTGTGTTTGTAGTTTCTCTTATGTAGACTTACACATATCTTGTTGGATTTATGCCTAAGTAGTTTATTGCCTGGGATGCTAATGTCAGTAGTATTGTGTTTTAAATTTCAAATCCCACTTCTTCATTGATAGCATATAGGAAAGCAATCAATTCTTGCATATTAACTGTGTACCCTTCAAGCTGTAATTGCTTATTTGCTGTGGAAGTTTTTTGTTTGTTTCTTTTGGATTTTCTACAAAAACAATTATGTCATCTGTGAACAGAGGCAGTCTTACTTATTTCTTATCAACTCATATATATTTTATTTCCTGTTCTTAACTTGTTGTATTATGTAGAACTCTGAGTATGACGTTAAAAGAAATGGTGAGAGGAGACAAATTTGCTTTGTACCCAGTCTTAGTGGGAAAGTTTCTAGTTCCTCACCTTTAAGTACTATGTAGCTGCAGGTTTTTTGTAGATGTTCTTCATCAAGTTGAGGAAATTCTCCTCTATGTCCAGCTTGCTGAGAGTTGTTATCATTAATGAGTGGTGAATTTTGTCAAATACTTTTTCTACATCTAGTGATATAATCATGTGTTTTTTCTTCTATAGCCTGTTAATGTGCTGGATTACATTATTTAACTTTCAAATGTTGAACCAGACTTTCATACCTGAAATAAATACTATTTGGTCATGGTGCATAGTTTTTTTAATACATAATTGGGCTTCGTTTGCTATTTTTTTTTTTGATGATTTTTGTACCTACATTTAAGAGAAGTATTTGTTTGTACGTTACTTTTTTTGTATTGCCTTTGTCTGGTTTTGGTATTAGGATAATGCCATCCTAATAGAATGAGTTGGGAAGTATTCCCTCTGCTTATATCTTCTAGAAGAGCAATATGGTTAGGCTTTGTACCCCCACCTAAATCTCATCTTGAATTGTAATCCCTATAATCCCAATAAGCCCCACGTGTCAAGGGAGAGATCAGGTGTAGGTAATTGAATCATGAGGACGGTTCCCCTGCATGCGCTTCTCATAATAGTGAATGAGTTCTTATGAGATCTGATGGTTTTATAAGAGGCTCTTCCCCCTTCACTCAGCATTTCTCCTTCCTGGCACTTTGTGAAGAATGTGCCTTGCCTCTCCTTCCTCTTCCATGACGACTGTAAGTTTCCTAAATCCTCCCCAGCATACTAAACTGTGAATCAATTAAACCTCTTTTCTTTATAAATTACCCAGTCTTGGGAAGTT
Source organism: Macaca fascicularis (assembly GCF_037993035.2). Taxonomy (NCBI): domain Eukaryota; kingdom Metazoa; phylum Chordata; class Mammalia; order Primates; family Cercopithecidae; genus Macaca; species Macaca fascicularis. Next base: position 65,449,645 of record NC_088387.1, on the reverse strand, counting down.
CTTTATAGCACTGTGAGAATGTACTAATACAAAGAGATTTTAGAGAATTAGCATAATTTATTACTTAAATGTTTGATAGAATTAACCAGTGAACCAATCTGGATTTTGTGCTTTCTGTTTTAAAAAATTATTAATTATTGATTCAATTTTTAAAATAGATACAGGCATATTCAGATGATCTTTCTCTTCCTGTGTGAGTTTTGTCAGATTGTGTCTTTCAAGGAATTGGTTCATTTTATCTAGATCAAGAAATTTGTGGGCATGGAGTTGTTCATAATATTCCTTTTTATTATCCTTTTAATATCCATAGGATCTGTAGTGACGCCCCTTATTTCATTTCTGATACTAGTAATTTGTGTCCTCTCTCTTTTTTTCTTGGTTAACCTGACTAGAGGATTATCAATTTTATTGGCCTTTTCAAAGGACCAGCTCTTGCTTTTATTGATTTTTCTCTATTGATTTCCTGTTTTTAATTTCACTGATTTCTGCTCAAATGTTTATTATTTCTTTTATTCTGCTTAGTTTGGATTTAACTTGCTCTTCTTTTTCTAATTTTCTAAGTAGAAAACTTAGATAATTTACTTTAGATCTTTCTTCTTTTTTTTAGTATATACTTTCAAGGCTATAAGTTCTCCTCTAATCACTGCTTTTGATGTATCGCACAAATCTTGATAAATTCTATTTTCTTTCCCATTTTGTTCAAAATATTTTAAAATTTTTCTTTGTATTTCTTCTTTGACTTATGTTATTTAGAGGTTTGTTGTTTAAGCTGAAAGTATTTGTGGGGGTGGGGCAGTTTCCAGCTATCTTTCTGTTACTGATTTTTTGTTTAATTCCACTGTTGTCTGGGAGCAGGTCATTGTATGAGTTTTTTTCTTTTACATTTGTTAAGACATGTTTTATGACCCAGAATGTGGTCTATCTTGGTGAATGTTCCATGTGAGCTTGAGAAGAATATGTAATCTGCTATTGTTAGTTGAAGTAGTCTATAGATGTCAACTATATCCGGTTTATTGATGGTGTTGTTGAATTCAAATGTGTCTTTACTGATTTTCTGCCTGAGTTTCTTTTGATTAGTGTTAGCATGATATATTTTTTCCATCCATTTACTTTAATCTATATTGTGTTTGTAATTAAAGTGTATTTCTTGTGGTCTTGTTTCTTTGATCACTCTGACAATCTCTGTCTTTTAATGGGTGTATTTAGACCATTAGCATTTAAAGTGATGACTGATATAGTTGCATTAATATATACCATATTTGTTACTGTTTTCTATTTGTTATTCTTGTTCTTTGTTCCTAATGTCTTCTATACTTTTTCTGCCTTTTGTGATTTTAATTTAGACTTTTATGTGACTCCATTTTCTCTTCTTTTTCATAATATAAATTATACCTCATTACCTTTTTAGTGGTTGATTTAGAGTTTGCTATATACTTTTACAATGAATCCAAGTCTACTTATATTTTAATTTATTTTAAATTTTAAATATTTGTGGATTCTCAGTAGGTGTATACATTTATGGCGTGTGTAACAAGTTTTGATACAGGCATGCAATGCTTAATAATCACATCATAGAAGATAGGGTATCCATCCCCTCAAGCATTTATCCTTTGTGTTACAAACAATCCAATTATACTCTTTTTTAGCTATTTTAAAATGTACAGTTAAATTATTATTGACTATACTCACCCTGTTATGCTTTCATTTATTCATACTATTTTTTTGTACCTATTAACCATACCCACCCACCTTCACCCCCCTACTACCCTTCCCAGCCTCTGGTAACCATCCTTTCAAATCCACTTTTAAATAATAGTGTACCGCTTAGTGGGTAGTGGAAGTGCCTTATGATAACAAAATATTTCTAATTTTTCCTTTCTGTCCCTTGTATCATGTGTTTCACTTATACACAATCATACATAAGTCTCTGTGAATGCACATATAACCATACATAATTGAACACATTGTTGCTATTATTTTGAACAAAATATTATTGTTAGATCAATTAAGAATAGGAAAAACAAATTTTTATGTGACCTTCATTTATTTATTCTCTGATAGTCTTCCTTTCTTTATGTAGATCTGAGTTTCTGATGTACCTCATTTTCCTTGTCTCTGAAGAACTTCTAATATTTCTTGCAAGGCAGTTCTACTGACGGCAAATTCTCTTCAGTTTTGATTTTTTAAGTCTTCTTCTTTGCCTTTGATGGATAATTTCACAGAGTACAGATTTTTAAGTTGATTATTTTTTTTCTCTCAGCACTTTAAATATTTAACTCTACTCTCTTCTTGCTTGCATGATTTCTTAGGAGAAGTTAGATGTAGTTCTTATCTTGGCTCTTCTATAGGTGAGGTGGCTTTTCCTGTTTTCCTTCAATATTTTTTTCTTTATCTTAAGTTTGAATATGATACGTGTAGATGTAGTTTTTGTTTTAGGGTATACATATTTTTTCTTTTGACATTTATCTTGACTGATGTTCTCTGAGTTATCTGGCTATGTGGTTTGATGTATGAAAATAATTATGGGAAATTCTTCAGTTATGATTGCTTCAAACATTGCTCTATTCTTTTCCCTTTTTCTTTTCCTTTTGCTGTTTATACTGTGGGTATATTATACCTTTTATAGTTATCCCCAGTTCTTGGGTATTCTGCTCTGTTTTTTTCCCAGTGCTTTTTTTCACTTTGTTTTTCAGTTAGGTTTCTATTGCCATCTTCCCAAGCTTACAGCTTCTTTCCTCCTCTATTTAGTCTAGTAATGAGCCCACAGAAGGCGGTCTTCATTTTTGTTACAGAGTTTTTAATGTATAACATTTCTTTTTAATTATTTTTTAGAATTCCCATTTCTTTGCTTACATTATCCATGTGTTCTTGCATATTGTCTACTTTTTTCTATTAAAGCCCTTGGCATATTAATCATAGTTGAAAAAAATTCCTGGTCTGATAATTTCAATATTCCTGCTATATCTAACTCTGGTTCTGATGCATGTTAAGTCTCTTCAAGATGTTTTCTTTTTTGTTTTTTTTGTTTTTTGCCTTTTAGTATGCTTTGTAATTTTTTGTTGAAAGAGAGACATATGTACTGGGTAACAGATCTTTAGTAAGGTAGTGGTAGGGTACTGGGAGAGGGGAAACATTCTACAGTCCTATGATTAGGTCTCAGTATTTTGGTGAGCCTGAACCCCTGGGCTGTGGCAGTGTTTCTCAGTACCCCAGGTTCCCTGGCTTTGGTGTAACAGAATGAATAGATGGGGCTGGAATTGGCTATTTCTTTTCCCTCACAAGGAAGGCTAGAACTGGCTGGAGTTCATATTTTCCTTCCTCCAGGTAGGCTAGGCTCTGACAAAACTTCTTCATGTTAAGCTCTGGTAAAATACTTTCTCCTAAGTGTAGCCCTCATGTAGAACAGAATGCTCTGGCATATTTCAAAATAGTTTCTCTCCCCTTCCCCATCCCAGAGGGAGGAAGAAACTTTTGTCCAACATTCACTGGGAGGACCTTGTAGAGCTTCTGGAGGTAAAACTCATAAAAATGTACCACTTGCCTCATGACTGGATCCCCTAGAGTTTTTAATTATCTGATTTTTTCACACTGAGCCTCCCAATTTGTCAAATACCGTTTAGGTTTTCCTGCCTCAGTACTGATTCCCATGGAAGTTCGTGGGTTCTCCCCAGTAGGTTGTGATGTTCTGTATTTTCTTATCTGTATTTCCAATTCTGGGGGAAGCAGTTTGCCCTGTGACCTCAATTCTCTGATGGAAATAAGAGTTGATTTTTCAGTTTGCCTAGGTTTTTTACTTGTTAAAACAGAGTAGTGAAAGGAGCTGGGCACATTCCTCAGCCCTGGGCTCAAAACTCCCTGAGCCTAGCACAAACACATCCCATCCTCCCATCCCACCACCATATATCTCTCAAACTCCCTGAGCCCAGTACAAACACCACCTGGAAAGTCTCCGATAAGGGGACAGCCGTTCAAGGTTACTGAAAGCGCAGGAGTCAAAAGAATTTCTTTGTTCCCCTGCAACTTTCGGGCTATAAAAAGCAAACGCTCGCATTGTTCGGGGCCCTCTTGTATACTGTGTAAAGGAGGGACCAAGTTCGAACTTGTAGTAAAGATCCTTGCCGCTTGGCTTTGACTCTGGACTCTGGTGGTCTTCTTTGGGGAACAAACAGTCTGGGCATAACATCTGGGGGCCCGTCCGGGATTCCCCAAGCCCACCAGACCCCTGGTCAATGGATCTGCTAAGATCGATCTACTGATAGGTGAGCTGGCTCATCTCCGTTTGTCTGTCTGTGTCTGAGTGTCTGTTCTGAATCTGAATCTGTGACTCGCGAGGTCTGAAACTGAAGCTGGCACAGTCCTGGCGGACGCGCTATAGGACAGCCAGTGGAGACCGGTGGGAGACGTCCCCTGGCTCTCTTCTGATTTAAATTGTGATCTGAGTTGCCGGAGCGCGTTCACGATCCGGGCAACAGCTGACTCTGACCCCGGTCCCCAGGTGCGCGCTCGCGGTCTGAATTACCCCGGTCCCCAGGTGCGCGTGTGCGGTCTGAATTGCCCCGGTCCCCGGGCTCCCGGCTTCCGGCGCGGATTTCCTTTACAGGGATTCTAACCCACATTCCTTTACAAAAAGAGACACAGAAAGTGAGACTGGGGAGAGGGAGAGAATGAGTGAGAGAGAGACCATAAAAGACAGGAGAAGGAGAAAGTGAGAAGAGAAATCGGAAAGAGAAAGGGGAGGCAGCCGGCACTCATGGGCCTGCTGAAAAGGAAAGTAACTTTGAAGGGCCGACGGGGCGGACGCGAAGGCGTACTTCGCGGACTAGCCCCCACCAGCCGCCTGACTCCACGGTGGCTTTACCCCTCCAGGAAATAGGACCCCCAGATGACACAGGAATCCCCAGGCTCCAGTACTGGCCATTCTCCACCAGTGATCTGTATAACTGGAAAACTCAGAGTGCTCGGTTTTCAGACAACCCCAAAGATCTACTGGCTTTACTGGATAGTGTCATATTCACCCACCAGACCACTTAGGACGATTGTCAGCAGCTCCTCCGAATCTTGTTTACCACGGAAGAGCGAGAGAGAATACAGGTAGAAGCTAGAAAGCTGGTCCCGGGGGACGACGGTCAACCGACTGCCAACCCCGACCTCATAAACGCGACCTTTCCTCTGACCAGGCCGGCATGAGACTACAACACGGCAGAAGGTAAGGGACGGCTACGCTTTTATCGCCAGACTCTAATGGCAGGTCTCTGGGCAGCTGCTCGCAAGCCCACTAATTTGGCTAAAGTATATTCTATTCTGCAAGAAAAGACAGAGAGCCCAGCCACCTACTTAGAAAAATTAATAGAAGCTTTTAGACAGTACACCCCCATAGATCCAGAGGCTCCAGAAAGTCAGACAGCTGTTGTAATGTCTTTCATAAATCAGGCAGCCCCAGATATTAAAAAAACTCCAAAAATTAAAAGACTTAGAAGAAAAGCGGATCCAAGACCTCCTTCAGACAACCCAGCGGGTTTACAATAACAGAGATACTCCAGAGGAAAGGCAATTTAAGGCCACTGAAAAAATGACCAAGGTCCTGGCAGCAGTAATACAGAAAGAGCATCTACAGCCAAAGTACACCCAACCCAGGCGGCCCCCCAGGCATGATAATCTGAAAAAAGACCAATGTGCCTACTGCAAGGAGGCTGGCCACTAGGTAAGAGACTGCCCCAAAAAGAAACAACGAGGACAAGGACCCCCTAAGTCTACACCCGTACTAGTCACTCAAGATGAAGACTAGGGAAGACGGGGTTCGGATCCCCTCCCCGAACCTAAGGTAACTTTGCAAGTGGAAGGGTCCCCGGTCCAGTTCTTGGTCAATACGGGAGCACAGCACTCAGTCTTAGTTAAAACTAATGGAAAATTATCCTCCAGGTCCTCGTGGGTACAAGAGGACACAGGAGTTAAGAAATACCCATAGACCACACAAAGAACAGTAAACCTCGGAGCCAAGAATGTAACCCATTCTTTCTTGGTCATCCCTGAGAGCCCCTGTCCCCTATTAGGGAGAGACCTGCTAACTAAAATAGGAGCACAGATCCATTTCCTCCCTGAGGGGCCCGTCGTGACAAACTCCCACAATCAACCCGTGTCCGTCCTGACTATAACCCTAGAAAATGAATACCGGCTCCACCAAGAGCAAACGGCCCCTGACCAGGACATAGCAACCTGGCTCCAGCAATATCCAGAAGCTTAGGCGGAAACGGGGGCCTTAGGACTAGCAAAACACCGTCCTGCTTTATTTGTTGAACTTAAACCTGGGGCAAACCCCGTGCGAGTACGCCAATACCCGATGCCCCTAGAGGCCAAGAAAGAAATTGCCCCGCATATCCGCCGGCTCCTTGACCAAGGGGTCCTTCGCTTATGTCACTCGCCCTGGAATACTCCATTGTTGCCGATACAAAAACCTAATAGTAAAGAATACAGACCTGTACAAAACTTAAGAGAAATCAATAAGAGGATTGTAGACATACATCCAACTGTGCCTAACCCATATACCCTCCTAAGTACCCTAAACCCTAAACATCAATGGTACACTGTTTTAGATTTAAAAGATGCTTTCTTCAGTTTGCCTTTAGCCCCTCAGAGCCAAAAGCTCTTCGCCTTCGAGTAGAATGACCCTGATAAGGGCATAAGTGGCCAACTAACATAGACCAGACTGCCGCAAAGATTCAGAAACTCTCCTACCCTGTTCAATGAGGCCCTCCATGAAGACCTGGGATAACTTTCCTGCCCCCAACGACCTTAAACCCTGCCTCGCTGCTGCCCAACCCGGACCTAGACGCCCCACTCCACGACTGCACCGAGATACTAGCTCAGGTGCACGGAGTTCGAGAAGACCTGCAGGATCGCCCACTTCCTGACGCCGACCTCGTCTGGTTCACTGATAAGAGCAGCTTCATGCATCAGGGCCAGAGGTACGCTAGAACGGCAGTAACTTCAGAGACTGAGGTAATCTAGGCGGAACCCCTGCCCCCGGGGACATCGGCCCAGAAGGCCGAATTAATAGCGCTCACCCAAGCTCTTACCTTAAGGGCGAGGAAAAAGCTGACGGTATATACAGACAGCCGATATGCTTTTGCAACAGCGCATATACATGAGGCCATTTACAGGGAGCGGGGGTTACTGACGGCTAAAGAAAAAGAGATAAAAAACAAGCAAGAAATCCTAACCCTGCTAACAGCCCTATGGAGGCCAGAAAAGTTAGCCATTATGCATTGCCCAGGGCATCAGAAACTAACTACAACTGCTCAAGGCAACTTTCGGGCGGACCAAACTGCAAGAAAGGTGGCGAAGGCTCCCAGCCAACTCCTTGCACTCCAGCTCCCTGACCTGGGCCCCCAGGACTTGCCATATTTCCCTGATTATTCAGAACAAGATCTCCAGTGAATTGACAAGCTTCCCCTGAAACAGATCCAGAATAGGTGGTAGACTGATACTAATGACCAAACCATCCTACCAAAAAAATTAGGACAACAAGTGTTAGAACACATCCACTGAACCACCCACCTGGGTGCTCGGCAGATGATAGACCTGATCAGATGCTCTAAGCTCAAATTCAGACATACAGCCAAGATGGCCAGCAACATCGTGACAAGTTGCAAAGTCTGCCAGCTTAACAACGCCTACCCCCAATCCCAGGCTGCAACAGGAACAAGGCTCAGGGGAACCAGGCCCGGTATCTACTGAGAAGTAGATTTTACTGCGATAAAGCCAGGAAAATACGGGTATCGGTACTTACTTGTCTTTGTAGATACTTTTTCAAGGTAGACTGAAGCATTCCCCACCAAGAAAGAAACTGCTCAGGTTGTAGCAAAGAAAATCCTGGAAGATATCCTCCCCAGGTATAGCTTCCCCGTCCAGATAAGGTCAAATAATAGGCCGGCCTTCGTCGCTAAGGTAAGTCAGGATTTGGCTTCCATCCTTAGGGCAAATTAGAAACTACATTGCGCTTACAAGCCCCAGAGTTCAGGACAGGTAGAGAGAATGAATCGGACCTTAAAGAAGACCTTAACTAAATTAACTATAGAGACTGGCGCTAATTAGGTGGTCCTTCTCCCCTACGCTCTGTTCCAGGCCCGTAATACCCCTTACAGACTAGGCCTTACTCCTTATAAAATTATGTATGGCAGACCCCCACCCTTAGTTCCCGGCCTAAAAGATGATCTGCTCAAGTCTAAAACAGAAAATGTCTCTGAACTCTTATTTTCCCTACAAGCCTTGCAGAAAATTCATCAAGAAATCTAGCCCAAGCTGAAAGAACTATATAAGACCGGTCCCCCGCCGACACCCCATCCGTACCAGCCAGGAGACTAGGTCCTAGTCAAGCGACACCGACAAGAGACCTAGAACCCAGGTGGAAAAGACCACTCCAGGTACTCCTAACCACACCCACCACCCTGAAGGTAGAAGGCATCGCATCGTAGATCCACTACACCCACGTCAAGCCAGTGGACCCAACCTCCGATCTTCTAGGACCAATCACGGCGGCGGCTGAAGCACCGGACACGTGGACTGTGGACAGAGCTAGAAACAACCCCTTAAAACTCACCCTGCGCCGGCAGCATAGCTCACTGCAAACATGCAGTTAGGTAGTCTAACCCTAACGTTAGTCGCCCTAGTGGCCGCTGGAGAAATCACAAAACCAGCTCATAATCCCTTTGTCTGGAGATTCTGGCTTTATGAAAACCGAACCCACCCTAGGCAACCTCATAAGCCCGGAAAATTATTAGCCAGTGCTGATTGCCCTTCCTCAGGGTACAACAGCCCAATTCTACTAAATTTTACTGGTTTTCAAATAGCCAAACCTATAACACCAATAATATGCATTAAGTTTAATCAGACTAAATACAATTGTAAACACTATTGGTGGCACCAAAATGCCGGCTATCCTTATAACTATTGTAACATCCATAGACCCCGTTATTAGAGAGAGAGAAAACAGTTAAACCCTAAATGGCCCTTCCATCGTAGACGGGATAAAGACTTTTCATATACATAGATAGTTAGAGACCCCTGGAACTCCCGCTGGACCACGCCTCAACATGGGGCTGTATACTACTCCCCCTCCTCCACATGGCCTAGCAGTCACCTCTATCTGTGGCGAGGCCTAGTGCAAGTACTGCCCCTGGTCCACAGGAATATCCAACGACAGGAAAACAGACTAACACAAGACTTACGTCCTTTCTCCTGGTTAAAGTTATTACAAGAAGGACTAGAACTTGCTAACCTTACAGGACTTCATAGCCTGTCTGGCTGCTTTCTGTGCGCCACTCTAAGGCGTCCACCGCTAACCGCTGTCCCTCTGCCATGAGGATCCTCTACCTTTGCCCAAGCTAACAACCTCCGAAACCTCTCGTATGCTCCTATCCTGAACGTGCCCCTATACCTAAACCCCAGTCAGGAGAAATTTCCCTACTGTTTCTCAGGAACCAATTCCAGCCTCTGCAGCATCACTGCAACGCCCCCTAATATCACCTTAAAGGCTCCATCAGGCATATTCTTCTGGTGTAATGAAACCTTATCTAAAAACCTACCTAGTCCTTCTGTTAATAACCTACTGTGTCTCCCTGTCACATTAGTTCCCCGGTTGACTCTACTAACTGCTGGCGAGTTCCTAAAGTATACCGGTAACTGGACTAGTGCTGTTATTCACCCAGACCCTAGACCAAGACCTGCACGAGCCATATTTCTCCCCCTCATTGCAGGAATCTCCCTCACCGCATCCTTCATTGCGGCCGGACTGGCGGGGGGGGAGCCCTAGGTCACACCCTCATAGAAAGTAACAAGTTGTACCAACAATTTGCCGTTGCTATGGAGGAGTCGGCTAAGTCCCTTGCCTCCCTTCAGCGGCAGCTCACGTCACTAGCTCAGGTAACCTTGCAGAACCGGAGAGCCCTAGACCTACTCACCGCAGAAAAAGGTGGTACATGTATATTTCTAAAAAAAGACTGTTGTTTCTACATAAATGAATCAAGACTTGTAGAGGACCAGGTCCAACAGTTACGCAAGTTAAGCACTGAAGTAAAAACATGGCAGTTTGCTTCAGCTGCAGACCAATGGTGGCATTCCTCTATATTTTCTCTGTTAGCCCCCTTCCTTGGACCCCTGCTAAGTCTACTATTTCTGCTTACCGTAGGACCTTGTGTTGTTAACAGAATTTTACAATTTGTTAAGGAGAGATTTGACACCGTACAACTCATGGTCCTCAGAGCCCAATACCAACCTATAAACGCTGAAACAGAATCAGACTTATAAGACCCAAGATTGGCTCTAAAGATACCTGAAAAGAAGGGGGGAATGAAAGGAGCTGGGCACATTCCTCAGCCCCGGGCTCAAAACTCCCTGAGCCTAGCACAAACACATCCCATCCTCCCATCCCACCACCATATATCTCTCAAACTCCCTGAGCCCAGTACAAACACCACCTGGAAAGTCTCCAATAAGGGGACAGCCGTTCAAGGTTACTGAAAGCGCAGGAGTCAAAAGAATTTCTTTGTTCCCCTGCAACTTTCGGGCTATAAAAAGCAAACACTCGCATTGTTCAGGGCCCTCTTGTATACTGTGTAAAGGAGGGACCAAGTTCGAACTTGTAGTAAAGATCCTTGCCGCTTGGCTTTGACTCTGGACTCTGGTGGTCTTCTTTGGGGAAGAAACAGTCTGGGCATAACAGTAGCAACTTCTAAGCTGCTTATATGCTGAACCAGAAACCAGAAATCCAATCTACACTTTTTAATTAGAGTTCTTGAGTCACATAAATCTACTTTTTGGCTACGTGTTTTCCAAATGTTAACATTTCTATCCTTCTGGTTGCTTTGGGCAAAACCCTTGGAGCCATCTTTGACTCTCTTTTCTCTCTTTCCTATATGTAATCCATCAGCAAATCTTGTGGCAGTACTTTTATAATATGTCCAGAATCCCATCACCTCCTATTTTCTGTTCATTGTGAGGAAAAGAAAGAGTGATCAGACTGTTACTGTGTCTATATAGAAAGAAGTAGACATAAGAGACTCCATTTTGTTCTGTATTTGGGATGCTGTTAATCTGTGACCCTACCCCCAACCTTGTCCTTGCAAGAGACACGTGCTGTGGTGACTCAAGGTTTAACGGGTTTTGGGCTGTGCAGGGTGTGGTTTGTTAAACAAGTGCCTGAAGGCAGTATGCTTGTGAAAAGTCATCACCATTCTCTTAATCTCAAGTACCCAGGGACACGTTCACTGCCAAAGGTCGCAGGGACCTCTGCCTAGGAAAGCTAGGTATTGTCCAAGGTTTCTCCCCATGTGATAGTCTGAAATATGGCCTCGTGGGAAGGGAAAGACCTGATCGTCCCCCAGCCTGACACCCGTGAAGGGTCTGTGCTGAGGAGGACTAGTGTAAGAGGAAAGAAGCCTCTTGGCAGTTGAGATAGAGAAAAGCATCTGTCTCCTGCCTGTCCCTGGGCAATGGAACATCTCGGTGTAAAACCCGATTATATGTTCTGTTTACTGAGAAAGGAGAAAACCGCCTTAGGGCGAAAGGTGGGACTTGCTAGTGCAATGCTGCTTTTTATGCACTAAAAATGTTTATGGAGATGTTTACATATGCATATCAAGGCACAGCACTTTTCCTTAAACTTATGTCACAGAGATCGTTATTCACATGTCTTACTGCTGACCTTCTCCCTAGGATGATCCTATTATCCTGCCACTTCCCTTTTTCTAAGATGGTAAAGATAATGATCAATAAATACGAGGGAACTCAGAGACCGGTGCCGGCACGGGTCCTCTGTAAGCTGAGTGCGGGTCCCCTGGGCCCACTTTTTCTTCTCTATACTTTGTCTCTGTGTCTCATTTCTTTTCTCAAGTCTCTTGTTCCACCTAATGAGAAACGCCCACAGGTGTGGAGGGGCAGGCCACCCCTTCATCTATTTTTTAAAGCTATGTTACCATGTTCTCTCATCTGGATAACTTCATTCTTATCTGGTCTTCCTTCTTCTATCCTTGCCCTCACTTCCTAAGGTCCAGTCCCAACAGAGTAGCTACAGTGATCTAGTTATAACCTAAGTTAGATTGTGTCAGTCCTTATTTCAAAACCTTCCAACGGTTTTTCCATCCTACTTAAAGAATATTCCAATTTCCAGATAGAGGCTTATAAGTCTTCCTGTTTTCTGACATTTTCTCCTACTACTCTCCCCCTGGCTTGTTCCATTCCAGACACACTGACCTTCTAGTTATTCCTTGAGCTCACCTGATGTACTTACACCTTATGTCATATGACTAGCTGGTTGTCCTTCTGTCTGGGAATACACTTTTCCCAGATATCTACATAGATAACCTCCTTAACTCCTTTAAGTCTTTCCTCAAATATCATCTCAGTGAGGCCTGCCCTTACTGCCCTATATAAGATTGCAACCCCACTCCTACTATATCCTCTCTTGCTTTGCTCTTTTTTTCTTTTTCCATAGCACTAGTCACCTTCTTATATTTTAACATACCATTTATTTGTTATATATTAGGTTGTATGTCTCTTACTTATTCAAATATAAGCTCATGAGGGTGGTGACCTCTTTGGATTTTTTTTTTCATTCCGGGTATGGTCTACATATAGACAACTGTATGCATAGTCCAGAGTAAATGACAAATACAGAATTTTAAACATTAAAATGACATTAATAGCATGCCAGATATTTCTCTGAAGACCAGCATGAAGAGCTGTATAGATACAGACATAGACATAAATTTCACTTTTTATACATGGGAATACATGTATAAAATTACAGGAAATACATACAATATAATTGTAAAATGTGAATAGGTGCAAAATATCAGAGTAAGAAACATGTATAAAATTACAGGAAATACATACAATATAATTGTAAAATGTGAATAGGTGCAAAATATCAGAGTAAGAAATAACTATCCCTCTCATCAGTCTCTAATATGGAGTCTTTGCTACATTCAGTTTATTTTTTTCCAATTGTTTATTCATAATAAGTAGCATACCATGCTCCCTCTTACCCACAAACCTTCCTTGTGTGTTTTGAATATTGTCATGATTCCTATGTAAAACTCACCCATGTTTGGACCCAGATTAAGTGTCATCTTTTTCCTGAAGCTGTATTTGACCTCTTAATTTGTTCAGTGAAATGTCCTGGGTGCCTCAAACGGTGCCTGGAATGTAGTAGATGCCCAACAGATATTTCTGGATGATTAAATTGGTTATTATGGTCTTCTTTAATCTCAACTATAAAATAACAGTTCAGGTTATTTAGTGTAGCAGATGGAGTATAATATGTCTTTAAAAAGCCAATGGGTTTGGAAACAAATAAAACCTTTCCAGTATCCAAAAGCAAAAAAAAAAAAAAAAAAAAAAAAAACTCAAAAAAACTAAACTGATAAACAACAAAAACCAAAACCTAGAATATCAATAAGCAACAGCAACAATAGACAACAAAATCCCACCCTAGCGCTGTCAAAGTGTGTTTTATTATCATAACTGATGGTTTTACACAGTAAACTCTTCAACAAAAGATTATTTCCATGACAACATAATCAATTTCTACCGTATGATATGAGTTCATATAAACAGCATCAAAAACACCACCAAACCACAGAAAAACAGAAACAAGAAAACATTGTAACATACAAATAATTAATATACAATGACTACAAGTTAAAAAGTAGCACATATGAAGCTCTACGTTTAAAATTAAGCCATTTGTAGCAAACTAGGTAGAAATCTCTAGTACTTTAAGAAAATACTATAGTCTAATTTTTTTGCAATCAGTATTTGAAATTAAATACTTGTAGCATACTGACACTTTATATGCACGTATTAACTTAATATGTCAGTTCTGATTTCTTACTGAAAGATTTCAATCCCAAGTGAAAGATCAATGGCATTCAGCAGGGATTCTCTTTTAATTACCATTTCTTTCCCAGTCTGAAGGGACTCTTCTGACTGAAAAAGCAACTAACATTTTATTTTGACAGTTATTTGAATTACAGTAAATAATAGGAGATAGGAGGCTCTTACATGACACATTTATGGTTTTGGTAAACAATCTGTTGAGAAATCATTTTGTAGAGCTTTAACAGAATTCAATGGGCCCACTAGAAAAGGGAGAGTAAAAAGGGTCCTAATAGAATACATAAAAGTAATTTCATTTTTAAAGTTGAGCCTTTGTTCCTAGATCACACTGGAGACTCTGCTCTTTATGTTCCAGTCTTCTCACTTCATTTTTCACTGCCAAGGAAAGCTTTCTTCACTTTCCAATCCCTCCCTCAAGTTTCTTAAAAATAATAAGCAATAATAATAATTCTCTCTTCCCCACCCCCACCCCCACTAAGTATGTGTGTGTATGCATGTGTCCATGTTTTTGAGCCACTATTTTTGTCAAGTCTCTGGTCTCTCTCCTCATTTAGGACCAACTCCAAAATTTTTCTTGGAAGCCCCGCCCAGGTCATATTAATTACTCCCTGATGATATCTATACATTTCTGAGAGGCCTCACTACCATTTCTCAAGCCTATCGCCCAATGTGCCAAAGCTGTATGGGGTTTTAGAACTAAATTGGATAGGATTTGGTACTCCCTTTTGTATGTTTGTGGTTTTGTCTGTTACACAAAAGCAGCCTGTGTTGCATTCCAATTCCACATAAGTGTGTAATCTTTCCAGTACTCGCCCCTCTTCAGCTTCCACGACCATAGGATTAGAGTGGATGGTTGGGACAACAGGCAAAGGTGAGTACATGACCCTGCACTATGATTAAGATTTTGTTAATATTGCAAGGTTGCTGTGACTGGTTCTTTCTTCCCTTAGAAATGAAGTTCTTGACCTGAGTCTAAGAGCTCTGACGGGGTCTAAATGGGCTGCAGTAGATATATGAGCCTTGTGAATTTGGACAAATATTTTGTGGCTATGTGAATTTAAGGGTTTAAAAAAATCCCCCAATAATCAAAGCAAATTAACTTTAAGTCACCTCATGAAAATATATGTTACTATGCCCATCCTGCCAGTTTTGCACATATGCTGGGAAATATCTAAATTCTGCAAATTTTGGTTCAAATTGGGACAGTTCTCCACTTCTATCCCCATCTCTAACACTACATTAGTACAAGGTACTTGGTTACAGCAGGAGGTGATGTCTGGTAATTGCTAGGTATACTAATTTGGAGCTAGGCAGAGCTGAACTGGACTGCTAACTCTATCACTTTCTAACTAAACAGCCTTCAGCAAACCTAAGCTATCAATAGCCTTCGGCAAATCTAAGCCTAAGTTATCAAAGGGATGTAAGTATATGTGTCTCATAGGGTGATTGTGAGGAATGTGAAAAATGCACGAAAAAGCACTTGCTTGTAATGCATGGTGATATGGTTTAGCTGTGTCCCCACCTGAATCTTATCTTGGAAATTGTGGGAGTTACAATGTGTCTTGGGAGGAACCCACTGGCAGGTAATTGAATCATGGAGGCAGGTCTTTCCAGTTGTATTTTCAAGAGAGTGAATAAGTCTCATGAGATCTGATGTCTTTAAAAATAGGAGTTTCCTTGCACAAGCTCTCTCTTTGCCTGCTGCCATCCATGTAAGATGTGACTTGCTTCTCCCTGCCTTTTGCCATGATTGTGAGGCTTCCCCAGCCATATAGAAGTGTAAGTCCATTAAACCTCTTTCTTTTGTAAATTGCCCAGTCTCAGATACGTCTTTATCGTCAGTGTGAAAATGGACTAGAACACATGGTGCACTTCATACTACAGGATAAAAAGAAGTATACTTAAAAGTACATTGATAGACAGATTAACTAACTAAATCAACCTTTATGTCTCTTCCCAACCTTTCACATTTCCTCAAAAGTACTCAAAAGGCAGAGAGAAAATAATAGGTAAAAATTGGATTGAGATTGATAATGTCCACTGTATCTGCAAAGCTTCCCAGTCTTCCTCCATAAAGTGAAAAAGAAGCACTCTGAGAGCTGAGCAGTAGATATTTAGAAATATGTGTTCATGCTTTATCTATCTTTAACAAACTCAGGTTCCCCTGGCTTGGGCTCCTCTTTTATTTTACCAGTTTGTATATATAAAATACTATTAATAATAAATTATAAACACATTTAGGGTAAACGTAGAGTTTTATTACTTTAAATGATTAAAATATATTTATATTCGTTGCAAAGTATGATAAAACATTGTCTTATGGTTTGAACAACATTTACTGAGTTCTGATACTGTGAGAGGCACATGTGAGTATGACATATTATTAAGTATTACTAAGTGTTAAAATATTTCTAGAAAAAAAGTGAATAAGACCATTTGGTAGTTAATAATCATTGCCTTTTAAAGACGTGCTCTTTAAATGCTCCCACTACTGGGGAGCCCAGTGTCTCTGTATTTAAGAGAACTGGAAGAAGATGAAGTATTCTAGCTGGATGGTCCTGGATTTAATACTCAATTTGATGGGCAGCTCTTTGGGCCAAGCACAAATGTCCTGTATTGATGCCAGTGGCGGTGTCTCAGTCTGGCCACATAATTCTACTGTCCTCTGTTTTGAGAAACTTTGATTGTAGATAGTCACCTCAGAGTAAAATGACAAGTCTTGTGATTAAGGAAGAAAATTAGTTTTCAATTTGAACTAAATGGGAGAGTTTCTTCCACCTGGCTGATTCTACCAGAATGCTATGTGTAACTGCATCCTCTATTATTGGCTACTTTGTTATCCTCAATTGCTTTCTTAGCCTACACTACACTTTCATTTTTTCCAGATCTTCACAGATATTTCTGTGGATGTCTCCACATAAGGGCTCAATCCTAGGTCCAGTTCCTGATGGAGGGAGGGAATACATTAGTTTTACCTCACTGGGTCTCAGCATTAACCATTTGATTCATGCAGCTTTGAAGCAAATCAGATTCAGGGTTTCATAACACAGGGGTGTGCATTTATACCCATTACCCAGGCCCAAACTTTTGTTTCGATTTCTCACCACTACCATATTTCTCTCAAGAGCTGGAAGCTATAACCGATGATCAGATTCTAGTTTAACAGTTTGTCTAAAATAGGTTTTCCTTTGTAATCTCTTTTGGTGCCATGTTGTAGAAATCTTGATCATGTTGAGTTAGATTTGAACTAGGGATATAAACTAGATAGAACTTTAGATTTTGTTTATTCAGGATGCTGGATAATAAGAATTTTCCAGTCTTTTTCTATTTTAGTAAATTTACCTTTAATACATGGGTTGATTCTATTTGAAGAGACTCACCAAGGATTTGGATTAGGTAATGTATTATGGTCTATGTATAATGGTACATGTTTCACTTCCATACCTAGATGGACACATTTTATACAGATGGTATGTGTAGGCAGCTCCTCTGTCTTTCCCTGTTCTCCAGCTTCTTTCTACCTGTGACACAAATATATGACATCAAATTGTCAGGATCGTTTGCATTCCTGATTAGATAGGCCTAGTACTATGAGGCTATAAAATCACAGATGGCACATTGATGCCTTGAAAAATCAGTTTTAGAATGAAAATAAATGGATGTCTTTTATATGGAGAAATTGCCTTCTTTTCAAAGAGCAAGCCCTGGTGTTCTTCATGAATTTTTGCTTTTTTGGTTAAACAGTACGAAAAGAAGGGGTAAGACCTTTCCATGTTGTTCAGAGAGTTCCATTAGTACTTCCATTGCTAGCAGAAATTGAAAGCCTGAATGTCTAACAGACACAATAAAAAGCATAAACATGGAAAATGACTGCAGGAGTTTCAGAGGGTCACTCTCCGGGAAGCCACAGATTGAGGGAAGCGCAGCAGAACAGGGCAGAAGCTAAGCCTCAGTGTCTGCCATTTACCTCTTCAATGGTCCTCTTCATGACAGATAAGGTATCAGTGAACTGAGGGGGCTCTAGGGAGTCAGAGTACAGACATGTCCATGCTCTGCTGGTTCTTACATCCAGCATGAAAAGGTGAGAAGAATCAGGACTCTGTCTAGACCTTACAGACTGGCTTGCAATATATCTAGGAATTTCCTAGTAGAATGTCATGGTCCTCAGCATGAGTTCAGAATCAGAACTGAGAAAGCAACAACAACAAAAAACCACACACACACGTATTTTTGGGTGTGTGTGTGTGTGTGTTGGTTGTGAAGTTACTGATTTAATTCAGATTATTCTGGGAACTCACCAGAGAAGGAAAGGCCGTTATCTGAGATCAGTGGTTCTTAAACATTCATGTGCAGAAGAATCAGTTGAGTAGTTCGTTAAAATGGGCCTCTTATCCAGAAATTTGGATTTGGCTCATGGCACACAAACATGTACTTTGAATAAGCACCCTGGGTAATTCTGATCTGAGTGTCTAGAACCACAGTTTTGGAAAGTCTGACAAAGTGGAACCTGAATCCTTATGGCTTCAGTGGCCTCATTTATCGTGGTTTAGGCAGCCATTCTGGAAAACAGACTCTGGTTTGTTTGTTTGTTGTGGATGCAGATTATGGAGAACATAGATCTGAGACTATCCCAAGAAGGCCACGTACCTGCAAACTGTTTCCTGACTCTCAGCATGAGCACATGAGTGTGGCTCAGTTGGTAATGTCATGGGCACAGGTTGGAGGAATGCTATTCTACCATGTTGTTTGTTTTCTGCTGCTGTTGAATCTTCCTGAGGGGGTAGACATGGAAAAGTGGCTCAGACTAGAATTCCAGAGACTTAGTGTCAGTTTCTTCAAATATGTGTGAAGTTGAATCACAGTTTCCTCTTATGTAAAGTTAGAGGACTTATGTGGATAATTCTAAGATTTGTTTAAAATCTTGCATTGTGTGCGAGTGTGTTTATCTTATTTTTATGAATTTTCTGGTACCTAAAAGAGTAAGGGTACTCATATTCCTGTGTTATTGCCGTGTCACGGTTGTCATTGTCATCATTTCCTTCTCCAAAGAAGAAATTCTATAGTGTATGTGAAGTCAAGGGAGTGACCTCACAGCTGCTAGGGCAACAATACACTTACTTGTTTTAGATTTAGCAGGTCTCCATGATCTATTTGGAGACTTTCCATTTTCTTTCTCTGTTCTTATTAGGTATATATATTTTTCTCTACTCTGAAGTTGGTTACTGTAATCCTATCTATTCAGAAGGTAGCATATAGGAAAGAGTATAATGTAATTGTTAAACATGACTCTTTGGGCCTACAGACAAGATACAAATTTCTGCTTCTAAAACTTACTGGCCATTTAATCTCGGGAAAATTGCTTAATTTCCCTAAGTTAAATTACATTATCTATGAAATGGGTAGAATAACAGTAATTATTTAGTAGAGTTGTTAAAAGATTGCATAAGATAATGCTTTTTAAGAATTTAATTTAATGCAAATTTAAATTTAATGCATTAAATTTAAGTTTAATGAAATTCAAGAACTAAATAAATAGCAGTTTTTCTATACATGCTAGAGGTATTTAATTCTGTCTGTACAATAGAACCACTGGGAAAATTTTAAATAAATTCCAGTGCCTGTGCTCCACCTGAGGCTAATTAAATCAGCATTTCTGAGGATGAAGCAGGACATATGTATATTTTGAAAGCCCTCCGGGTGATTCTGTGTGGCAGAGGTTGAGAGCATCTGGTATTTGCCAAGTGTAATATATGTATCAGAAAGAGATGATTCTTTTGGCCTCTCATGTATGTATTAAAGACATAGTCAATGCAGCTGATATAGATGTCCACACAGACATAGGAGTGATGCCTTTAGTAATCATGACAGTATTAGTCCTTAACTAGTTGGTGGCTGGTGCCCCAGTGGCCAAGGCCATCATGGGATAACAAGAAAACAAAACATATGTTGGGTCTATTTTAACCTGGAGAGTCCAACATATCATTCCGAATTTTGTGATATCTGGTTTTGACATAATTTTCTACAATCCTTCTGATCCAATTTCTGTTAAAAAAACAAAACACTACAAAAAGTAATCCATTGAAGCTGTGAAAGATGTACAAGGAAGGTGACATTTTCCTGATGATGAGGGAAGCTAAGTTTGGCCCTTTTTGGCGGTTTGTGATGTGTTTTCTTTGGTTGTTAGTCCCCTGATCCACTCTGAACACAGAATAGGCTCAGAGATGTTGATCAGATTCCGAGGGACTTTCCCTTGAGTGAGGGCCCTGAGAGGCCACTTTGACAGGCCTGGCCTTGGGGGAAGCTCTGTTTCCAGATTCTGGCCTCCATTGGTGTAATGTTAACTGATTCTTAAATTGGTGTTGTCTGAATTGATAAGGCAAGTGCCAGGCTTCCTTAGAAGCTTTCCAAGTATATGTTGTATTTTGCTAGGGCTCACCTCAGAGAGGATGTATTCCTAAGCTTTTGACATGAATTCAAATACAGTAAGACCTTGCTGAATGATGGAGATACATTTTGAGAATGCATTGTTAGATGATTTTATTGTTGTGCAAACATCATAGAATGTGCTTACACAAACCTATATGGTACCTACTACCTACCTAGGCTATATAGTACGGATTATAGCTCCTAGGCTGCAAATCTGTACAGCATATTACTGTACTAAATACTGGAGGCAATTATAACACAGTGGTAAGTATTTGTATTTCTAAACACAGAAAAGATATAGTGAAAATGTAAAAAAAAAAAATGGTACATCTGTATAAAGCACCTACGTTGATGTAGCCTGTCAGACTGGAAATTGCTCTGGATGAGTCAGGGAGTGAATGGTGTGTGAATGTGAAGGCCTAGAACATTAAACTATGGTAGACTTTATAAACACCATACACTTACGTAACACTACATTTATAAAAACAGTTTTCTTTTTTCAGTGACATTAATGTTAGCTTACTGTTACTTTTTAATTTTATAAACATTCTTTTAAACCTTTTTGACTCTTCTATAATAATACAGCTTAAAACACAAACACATTGTACAGCTGTACAAAAATATTTTCTTTCTTTATATCCTTATTCAATAAGCTTTTTCTATGTAAAGTTTTTTAACTTTTTAAATTTTTTTGTTGAAAAACTAAGACACAAACATTCAGATGATCTTAGGCCTACACGGGGTCAGGATCATCAATGTCACAATTTTCCACCTCCACATCTTGTCCCAGCGGAAGGGCTTCAGGAGCAGTAACACCCTATGATAACAGCCTATAATAATGCCTTCTTCTGGAAAACTTCCTGAAGGATCTGCCTGAGGCTGTTTTATAGCTAACTTTATTCTTATTATTTTAGTAAGAAGGAGTACACTCTAAAATAACAATAAAAAGTATGGCCTAGTTAATATATAAACCAGTCATATAGTCATTTGTTATCACTACCATTACATGCTATACATATATATGCTATACTTGTATATGACTGGCAGTGCAGTAGATCTGTTTACACCAGCATTACCACAGTGAATAATGCATTGTGCTACAATGTTAGGGCAGCTACAATGTCACTAGACAACAGGAATTTTTCAGCTCCATTGTAATCTTATGACACCACTGTCCTACGTGTGGTCAGTCATTGACTGAAATATCCTTATGTGGCACATGACTGTAAATAAAATCTCATCTTTTGTTAGAGTGAGCTGAGTCAGTACACACTCAGTGAGGCAAGGCAACTGCCTACATATTTCACCCTGATACACTCTATCTTTATCCTTTTAGTTTTTCACCCAAGGAGGCTCCCAATTTGTGCATTTCATCCTTAATAGGGAGGCAGAGGGGTTGAAGGATACAGTTAAAGTTGGAGCAGAAGGAAATAGGTAGCTATAAATCCAAAGAGAGCAGAGGGGAGTGCTGGACAGTGGGTAAGTAGTGAGAAGATAATAAATGCCTAGAGGGAGCAGGGTGGAGAAAGTAGTGCAAAGCCCTAAAGTAACCTCACCGTCCAGAAGACCTCTGTGGCTTTTACCGTCCCAGCAGCGCTTCCCCTCTTCTGGCATCCAGAATCAGAGACAGTAGTGGACCTGTCTTCACTCTTGACTCCTGATGCTGTGATGGGTCCACAGGTACAGTTGTAATGCAAGTAGGACTTATCAGAGTCCTTTCTTGGGGCTGATATAAATAATGAAAATTCACAATAGCAAAGATACGTAATCATTGTATTGTAAGTATTCATTGATACATGAATAAAGGAAATGGGGTATATATGTTATATATGCACAATGGAATACTATTCAGCCATATAAAAGAAGGAAATCATGCCTTTTGCAGCAACATGGATGTAATCTGAGGCCATTATCTTAAGTGAAACAACTCACATAGACAGACAAATACTGCATGTTCTTATTTAGAAGTGAGAGTGAAATAATGTATACGTATGGACATAGAGTATGGAATAATAGACACTGGAGACTCAGAAGGGTGAGGGGCTGAGAGGGGGGATGAATGACAAGAAATTATTTAATGGGTACAATGCATGCTATTTGGGTGAGGCACCAACTTAACCATTACACAATATAAACATATAACAAAATTACACTTGTGCCCCACAAATTAAAAAAAAAATTAAATTTAAAATAAGATGCTGGTGATGACTGACTATCACTACAAAGAAAGAGTGTACCTGCTAATGAAACAAACAGGAAGGTAAGAGGACAGAGAGTAAAGGAGAGACCTGATGATTCTGCTATGCTTGAACCAGTCCACCCTTAGTCATTGGTTTTCCCAGTGATGTAAGCTATTCAGTCCCTTTTCCTCCCAAGCTAGGTGAGTAGGATTTCTGTCAAAGAAAGTTCCAATACAACCCATTTCATAATTTTGGTAAGAATTTGCCTCCCACAGACAGCAACAGTAGATTTTTTTTTTCCCTCTGAGTTATTTTGAATAGGCTGCCTCTCCTAACAGGAAAGTTCTTGAATGGTACTGTTCATCAGGAATGACTCCCTTTGTAGACATTTTTCTCTGGTCTTTTCTTTACATATATCCTTCCCCTGTTAGGTTAAAAGCTCCTACTTGCATTTCAGATTTTGGCCCAGAACATCTTAAGTCAGGGCCTGACAGAGGCTTGCTCCTGCCCAATTTCATTCTTTCCAGCTGAGGCAGCTGCCTCAGTGAAGTGCTGCCTGGTAAATAGAGCATGTATAAAAGGTGAAGGAAGGAGGAATCAGGACTGAAGCAACCAGAACATCTGATGATCAGAAGCCCGCCCTGACCTGTCCTACTTCCTCTTCACAGCAACTCAGTGTTGACATTTTTGGATCCAGAAACTAAATAATCCATCAGGGGCATTTCTCTGAGAGTAGAAAGGGGTTTTTATAAAGAGACATACCCTAGATTATGGTGGCTAAATAGAGCTAATTGGATGCTGTTGAAGAAGAGTACTAACAACAAGCTTTCAAGGAATTTAACATACCCCTTCACGTGCAGCCTGGTGCTGCAGTGGGTGTACACTGTCGTTGGGGATTGATTTAGAGAGGCGCGGTTTAAGGGAGACAGCCTTCCAAGCAAGCAGTTCAGCCCAAGAAGAATCTTAGAGTGAAAATGTCAGGCTAAGTGATTCTTAACCAGGAGTGATTTACTCCCCAGGAGACATATGCAATGTCTGGAGATATTTTGGTTGTCATAACTGCAGAGGGTGTCGCTGCTGCTTAGCAAGTAGAGGCAGAAATGAAACTAAGCCTCCTAAGTGCACAGGACAGCTCCCACAATTATCTGGTCCAAAATGTCAGTGGTGTTGCAGTTGAGAAACGGGGCTGAAGCCATGAGTGATACCTGGGTGATATGGGGAGATCAAGGACAGACACTCTTTCCAGAGGGTCAGAGGGAGAATCCACAGCAGGACCAAGCAAGAGAATGCAGCTGGGGGAATAAAGTGTTAAAAGGAGTATATAGATCAGGAACAAAAAAGTCCTATGATAGCAAGCATCTGAGTTGGTTGTTCTCATTTGGGAGGGGTGAGCTCATTTAATGATCTAGAGTATACTTTCTTCCATTGTTTCATTCATAGTTAATATACTAAAGTAATCCACATTGAGGGCATGGGTCACTTTTTATTTTTTTCTGTGTCCTCAGTACTTGGCACAGAGTAAATTCAATAAATGGCTATTAATAAAATGGGAATGAATGCAATGATGTATCTCTCCTCTGGGAAACATACATACATATTTAGATACAAAAATAAAGATACCTACACATATGCATATATATGCATATATATTGTCTTGCAATGTAAAGCACACATACTTTGGAGTCACAAAATCTAAGCTAACCAGCTGTGCAACTCACTTACACTAGATTATACTAACACTGACCTTACAAGATGTTTTTTCATTTTTTAAAAAGATAATGCTAACACTGACCTTACAAGGATATTTTCCTTTTGAAAAATTGAGTTATAATCATGTACCATAAATTGACCTTTTAAAAATGCACAATTCAGTGGTTTTTAATATATTCACAAAGTTGTATAACAATTTCCACTACCTAATTCGTATACATGTTCATCACTCATCAGGATACCCATAGCGTTGACTAATGAGCCCTATTCTCCCATTCCTCATCCCCTGGGAACCACTAATCTACTTTTGTCGCTGTGGATTTCCCTATTTTGGACATTTCATGTTAAAGGAATCATACAATATGTGACTTTGGTGTCTGGCTTCTTTTACTTAGCATGTTTACAAGATTCATTGATATTATAGACTGTATCAGAAGTTTATTCATTTTTAAGGCTGAATGGTAGGTCATTGTATGGATATGCCATATTTATCTGTTAATCATAAGCCATTTGGCTCATTTTCACTTCTTGGCTATTATGAATAGGCTGCAATGAGCAGTTGTGTGCAAAATTTTTATATTATCTTTGGTATCTACCTAGGAGTGAAACTATTGTGTCATATAGTAATCTATATTTAATCGTTTGAGCAGCTTCTGTTTTCTATAATAAAACATCTATACCATTTTACATTTCTACCAGCAGTGGTGGAATGAGGGTTCTAATTTCTCCACATTCTCACCACTTGTTACTGTCCTTCTAATATAGCCATTCTAGTGGGGGTGAGGTTGTTTCTCACTGTGGTTTTAATTTGTATTTCCAGAATTAATAATGATGTCAAGCATCTTTTCATGTGCTTCTTGGCCATTTGCTTATCTTCTTTGGAGAAAGGTCTATTCAAGTCCTTTGCTTATTTATTTATTTATTTATGAGACAGAATCTCACTCTGTTGCCCAGGCTGGAGTGCAATGTCCCAGTCTTGGTTCACTGCAACCTCTGCCTCTCAGGTTCTCCTGCCTCAGCCTCTTGAGTAGCTGGGATTACAGGTGCCTGCCACCACACCCTCCTAATTTTTGTAATTTTAGTAGAGACGGGATTTTGCCATGTTGGCCAGGCTGGTCTCAATCTCCTGACCTCAGGTGATCTGCCCACCTCAGCCTCCCAAAGTGCTGGAATTACAGGCATGTGCCACTGTGCCCGGTCCTTTGCTCATTTTTAAATTGATTTGTTTATGGCTTTGTTGCTGAATTGTAGAGTTCTATATATATGCTATATACTAGTCCTTTATCAGACTATGCTTTGCAAATATTTTTTTTTCCACTCTGGGGGTTGTCTTTTCACTTTCTTTATAGTCTCCTTTAAAACAAATGTTTTGAGTTTTGATGTTTAATTTGTTGACTGTTTTGTTTTGTTTGCTTGTGCTTCTATGTCATATTTAAGAACCGTTGCCTAATCCAAAGTCATGAGGACTTGAGCCTACATTTTTGTTCAAAAGTTTATTATAGTTTTAGCATATACATTTAGGTCTATGGTCCATTTTAAACTAACTATTGTGTGTGGTGTGAGGTATGGGTTCAATTTGTGTGTGTGTGTGTGTGTGTGTGTGTGTCCATTTAACTCAAGCCTCTATATTGAAAAGAGTATTCTTTCACTTAATAAATTATCTTTGTACCCTTGTCAAAAGCCTATTGACCATAAATGTATAGGTTTATTTCTGTAGTGTATTTCATTGTTCTTTGTGCCTATCCTATATGAGTTCTACCCTGTGTACTTGATTATAGTAATTTTGTTGTAAGTTTTGAAATGGAGATTTTTTTCCTACTTTGTTTTTCATTTTCAATGTTGTTTTGGCTATCCTGGGTCCCTTGCAATTCCATATGAATATTAGGATCAACTTGTCAGTTTCTGCCAAAAAAAAGCAACTAGGATTTTGATAAGAATTGTGTTGACTCTGTAGATAAATTTGGGGGGTATTCTCAACATAATACTATTATATTAAGTCTTCCAATCTACAAAGATGGGATGGCTTTCCATTAAATTTTCATTAAAGTTCTTCTCTAATTTCCTTAAGTGATATTTTATGGTTGTCAGTATACAAGTCTTATACTTCCTTTGTTAAATTTATTCCTATTTTATTTGTTGATGCCATTGTAAATAGAATTATTTTCTCAATTATTTTCTCAATTTCATTTTCATTTATTCATTGCTATGTATAGAAATATGGTTGATTTTTGTACATTTATCGTGCATCCTACAACACTTATTAGTTATAATAGTTTTTCAGTGAATTTTTTAATATTTTCAATATATAAGATCATGCTATTTGTTAGTATACATAGTTTTATTTCTTCCTTTCCAAACTGGATGCCTTTTATGTCTTTTTCTTGTCTAATTGGCTTGGATAAAACCTCCAGCAAAATGTTGACTGGAAGAGGCAAGAGTTGAGGTCCTTGTATTTTTTTCTGATTTTAGGGGAAAGATTGCAGTTTTTCACCATTAAGTAAGATGTTAGCTGTGAGTTTTTCTAAATTTTTTAAAAATCAGGTTGAAGAAACACCTTGTTTCTACTTTGGTGACTGTTTTTATCATGAAAGGAAGTTGGATTTTGTCAGATGCTTTTACTGCATCTATTGGTATAATTATATTTTTGTTATTTATTCCATTAATGTGGTGTAAGTACATTGATTGGTTTTCCTGTTTTGAACTCAGCTTTCATTCCTGGGCTAAATTCCACTGAATCATGGTGTAGAATTCTTCTTACATGTTGATAGGCTTAGTTTGTTTGTGTTATGTTGAGAATTTTTACCTGTATATCTACAAGTGATATTAGTTTGTAGTTTTCCTGTGATATCTTTGTTTTTGGTATCAGGGTAATACTGGCCTCGTGAAATCATTTGGAAAGTATTCTCTTCTCTTTTATGTTTTGGATGAGTTTGTGAATGATTTGATGATTGGTACTAATTTTTTTTTTTTTTTAATACTACCAGGAATGCCATCTGATTCTGAGACTTTTCTGGAAAGTGTTTTTCTTTTCTTCTTCTTCTTTTTTAATGCAACCCCTTTACTTGTTATACATCTCTTAGGACTTTCTATTTCTTTTTGAGTCAGTTTTGCTAATAAGTGACTTTTCAAGAAATTTATTGACTTCATCTAGGTTATATAACTTGTTGACAATTATTCATAACATTCCTTTCAAACTGAATATGCCATCTTGCTGCTTTCTGGCCTCCATGGTTTCTGATCAGAAATTGGTTGTTTTTAATTAGCCTCTTTCTTGCTGGTTACAAGGCTCTTTCTTTGTCTTCGACAGTTTAATTATGATGTATTTGTGCGTGGTTCTCTGAGTTTATCTCACAGGGAATTTGTTGAATTTCTTGAATAGTAGATTAACATTTTTCATCAAGTTTGGAAAGTTTTTGTTTTTGTTTTTTGGTCATTACTTCAAGTATTCTTTCTGTTTTCTCTCTGTCATCTTTTTCTGAGGCTCCCCTCGTGAGCATGTTTGCAAGTATGATGGTCTCTGAAGGTCTCTTCTTTTTTCTTTATTGTCTATTTCTTTCAGTTTCTCAGACAAGATAATTTTAATTCATCCTCTTTAAGTTCAGTAATTATTTTCATGGTTCAGTGGGGGCTGTTGCCACACACATAACTGGATATACCATCTTTAGCACAAACATTTACCACTGGAGAGCTTTCTCCACAGTAGGAAGTCACCCACGAGAATGACAATACATTTGTTTGTGCAATTGTTGCAGCACAATCTACAAGTAGGAAAATTGAGTTTCAGGTTTCTAACTTATTCTAATTACTTTTGCAAATGAAAATCAGAAAAACAGACCAAATGTGTTTATTTTTTCAACAGAATTAATTACATGATAAAGCTTTTAGGTGTTGAGAATTGTTTTGTTCAAGGAAGTCAGTGATTTTGCCACAATGAGATTAGTGATGATAGAAGTAATTCTAATTTGTATTCTGCCCTCATTATACTACTTCAGATAACTAAGTCTCTCCATGAAGAGAAAACTTCATAGACTGGAGCCAGAGCATTCAGTTCCAGATGGAATAAAAGAAGAAATAAAGCATTTACATTGAACTTTTTATTGTAATTTAGCCCAATTTGATAAGGGAAAACTCTTCATTCCAGAAGAATAACAGCTGGTGGATGTATAAGGCATAACTAAAGTAGAAATTTACCATTTTGAAACACTTAGTGAAGTAATTGATTACAGGGATAACAGGTCAATAATGAATGTTATACATTTAAGAAACAGGCCATTAGGGAACAAGTCATTCTAAACTAGCAAAGAAACTCACAGATTACTTGATAATTGCAAAAAATGATATACCTATACAGTGGAGACATGTGGTTGTCACCAACTTAACCAAGCAATCACACTTAACATCACACTAATAGTTAGACAACCTAACATTATGACTTCCCTGATAGGATACATTTTGAAGTACATGACATCTTGCCAAGAAAATATCAAACCTGAGTGTAATCAATGTTTTAACTCTAACTTAGACTTGATAGGAAATAGGAAATGTAAGAGATAGAAAATAAAAATAAATGACCCATCAACAAACAATTAGACAAATCTAGACTACGGGACACTTACATACAACTTGTCTAACTTCTTCAAAAATTCATTAGAAAGGAAAGGTAGGATGAACGTTTTAGATAAGAAGAAACTTAAGCTCAGACCAACCAAATACAAAGCATGACTGATAGGATTCATATTAAAAATGTTTTAATAAGTGTTTTGACAATTGGAACAATTTATATATGGAGTAGATAGTGAGTTTAATTATTGCTATGTAACAGGTCACTTTAAACCTCAATGGCTTAAAGCAATGGTTTATTATTTCTCCTGATTATGTGGGTTGGCTAAGTGGTTTTTCTGCTGGTCTTATCTGGGTTCACCCTTGCTGCTGTTTAGCTGGCAGATAGGATAGGGCTTGAGTTCAGCTGGGGCATTGGCCAGTGCACCTAAGATCTACTCTAGATGGCCAACTTAAGCTTTCTCATAGCTTGGTAGTCTTGCAAAAGCACTCAAACAGGTAGCAACACATTCTAAGTTCATGAAAACAGAAATTGTGAGGAATTTTGAAAGCTTAGTCTTTGAAACCACACAGTGTCACTTCAGCTGGATTTTATTGGCCAACACATATCACAGTACAAACTCAGATTCAAGGGAAGGAGAAATAGCCTCCACATTTTGGTAAGAGAAATGCCAAAGTTTCATTGTAAAGAGTGTCCTGGATGAAAGATATTGGTGCAACCACTTGATGAAACACTCTACAACAATGTGGATTGGTGGTTGTGGACACTGTGTTGACATACAGATACAAAATTTTTAATGCATTTTCATTTTTCCAGAATCTGAATTATGGTCAAGATTTAAAACCGAATACCAAGGCTTGTTTCTTGGATACAAAGTTTTCACCTGCTTTGTAGGAAACAGAACAATTCCAGGCAGTGGCAGAAGAATAGAGAAATGTATATTCAAGACACAATAAATAGAGAAATCTGGCTGGAAGAGGGGGCTCATGTAGTACAGTAGTAGGAGATGTTAAATGGGTCATTGGCAGATTTTGGAGGAGATAAATCAGAGAAATATGAAAGCTATTGAACTTGAGTATGATATAATCTAGGTAGAATGAAGGCTGTTAGAGAGAAGACAAACTGCAGACAAAATGTTTGATAGGAAGCTCACCTGTTCAATTGCTTATCTACTGAGAGTTGAGCTTGAATAATGGAAAGACCCAAGGGAGTAAGATTTTGCAGCCCTGGCTAATGTGACAGTGGGAGGACACAAACGTGGCTAAAGATCTGAATCTAAGAGTTAAGAGACAATAGAGATATAATTAAGAATATAAAGCAATGAAGAAGAGCCAATTTTATGCAAGGAAGATAACTTTTCCTCAACTTTTATTTTAGAGATGGGGGTACATGTGTAGGTTTGTTACATGGTTATATTACACTCAGGTAGTGAGCAGAGTACCCAAAGGGTAATTTTTTGACCTATTCTCCTCTTCCTCCTTCCCCCCTCTAGTAGTTTGCACTGTATATTGTTCTCATGTGTATGGTCTTGAGTGCTCAATGTTTAGCTCCTACTTGTAATTGAGAATATGTGGTATTTTGTTTTCTGTTCCTGTATTAATTTGCTTAGGATAGCGGCCTCCAGCTGCTTCCACATTGCTCCAAAGGACATGATTTCATTCTTTTTATATGTCTATGTAGTATCCCATGGTGTATACGTACCACATTTTTCCTATTCAATGCACCATTAATGGGCATGTAGGTCGATTCCATGTCTTTGCTATTGTGAATAGTGCAGTAATGAACATACAAGTGCATGTGTCTTTTTGGTAGAATAATTTTTTTTTCTTTTGGATATATACCCAGTAATAGGATTGCTGGGTTGAATGATATTCTATCTGTTTTAAGTTCTTTGAGAAATCTCCAAACTGCTTTCCACAGTGACTGAACTAATTTACATTCCCATCAGTAGTGTATAAGCATTGCCCTTTCTCCACAGCCTTGCAAGCATCTGTTGTTTTTTAACTTTTTAGTAATAGCCATTCTGATGGGTGTGAGATAGTATCTCGTTGTGATTTTGATTTGCATTTCCCTAATGATTAGGGATGTGGAGCATTTAAAAAATATGTTTCTTGGCCACTTGTATGTCTTTTTCTGAGAAGTGTCTGTTCATGTCCTTTGCCCTTTTTTAGTAGAGACAGGGTTTCACCATGTTGGCAGGTTGGTCTTGAACTCCTGACTTCAAATGATCCACCCCTCTCAGCCTACCAAAGTGCTGGGAGTACAGACATGAGGCACCATGCCCAGCTCCTTTGCCATTTTTAAATGGAATTATTTGTTGTTTGCTTGTTGGTTTGTTTAAGTTACTTGTAGATTCTGGATATTAGAACATTATCAGTTGGATAGTTAACTTTGGTTTTTGATGTTGAATTTGGATCTTTTAAGAAAAAAGGGAGGAGGTTCCAAGATGGCCAAATAGGAACAGCTCCAGTCTACAGCTCCCAGCTTGAGTGATGCAGAAGATGGGTGATTTCTGCATTTCCAATTGAGGTACCAGATTCATCTCACTGGGGCTTGTCGGACAGTGGGTGCAGCCCACAGAGCATGAGCTGAAGCAGGGTGGGACATTGCCTCACCCATGAAGTGTAAGGGATAGTGAATTCCCTTTCCTAGCCAAGTGAAGCCATGACAGATGGTACTTGGAAAATCAGGACACTCCCACTGTAATATTGCACTTTTTCAACAGTCTTAGCAAATGACACACCAGGAGACTATATGCTGCACCTGGCTCAGAGGGTCCCAGGCCCACAGAGCCTCACTGACTGCTAGCACAGCAGTCTGAGATTGAACTGCAAGGTGGCAGCTAGGCTGGGGGAGGGGGGTCCGCCATTGCTGAGGCTTGAGTAGGTAATCAAAACGGCCTGGAAGCTTGAACTGGATGGAGCCCACCACAGCCCAAGGAGGCCTGCCTGCCTCTGTAGACTCCACCTCTGGGGGCAGGGCATAGCTGAACAAAAAGCAGCAGAAACTTCTGCAGACTTAAACGTCCCTGTCTGATAGCTTTGAAGAGCATAGTGGTTCTCCCAGCCCAGAGTTTGAAATTTGAGAATGGACATACTGCCTCCTCAAATGGGTCACTGACCCCTGAGTAGCCTAACTGGGAGGCACCTCCCAGTAGGGGCTGACTGACACCTCAAAAGGCGGGGTGCCCCTCTGAGATGAAGCTTCCAGAGGAAGGATCAGGCAGCAACATTTGCCATTCTGCAATATTTGCTGTTCTGCAGCCTCCACTGCTGATACCCAGGCAAACAGGGTTTGGAATGGACCTCCAGCAAACTCCAACAGACCTGCAGCTGACGGTCCTGACTGTTAGAAGGAAAACTAACAAACAAAAAGGACATCCACACCAAAACCCCATCTGTATGTCACCATCATCAAAGAACAAAGGTAGATAAAACCACAAAGATGGGGAGAAACCAGAGCAGAAAAGCCGAAAATTCTAAAAATCAGAGCGCCTCTTCTCCTCCAGAGGAACGTCGCTCCTCACCAGCAGTGGAACAAAGCTGGATGGAGAATGACTTCAACAAGTTGAGAGAAGAAGGCTTCAGACGATCGATAATAACAAACTTCTCCAGGCTAAAGGAGGATGTTCAAACCCATCACAAAGAAGCTAAAAACCTTGAAAAAAGATTAGATGAATGGCTAACTAGAATAAACAGCATAGAGAAGACCTTAAATGACCTGATGGAGGTGACAACCATGGCATGAGAACTACATGACTCATGCACAAGTTTCAGTAGCCAATTCAATCAAGTGAAAGAAAGGGTATCAGTGATTGAAGATCAAATGAATGAAATGAAGAGAGAAGTTTAGAGAAAAAAGAGTAAAAAGAAATGAACAAAGCCTCCAAGAAATATGGGACTATGTGAAAAGACAAAATCTACGTCTGATTGGTGTACCTGAAAGTGACGGGGAGAATGGAACCAAGTTGGAAAACACTCTTCAGGATATCATCCAGGAGAACTTCCCCAATGTAGCAAGGCAGGCCAACATTCAAATTTAGGAAATACAGAGAATGCCACAAAGATACTCCTCGAGAAGAGCAACTCCAAGACACATAATTGTCAGATTCACCAAAGTTGAAATGAAGGAAAACGTGTTAAGGGCAGCCAGAGAGAAAGGTTGGGTTACCCACAAAGGAAAGCCCATCAAACTAACAGTGGCTCTCTCAGCAGAAATTCTGCACGCCTGAAGAGAGCGGGGGCAAATATTCAACATTCTTAAAAGAATTTTGAACTCAGACTTTCATATCCAGCCAAACTAAGCTTCATAAGTGAAGGAGAAATAAAATCTTTTACCAATAAACAAATGCTGAAAGATTTTGTCACCACCAGGTTGCCTTACAAGAGCTCTGGAAGGAAGTGCTAAGCATGGAGAGGAACAACTGGTACCAGCCACTACAAAAACATGCCAAATCGTAAAGACTATCGATGCTAGGAAGAAACTGCATCAATTAATGAGCAAAATAACCAGTTAACATCATAATGACAGGATCAAATTCACAAATAACAATATTAACCTTAAATGTAAATGGGCTAAATGCTCCAACTAAAAGACACAGACTGGCAAATTGGATATGGTCAAGACCCATCAGTGTGCTGTATTCAGGAGAGCCATCTCATTTGCAGAGACACACATAGGCTCGAAATAAAGGGATAGAGGAAGATCTACCAAGACAATGGAAAACAAAAAAAAGCAGGGGTTGCAATCCTAGTCTCTGATAAAACACACTTTAAACCAACAAATATCAAAAGAGACAAAGAAAGCCATTACATAATGGTAAAGGGATCAATTCAACAGGAAGAGCTAACTATCCTATATATATATGCACCCAATACAGGAGCACCCAGATTCATAAAGCAATTCCTTAGAGACTTACAAAGAGACTTAAACTCCCATACAATAATAATGGGTGACTTTAACACCCCACTGTCAACATAGACAATTCAACGAGACAGAAAATTAACAAGGATATCCAGGACTTGAACTCAGCTCTGGGCCAAGTGGACCTAATAGACATCTATGGAACTCTCCACCCCAAATCAACACAATATACATTCTTCTCAGCACCACATCACACTTATTCCAAAATTGACCTAATAGTTGGAAGTAAAGCACTCCTCAGCAAAAGTAAAAGAAAAGAAATTATAACAAACTGTCTCTCAGACCAGTGCAATCAAACAAGAACTCAGGATTAAGAAACTCACTCAAAACTGCTCAAATACATGGAAACTGAACAACCTGCTCCTGAATAATGAACATGAAGGCAGAAATAAAGATGCTCTTTGAAACCAATGAGAACAAAGACATAACATACCAGAATCTCTGGGACACATTTAAAGCAGTGTGTAGAGGGAAATTTATAGCACTAAATACCCACAAAAGAAAGCAGGAAAGATCTAAAATTGACACCCTAACATCACAATTAAAAGAACTAGAGAAGCAAGAGCAAGCACATTCAAAAGCTAGCAGAAGGCAAGAAATAACTAAGATCAGAGCAGAACCGAAGGAGATAGACACACAAATAACCCTTCAAAAAAATCAGTGAATCCAGGAGCTGGTTTTTCAAAAGATCAACAAAACTGATAGACCACTAGCAAGACCAATAAAGAAGAAAACAGAGAAGAATCAAATAGATGCAATAAAAAATGATAAAGAGGATATCACCACCAATACCACAGAAATACAAACTACCATCAGAGAACACAATAAACACCTCTATGCAAATAAACTAGAAAATCTGGAAGGAATGGATAAATTCCAGGACACATACACCCTCCCAAGACTAAACCAGGGAGAAGTTGAATCCCTGAATAGACCAATAACAGGCTCTGAAATTGAGGCAAAAATTAATAGCCTACCAACCAAAAAAAGTCCAGGATGAGACAGATTCACAGCTGAATTCTACCAGAGGTACAAAGAGGAACTGATACCATTCCTTCTGAAACTATTCCAATCTATAGAAAAAGAGGGAATCCTTCTTAACTCATTTTATGAGGCCAGCATCAACCTAATATCAAAGCCTGGCAGAGACACAACAAAAAGAATTTTAGACCAATATCCCTGATGAACATCGATGCAAAAATCCTCAATAAAATACTGGCAAACCGAATCCAGCAGCACATCAAAAAGCTTATCTACCATGATCAAGTGGGCTTCATCCCTGGAATGCAAAACTGGTTCAACATACCCAAATCAATAAACATAATCCATCATATAAACAGAACCAAAGACAAAAACCACACGATTATCTCAATAGATGCAGAAAAGGCCTTCGACAAAATTCAACAGCCTTTGTGCTAAAAACTCTCAATAAATTAGGTATTGAAGGGATGTATCTCAAAATAATAAGAGCTATTTATGACAAACCCACAGTCAATATCATACTGAATGGGCAAAAACTGCAAGCATTCCCTTTGAAACTGGCACAAGACAGGGATGCCCTCTCTCACCACTCCTATTCAACATAGTGTTGGAATTTCTGGCCAGGGTGATCAGGCAGGAGACAGAAATAGAGGGTATTCAATTAAGAAAAGCAGAAGTCAGATTGCTTCTGTTTGCAGATGACATGATTGTACATTTAGAACATCCCATCGTCTCAGCCCAAAATCTCCTTGAGCTGATAAGCAAGTTGAGCAAAGTCTCAGGATACAAAATCAATGTGCAAAAATCACAAGCATTCCTATATACCAATAACAGACAGAGAGCCAAATCATGAGTGAACTCCCATTCACAATTACTTGAAAGAGAATAAAATACCTAGGAATCCAACTCACAAGGGATGTGAAGGACCTCTTCAAGGAGAACTACAAACCACTGCTCAGTGAAATAAAAGAGGACACAAACAAATGGAAGAACATACCATGCTCATGGATAGGAAGAATCAATATCATGAAAATGGCCATACTGCCCAAGGTAATTTATAGATTCAATGCCATCCCCATTAAGCTACCAATGACTTTCTTCACAGAATTGTAAAAAACTAATTTAAAGTTCATATGGAACCAAAAAAAAAAAAAAAAAAGAAAGAAAAAAAGAAAAAAGCCCACATTGCCAAGACAATCCTAAGCCAAAAGAACAAAGCTGGAGGCATCATGCTGCCTAACTTAAAACTATACTACAAGGCTACAATAGTAACCAAAACAGCATGGTACTGGTACCAAAACATGGATACAGACCAATGGAACAGAACAGAGCTCTCAGAAATAATACCACACATCTACAACCATCTGATCTTTGACAAACCTAACAAAAACAAGAAATGGGGAAAGGATTCCCTATTTAATAAATGGTGCTGAGAAAACTGACTAGCCATATGTAGAAAGCTGAAACTGGATCCCTTCCTTACACCGTATGCAAAAATTAATTCAAGATGGATTAAAGACTTAAATGTTAGAGCTAAAACCATAAAAACCCTAGAAGAAAACCTAGGCAATACCATTCAGGACATAGGCATGGGCAAGGACTTCATGACTAAAACACCAAAAGCAATGGCAACAAAAGCCAAAATTGACAAATGGGATCTAATTAATCTAAAGAGCTTCTGCACAGCAGAAGAAACTACCATCAGAGTGAGCAGGCAACTTACAGAATGGGGGAAAATTTTTACAATCTACCTTTTACAATCTACCCATCTGACAAAGGGCTAATATCCAGAATCTACAAAGAACTTAAACACATTTACAAGAAAAAAATCAAAGAACCCCATCAAAAAGTGGGTTAAGGATATGAACAGACACTTCTCAAAAGAAGACATTTATGCAGCCAACAGACACAAGTAAAAATGATCATCATCACTGGCCATCAGAGAAATGCAAACCAAAACCACAATGAGATACTGTCTCACACCAGTTGGAATGGTGATCATTAAAAAGTCAAGAAACAACAGTTGCTGGAGAGGATGTAGGGAAATAGGAGCATTTTTACACTATTGATGGGAGTGTAAAGTATTTCAACCATTGTGGAAGACAGTGTGGTGATTACTCAAGGATCTAGAACTAGAAATACCATTTGACCCAGCCATCCCATTACTGGGTATATACCCAAAGGATTTTAAATCATGCTGCTATAAAGACACATACACATGTACGTTTATTGTGGCACCATTCACAATAGCAAAGACTTGGAACCAACCCAAATGTCCATCAATGATAGACTGGATTTAGAAAATGAGGCACATATACGCCATGGAATACTATGCAGCCATAAAAAAGGATGAGTTCATGTCCTTTGTAGGGATTCTCAGGGTATATGCTAGTCTAATAATGATAGTTTTTTTTTTTCAATTTGATTTGCCATATGAAGTGAATATGAACTCTGAGATATGAAGAGTTCTGCTCAGAAACAAATCTTGTTACACAAAATTGGGTATTAGAACAAGATTCCCTGACTTCCTAGTTCTCTGTCCATGCCATCTTGTCACATAATTTCTACTTCTTTTCTTTTCTTTCTTTCTTTCTTTTTTTTGGTGGGGGATGGAGTTTCCCTCTTGTTTCCCCAGCTGGAGTACAGTGGTCCAACCTCGGCTCACTGCAACCTCTGCCTCCCAGGTTCAAGAGATTCTCCTGCCTCAGCCTCCCAAGTAGTTGGGATTACAGGCATGTACCACCATGCCCACCTAACTTTTTATTTTTTATTTTTGGTAGAGATGGGGTTTCTCCATGTTGGTCAGTCTGGTCTTGAACTCCTGACCTCAGGTGATCTGCTCGCTGCGGCCTCCCAAAGTGCTGGGATAACAGGCATGAGCTACTGTACCTGGCTCTGTTTTCAAAAGATTTGATGAAATAAAAATCTACTTTATACAAGGAATTTGAATGAGCCCTGGAGGTTTGTTAAAATAGAAGATCTCAGAAAGAGAGGATGTTTGAATTGTTTCTATTTGGGGTTAGATTTAAGGAAAGATAATTGCATCAATGCCATGAACAAAACACTTATACTGTGACCAAATGGAAATATATTTCATCTCCTAATGGTTCCATGACTGGTCTCTCACTGGGGTCCAGGCATGTCTTCAGGCCACCATTTTGTTCTGAACTCCTTGACAGTCAATCTGGTCTATTAGCTTATTCTTATTTCTGCTATGGAGGATGCAGAGATGAAGCTATTTTCCTCTGCCATTTACTGCATAACTACAAGATAACCTCTTCACTAAAGGAAGCTGGTATTGGCTTGCCTCAAGGATAAGGACTCATAATTTAACACTCACATTTCAGATTTCATGACTTTTCTTGTTGTAGGTTGCTTGAAGATTCAGACTCAAGACTTTTGATTAGACCTGAGATGACACATTCTGTAGAAGAGAGAGTATGATCTGGAGTCATTAGTGCTTCTTACTATTTGGGTGTCCTTTGGGATGTTATTTGGACCTCTTAATATTTATAATAGGGATAATAATACATGCAATAGTAGAGGACTAACTAAGATTATATATTTAAAGATCCCAGCAGTATTTGGTATGTATGTGTAACACAATATTTTTGTCCTCCATCCTTGTAAAACATCAATTTGTGGAAATCATTTAATTATCTCACCCACTTTGATATGCAAAGTAAAAAAGTTTAAATATTTTAAACCTGGTCAGAATGAAAATATTTCCATTAGATTTTTTTCCTTGATAATGATATGATGACTGGTTATACTGGCAGTTTTCTACTGGACATCAGGACTGATCTGAGGCCAGAGAACAGGAATAGGAAGAAGAGACTACACAACTTACATTTGTGGTATCAGTCAGGGATCACAGTGAGAAATAAGAGATCTTTTGGGGCTGAGGTCCAAATACAACATTCAATCATTCCTTCAGCAATTATTTATTGAGCATTTTCTATAGCCTAACCACTAGACTTGATTCTGGAGCTATAGTCACAAGTAAGTAATATTAATTGCTAAACTGCCTCTAAATTTCAGTCTTCTCTGTATCTATACCTTTTGCAGTGGGACCTGGTGGCTATAAAATGATGAATATTTTTCTACATCTGGACTCTGACCTCATCTTGGGACTTACTTAGGTAAACAGAGTACAGCAAAGGTGACAATGTGCTAGGTAATCTTAAGTCTAGGTCTTAAAAGGCCTTGCCACCATCCCCCTTGCTGGAGGATGAATGACCACGTGGAGAGAAACAAGAATATCCCAGCCTATAGGCATTGAACTTCTAGACCAGAGCTGCTCAGCTGACCTGCAGCTGACTACAGATGTCTAAGGGAGCCCAGCTGAGAGCAGAATAACTGCTCACTGACTTGTAGGATTATGAGCTGTAGGATTAATAGCTTAAAGCTATTAAGTTTTGGTGTGGCTTACTATGTAGCGAGAGCAAACTGATCCTTAGTTCCTGACGCCAAGAAACTTAGAATCTTGTGGCTGCAGAAGCCAAACACAAGTTTTCAGAAAAAAAAAAAAAAAAAACAAAAACTCTCCTCTAGTCTCTTAGAAGACAATACAGAGTCAAAGCACTTTCCTGATGAAATATTCAATGGACAAGCTGTTTGGTGTAATCAAATCAAGGGAGCATGCATACATAGGCTGAGTAAAAATGTATTTTTCTTTTACAAGGAGAGAAGGCAGGAGAAATGCCCTAAAAGAAGGAAATTTTAGAGCATGTCACATTAAGTGTCCCTTACTGTGTTCTTGGTAATATTCTGCAACCAGGTGGTGCTTGTGGGTATAACTTCAGAACTGTGGCCCAGGTCTCTTGATCGCAACGTGAAGTGAGTGCTGCTCTCTCTGATGTTAGGTGAACCTCAAGATCTGGAGACTTTCTTCATAAGTTTGCATTATGAATTTTAAGTGCTGTAGCAAGTTTTTTTTTGAAAGAAGACAGGACCTTTCAAATTAATTTTAATTCAATTAATTTTTGAAGTAGCATTTTTTGATCCTTATGATAGTTCAATATAAACATTAAGTCTACTCCAAAGATGGCCTGATTTCTTAATAATATCCCAGATATTGTAGCTCCTCTCTAATTCATGGAATTGGGTCAAGTAGATTTCTGGGGAGTAGCATTCAAACCTCCTATAATACTACAGCCCCATTGTGATAGACAAAGTTCAGATAATAAGAAAGTGGATGATTGAGGCTGAGATTTTCATTTGATGGGGATTTTCTTTTCTTTTTTTTTTTTTTTTTTTTGAGACGGAATCTCACTCTGTCGCCCGGGCTGGAGTACAGTGGCCGGATCTCAGCTCACTGCAAGCTCCGCCTCCCGGGTTTACGTCATTCTCTTGCCTCAGCCTCCCGAGTAGCTGGGACTACAGGCGCCCGCCACCTCGCCCGGCTAGTTTTTTGTATATTTTTAGTAGAGACGGGGTTTCACTGTGTTAGCCAGGATGGTCTCGATCTCCTGGCCTCGTGATCCGCCCGTCTCGGCCTCCCAAAGTGCTGGTATTACAGGCTTGAGCCACCG
The DNA here is from genome assembly GCF_037993035.2 of Macaca fascicularis. Taxonomy (NCBI): domain Eukaryota; kingdom Metazoa; phylum Chordata; class Mammalia; order Primates; family Cercopithecidae; genus Macaca; species Macaca fascicularis. Next base: position 65,409,437 of record NC_088387.1, on the reverse strand, counting down.
CGCCCGGCCGGGATTTTCATTTTTAATAGTATTTGTTGTTTAAGCATTTGGCCAATATAACAATTTCAAGGCTCAAATTTCTCTTTCATTTGAATGTTAAATTGTTCTATACTTTGTTTAAATATTACTATTACCACTACTACCGCTACCACACACGTCCTCCCACATCCCCACCCTCCCACACCTGCTGTTTACCACATTGATATGTCTTATGCTATTTACATACTATCTCATTTATCCTTGTAATAAACTCTTGAGGTTGGTATAATATTATTATTACCATTTTGCATGAGGAAATTGAGGTATAGAATAATTTAGAAACTTAGTTAGAATTACACAGCTAATAAGAGTATGCATCTATGTGTGAAGTCAGGATTCCTGGGTCCAAGTTCAGTTTTCTTCCCGCTATACTGTTACTCCCCTGTTTGAAATCCATTAAATATTTTCCTTTGTGTAAAGAGCAAAATCAGCCTCCTCATGAAGGCTTCAAAAATTCTCTATCATCTGACTTCTGACATCATCTTGTATCACTTTCTCCCTGGCTTACCAAATTTCAGTCAGCTCCCTGTCATTTAAAGGAAAAGTCTATGTAAGTATTTTCTTTAGCTTCTGCTTTGTATGAATGTGGGTCCTTCTCACCCTTAAGGAGGATATCATCTCCTTTGAGAAGAGATACCTGAATGCACCAGCTAATGCAGACCCCTCCTTCCTTTGGAATTCCAGCACTATTTGTTACTTTCATAGAATTAAGTGTGACTTATAACTTGCTTACTCATTCAATTAGTTATATATAGCCTTTTTTCAATCCTCAAAATTTCGATGCGGTAGATGTTAATATGATTCTCAATTTGTAGATGGGGGGAAAGAGTGGAGGAGCTTAAGTACTTCATCAATAATACATGGTTAGTAAGTAACAGAAATCAAATCCGAATGCTGACCTTTTTCATTCTAGAGCTGAGAATCTTTACCACTGTGTTGCTGTCACAGCTTGCCAACTTTGGAGCATTTCTTTTTGAAAAATTTTTGTGAGTGCACAGTAGGCATACATATTTATGGGGTACATGAAATATTTTGATACAGGCATACAATGCATAATAATCACATCAGGGTAAATGGGGTATAGATCGCCTCAAGCATTTATCATTTCTTTGTGTTACAAATAATTTAGTTATACTTTTATTTTAAAATGTACAATAAATTAATGTTGTCTCTACCCTGTCGCACTATCAAATACTAAATCTTATGCATTCTATCTACCTGTATTTTTGTGCCCATTAGTCATCCCCACTTCCCTCCCCTACCCTCTACACTTACCAGTCTCTGGTTACCATCATTCTATGCATATTTCTGTGAATTCAGTTGTTTTAATTTTTAGCTTCCACAAATCTTCCACAAATAAGTAAGAACATGTTAAGTTTGTGCCAGGCTTATTTCACTTAACATAATGGCTTCTGGTTCTACCCATGTTGTTGCAAATGATGGGTTCTCATTCTTTTTTATGGCTGAATAGTTCTCCGTTGTGTATATATACCACATTTTCTTTATCCATTTGTTTGTTCATGGACACAGGTTGCTTGCAAAGTTTGACTACCGTGCATAGTGCTGTAATAAACGGGGATGCAGAGACCTCTTTGACATACTGATTTCCTTTCTTTTGGGTATATGCCTAGCTGTGGGATTGCTTGATCATAAGGTAGCTCTATTTTTACAGTTTTCTGAGGAAGCTCCAAACTGCTCTCCCTAGTAATTGTACTAATTTACATTCCCACCAACACTGTACAAGTGTTCCCTTTTCTCCATATCCCTGCCAGCATTAGTTAGTGCCTATCTTTTGGATATATAATCAATTTTAACTGGGGTGAGATAATATCTCATTGTAGTTTTGATTGGCCTTTTTCTCATGATTGATAATGTTGAGCACCTTTTCACATGCCTGTTTGCCATTTGTGTGTCTTATTTTTAGAAATGTCTAGTTAGATCTTTTGTCAATTTTAAAATCAGATCATTAGATTTTTTCCTTTAGAGTTGTTTGAGATCTTTGTATATTCTGGTTATTAATTCCTTGTCAAATGGATAGTTTGCAAATATTTTCTCCCATTCTGTGGGTTGTCTCTTTACTTTCTTGATTGTTTCCTTTGCTGTTCAGGAGCTGTTTAACTTGATGTGATCTGTTTTGTACATTTTTGCTTTGGTTGCCTGTGCTTGTGGGATATTACCAAGAAATCTTTGCCCAGACCAATGTGCTGGAGAGTTTACCCAATGTTTCCTTGTAGTAGTTTCATAGTTTCAGGTATTAGATTTCAGTCTTTAATCCATTTTGATTTGATTTTTGTTTATGGCGAGAGATAGGGGTCTAGTTTTATTCTGCATAAGAATGTCCAGCTTTCCCAGCACAATTTATTGAAGAGACTGTCCTTTCACCAATGTATGTTTTTGGCAACTTTGTCTAAAATGTGTTCACCGTAGGTGTTTGGATTTATTTCTGGGTTCTCTATTCTGCTCCACTGGTATATGTTTCTGTTTCTATGCTAGTACCATGCTGTTTTGGTTACTATAGCTCTGTAGTATAATTTGCAGTCAGGTAATGTGATTCCTCTGGTTGTTTCTCTATTTATGTGAAGAGTGCCATTGATATTTTCATAGGGATTGCATTGAATCTGTAGATTCCTTTGGGTAGTATGGACACTTTAACAATATGATTCATAATTCTTCCAATCCATGAACATGAAATACTTTTCAATTTGCTGGTTTCCTTTTTAATTTCCTTTATCAGTGTTTTATAGTTTTCATTGTCAAGATCTTTCACTTCTTTGGTTAAGTAAATTCTTAGATATTTAATTTCATGTGTGGCTACTGTAAATGGGATTACTTTTTAATTTCTTTTTCACATTGTTTATTGTTGTCATACAGAAATGCTATTGATTTTTTGTGCTGATTTTGTATCTTGCAACTTTACAGAATTGTTCATCAGTCTTCATAGTTTTTTGGTGGAGTCTTTAGGTTTTTCCAAATATAAGATCATGTCATCTGCAAACAGGAAAAATTTGGCTTCTCCTTTTCAATTTTGATGCCCTTTATTTCTTTATCTTGTCTGATTGCTCTAGCTAGGACTTCCAGTACTGTGTTGAATAACAGTGGTGTACATGGGTATTCATGTTCCAGATCTTAGAGGAAAGACTTTTAGTTTTTCCCCACTTAGTATGATACTAGCTGTGGGTCTGTAATATATGGCTCTTGTTGTGCTGAGGTATGTTGCTTCTCTACCCAGTTTTTTAAGGTTTTTTTTTTTTTTTTTTTTTTTTTTTAAATCATAAAGGTATGTTGACTTGTATCAAGTGCTTTTTTTTAACATCAATTGAAATGATTTTATGGTTTTTGTTTTTCATTCTGTTGATATGATGTATCACATTTATTGATATGTGTACTTTATTTTATTTTTAGTTTTTAGATGGAGTTTCACTCTTGTCACCCAGGCTGGAGTGCAATGGCACAATCTCAGCCACTGCAACCTCCACCTCCTGGGTTCAAGTGATTCTCCTGCCTCAGCCTTCCGAGTATCTGGGACTACAGGTGCCCACCACCACACCCGGCTAATTTTTGTATTTTTAGTAGAGACAGGGTTTCACCACATCAACCAGGCTAGTTTTGAACTCCTGGCCTCAGGTGATCCACCTGCCTCAGTCTCCCAAAGTGCTGGGATTACAGGCATGAGCCACTGCGCCCAGCAAATTTGTGTATGCTAAACCATCCTTCCATCCCTAGGATAAATTCCACTTCATCTTGGTGACTGACCTTTTCAATATATTGTTGAATTCAGTTTGCTAATTTTTTTAAAAAGAATTTTTGCATCAATGTTCATAGAGACACTGACTTGTAGTTTTTTTTTTTTTTTTTTTTTTTTTAATGTGTCTTTATCTGGTTTTGGTGCCAGGGTAATACTAACTTTGTAGTATGAATATGGAAGAATTCCCTCATTCTCTATTTTTTGGGATAGTTCAAGTAGGATTGGTATTAGTTCTTTAAGTGTTTGGTAGAATTCAGCAGTGAATTGCACTGGGTCCCAGGCTTTTCTTTGCTGGAAAACTTTCTATTACAGCTTTGATCTCATTACTTGTTATTGATCTGTTCAGGTTTTGGATTTCATCTTGGCTCAATTTTGGTAGGTTATATGTGTGTAGGAATTTATTCGTTTTTTTCTAGGTTTTTCAATTTATTGGCATATAGTTGCTCATAGTAGCCTCTAATTATCTTTTGAATTTCTGTGATATCAGGTATAATGCCTCTTTTTTTTTTTTTTACTTCTCTGATTTTATTTATTTGGGTCTTCTCATTTTTTTTCTCTTAGGTAGTCTGGCTATAAGTTTGTTGATTTTGTTTATATTTTCTTTTTGTCAATATTTTCCATTGTTTTTTGTTTCAATTTTATTAGTTTCTGCTCTGATCTTTATTATTTCTTTCTCCTACTAATTTTGGGTATGATTTGCTCTTACTTTTCTACTTCTTTAAGATGAATCATTAGGTTGTTTATTTGTGGCTTTTCTACTTTTCCAATGTAGGTGTTTATAGGTATAAACTTTCATCTTACTACTGCTTTCACTGTATCCCAAAGGCTTTGGTATGTTGTGTTTCCATTTTCATTGTTTCAAGAAATTTTTAAATTTCCTTCTTAATTTCTTCATTGACCCACTGGTCATTCAGGATCATATTTAATTCACATGTGTTTGTATAGTTTCCAAAATTCCTCTTGTTATTGATCACTAATGTTATTCCATGTGGTTAGAGAAGATACTTGATATTAATGCAATTTTTAATGTTTAAATACTTGTTTTGTGGTCTAACATATATCTATCCTTGATAATGATCCATCTACTTAGGAGAATGTGCATTCTGTACCCATTGGATGAAGCGTTCTGTAAATGTCTATTAGTTCCATTGAGTCTACAGTGCAGATGAAGTCTGATTTTTTTTGTTGAATTTCTGTCTAGAAAACCTGTCCAATCCTTAAAGAGGGGAGTTGAAGTCTCCAGCTGTTATTGTCTTGGGGTCCATCTCTCTCTTTAGCTCTAATAATGTTTGCTTTATATAGCGGGGTGCTCCATTGTTGGGTGCAAATGTATTTACAATTGTTATATTCTTTTGATTAATTGATCTCTTTATCATTATATAATAACCTTATTTATCTCTTTTTATAGTTTTTTCCTTGAACTCTATTTTGTGTGATGTAAGTACAGCTACTCCAGCTCTTTTCAGTCTCCATTTGGATGGAATATCTTTTTTCTATCCCTTTATTTTCAGTCCACGTGTGTCTTTGTAGGTGAAATGTGTTCTTGTAGACAACAGATCATTGGGTCTTGTTTTTTTTTGTTTGTTTGTTTTTTGTTTTTAATCTTTCCCACCACTCTATGTCTTTCAATTGGAGAGTTTAGTCCATTTACATTCAACATTATTATTAATAAGTAAGAACTTCTACCACGTTGTTATTTTTTTCTGGTTGTTTTGTTGCCTTCTCCTCCTCCTTTTCTTCCTTCCTGTCTTCCATTTAGTGAAGATGATTTTCTCTGGTGGTGTGTTTTAATTTGTTGAATTTTATTTTTGTATGTGTATCTGTTGTGTGTCTTTTGATTTTAGGTTACCATGACAGTTGCAAGTAACATTTTATATCTTATTTTAAGCTAATAACAAGTTAACACTGATTGCATAGAAAAACAAGCAAGCAAAGATAAAACAAACAAAACCTCTACACTTTAACTTCATGCCTTCACTTTTTGACATTTTATTGTTTCAGTTTTAACTTATTATGCCATATCATACTATATCTTGAAGTGTTGTTGCACTTATTTTTGACAGGTCCATGTTTTAGTCTTTCTACTGAAGATATGAGTAGTTTACATACCAAAATTATAGTGTTATACTATTCTGTGTTTTTCTGTGTACTTACTATTACCTGTGAATTTTGTACCTTCAGATGGATTTCTTATTGCTCACTAGTGTCCTTTACCAGAACAGGCCTGGTATTGAAGAAATTCTCAGCTTTCGTTTGCTTGGGAAATATTTCTCCTGCATGTTTGAAGGATATTTTTGCCAGATATACTATTCTAGGATAAAAGTATTTTTTCCTATCAGCGCTCTAATTTACACTAAGAAGTCTGCTGCCAGATGTATTGGACCTCCTTTGTATGTTGTTTCTTTTCTATTGTTCCTTTTAGGATCCTTTCTTTTTCCTTGCTGTTGGGGGTTTGATTGTTAAATGTCTTGAGGTAGTCTTATTTGGGTTCAATCTGTTTGGTGTTTTATAACCTTGTTGTACTTGTATATTGCAATCTTTCTCTAGGTTTGGGAAGTTCTCTGTTATTATCCCTTTAAATAAACTTTTTACTCTGATGTCTCTCTACATCCTCTTTAAGCCCAATAACTCTTAGGTTTGCCCTTTTCTAGCTATTTGCTAGATCTTGTAGGTGTGCTTTATTTTTAAAAAGTTCTTTTTAATTTTGCCTCCCCTGACTGTATATTTTGAAATAGCCTGTCTTCAAGCTCACGAAATATTTCTTCTGCTTGCTCAATTCTGCATTAAGATACTCTGATGCATTCTTCATATATTAGTTCATTCTTGCATTGCTATAAAGAACAACCAGAGACTGGGTTATTTCTAAAGCAAAGAGGTTTAATTGACTGAAAGTTCCACAGGCTGTACATGATGCATGACTGGGGGGCCTCAGGAAACTTACAGTCCTGCCTAAAGGTGAAGGGGAAGTGGGCACAGCTTGTTTGGCTAAAGAAGGAGGTAGAGGGTGAAGGGGGAGGTGCTAAACACTTTTAAACAATGAGATATCATGAGAACTCACTCACTATCACAAGAATAGCAAAAGGGAAATCTACCCCCATGATCCAATCACCTCCCTCCAGTCCCCTCCTCTAACATTGGACATTACTGTTCAACATGAGATTTGGGTGAGGACACAAATCCAAAGCATATAACTTCACTATGTTAATTGCATTTCTTAACTCCAGAATTTCTGCTTGATTCTTTTAAATTGTTAAATTATTTCTCTCTGTGTTAAATTTATCTGATAGAATTCTGAATTCCTTCTCTGTGTTATCCTGGATTTCACTGAACTTCCTCAAAACAGCTGTTTTGAATTATCTATCTGAAAGGTCACACATCTCTGTCTCTCTAGGATTGGTAATTGGTGTCTAGTTCCATTTGTTTGGTAAAGTCATGTTTTCCTGAATGGTCTTGATACTTGTGGATGTTCATCTGTGTCTTGGCATTGAAAAGTTAAATATTTATTGTAGTCATCACTGTCTGGGCTTGTTTGTACTCATCCTTCTTGGGAAGACTTTCCTGGTATTTGAAGGGACTTTGGTGTTGTAATCTAAGTTTTTGGTCTCTGCAGCTGTGTATGCATTAGGGGGCACTCCAAACCTCATAATGCTGTGGCTATTACAGATGCATCGAGGTACTGCCTTGGTGGTCCTGGATAAGATGTGGAAGAATTCTCTAGATTAGCTGGCAGACCTGAAGTCAGCATAGCACTGGATCTTGCCTAAGGCCTGTGATGAATTCCAAAGGCCCCTGAATTCCAAAACCACTGTCTGGCTAGCACCTATATTCACTCAAGGCCCAAGGGCTCTATCAGCAGGTGGTGAATCCAGCCAGGCTTCTGTCTTTTCCTTCAGGATAACATGTTCCCTCCAGCCCAGGTGGGTCCATAGATATTATCTGGGAGCCAGGACCTAGAGTCAGGATCCTTAGGAATCTACCTGTTGCTCTGTTCTACTGTGGCTGAACTGGCACCCATGCTGCAAGGCAAAGTCTCACTTTTTCTTCTCCTCTCCTCAAGCAGTGGAGTCTCTCTCCATGGTTACCAATGCCCCAGGCCTGTGGCCAGTACTGCCTGACTATCACCAGTGTTCACTCAAGGCACAAAGGCTCTTCAGTCAACTGGAATACTTTTAGGCATAGATTTCTCCCTACAGGGCAGTGGGCTCTCTTTTGGCTCAGGGAAGGCCCAGAAATGCTATCTAAGGGCCATGGCCTGGAATCAGGGACCCCAGGAGCCTACTTGTTGCTCTACTTCACTGTGACCTAGCTGGTACTGAAGCTGCAAGACAAAATCCCCTTTACTTTTCCCTCTCTTTTCCTCAAGCAGAATTCTCTCCTCATAGCCAACACAGCTGGGAATGTGCTGGGTCACATCTGAAGCTGGCACAGCTCTAAATCTCACCCAAAGCCTGTGGCAAGTAGTGCTTGGCTACCACTGTTGATTATTCAGGGCCCAAGGATTCTTTAGTAAGCAGGTGATGAATCCTGTCGGGACTGCACCCTTTCCTTCAAGGCAGTGGGTGACCTTCTGGCCCAGGGTATGTCTATAAATGTCATCCAGGAGCTGGAGCCTGGAATAGGGGCCTCAGGATCCTGCCTGGTCCCCTGTTCTCCTGTGGTTGAACTGGAATCCAAGTGGCCAGACAAAACCTTCTTTACTTCCTTCTTTGAACTTCCTCAAAACAGCTATTTTGAATTATCTCCCTGAAAGGTCACATATCTCTGTCTCTCTAGGATCGGTCATTGGTGTCTTATTTAGTTTGTTTGGTGAGATCATGTTTTCCTGAATGGTCTTGATACTTGTGGATGTTCATCTGTGTCTTGGCCCCCACTTCTTTCCTCGAGTAGAAGGAAGGTGTCTCTCTTGGAGCTGCAAGCTGTGCTTCCTGGGGTTGGGGGAGGGGATGACATAAGCACTCCCTTGGCTGCCCAGGCTGGACTAGGTCTCATGCACCCCATTTCCACTGTCTCAGAGCTCAGCACAGTACCAGGACTTGCACAGGAATTGCAGTTCTTGTAGTCTAGACTACTATGTGAAACTACCTTTCACGTTTATTTAGGACTGTAGCCAATGGTGCAGTCCTTGCAGGAACTCTAATGGCTGGGATTGATGATTTACCTCTGGCTAGGGCTGATCTAAATGCTTTCTCGGTGGGTGTTGACTGAGTTCTGTCACATGTTGCTTTCTGCTGTGACAGGGCAGCCCAGAATTCCAAAACAAAGACCCAAAATCACTGTGCTCTCCCTCCCACAAACACACAGATTCTCTCTCCTTGCCACATAGCCACTGCCAGGGGATGGGAGAGGGGTGTGCTGGCGATTCAAGGCTGTTTCTCCTACCCTGTTCTTTGCCTCCTTCTTTAATATGATGTTAAAACCAGGTACTGTGATTGCTCACCTGATTTTTGGTTCCCATGTAGGTGACTTTTTGTGTGGATAGCTGTTCAATTTGGTGTTCCTGCCTGGGGGATGATCACTGGAGGCTTGCATTCGGTCATCTTGCTCTGCCTCTCTCTGGAAAATTTCTTTTTATTGGTTACATCATTCTTTACTTTGATTTTTTTCTTTAGTTCCCCAGATCCTTGAATGTTTTCCTTCTATTATGTATACTTTTTATTTTTATTTATTTTTGAGACAGGGTCTCATTCTGTCGCCCAGGCTGGAATGCAGTGGTTCAGCCTTAACCTCCTGGGCACAAGCAATCCTCTCACCTCAGCCTCCTGAGTAGCTGGGACTACAGGCACATGCCACCATACCTGGCTACTTTTTTGTATTTGTAGGGATGGGGTCTTGCCATATTGCTCAGGCTGGTCTCAAACTCCTGGGCACAAGTGATCCTCCTGCTCTGGACTCCCAAAGTGATGGGATTACAGGTATGAGCCATCATGCCTGTCTCCTATATTCTTTAAGATAATTGCCCCAAGAAAAATATATGCCTGTAGATGTAGGTGGGTGGTGGTGATAAAAAAAAAAAACGAGTTTTTGCAAGTAGCCAACTCAGAAGCTTAATCTTTTAATCTGAGCTTTCTTTTAAAGACCTCTCTCAGGAACACACGTTACTAGGAAGGGTTGACTAAAACCATGGCATTGTATATAGTGTTCATATGAAAGGCTTATAGATTCCAAATATGGAACCAGGGCACTTTACTTATGTCATTTCTTTATCTTTTATTTTTAATTGACATGTAATAATTGTACATATTTACAGGGTGAAGAGCAATATTTCAATGCATGTATACAATGTGTAATGATTAAATTGAAGTAATAAGCATGTCTATTACCTCAAATATTGATCATTTATTTGTGTTAATTACATTCAAAGTGCTCTCTTTTGGCTATGTGAAAATATATAGTAAGTGTTGTTGACTATAATCACCCTACCATGCTATAAAACACTAGAACTTATTCTTCCTATATAGCTGTAATTCTGTATTTATTAGCCAACCTCTCACTACTCCCTGACCTTTACGTACTATAGTAACCACAATTCTACTCTTTATTTCTATGGGTTCAACATTTTTAGTTCCTATACATGAATAAGGACATGTGGTGTTTATCTTTCTGTGCCTGACTCATTTTACTTAACATAATATTCTCCATGCTCATGAATATTGTTGTGAATGACAGGATTTCATGCTTGTTTACGACTGAATAGTATTCCACTGGGTATATACCATATTTTCTTTGTGCATTTAGTATCTATAATAGCCAAGGTATGGAATCAATCTAAGTTTCTATCAACAGATGAATGGATATTTATGTTATTTCTAATCCTTCCTCTGACTTTAGTGAGGTGGGTATTTCCATTTCCATTTCACAGTTGAGATATCAGACTCAGAGAGGCTAGGCAGTGTGTTTAAAGTTGCAGAGCTAGTAAGTATAAAAGCTAAGTCTTGTTCCCAGTTTTCATCAGAATCCAAAGTTCATGTTCTTTCTAATATTGTTCTTTATTTTCCCTTGATTCTATGTGCCGAAGTTTTCTAAAAATTTAAAACCTAATAGTTATCTGTGGGAATGTACTTTTATTTTATATATATATATACACACACACACACACACATACACACACACACACATATGTATGTATGGAGGAGGAGAGAGATTCTTTTTCACTTCATTTTTAGAAATATTTTGAAAGGTAATTTATCCACATGTTTGCATTTTGTGTTTCTTTTTTTTATTATACTTTGTGTTCTAGGGTACATGTACACAGCGTGCAGGTTTGTTACATATGTATACATGTGCCATGTTGTTGTGCTGCACCCATTAACTCGTCATTTATATTAGGTATATCTCCTAATGCTATCCCTTCCCCCTTCCCCCACCCCACAACAGGCCCCGGTGTGGTGTGTGATGTTCCCCTTCCTGTGTCCAAGTGATCTCATTGTTCAATTCTCACCTATGAGTGAGAACATGCAGTGTTTGGTTTTCTGTTCTTGAGATAGTTTACTGAGAATGATGGTTTCCAGCTGCATCCATGTCCCTACGAAGGATTTGTGTCAAATTACAAAGAAATGAAAATACAAATGTGGATATTATCTTTCAAATTTGTGAAATTACAAATTTTAAAATCAATCAGACTGACAAACTTTCCTGTAAAGAGCCAGATAATAATTATTTCAGACTTTGTGGGTTATATGGTTTCTGTCACTTTTCAACTTTGCTGTTTTCATAGTTGTTATATAAATAGTTTACATATGGTTTCTGTCACTTCTCAACTTTCTGCTTCCATAGTTAATACGTAAATAAATAAGACTTTCTGTGTTCCAATAAAACTTTATTGACATTAGAATTTGAATTTTATGTGAATTTTAATGCATTAGATAGTATTCTTTTTATTCATTTTTCAACTATTTAAAAAAGTAAAAGTTATCCTTAATTCATGAGCTGTACAAAAGCAAGAACAGGGAGCGGGCCCAATTTGGTCTCTGTGTTATAGTTTCCTACGCCCAAGCTAGATCAATATTCTGTAGGTTCCAAGAAGATTTTGGTTTATTAAAATTCCAAATGCTCTTAGAAGGATATGAAATCCTTAACTCACCAATTAAGTGAATTCTGAATTAAAGGCATAAGATTGTTCTTTAACATAAACATTGCATCTGCTCTTCAGTTATAAAAGTGGACAAAGCATTAGGGAAAATATTTTAATAATTAAAATTCAATTACAGTACCGTTAGCAGTGTCACCTGCTGCTTAGAAGAGTCAAATCAATGAATGTATAACATTTAGATAATACGTTTCCCACAGAGTCCTTTTACTTTTTTCTTAACACCTTGAATATAAAATAAATGTCATTGAAGGTAAATTGAATAAAAAGTGATATATCTGCTAAAATGAAAAAATGTCCACAATGGAATCAGGTGGCATTGATGGATAAATTAGGTCTCATATGGACTTTGCTTTTCATTGCTAGCAAGAATTTAATACTTGAACTGTGTTTCTTTCCTTCAGCTATCTTTTATGTACACAATGATGTGCCTTTAGCTTTAAAGAGATAGGTATTTTAACTTTTGGTGACTAAAGTCCTAGTTGCCACAAACTGAGGCTTAATGAGTCTGGCTGTGTACAATGAACTGGAGCTCTAGCCTGGCTCAGGCTACTCAGCAGGTACTCATTTGCTTGGCAGGTGTCCAGCAAGGGGCCAGGCTAGCAAAAGTGTTGTGCCTGGGAAAATGGAAGGGAGTGTGAACTGCTGCCTCCTTCCAGTCCAGGAAGTCCTCAAGTCCAGTCTGAGCCCTAGCAAAAGAACTTTTTAATTCCACATTTGTCCAGAACATGGCGTGATTCAAATCCCCTTGAGGCTTGAAATAAAGACAGCACGTTTTGACACGTGGTGGGTCTTCCAACTTGGGGAGCACCAAGAGCCTGTGGGCAGAGCAGTGATTCCACAGAGGGCCTGGGCAGCAGTGAGAGCTGCAGGGGCAAATCTCCACCTTCCAGTAGCCGTGAGGGCAGCAAATATCCAGGGAGACAGGAAGAGGAGAAAGATGTGAGCAGACTTTAGAGTGAGCCCATGTTGGGATGCCTGAGTTTCTGAGAAGGTGTCATGTGAGACTACCCCTGCTGAGTATGTATGGGGGACAAGCCAGATCCACTGGGTGTAAATGCCTGATGTCACTTCATTTAATCCCATAAGCTAGAATTGGGGATGGTGGTGTCAAAAGACAGGTAAGGACGCACATGTCAGGAGCCTAGCTTTTGGGCTGGGTAGTAGAAAACGTTCAAAACAGAATAAAACGAAACAAAGACACTTAATGTTTAGCTATAAGATTCCCATTTAAGAGGACTGGCAATGGTTGGATATGAACTTTTTAGAACTTAGTTTCTGCATTTCTGAAATGTAGACAATAATAGTATTTAACCTATAGGGAGGGTAAGTTATAATTTAACTTTCAGGAGAATTAAATTATACCAGTGAAGAGCTGAGCATAGTTCCTGGACATACAGGTTTTCAATAGAGGCTAACTATTATTGTTATTGTTATTATTACAATTAAAATTAGTATTATTAACATTTTTAGTGAGATTTTTGCCTATATTATTCAAACTGACTCTCAGAGGGTAGCTAGACCTGTCAAAATTGCAGTTTGATTACATTGTTTCCAGGCAATGTTAGCTGAAAGTCAGAAAAAAATGTGGCCCAGGTGGGTGTCAAAACTCCTTATCCTAAAGGCAATTACATAGAATGAGACATTCTCAACCTCACGTTCCAGCTGTGCACCAGATGCGTTGTTTTCAGATGATGCAAGTTTCTAAGTATGAATGACTTGAATTCATGATACCTCTACCTTCTGAGTGCCTGAAATTACTATCTTTAATTATTCTGGTAAGTTAAAAGCAGAGAAGAGGATTTAGAAGAGGCTCAATTTTCTGAAGAGACAAGTTGGACAGGGAAAACTAGTTAAGTAGGTAGGATTTCCATAAAATGGCATGTAAAAAAATTCCTATGTGGCTAGTCAGCCCAGTAGTTAGCAGGTCACTGCCACTTCCTTTTGGACACTGTAAATGTACCCATTGCCTTTGGGCAAATGCCCAGGAACAAACCTTCACAAGTTAGAATTTATATCTTCTTCATTTCTGATTATACTGAGATTCCCAAGTTTACACCATTCTTGGCATTTATTTTTAAAAATTAATTTTTATTTTGATACTAATGGTCATTGTAGAAAACTTGCGATTGCACAAAGCCCCCAAATATTCCATAATCTCAACCCCCAATATAAAAATAAAATTATCATTGTGTTACTTTTCTAATCTGTTTTCCATATGAAACACTAATATTACACATGAATGTATTTTTCTTTGCAAAACTATATCATGTGTGAATACATTTTTCTGCATGCTGCTTATTTTCCTTCTGTGATGCATAATGAACCCGACCATTTCCACACCATTTAGTATTCTTCTAAAGCATGATTTTTCATGACTATATTATATGAGCACATAATTTATATAACCAGTTTCCTATTGCCAGACATTTAGTTTCTTCCAATTTTTTCACTCTAATGACTAATGCTTAAATGGAGACTGTTGCAGATAAACATTTGTGCACATCGTTGATTATTTTCCTATATTTCTAAAAATGAATGTTTTGGAATAAAGGGTATATACACATTTCAGATTGTATTCCAAAAGTGTTTTATTAGATGGTTGAGTCAACACACATTTTCTGTAGCATCACCTAAGAGCATTTGCTTCCTCATGCTTTTGTTAACACTGGTAGCTGTATATACATTATATTTCATCACAAAATTTTCAGGCAGTGAATGGTATTTTATTGCTTATATATTTTTACTTTGGTTACTCATGGATAGTTTTTTGCATATGATTATCAGTCATTCGTATTTCTTTCTCTGCTTTTTGCTAGTCTGATTCCTTTGATTATTTCCCATTGTTATATTAACAACTGGTCTAGATGAGCTTTATATGTGAGACTTATGAGTCACTGTTTGTCATCTATCTTACAAAAAATACATATATTTTATTTTTTGCAAAGTCATTGTTAGATTTTACTTTTTCTTGGTAGTTTCTAGCTGTATAGATGCTTCAAAACATATATAGCAAAAGATACCAGGCTTCGTTTCTGAATTTCTCTGCTTTTAATCTTAAAAAGGCATTTATCAACTTGATGTTTATAAACATCACATATGTTTTATCTGTTATTTTATTAGATATATTATTCACTATTTATCTCTTAAATCCATATAATTATTTTCTGAAACTGAATTACCTCCTATTTTTCTATAGGCAGATTGTGTTTGAGTCTGCTCCATCTTCAGTATCTTTCTTGTGTAGCTTATGTACTGTCTGTCAATGCTACAGGGATGTGCTGGGACTATACTATTTACCATATTCCAGAAATGTCACTATTCCCCTTATTTATCAGATTGACTGGCTTCTTTAAATTCCCCTAAGGTTGCAGTCTTGAAAATGTAATCCCACAGCCTTTCTTCTGCATTTTTTCCTGCCTCACAGAGTGTCTTGTTGGAGTGGTTTTAATGGTGTCTCTGGATCTGTCTCGTGGAGTTACAGAGTCGGTGGCGATTCTAGTCTTCTTCAGGGGCATCTGCTCTCTTGGGTGTCCCAGTCTATCACCTTGGCAGGCATGTGTATAGGTCTCAAAGTGTCCAATATTCTCTCTATTTTTAAAGAGTTTAAAAAAAATTTACAGGCAGTCAATGCTGCCTCAATATTAGCCTAAGCATCTTTTATTCTTATATAATTGTGGTCCAGAGTCACACAGTAAATTCCAGTCTTATTTACACGAGGACCCAAATCCATTTAGGGAGTACGGGAGAAGAAGTTTGGCCTCTATACACTATTATGTTAGTTTTATGTTATAGACTCTATATACTATACACTAACATAATAGTGTATAGAGGTCAAAATTCTTCTCAATGTTTGGGTCCAGATACTTGTCTTAGGCAGGATTTTTAAAATGCACTTCCTCCCTCAAGATTTTATACCTTAATTCCTAAGACTGTGAATATGATATCACACCCGTGAAAATATGATGTTACCAGAAGAAGAGGATTTGGGATATGTAATTAATGCTGCTAATTGTTTGATGTTAAAATAGGGAGATTATCCTGGATTATTGTTTGGGCATAGTCTAATCACATAAACACTTATAAAGCAGAATATTTTATTTGGCTAGCAGTAGAAGACGAAGTCAGAGATTTGAAGCACAAAGGAGATTTGAGGTACCATTTCTAGCTTTGTAGGTGGAGGGGACCATGTGCTAAGAAATGCAAGCTAAGAATGTTTTCATTCCTCAGGGTGTAAGTGACAGCAAGAAAGGAACTGGAGACCTCAACTTTACAACTCCAAGGAACAGAATTTGGCCAATAATCTAAATGAGCCTGGAAGTGGGTTATTCCCCCAAAGACTCTAGATAAGAGCCTGGCTTGTCTGACACCTTGATTTTAGGCCTGTGAGATGCTAAGCTGAGAACCAAACCACACTGTACTTACACTTCTGACCTGTAGAAATTATGCGATAATAAGTGGTGTTGTTTCAAACCACCAAGTTTGTGGCAATTTGCTATGGTAGTAATATAAGCCCCCATATAATACCTGCATTGGGACTCATATTCACAAGGGCATAGATGACATAACACAGTGGGTGGGAAAGGTGAACTGTGACTCAGAGTTTGTGTCAAAGATCTCTTTATAGTTGTGGAAATGGAGGCTCAGAGAAGTTAATTGACATGGAGTAAGTCACACAGCTGACTAGTGATGTAGCAGAGGCTGAAGGCTATTGCCCATCAGATAATGAGTCACTGAGTGTTCTCACATGCTCTAGACTGAAGGCATATTCAGTTAGAGGCAACTCGAACAAATGAGCTATAGGTCAGAGGCAATGTGGAAGGGAGTGTTATTCAGAGTCTGTTGTCACTTTCCACGCGATTACTTCAGCTATGTCACTTGGGTCACCATAAAACCATCCACTGATTTACTCTGGGCTCCTGGCCCTGCCTCATAAAGGCATCTTTGTAATTCTCAGCAGAGACTATCCTCTGGAATGACAAATAACATTGATCATTAAAAATGACATCTGTAATTTTGAAGCCAGAGAAGATGATGTTTTAAAACTGTCAGTGAAACAAAAGAGATTTTAGTAGATGCTGATGCAATCTCTTTAAAATCTTTGGAAATTCTAAAGCATAAAGATGAACTGTCTATTTTGAAATTGCAGGATGAATTGTGTGCTAAGGCATGCCCCACGCATGCCCACTGTGTCGGTGGAGGTGAAGTATGAGGCAACCAGGGTTCCCTGCAGCTCAATCATTAACTTGCTGAATGACCTAAGAGCCAAAGGAGTTAATGGGCTTCATCCAGAGCTGGAGGAATGGAGGGCAGACAGAGACTGGGAAAACACACTGCCTATTGTAGGAAGAAACGGTGGAAAGCAAAGCCACAAAGGGAGGTGAGGGAGACACAGAAGTTCAGGAGACGCCACCTCCACTTTGGGGCCGGTGATCATTTAAGCAATGAAAAAAATTCTGCGTCACAAACTCTCAATTTTACTGAAGATAAAGTCCCCTTAATAAATAATATTGTCTCCCTCCCCCTTCATTAAAATTTTCCGAACAGCACAATTGCTGAATCATCAGCATTGTCAGTCTCTACAGCTCTGGGAAAAATAAAGGGAGAAAAGAACAGAAATCAGATGTCCATTTTCCTTAAAAAGGAGAGGGGAAAAATAGAGAAATAAGCCTGGATCCTGCGTCCTTTTCTTATCAGAGGCAGGAAGCCAATTAGCTTAAATAAACAGAAGCTCAGAGTACCAAGACTAATGAACAGACTTGCTTTCTCCAAGTGGAAAGCAGGAATTCTGCAAACAGCTGAAACTGCAGAAGGGATGGAGCTGAGGGCATGAAGGTCGCCTGTCTGAGGTGGGGCGATGGTGCTTCTGAGGCATATATCTCCACTTAAAGTCCACATATCTGAGTCAACATAAAGCTGAGCTGGAGTGGCAATGTAGTCTATGGCCTCAATGTACATATCTGCAGCAATTTTGCTTCTCCATGCCAATTCCAAATGTGCTTTTTATTACATTGGTTATATTTTAGAGAAAACTAACTGCAACAGTTATTGTACAAGAGTCTGAGAAACTAATGACCTACATTGTTAGCTGTACTTAGTTCCTTGAGAGCTTTCCTTGTTTTATAACCTGATTTGATGTTTTCTTTGTTTTTTTTTTTGGTCTGCAGTGAATTGTCAGCTTGCTGCTGACCCCCAACAGTCACTGGGATTCCCAGGCTGGGGAGGTGTGTAGTCAACATGTCAGACTCCGCGGTGGAAGTCAGCACAAGGGGGTGGAATTAATTTCCTGTGCCATTGCTTGCTGACTTGGCATTTAGCGTAAATACCTCTTTCTTCCAAGATACCTCTTCCATAATTACCAAGGATGATTCTATTTTCAGTGCAATAGCTGAGAGGATGTAATTGGAAACCACAGAGGCAGATTATTTTCTTTCTTTAAGAGGCTTTTTGCTATCATCATATAATCTTTTGCTCCAACTCACTCGTACCAGGTGCTTCTCATGCTGAATTAGAAAATGCACTGGTTCTGAGAATTTTTCTGCTTTAAGGTTATACTGCTTAAAATCTGTAAAAGTGATAAAACATGGTTAAACATAGTAGTATTAATGTTGCTTTCAGCTTGACTAAACTTCAGACAGATTTCTTCCTTAACCATAGGCTCCTGACCTCCCTTTTCTTAGATCATTTACTTTAGAAAACTTGAATTTTAAAATCCGTTCTCTGCCCCTTTGAGATGTAAATCTTCATCCCAGAAATGTCTTTCTCAAGGACTTGGAGCCATCCGTGTGAAATGTCATCATCAAGAAAGAAAGCCCTTGTATCTCTCAATGTCTGGGATGGTAGAAGCCTAACTTCATTAAGCTCTAGTTAGCAAACAGTGATGACTTAATGACATTGAACAAACTCCTTCCTAGCTTCTCTGGTAATTTTCCACTAGTTCACCCCAGTGCTTAAAAACTGAGCCCTTTTTTGAAATGGTACTAATTTCATTCTCTCTCCCCTATTGCAACAGTCTTAAATAAAGTCTTCCTTTCCCATTTAACTTGGAGTTGAGCTCAGTTCTATACTGTAGTCTCTCTGCCTTACTGACATAGCTCTAATAAAATATGTCTTGCTATTTTTAGCAAGTGTCCAGTGCAAACTCTCTTTAACACTGTACACCTGGAATGTCACATTTTCTTGCTGCACAATATAGAAAGGCTAGATATTATTTCTTAATTTATAATGCCAGCCCTTTTCTAAGCCATCCAACTGCTATGAGTTAAGGACATTTATTTTCTAATAAAAATTATTTGCTTATAAAATACCTATTGAATTCCTTCTATATATTACCCACTGGGGATGCAATGATAAGAAAAACAGAATTTCTATTATCATCTGGTTCATCGTACAGGAATAAAACAAACATTAATTGAGAAATCACACAACCCACAACTAAATATAAAAATTGTGAATGTGAAAAGTGCTGTGAAGGCAGAGTATATGGTTCTATAAGAGCATGTGACAACATGAAGGTGACCTTGATGGGGAGGTCAGTGTTTCCTTGAGGGATTTAACTGAGTATGAAAGAAGAATGAGAGGGTTGGGCTATTCACAAAGAGGGAAAAGCATGTATATAGGCCCCCTTGAAGAATTTTTGAGAAGGAAATTTGAGGAGAGTCAGTGAGGCTGGAGTGAAGACTCTATATGCATGTTGATATTATGGTTGATATTATGTAGTTTGGTCAGTAGTCATATGCCCACCATCCCCAGCCTCTTCCTTCTCACTGACATGCATGGTTTCTTGTGGTCTCTCTCTAGACCCAGCCCTCCTGTATTTAATCATTTGTTGACCCAATGCTTTGGAGTCATCTGTTGTTATCCATTCATCCCTGACCACTTAATATTTTTCATCCCTAATTATTTGATATTTTAGATGATGTGCTCGTTGTACTCCATTTGACCTCTTGTCCCCCATACCCAAGTTCTATTCTGTATCCTAATTCACCCTCTTCTGGGCCCCAGGAGGCCAATCTTCCAAGTCTGCATCATCAAGCCTCCCTTGGTTTTGGTTGGTTGAATTCAGACAAAGGGAAGCCCCTGTTGGAAGTGGACAGGCAAGAGGAGAGGGAGGTTGAAGTTGGGTGCTTGCTTTGGGCTGAATTTCTAGCAGTGGCTATATCCCTTCATTATCACTGCTCCTATCAGGGAGATTCCAGTTCCAATAAGCCTCCATAGCACTATTTATGCTTCTTGTTCTTGCTTTGGCAGTCTCTGGTTATCTCAACACTCTGTTTTTTAATGGTGCCTGTATTTCTAAGAACTTTTTTTTTTTTTTTTTTTTTTTTTTTTACGGTTTCTTGTGCCATCTGAATTGGATTTGTTTCTTTCTGGGATCCTGACTGATACAGATGGTCTCACTAAAGTGATCTCTGTTTAGGATAGTGACACAGATCTCTCTTGCTCTGTCTTCGAAGTTGACAATTAACCCTTGGTCAGTCACATTCGCAACCCTGACTTTTGGGTACCTAAATCTAGCTTTTATTCCCAAGACTCACCTAGCCCAAGAAGAAGTATTGGGCAGTGCAATGATGGTCTCTAGCATGGTGAGTCAGCTCCAAAGACTTTGCTCTAGAAAAGACTGCTTCTAGTATCTTCATGCTCCTCTCAAAATGCCTGGATTCATTTGTTTTTGACCCCAGGAATCGCCAGCTGTCCTGTGGATCAATTTTAGGGTTTTCATCGTTTGGGAATATCTAACTCCCCTAAAATCCTAAAATTCTTAGTGGATTGACAGTTAAATAATTCTGTTACATTCCATAATTTAAGATTGTTTTTCAGGATAGTGCCTTAGTTTGGGGTTTATTTATAAACTTTCCATTCCCCTCTTGCCTGCAGGGGGATCAAACAGCTTACCAGTCTCAAGTTTCATTCCCAAGAACTCTTGTCTTCAGATAGTTGCCTAGAAAGCCTGTGCTAGATGAATTCAGGTGGAAGTGTTAAGAACTATGGTTTTCAACACACTTTCATGCAACAGGTGAGAAGCTCTCATATGCAACAGAGGGGAAAAAATTTCCTAATTCCAAAAAACAGTTTCTAATGTATAAAATTGTCAATGTTGTAGCAGGCTAGTAGAAGTAATAACAGAATGGAAGGGGTAAGAGTCTGCACAAGAGGGCCTTGGTGAAGCAGATGAAATGTCTACCCTACTGGTTTGGAAACATGCTTTTTAATTTTGTTTTGTTTTGAGACAGAGTCTTACTCTCTAGCCCAGACTGGAATGCAATGGCATGATATAGGCTCAGTGCAACCTCCGCTTCCTGGGTTCCAGCAATTCTTCCACCACAGCCTCCCAAGTAGATGGGATTACAGGCACCCACCATCATGCCTGGCTAATTTTTGTGTTTTTGTAGAGATGGTATTTCACCATGTTGACCAGGCTGGTCTTGAACTCCTGGCCTCAGGTGATCCGCCTGCCTTGGTCTCCCAAAAGTGCTGAGATTCTAAGTGTGAGCAACAGCGCCCAGCCAGAAAGATGCTTTTTGTTAGTAAATCAGAGTGAGACTAGGGAGTTTTAACCTTGTCCTAGATTATTTGCTCCCTAGAATTTCCCACTGCATAATCCTAGCTGAAAAAAAAAAGTGGGCCAGGCATGGTGGCTAACGCCTGTAATCCCAGCTACCTGGTTGGCTGAGGCAAGAGAATCGCTGGAACCCGGGAGGTGGAGGTTGCAATGAGCCGAGATCTCACCACTGTACTCCAGCCTGGGTGACAGAGCAAGACTCGTATCAGTAAATAAATACATACCTAAATAAATAAAAAGTGGTAGAAAACTTTCATAGAAGACTAAGCTCTAATTTCTCTGAGTTGTGATGCTGCTGATGTAATTCAAAATTTCATGTTTGATAATACAAAAATATATGTAACAAATCAATGATATATATTTTTGTCCATGAACCTACCACTGATCTCAAGGATTAGAGCATTGGCAGCACTTTATAACTTTCCATTTGCTCCTCTCTCATCCCATCTCTGTTCCCTCATTAAAAGTAAGCACTGTCTTTTATGAACTGCAGCTTTGCCCTTAGGTCCAGCCATCTTCTAGCATCTACTTCCTTCTCAAACAGTCCCTTCTATAACATGTCTCTCCCTGTGATTCTGCTCTTCCTAATGAAAATAGAGGTGACAGAGATATGGAATAATGAAAATAGAGGCGACCCTCTTTATGAAATTGAAATAAGAGTTCCTTTAAGAGTACTTTTTTCCTGCTAATCCAATTAATCAATTTTTTGATGTAACATTTGAAAAAGAAATTCCTTCTTTGAATTGTTTGGAAGATTTTTGTCATCCGGTGTCATTTCAGTT
This sequence comes from Macaca fascicularis, assembly GCF_037993035.2. Classification (NCBI taxonomy): domain Eukaryota; kingdom Metazoa; phylum Chordata; class Mammalia; order Primates; family Cercopithecidae; genus Macaca; species Macaca fascicularis. Next base: position 65,387,223 of record NC_088387.1, on the reverse strand, counting down.
CCTTGGGAACAGCCTTGCTGCTTCTGTGATATATTGTACGTAACCCAACTGATCCTACACAATTAGCCACTGATGTCTGCCCATCATGAGAGCAAAAGTCAAAGAAAAGGTAACATTAAAACTTATGCTGAATTATATGTCATGTATGATAACTATTATTTAAGATATTTAAAAGACATTAAAAACAAATCAAGTTTATAAGTCAGAGTGATTGTAGGAGGGGAATACAATTATCTTCTATGATAGAATTTGTCTGGATTTGAGGATGAGAGGAAGGGTGAGGAAGGTGTCTAACTGGATTACTAATCCAAGTAACTTTTTGAAATGTAAGATACTGTCTACTCCATTCTGCTTTCTGCAATTTCAAAGCAAAATAAGTTTCATCATTTCAAAGCAAAAACGAACATATACAAGGAAAAAAAAATACCACTAAGCTTAACCTACAGGAGAATTAATGATGGAACAATATAATCCTACAATGATTTATTGTCAATTTGCTCTTTACTCCTCAATGTTCTTTAAAAAAATGAGAATAGAAAAAGTTTAGAAGAAAAAAGTTATCTACAGAGAAATTCTTTGTAGAACTGTGTGTATTTCTGGTTTCTAAGGTTTGTGGCCAGATGTGATAATTTTTTTAAACCTCTTTTTTTTCATAACTTCTCCGCTAATTGGTCAGTGAATCTATATATTTATCATCAGAGAGACACAGTAAATGACTAACTCAGAAAGGGTATGTATTCTAGTGCCATATTGTGGATTGATTCTGTGAAAAGGAACAGTATATTCTCCTCTCCTGTCATACACATAATACTCTTATCCATGTACACACTCACTGCTCCATTTTTCTGCCTTGAAAATGAGGACAATGCTAGCTTGACTCCTGAGGATTGTATCAGGGTTAAATAAATAATTGAGTGATTGGAGAAAAAGGGCTATGAGAGTATGAAAGTGTGACATTAGACTGTAAAGCGATGCAGGCTGTGAAGGCAATAGGTGAATTTAAGTGCTGAATGAAATACTGTTATACAAACTGAAACCCATTAGTTCATAAAAATGTTCTTGAGAGTCCAGAAGAACCCAAGGGTCTTTGGGTTGTGATGTGAGATTCCTTCTTCCAGTGTAATCATATTTCAGGAAGCAGCACTAATATTTATAAAGAGAAATTGGTCTGTTTTTGAGGAGATAAAATTTCAGTGGGTGAAGATGAAATTCTTTTTAAGGGTGCAGAGTGCAGAGTTGCCAGAAAAAAAAAAAAAAAGGAAAACTAGCAGCTACAACTAGTTGGCATATGGCAGAAAGAAGAGAAATGCACTCAAGGGTATCCTTTAGCTTAGGAGGTGTCAGAGATAAGAGGCCAGAATTGGGAGACCCTCAAGAGTTTCCCAATAGTGGGCAGTTTGCACTCACATATGTGGTGTGGAAAGGCCACACCCTGGATTGTAACTCCCTGGAGGTGATGCTGTCCTTGCCATAGAAATGCACCAAATGTTGGTATGGCATACCTACACAGGCTCTGGAAAGAGGTGTGTGCAATCCACATTGCCTGATGCTCCATAATTTTGAGACACCCTAGACTGTAGCCTGGTTCACAGGTGCGGCACGGGGATGCAAAGGGTTGTTACAATCACCCAGCTCCCACCATGCTGTGCTCTGACACTTCTGTTTTTTTTCTGCTCTCCAAAGGGAGAATGTACAAGATGACCGATTTTATCCTTGTCAGACATGTACCCTCCCTGGCATGAAAGGCGAAGAATAAAAATTCCAGTTACTTTAAGGAGGGGAAATGTCTTGAGGTTTTCTGAACTCAATTAAGTTCACTTACCAAGCTGCTTTGATTTTGTCAGTTTTGAAAATGGTGATAAAGTTTTGCTGCATACTTCATGCTTGATCTTAATCAATACAATTTTGTACATTCTTTTGCTCTGATGCATCAGAATATAAGACAGGAAATCATTGAAAATTTTTCCATAGCTACTTTGTGCTAAAAAAAAAAAAAATCAATGATTTTGCCTCTGTAGGGAGGAAGAATGGAACTTGCAGGGAACGCATAATGATTCTAGAATTACTTCCCACCACAAGTAAGCTACCAATATGGTGTGTTTTCTATAATTTTTTTTTTTTGAGGAACAAAATTCCCTTCACTTTGGCAAAATGATTTTATAAAATTAATATGAATAACAACAGAATATTTCTTTATCAGCCAGCCCTGCCACTATTGTTGAAAGTGCTAGGCAGAGTGACCTAACTTCACATTTGGGGATTAGGTCAAACCTGTGTTTATAGTTTGAAACTCTTAATAGAGCCATCTTTTCTTGGGAAACTCTTTGAACTAGACAGACCAAGCTTCAGAATGGCGCCATGTCCTCTGCCCCTTTCTGATGGGATTCTCACATAGCCTGCTGAGAGAGGCACCCAACACGCACTTATTTGCAAAATCATTCTACAAAGTAATTCCTGAATCATGAGGGCACACCACCTTTGCAGTAGGACAATTACTAGTTTGCCCTAATCTTTTCTAAGATGACATTAGAACTCTGCTTTCTAGTTTGTTTGTTTTTTTTTTTTTTTCATTTTAAAAAAAGGATAAAACTATAAAGCGTGTCTCAAAAGCCGAAGTGGCAATTTTGTTCAGTAGGTTCTCAAATTGGAGTGCCTGACACTCCTTCCTGATTGCATGACCTATTAGTTGTGACTTTGGGCAAGTCGCCTTAGGCCCACACTTCCCTTATTCCAGCTGTGTTTTCACAGGACTATAACTCAGAACAGAGCCTGCTGGGATATCACTTCTGAGCCTGGTAAGTCCTCACAGTGACTCTCAAACCATGTCTTCAGTAGTCACATTTCCCAAAGCCACTGAGCAGGACCTTTTAGTTGTTCTGCTCAGAGAGAACCCCAAAAAGTGTTCTCCAGAGGGCTTGGTCCTTTTCCTTCAAGCATAACATCTACAACAAACCCCAGTCTTTTCACTGGTCTAGAGCAAACATGAACTTCTTTGCTGTGAGGGGAGTTGAATTACAGAAAACATGTATTTTGAGTTTACTACAATCAGTTTATAATCATTCCCTCACATATCCTCTATATAAGCAATTTCTTTTATTTTTTACGTATTGGAAACTCACAGGGCATTTTTTTCATATGAATTTAAACTTTCACAATCTTTTCTTCACAAGAGCCACATAATAATGATATTAATAACAATGACAATAGTTAAGCTTATTGGACAAATAATGTTTAAGGGCCTCTGCAAAATGCTTTTACCGTAAATAATTTTAATTAGTCCTCTCAACAATCCTATTAGGAAGATATGATCATTTCGCTTATACAAGCGAAGAAACTGAAAATCCAAGAAACGGAAGTTCTTCATGGCACTTTTTACCACTAGCAATTTCGTCTAATGAAAGTTTTCCAACTTCAAGATATAGGACTCTGAAACACTTCTGTACGCTCATCTCACCTGACGACCAAGATTCAGTGATATTCAGATGGCCTCTCAAGTAGTTTCAGTGGGTACCTTTGTTCCCATTAAAGTAGGGAAATAGATGTCTTCTGCTTATACATTTTCTCCTAGGCTGTCAGAACGATTAATGCTCCCTTTATAGCAAAGATAGGGTAAAAACTTGGATTCAGCTTTAAATTTGGAAACTCCAAATAGGGCTGCAAGAACTTTTCCTAAAAATGGAAGAAACTTGGCAACTACAAAATTAAATTTGTCCAATCCTAGAAATAGCACATTAGTTATGAATGTGGCTATCTATTAAGGTCCATAGATTAAATGAAAGCCTTCCATGCTCACCTCACACACACACACACACACACACACACACACACACACACGCAAAATTCATCTTTCTAGCCATCAGCGACTAGTTCAATTGTGTATGTGTGCATGTTACAACTGCTATGACTGCCAGCGTGGGTTTAGGCTGAGGCAACTATCGTACTCCCTGCCTCTGCAGTAGCTGATGCCTCCTACCCTTTTTGTATACTAGTGAGGAAGGAAAAGCTTTGAGATTCTCATGGGGGAAGCTCAATTTCATCTCATACCTTTGGTCCTGTATTTATTCACCCTCATCCCCTCATCTTTGAAATGTTAAAAGTACCAGGAGGGGTTGGGTGCAGTGGCTCATGGCTGTAATTCCAGTACTTTGGGAGGCTGAGCTGGGTGGATCACCTGAGGTCAGCAGTTCGAAAACAACCTGACCACATGGTGAAACCCCATCTCTACTAAAAATACAAAAATTAGCCATATGTGGTGGCATACACCTGTAGTGCTAGCTACTTGGGAGGCTGAGGCACGAGAATTGCTTGAACCTGAGAGGCGGAGGTTGCAGTGAGCCAAGATTGAGCCACTGCACTCCAGCCTGGACAACAGAGTGAGACTCTGTCTCAAAAAAAAAAAAAAAAAAAAAAAAAAAAAAGATAAATACTAAGAGAAACTTTCCTAGGGCTGTATTCGGGGGAGATGAGTGAGCAGTGGTACTTTCTCTTCTTTTCCCTCTGCCAATGACTTCTAAGGCTTGTGTTCCTTTCTGTTTTCAAAAGGATGTCTGTGGCATGGAGTGGGGGAATATCAACCAAACCATACCAATCGTTACATTCTTTCCCCCTAAAATAGTTTTATCACCTCAGAGTAATCTGTTTTGTATGAGTTTGGCTCTCAACTAGCCATGTATCCCTGGATAAATCGCTGAACCTCTTTAAATGCCCCAGGTTTCCTTTTACAATGCAAAGTCCATCAGGCTTGACATCAGAGAAGACAAGTTCTTGTCCCAGCCCTTCCGCTTACTATCTCCCTGGCATTGGAGAAATCACTTTACTTCTTTGATACCTTCCTTTCTTATGAGGAATAAGAATCACTACTTTCCAGAGTTTTATTTTTTTTGTGAAGATTAAATGAAGAGGACACACACACAGGTCTATATAAACATAAAGTGTAAATCTATATAATAAACATTTATGTGTTTGTATGTAATGTTTATGTAATATATGTTTACATAACACACATGTGTGTTCATTGTATATATATTTTTATATGTATGTGTTTATATATGATGCTTTTTGTGCACTGTAGATTTCCATGTGGGTATAAGAGACTGCTCTCACATTTGTTGCTTGCAGATTTACTGATGTCTGTCTGAGAAGGCACAATGAACTCTGCTGTCTGCTCCTAGCCATTTTTTTTGTTACAGCATTGTCCTAAATCTGGCGAAGATGGATGGAGCACCAAATTCCCTGGCTGTCCATTAAGTCAACATCCACCAAATTTTATTCCTTTCCCAGCTGTTTCTCTTCTCATGGGACTTTTGTAAGACAGAGGCATTAATATGACATAGATGGTTGTAAAAATGGCCCTCCTAGACCTCGTAAAGGAGCCCATGCTGGGATCCCTATCCACACTTGGTGCCCAAGCTTAGGTCAGGATTTCTGTGTTTAACTTGTACCCAGAAATGGATTTTTACAAACAGAAATGAGAAGTCTTCAAAGTAACTTTCTTGAAAGTAACAACATACTGTTAGAATGAATAGAAAGCAAATAGAGGTAAAATTAAATAGAAGCTTAAGTAAAAATACTTTTTTTTGCTTCCATTCGGACTTTTTAGTTAAGCAACACAGACTTTAAACAACATTTGCTTTTGAAGAAACCTCATGGAACTTCTCATCTCCTTCCTTTTCTCTCCCTGCCTTTCGTTTATTTCCCCACCTCTCTCTCTCCCTCTCCAAGCTGCTGAGGTACTTGCTTTTTAAGGAAGGGCTATTGAGTATTGTGGGGAAACTTGACAACTTTGGCAAGGCAGACTGATTTCACATTTTAGTTCTGGCCAGCATCTCCAACTTGGCGATTTACACACACACACACACACACACACACACACACACACACACACACACACATAAAATACTCCATGGATCACATATTAAGAAATGTTTGTTTGCATCATATTCCTAGGAGGAATCTTACCATCAGGCCAGAGCCAAACAACCACAGTCATTGTCTGTTACAGAGAAATGTGAGGCAGAATTCTGGTATAGGGTCAGATTGAAGGTAGAAAAGGGCTGTCAGATACAGCACCTCATCAGGGTATAACCTGACCAATTACAGGCTTGAAAGGAAGACACCAGGACAGGAATCAGTGCCTTCAGTGGTGCCATCTCAGACCAAAAAGACACATCTGGTACAAGGGCAAAGCTGACTCTAACACAAGCTTCTAGGGTGTGAGGTGCCTGAACATCTCCACTGGCTGGCTTGCTTCATGAGAATGTGAAGGATTACCTGCTGGCCACACTTGCTTCCGAGTGATATACAAGAGCAATATGGCATGCACTAATAGTAAACACAACCTGTTCAGATTTCATGTGGCAATCTCTGTCACCCTTTGCACCCCAGCACAAATTTTGTAAAATTATATTGATCTGTGTCTGGAACTGTATTGCCTCCATTTTAACCTGTAAGAGCAATATGATTATTTGATAATATGATTTGAATGTTTCAGAGACATATCAATGATGCTACTGGCAGTCAAGCAACCTAACTCCACAAGAACAGTCAACCTGCAAATACACAAACACACCCCACAATGGTTCATATTCAAAGACCTGGGCCAGGGCACCATTCACATATATGAATAATATTAGGCCACCAACTCAGTGGCCCCAGGTGGGTAGCATCAGTCTTGCCATTGCCACTAGACTCTCCAGTAGCTGAGATCGCTGAGTTACTGCTGTGACCCAGTAGCCTAGGGGTTTCCCACATGAAATACCTCCTGACCATAATCTCTCAACTTACCAGGATCTCCACTGATAAGGAAGAACACAGAGGAGCAATTCAAGGTATGGGCTCAACTCAGCCTGATGAGTTTTGTTTCTGTCTTTGGTGTTTGGTAGAAAATACTATTCATTTTAAGAGATCTTTCAGTGGCCTACAAGTAAAGCATATATTGCCCAATTGCCATTATCTTTATGGGCCTGCTATATTAATGAAGTATGTTTGTAGTATATGAAGAGAATATGAACTTTACTGCTCCACATCTGTGGGCTTGTGCTTATGATGAAGATACATTAATGATTCGGGATCTGTAGGGCTTAAGATCAAGTGGTTGATATCACATGTGGTTGATATGTTTGGGTGTGTATGAAAACACTCATGTATGCAGATAGACACAGAGTTGTGCTAGGATTATAAGAGAGCTTGGTTATGGGTTTAGGCTGCTAACATTGAGTGTGTGCCCATAACATATCTTAGAAAATCTATATATATATTTTTTTCCTTTCGATCCAATTTTATATGTTGAAAACAGACTTATGAAGCTCAATGGTGTACCTAAAATTAAAGGCAATAGAAAGTAGCAGAGCTAGGATTTGGAACTAGGTCCATGTGACTCTGAAGTCCATGTTCTTTCTCCCACTTCACACTGGATTACATTAAACTGGATGCTATTTTTTTAAAATGTGTTCAGTCTAACTGTGATAATTTGAGGTCAACAGGCAGTAACTATATGTCCTTTTTTTACCCTTTAGAAGCTCTGGTGAGTGGGATGAACTATCGAAAGAACACCAAGAGTAGGCCTGTGAAGCTGGGCCTAGCAGTGAGCCACTGGCCTGTTTCTCTTTTGGTGGGAATCTACTAATTTTTGTTCAGGACACTCTAATTTTTCTGGACTATGTCTTTATGCAAAACAGTAATTGCTGTAAAGTCCTTGCTTCTAGCCATGTGTGATATAAGGATAAGAGATACTATTAACTATGGCCCATAATCCAGGGAAGACAAAGAGCTTTGGAGGGAAGGGCTCATCCTGGAGCTTTGACCTCAACAAATGGCACTGGGCAGGTGGCAGGGCTCCCAGCCTCCACCTCTTTACACCTTGCCTTAGTCTGTTCAGGCTGCTCTAACAGAATTCTATAAATTGGGTAACTTTTAAACCAGCAGTCCCTAACCTTTTTGGCACCAGGGACTGGTTTACTGGAAGACAATTTTCCCATGCAAGGAGGGTGGGGATCACTGGGAGATGGTTTTGGGATGAAACTCTTCCACTTCAGATCATCAGGCATTAAATTATCATAAGGAGTGTGCAACCTAGATCCCTTGCATGCACAGTTCTCTCTTTTTATTTATTTATTTATTTATTTATTTATTTATTTATTTATTTATTATTATTATACTTTAAGTTGTAGGGTACATGTGCATAACGTGCAGGTTTGTTACATATGTATACTTGTGCCATGTTGGTGTGCTGCACCCATCAACTCATCATTTACATCAGGTATAACTCCCAATGCAATCCCTCCCCCCTCCCCCCTCCCCATGATAGGCCCCTGTGTGTGATGTTCCCCTTCCTGAGTCCAAGTGATCTCATTGTTCAGTTCCCACCTATGAGTGAGAACATGCGGTGTTTGGTTTTCTGTTCTTGTGATAGTTTGCTAAGAATGATGGTTTCCAGCTGCATCCATGTCTCTACAAAGGACGCAAACTCATCCTTTTTGATGGCTGCATAGTATTCCATGGTGTATATGTGCCACATTTTCTTAATCCAATCTGTCACTGATGGACCTTTGGGTTGATTCCAAGTCTTTGCTATTGTGAATAGTGCTGCAATAAACATACGTGTGCATGTGTCTTTATAGCAGCATAATTTATAATCCTTTGGGTATATACCCAGTAATGGGATGGCTGGGTCATATGGTACATCTAGTTCTAGATCCTTGAGGAATCGCCATACTGTTTTCCATAATGGTTGTGAACAGACATTTCTCAAAAGAAGACATTCATACAGCCAACAGACACATGAAAGCATGCACAGTTCTCAATAGGGCTCTTACTCCTATGAGAATCTAATGCCACTGCTGATCTAACAAGAGGAGGAGCTCAGGCGGTAATACTCATTATGGAGGCTAGGAAGTCCAAGATCAAGGTGCTAGCAGATTTGGTATCTCATGAAGGCAGCTCTATAGTTTACAGACAGGATATTTTAGTGTATCCTCACGCAGTGGAAGTTTGAGATAGATCTCTCAGGCATGTTTTATAAGGGCACTAATTGTACTTATGAGGGTTCCATCTTTATGACCTAATCACTTCTCAAAGGCCCTCTCCTTCTAATACCATTATCTTGGGGGTTAGGATTTCAATATATGAATTTTGGGAGAACACAAACCATAGCATTCTTATCCCAAAAGGCCTGAGAACCAGAAGCTCTGATATCCAAGGGCTGAAGAAGATATCTGTCCTAGTTCAGGAAGAAAAACTGCCCTTCTTACATCTTTCTGGCTTTTTCAGGCCCTCAATGGATTAGATGATGCCCATTCACTTTGGTGACGGAGTATCTTCTACATTCAGTCTACTAATTCAAATGCTAATTGTTTTGGAAATATTCTTGCAAACATACTGAGAAATAATGTTTTATCAGCTATCTGGGCATCCTTTAGAACAGTCAAGTTGACACAAAATATTAATAATCACTCTCCTCTAACAGATGAAACAAGTGTAAACTGTTTCAAAGACTAGATTCTTCAGGACTGTAGTCATACACTTTTATTATGTGTTGATTTTCTTGGGGAAAGGATTCATGCAAGTACAAGAGAAGTGGGGGCATAGATTAGAATTTAAAAACCATACACCCAGAACATCATTTGAAGAAAGGCTCTGTTTAATTCCAAAGTTGATGCTGAGATATTTGCCTTTAAGTTGATTGGAAATAATGAACTGAAAACAAAAACCAGTTTGGATTTTGGACTAAAGGATAAAGGAACAAAAATTATATTGTAAAATTATTACCTTTAAAATTTCGTATTTGTCCAGTGATTTGTCTATGACTTTTCTCTTAAGAGACAGATGTGTTTTGGGCATTGACTCTTACTGTTTATGATAAAATGTTCACTGGATATTCTCATTCACAGAGCAGGAAACTGATTATGTCTGTGTTACCATTTTAAAAGAAACTTCTCAAGAGGGAGACAAGATGGCTTACTAGAAGCACCCAGGAAGCAACACCACTGACAGACACAAAAATGTCAAGGAAACCAACATATTTTAAACAGATCTTCAGATAGAAAACACCATGAGTTGATAAGAGGTGACGCAGATGCCAAAGCTGAAGAAAGAGGAAGCCTGGAGCCCTGCATGGAGTTGCTGAGTGCCAGAACTAGTTCCTGGCCCTGTACTGCTTCTAGGGAAGGGGTGTGTGAAGTGATGGCAGGACAGCCCACTCTCGCTGTGGACCTCTGGGATTCTAGCTATAAGAGATCCAACGACCCTCATAGGCATTTGAATTGGCAGGGGGATCTGTCTAGAGATTAGGGAAAGACAGAGCTCCACCCTGTGTGAAACCCAGGGGGTTTTGCATGTGGGGCACCTGCAGTGGAACATGGCCATAGGTATCATTCCCCAAGGTTCCCCATCTTCCTCTGAGTAGCTCTAATTCCAGCTGACCACTGGGTTAACAGAGAGCAGGACCATTTTTCTCATGGGATTGAAGTCCATCTGTTCTGCAGGCTCCCTTGCCTGCCATCTCCCTGCAAGGTCCCTGCCTCGCTGCTACTACAGGAGCATATGCATAGTACAACCTCTGCTGCCCAGCCTGAGTGCTACCCTGGTGGCCTGGGAGCATTTTGGATCCCCTAGCACAGCCAGCGTCTGACCCCAAAAGACCATAGGCTGGAGCCACAGGCCAGGTTCCTGTGCCCCACAGTTGCAGTACACAGCCTGGGAGTGCCCAGCTGAAACCCCTGGCCCATGCTTAAGTAGGGGAAAAGCCCCCACCCTTAAAACACTGAGAAGGATGAGACCATCAGATTCATTGATTGGCATGGGAGTGACTTGTGCTTCCTTCTGCAAGGCTAGTCCAGGAAGGGTGTGTACTGTCTGTCAGCCATGACCTCTGTCCAAGCAAAACCCACGGCCTAGAACACTTAACAGTGGAAATGCAGGCACAGCGTCAGTGATCACAGGGGGCTACCCTAAGGCCTGGGAGTGTATTTGGTGAGGGGGTTATCTCTCTCCCCTCCCTACACCATAGAACACTGCTGGAAATACTTTGAAATACAAAAGAGCTGCCCAACTAAGTAACAGCCTATCTGCCAGCCAGTACTTTTAAGTGTCATCTACTGGGTTGCAGCCCAAATTACACAACACCAAATGTATTCTGTCAGTATGCATTGCTGAGGAAATCCAGTGCAAGAATCTAGTTACAAAGGAAGATTCTCTACAGAGGTATGGCCCTCTGAAAGTATCCAGAAGGAAGTCAATTGACTACACTCAACTTACACCACAGTTAAATCCATAGGAAATAAAGAATATAAAACCCAAAAGCCGCATCCAACTGATAGCAATTCCCAAAATACAAGGAAACACCAATCAGTTCAACAGTGACTAATCTAACTTGCACTAAAGCAAATAATAATCATTCATAATATCAAAGGCCAAACCTGATCCCTTATATTGATCTCTCTAATTCTTTTCATTGCTTCAACTAATCTCCTTGGACTCCTACTCCATTCATTTACGCCAACTACCCAACTATCAATAATCTCCCCCTCAGATGTAAAAGAATCAGTGCAAGAACTCTGGCAATTCAAAAACTCAGAGTGTTCCCTTACCTCCAAACAAGTGCACCAGTTCAACAATGGTTCTTAACCGGATTGAAATGACTGAAATGACAGACATAGAATTCAGAATTTGGATAGCAAGGAAGCTCATCAAGATTCAGGAGAAAGTTGAAACCCAATCCAGGAATCCAAAGACTCCAACAAAAGCATCCAAGAGTTAAAAGATAAAATAACCACTTTAGGGAAGAACTAAACGGAACTTCTGGAATTGAACAATTCACCATACAATTTTCATGATACAATCAGAAGCATTCACAGCAAAATAGACCAAGCTGAGAAAAGAATCTCAGAGCTTGAACACTGGTTCTTCAACTCAGTCAGACAAAAATAGAGAAAGAAGATTAAAAAATGAACAAAACATCCATGAAATAAGGGATTATGTAGAGACCAAACCTATGACTCATTGGCATTCTTGAGAGAGAAAGAAAGAGAGAGTAAGCAACCTGGAAAATATATTTGAGGACATAGTCCATGGAAATTTCTCTAATCTTGCTAGAGGGGTTGGCATGCAAGTTCAAGAAATACAGATAACCCTTACATGATACTACACAAGATGACCATTCAAAAGCCACATAGTCATCAGATTCACCAAGGTCAATGTGAAAGAAAAAAAAGTCTTAATGGTAGCTGGAGAGAAGGATCAGATAACTTAGAAAGGGATCCCTATCACCCTAGCAGCAGACCTCTCAGCAAAATCCTTACAAGCCAGAAGAGATTGGGGACCTATTTTTAGCATATTTAAATAAAAAATATTCCAACCAAGAATTTCACATACCGTCAAACTTAGCTTCATAAGCATAGGATAAATAAAATTCTTTTCAGACAAGCAAATGACAGAAAATTTATTAACACTAAACCAGCCTTACAAGGGGGCCTTAAAGGGGTGCTTAAACATGGAAATGAGAGAAGGATATCTGCTACTACAAAAACAGAGTTAAGCCCACAAACACTATAAAACAACTAAATAATCAAGTCTACAAAACAACCAGCTAATGTGATAACAGGATCAAAATCTCACATATCAATACTACCATTGAATATTAATGGTCTAAATACCTCACTGAAGAGCATAGACTGGCAAGATGGATATAAAGACAAGACACAGGTGCTGTCTTCAAGAGACTCATAGCACATGTAACAACACCCACAGGCTCAAAGTAAAGTGATGGAGAAAGACCTATCATGCAAATGGAAAAGAAACAAGATCAGAAGTTGTTATTTTTTTATTATTATTATACTTTAAGTTCTAGGGTACATGTGCACAACCTGCAGGTTTGTTACATATGTATACATGTGCCATGTTGGTGTGCTGCATCCATTAAGAAGTTGTTTTTCTTATGTAAGATAAAAGAGACTTTAAACCAACAATCAAGACAAAGGAATTATATAATGAGAAAGAGTTCAATTTAACAAGAAGACACAACTAACCTAAATACATATACCCCCACGAGTGGAGCTTTTAGATTCATGTGACAAGTTTTTATTGACCTATGAAAAGAGACAGTGGGACAATAATAGTCTTCAACACCCTACTAACAGTGTAAGACAGGTCATCAAGGCAGAAAGGTAACGAATAAATTCTGGATTTAAACTAAACACGTGATCAATTGGACCTAATAGATGTCTAAGAATACTTCACCTAACCACCATGGAGTATATATTCTTCTCATCTGCACACAGAGCATATTCTAAGATCAACTACATGCTAAGTCATAAAGCAAGTCTCAATTTTAAAAAAATCAAAAAATATCAAGCACACTTTTATACCACAGTGGAATAAACACAGAAATCAATACCAAGAAGGTCTGTCAAAATTATACAAGTACATGGAAATGAAACAACTTACTCCTAAATGACTCTTGCATAAACAATGAAATTCTGGCACAAACAAAAAATCTTTGAAATTAATGAAAATGAGACACAATATACCAAAATCTTTGAGATGCAGCTAAAGCAGGGTTAGAAGGAAAGTTTATAGTGATAAACACAAACATCAATATGTTACAAAGGTCTCAAATTAACAATCTAACATCATACCTAGTAGAACTAGAAACCAAAGAACAAATCAACCCCCAAACAAGCAGAAGAAAAGAAACAACTAAAGTCAGAGAAGAACAGCACATAATTAAGTTGCAAAATTCTGTACAGAAGATAACGAAACCAACAGCTGTTTCTTTTAAAGAATAAACAAAATTGATAGACTACTAGCTAGATTAACAAAGAAAAAAATATAATATCCAAATAAGCACAATCATAGATGACATTACAACTGATCTCCCAGAAATAAAAAGAAACTCAAAGACTATTATGACTATTTCTATGCATACAAATTAGAAAATCTAGAAGAAAAGGATAAATTCCTGGAAACATATATCCTCTCAAGATTGAACTAGGAGGAAAGTGAAAACACAAAAAGACCAATAATGAGTTTTGAAATTGAATCAGTAATAAAGGAAAACTACCAATCATAAGTAGCTCTAGACCAGATGGTTTCACAGCCAAATTCTACCAGATGTAAAAAAAAGAACTGTTACCAATCCTACTGAAAATATTCCCAGAAATTAAGGATAAGAATCTCCTCCCTAACTCATTCTATAAATCCAGTATCATCTTGATACCAAAATCTGGCAGAGACACAACAAAAGGAGAAAATTCATGCCAATATCCCAGATGAAAATAGATGCAAAAATCCTGAACAAAGTACTAGTAAACCAAATCCAGCAGTATATCAGAAAGTTAATTCACCATGAGAAAATAGGCTTCATTCCATGGATGCAAGATGAATTCCAAACATGCAAATCAGTAAATGTGATTCCCCACATAAATAGAATTAAAAATCTAAACCATATGATCATCTCAAAACTGCAGGGAAGGTTTTCAATAAAATCCAATATCCCTTTTGATAAAAACTCTCAATAAAGTAGGCATTGAAGGAACATACCTTAAAATAATTAGAGCCATCTATGACAAACCCATAGCCAACATCTTATTGAATGGGCAAAAGCGGGAACAATTCTCTTTGAGAACTGGAACAAGACAACAATGCACACTCTCACCATAACTATTAAACATTGTAATGGAAATCCTAGTGAGAACAATCAGGGAAGAGGAAGAATGAAAAGAAATCCAAATGTGAAAAGAAGAAGTCAAATCATCTCTCTTTACCGATGATATGATTATATACCTAGAAAATTCTAAAGACTCTGCCAAAAACGCTCCTAGAACTGATAAACAATTTCAGTAAAGTTTCAAGATACAAAATCAATGTACCAAAATGAGTAGCATTTCTGTACACCAATAAAATCCAAGTGATAGCCAAATCAGGAGCACAATCCCATTTACAATAGCCACAGACACACACACAAAAGTCCCTAGGAATACATCTAGCCAAGGAGGTGAAAGACACGTATAACAACTATAAAACACTGCTGAAAGATATCAGAGACAGCAAAAGGAACTGGAAAAACATCCCATGCTTATGGATTGGAAGAATCAATGTTGTTAAAATGTTCATACTGCCCAAAGCAACTTACAGATTCAATGCTATTCCTATCAAATGACCATCATTTTTTCACAGAATTAGACAAAAAATTCTAAATTTAACATGGAACCAAAAGAGAGCCCCATAGCCAAAACAATCCTAAGCAGAAAGAACAAAGCTGGAGGCATCACATAACCCAACTTCAAACTGTACTGCAAGGCTATAATAACAAAAATAGCAGGGTACTCGTACAAAAGTAGACACATAACCAATGAAACAGAATAGAGATCCCAGAAATAAAGCGGTATGCCTACAACCACTTAATTTTTGACAGACTCAACTAGAATAAGCAATGGGGAAAAGACAGTGCTGGGATAACTGGCTATTCATATGGAGAAGAATGAATCCGGACCCCTACCCATGATTGTATACAAAAATTAACTCAAGATGGATTAAAGACTTAAATATAAGTCTTCAAAACATAAAAATCCTGGGAGAAGACCTAAAAAATACCTTTCTCAATTTTGGCCTTGGCAAATAATTTATGGCTAAGTCCTCAAAAGCGATTGCAACGAAACAAAAATTGATTAAGTGGGACCCAATTAAACCAAAGCACTTCTGCACAGCAAGAGAAACTGTCAACAGAGTAAGCAACCTATAGTATAGAAGGAAACTATGCATCCAACAAAGGTCTAATATCCAGAATCTGTAAGAAACTTACACAAATCAACAAAAAACAACTTGATTAAAACTGGGCAAATAACACGAAAAGACATGTCTCAAAAGAAGACATATACATGCCAACAAAGATGACTACTTTGATACATAATACACTAAGAAAGTAATTAAGGGGATGGGTGAGACCGGAGAGATAGTGTGAGTTTCAAATGCCACGCAAAGGAGCAGTGGAGAGAAGTGTGCAGAGACCACTTCAATATCTGAAGAATGGGCTACTCATAGACATGGGGATACACTAGTGTCCTCTGGGGGCTGTGGAGAAAATTGTTACCAGTTTATGTCATATATTGATTTAGCATATATGATTTTTAAATAACCTGAACTTAAAACCATATCAATATGATAAATCATAATGAATGAGGACTAATTTCCTTAGTGATGGTCTGAGTGGAGCAACTGGAATCAACTGGGATAGATGGAGAACTATCAGTGCTCCTACCACTGAAAAAGCAAATAGAATCAATGTGGTGAGGTTGCTCCATAAGGCAGAGAATGATTATAATGAAAGACTAGAAGGAGAAAAACAGAAAGGGGAGGAAATGACGAGAAGAAAGAGGAAGCAGAGAGACATGGATGGTTTTTAAAAGTTAAAGCATGGTTGAATTTTGTAAAATACCAAAATGAACAAAAATGTAGCAATTAAATGCTGTGATTTTGCTCATCAACGTAGAATGTATAGGCATAGTGAAGGATAGAAGAGGAGTCATAGGTTGGTTAAGACTTAAGCTGTTGTACACTTTTAATTCAAGGCAGTGTGTATTTATTGAATAGTTACTCTGTGGGGGACCCCATAATTACAATCTAGGATTTAGAAAGACTATTTGTTGCTTTTTAAAATTTTTTGTATTATGTGATTTGTTAATTTGAGTTTAAAATAAGTATTTGTTTTCTTTTTGTATATAAAACATTCATATAAATCACTTGATGTACATTTTTCAGTGTTGATCTTACTTGGTTTCTCAGTAGGAATACAAATTGATCACTCCCTGTCTATTAAAACACTGTCTTCTCTTGCCTTCCATTGTGCAAAAAATATTTGGTTTTCGTTTTTGTTCTATATCTCCTTTGACAGTTTATTCTTTTCTTTCTCTCCACTAAATGTTGTTTCTCCATGTTCAATCTGAGGTCTTCTTCCCATTTTCTCTAAATGATCTCATTCAATCTTGTGGACTCAGTGACCAACTGAAAAATAAAAGGATTAAATGCATTTTTATCTCCAATTTAGATCTTTTTCTACTGAGGTACTTGTAACTCAAGTTACAAGTAAGAAGTAACTAACTTTTTACTTGGCTTCCATACTTGCATGTCTTAGCAAGGTCACCTCTAAATAAAAATATCCCAGAGTAAAGTCACAAGAGCCCATCTTCTCATCCCTTATCTCCTCAAAACAAATACAAACAAACAAACAGACAAAAAAGCAAAACTAAAGCAAAGTCACATACACAAACAATAATTCTCCCTTCAAAAAACTCTACAAAATTTAGTCTTCTTCTAATCTAACCTCTCCTGCTTCAGTGAATGGTACCACCATCCTTTAGGTTATGGAATCCAGAAATATGGAAATTACACATAACATTACCTTATTCCTTATCCACCCCTTACCCAGGTCCAACTTTTAATCAAGTACTTTTGGATATCCTTCTCTTTACTTCCAGGACCATCATGCTAATTTAACTCACTATCTTATCCCACCTATACTAAGACTTTAGCCTCTTAACTGTTCTACCCTTTCACATTGACCCCTTCTCCATCTCCAGTCCTTCTCCATTCTCTAGCCTCAGAGCTCTTTTCAAAATGTAAATTCAATCCCACCTTATCTCTACTTAATACCTGTCACTGGCTTCCCAGTGCTTTTAGAATAAAGATCAAAATCTTCAACATGGCTGGCAAGGTCTTGCATGGCCTGGCCCTTGCTTTGCTCTCCATCTTGATCTCCTTCCAGTCTGCCCTGAATCCACTGCTGGATTTCTCCAGGAAATACAAATGAACTCATGAAAAATTAATGCACTCTCACATCAAGGCCTTTGCAATCATTGTTTCCTCAGCATGAAATGTTCTCCCCTCAGAGCTTTGATGGTTAACTCCTTTTGCTATCCAGGCCTCAGATGAAATATTACCTGCTCAGAGAGGCCATGACCTGCCACCCATGACTTGCCTCCACCCATGACCTGCCACCATATTACTCTATTGCTCTGATTTTTTGTTTCCAATTTTTTTATTTCATCAAAATTTATGGATAATATAGTCAAGATTATAGCTGAGTCATTAAATTATTTTGATATTATGTGATTTCTTTTATACGATTTTTATTGATGTTCTTGCCACAAAGAAATGATAAATGCATGAGGTGGTACATATGATAAATATCCTGCTTTGATCATTATTGCTGTGAGTTTTGTAGCCCTAAACCAGCATTATTAGGAGTACTAGGGAACTTGCTAAAAATGAAAATACTCAGGCCCCACCCTAGACCTATTGAATCAAGAACTCTGAATTAAAACCATCTCCTGCTTTAATCAGTGCTTCAGGTGATGATGACACAAGTTCAATTTGAGAACAACCGCTTTGTTGTATCTTCTTCAATGTACTCATCAGGACTTTATTTTATATGTTTTGGGGAGGAGAATGCATACTCTTTTTTCTATCCCCAAAGAAAGGTGAACTCATTGAGCACAGGGACACTCTTTGTCTACTTTACTGCTGTTTCCTGGGCCTAGAGCACTGCCTGGCACGTCATAGGCAGTGAATAAATATTTGACTGCCTGCTAGATGGAAGACTTTTTATTCTAATGGAGCCATATATTTCTTACTTTTACTAAAAATATTATAATTTTGAAATTCTCCATATGATTATCTACTTAATGCTTTTCTTCCTCTAAACTATAATTTTCATTAATGCAGGGCTTGTATCAGTCTTGTTTACCAGAAATATAGAAGGACTTGGTACTTAGTAGGTATCAAAATATTAGTTGAACAAAACATCTATAAATGAGTTTTCATTTAATTAATAAATATTTATTGAATGTCCATTGTATACTAGACACTTTTCTTTCTGGGTGCAAAGTTATATAATGTTGAACAAGACAGGCAAAACATTCTCTTCTTCATAGAGATTAAATTTTATTGTGCAAATATGTATACATGTATGCAAATATTCATATAAAATGCAAGTTTCACATGTTTATAGAAGTACCACTTTCTTTTTTTTGTTTTGTTTATTTTGAGACAGTCTTGCTCTGTTGCCCACACTGGAGTGCAATGGCACGATCTTAGCTCTCTGTAATCTCTGCCTCCTGGGTTCAAGTGATTCTCCTCCCTCAGCCTCCTGAGTATCTGGGATTACAGGTGCCTGCCACCATGCCCAGCTAACTTTTATATTTTTGGTAGAGACGGGGTTTTACCACGTTGGCCAGGCTGGTGTTGAACTTCTGACCTCAGGTGATCCACCCACCTTGGCCTCCCAAAGTGCTGGAATTATAGGCATGAGCCATTGTGCCCGGCCTAGAAGCACCACTTTCAATGCAATTTCAGTCAATTTGAAATATTCTGGGTGAACTGCAACCACATTTTAAGACATCTCCCAGGAAGGCTGTAAGAATCTGCTAATGAGAGCTGTAGAATAGAAGCTGTTTTCAGATAGGGGCTGATCATAGTCCAGATTGCATGACTACCCTATTGGATTTATCTCCCAATGGTGCAGACAGGACTTTATTTGAGATGGAGGACAAAAGACTCCTCTGAGGAGCTGTTGATCTTTAGACTCTTGAATCTCATACTTTAAAGCATCACCAAGTATTATAAATGATACAATACTCATGCTCACGCAAATATTTATTAAGAAATTATTATGTGCCAGACTCTGGCATAAGTACTTTACATACATTGCCTGATTTAATCATCACATAACTTTATGAAGGAGAGTATTGTTATTAGCACAACTTTATATCATGGCAGACTGTTGTGCTGAAATGTTACACGATTGCCTAAGGTCGCACAGTTTACAAATCAGAGAGTAAGGACTGACTCCAGGGGTGGCTTCAGATCTTATACTCTTCCATTTACTGTTTTTGCAAACATTGTAGGGATTTCTTTCTTAAGAATCTAAATATGTGGGTTTATTTTCTTTTACTCCAGGTCAGAGTATTTAGACATACTTGACTTATATCACTGGGGACTAAGCTAACCATGCTAGGTCCTCAATGCAGATCTATAGCCAGTCAGGACAGCACTAAGATGTCCTGGCTTTCTTTTAATAACTTCATGCTTTTACATCAAAGAATCGCCGAGAGAGTGCATAGGGAACTCCATGCTGTGAGGCTGGAGCTGGACTCAGGATCAATTAGCCCTTGAGCAGTGCCAGGGGTTGATATTAGCCTTTGCTAGAATAATACATATTTTAAGGAGGCTTATTTTAGTCAGAAATACAACATTGCAGGGATATGCTAGTTCTCACAACTTTAGATGGCTTAATATCTTCTATGCAGTTTAAAAATTGTTCTTTAGAGTCTCACATAATCTGGTTAAAAGCTGAGTGAAGAGAAGCTTGAATAAGGTTGTTATGCTGGAATTGATCACTCAAGTTCATTCTCAATTTGAAGACCCATTACGGAATTATAAAGCAGACTGTAGGTCATGACAGAGATCTCTGGGACTCTCAATGACACTTTTAACCTTTTCCTTCGATCATCGTTGGGACATTTCACTACCTCTTTTCTTCATAGCTACCCAGACCTAGGAGGTATTTCAGGGAAACTGGAGATGCATGTATGTTGAAAAAAATGGGCTTGTCCACTTGGCTCATGTCTGAAACTCCTCCAACTTCAAGGGAGAAGAATAAGTAGGACAAGAGGTCTTAGGGATGAAGGAAACTCGGAACGAGGACATTAGAGAGGCTGGGAGCACAGGAGTGCAGCATATTAACAATCTGGCTCATTTGCGGTTTTGTGCCATTGACAATTTATCCCTCAGATAGTGAACTGTATATTGATTTTTAAGTGGAGCTCTGTTTCAATAGCCATAGGAGAAAAATCTCTGAAGAAAATAAATATTACCATGCCTTTTGTAGGTGTCAGAGAAGCTTATCTCAGTGACTTGTTTAGAGTGGAAATAAAGGTGCTTTCATTTTTATCAGAGTGAATTTTTAGAACCCTTGTTAGTCACTTGCCTTGTGTTGACCTCAGCACCTAGCAATGATTCAAGTGACTTGATTTGCCTCCCAACTCCTTCTTTTGTTACCTCTCCAAATAATGGGGGTGATATGAGAATACATAAATAGCACTATAGGCAAAAATGCTATAAGTAGCTCTCAACTGTCAAACTGTAAGATATGATTATATGCCACTAAGTCCATGCCACTTATTTAATCACTTTTAATAGATAGCTGAGTACATTGTAATGGCTTATCTGTGCCAATGGTGTAACTCAAGAGAATGAGTTAAAAATAGCACATGGGCAATTATGCAGCCTTCACTGGACTGTGCATATTATCCTCAAATTGCCCTGACAGCATGCTGTCCTGGAATGATTCCAGAGAAGTCATTTCTTTGCACTCTCTGCCATCAGAACATCCCGGGGAAGTGTGATTTCAGGTTCTGGTAACATGATACTGCTACTATTATACAAAGCTCAGAGCTAGTGGGACTAGAGATAAGGTAATCAAAAACAAATACAAAATGTACTTAATTCATTAAAAAGGCGAATCTTTCTAGAACATGCAGGGCTTTACTTTTACACTACTCAACTTCAAGGGAAAAGATACTAAAAACACTTACATCCATGTTATGGATGAATAATTGTGTCAAATGATTCGAATATATATTTCCAATTTTATAAATTCAGAGAAGGTCTTAAGCCTGGACTAGAATGAACTGATATTCACTCCAATTTTTCAGACCAAGGAGCTGGAGGCCACAAATAGCTCCAAATTCTCTCTGGCTCAATGAGCTGCTTGCATTTAATAAATGTTCAGTATTAAAAGCATCCAAATGTGTGCTGATCCGAAACAAACCCAACATGCCTGTTTCTAATCTTTACCTTTTGCTTCCCACAGTGACTTGAGTGATTTTTGCTTTCTTGGCTTTCTGTCTCAGACAAAGCTGGCACCGACCAAAAGCTCATCAGAACTGGTCAGAGCACAAGAAACTCTCCCAATTTTCCTCATTTTCTCAATCTGTGAAATGAGACCACATTTGAGTAAAGAATTTTAACCACTGAAAGTCTGAAGTGCCTAACTATCCCCTTTTTCTCTACCCTTAAAAATTCTTGAGTGACTTTATGCCTCATCTATCTACAAAGAATATATTTGAAGTTAATCTATTGATTCCTGAACACCTTTATTGAGGTACAATTTGCATACTGAAATATTCACCCTTTTTAAGTGTACAATTGAATGATTCCTCAGAGAGCTGTGCAGTCATCCCCAGAATTTTAGAATAATTTCGTTGCTCCAAAAATATCTTCCATGCCTATTTGAATCATCTTGGCATCTTTCTAGAAAATCAGTTGAATATAAATGTAAGCGTTAATTTCTGGACTCCCAATTTCATTTCTTTGATCTATATGTCTGTCCTCAAGTCAGTGCCACATTATCTTGATTCCAATAGCTTTGTAGTAGATGTTGCAATCAGGATGTGTGAGTTCTTAAATTTCTTCATTTTCAAGATTGTTTTTGTTATTCTGGGTCCCTCTTGCAATTAGACGTGAATATTAGGATCAGCTTGTCAATTTTTACAAAAAAAAAAAATAGTGGCTGAGATTTTGACTGGGATTGCGTTTAACTATTTGGGGGAGTATTGTCATCTTAATGTTGCCTTCCAATCTATGAACATTGAATGTTTTCCCATTTATTTAGGTCTTCAAATTCTTTCTATGATATTTTGTACTTTTCAGTGTACAAACTTTATTCTTCTTTTATTAAATGTATTTCTAAATATTGTATTCTTTTGGAAGCTATTGTAAATGTAATTGATTTATAATTCTTTTTGAAGCTATTATAAATGTAATCCATATACTAGATTGTTGCTAGTATATGGAAATATGGTTGTGTTTGTACATCGATTGCATATTCTGTAAGCTTGCTCAACCAATTTATGAGTTATAATTGTTGGAGAAGGTAGCTAGGCAGACATGAGCAGGGCAGGAGAAGCCCACCCCCACCAACCAGGAATGTCAGGTGGCCATCAGGTGATCATTAGGTGGTTGTTAAACTGACTTGCTAAAAAAAATTGTTTGCAGCTGGCACCAGGGGACGCACGCTTCCAATACATAGAAAACACCTGAAGCTGGTGATTGACTGTTTCCTGATAAGATTTCAGAAGTTGGGCAAGCAGGCTCAAGCATGCACACTGGGAAGCAAAATGGCAGCGTTTAACTGGTATATGACCTTCCTCTGGAAACACTTGACAGGTAAGGGAAAAATGCCTCAAATGAACACGTGCACAGCTTCAGTAGACACCTGCGCATGTGGCCCCTCCCTAGTTCTGGCAAGCCACTATTCGTGTAGACAGACTGCCCAAGGAAAAATCAAAGGAGAAGAAATGCAGTGTATAAAAACCTTAAGTCAAGGGCCAACCAGCACACTTGGCTCTCTTGAGTTACTCACTTGGCCCCTTTCCAAGTGTACTTTACTTCTTTTTGTTCCTGTTCTAAACCTTTTTAATACACTTTCACTCCTGCTCTAAAACTCATCTTGGCCTCTCACCCCGCCTTATGCCCCTCAGCCTAATTCCTTCTTCTGAGATGGCAAGAATCGAGTTGCTGCAGGCCTGGATGGATTTTAAACTGCTAACATAATGTTTTGTGGACTTCTTTTAATTTTTTATGTAGAAGATCATGTCATCTACAAAAGAAATAATTTCACTTCTTCCTTTCTAATTTTATGTATTATTCTTACCTAATTTCCCTGAGTATAACTTATAGTATAATGTTAGATAGAAATGACAAGAGAGTGAACAGATGTGTCTTGCTCTTGATTACAAGGAGAAAGCTTTGTCTTTCACCATTAAACATGCTGCTAGCTGTGGGTATTTTGTAGATGTTCTTTTCCAGGGTAAGGAAGTTTCCTCTATTTCTGTTTTTTTAAATGGTTTTCTTTTTAAATGAAGGTATGTTGGGTTTTAACAAGGATTTTCCTGCATTTATGGAGAAGATTATATTGTTTTTGTGTTTTATTCTATTGATATGTTGTATTACGTAGATTGATGTTTTGATTTTGAATCAAACTTATATTCTTGGGATAAATCCCTCTTGATTATGGTGGATCATCCTTTCTATATGTTTCTAAATTTAATTTGCTAGTACTTTGCTGAAAAGTTTTGCTTTTATTTTCATAATGGTTGCTAGTTTGTGGTTTTAATGTCTTTGGTTTTGGTAATTCTGTCCTCATATGATGAGTTGAAAATTGTACCTTTTCTATTTTTTGGAAGAGTTTATGAAGTATCTGTTTTAATTCCTCTTTATGTATTTGTAAGAATTCACCAGTGAAACATTATGGGCCTGAGATTTTCATTGTGATAAAGTTTTAAATTACAAATTTAATCTCTTAATTTGTTATTGGCCTATTCAGATTTTCTTTTTCATCCTGAGTTAGTTTTGGTAGTTTCTGTTATTTCAGAAATTTGTCTATTTCGTCTAAGTTATCAAATTTATTGTTGTACAGTTTATAGTACTTCTTTTTAATCCTTTTTATTTCCATGAGCTCAAAAATGACATCTTTCTTTCACTTCTGACTTTAGTAATATGCATTTCTCTCTTTCTCTCTCTCCCTCTCATTAGTCAGTTTAGGTAAAGGTTTTTCAATTTTGTTGACCTTTTCAAAGATCTAACTTTTTGTTTCATTGATTTTTCTGTATTGCTTTTCTATTCTCTTTGATTTATTTGTTATTTCCTTTTTTTTTTTTCTTTTCTGTTGCTTTGGGTTTAGTTGGTTCTTTTTTCAAGTTACTTAAGGTGAAAGGTTAGATTATTGATTGAAATCTTTCTTCTTTTTGTAATACAGTATTGGTGTTTATAGCCATAAATTTCCCTCTGAGAATTGCTTTTGCTGCATTTCATAAGTTTGTATATTGTGTTTCATTTTAATTCATTTCAAAACTTATCTAATTTCCCCTTTGATTTTTTTCTGTGATCTGTTAGTTATTTAGGCATGTGTTGTTTTATTTCTGTATAATTTTGGATTTCCCAACTTTTCTTGTTACTGATTTATAACTTTATTATTGTCAAATAACATACTTGGTGTAATTGCAATTCTTTTAAATTTATTGAGATTTGCTTTATGGCCTAGCATACGATTAATCTTGGAGAATGTCGCATGTGTGCTTAAGAAACACAAATTTTGCGGCTTTTGGGTGAATGTCTACTATGTTTAGTTGCTTTAAAGAGTTGTTGAAGTTCTATATTTCCTTGCTGATCTTCTGAATAGTGGCTCTATCCATTATTGAAAGTAAGGTCTCCTATTATGGTTGTTGAAACACACATATATTTTTACATTCTGTTCAGGTTTGCTTAATGCATCTGAGGCTCTGTTGTTAGGTGTATATATGTTTATGATTGTTATGTCTTCCTGATGGATTGATCCTTTTTTATTATGACATGTTTTCATTAACATTTTTTCAAAACTCTAATTTGTCTGATATTGGTATAGTCATTCCTGCTCTCTTGTGGTTGCTATTCACATGGCATATCTTTTCTCATCATTCTACTTTCAATTTACTTGTATTTTTGAATCTAAAATATGTTTGCTGTGGATAATATATGATTGAATTTAAAAAAATTCTGTTGAAAAATTTTTTGGTTTGATTGGATTGTTTCAAATTTAATGTTATTTTTGATATGTTTTTATTTATGTCTGCCATTTTTGTTTTTGCTTTCTATATGTTTATCATTTTAGTTCTTTTATTATTTATTATCTTGTTTTGCATTAACTGTATATTTTCTAGAGTAACATTTCAATTCCTTTAATGATATTTTAACCATGGTAGGAAAAATAGTGATCCACAAATGATGCCCATGTCTGAATGCCCAGAACCTGTGAATATATTACCTAACATGGCAAAAGGGGCTTTGCATGTGTGATTAAGTTAAGAATTTTGAGATGGGGAGACTACCCTGTCTTATCTGAGTCAGTCCAATGTAATCACAAGGCTAATCATAAGGGAAAGAGGCAGGCAGGAAAGTTAAAAAAATAAAATAAAGATATGGTGAGTGAGATGTTAGAATGATGCATTTGCTGGCTTGAAAGGGGAGTGTAGTCTCTGAAAGCTAGAAAAGGCAAGAAAACAGATCCTCCTGCTGGAGCCTCCAAGGGGAACACAATTCTATTTACTTCTTGATTTTGCCCAATGAAACCTCTTCAGATTTATGACCTCCAAAACTGTAAGATCACAAATTTGTCTTGTTTTAAGCAATTAAGTTTGTGGCAATTTGTTAAAGCCAGCAATGGGAAACTAATATTTGATATTTTTTGAGTTATTTTCTTAGTGCTTATTCTAGGACTTTCAGTATACATCTTACCAGAATTGACTTCAGGTTTATACTACTCAATTCAAGTGAGTTACAGAAAATTTTCTTCTATATGTCTCATTCCTGCTCATTCTTTTCTGCATGTTATAGTATTTTGCATATTATGTTCATACATGCTACAAACCAAACCCTACATTATTATGCTCATTATTTTATACAGTTTTATTATTTTAAAAAGCTGGAAGAAAAAAGGAGAGTAAATTAGTCTGTTTTTACACTGCTATAAAGAAATACCTGAGATTGGGTAATATATAAAGAAAAGAGGTTTTAATTGGCTTATGGTTCTGTAGGCTGCAGAGGAGGCATGATGCTGGTATCTGGCTTCGGGGAGGTCTCAGGAACTTACAAACATGGTGGAAAGCATAAGGGGAGTGACTACTTCACATGGCTGGAGCAAGAGGAAGAAAGAGAGGGGAAGGATAATACACACTTTTAAACAGCCAGATCTCATGAGAACTCACTCACTATCATAAGAACGGCATCAGGAGATAGTGCTAAACCACTAATGTGGACCCTATCTCTATGATCCAATACTGGGGATCATAGAGGTAGGTTTCACCAGGTCCCACCTCCAACACTGGGGATCACAATTTGACATGAGATTTGGATGGGGACACAGATCTAAACCATAACAGAGAGCAAGTACATATTTTTATATTAACATTTTTCTCCTCCTCCTCTTCTTTCTCATCCTTTTCCTACTTCTCCTTTACTATTTCTTATTTTATTTATTTCTTCCTCTGGATTCAAGTTGCCATATGCTGTCGTTTCCTTACTCCAGCAGAATTTTGTAGCAACTCTTTATACTAATCTCTCTTTCTGCTGGCACTTGTTGTTTTCCCTTGTTTGCTTGTTTATTGTTTAGTCATTTACCTGGACTAAGTTCAGTTAAGGACTATTTCCCCTGAAACATGCAACCTCTGGTGTTGCTCCTCACAGACTGTAGTCTTGGGCATGCATACAATCTCCCTAGCCACCATGGATGACCTTGGTTTTAAACTGAATCTCTTTAACTTTCTCTTCCTCTGATCTCTCTGTTACACTTCTTCTAGTCTATATTAGTGTCATACCTAGATGTTAGCCTCCACTAATTGCTATATGATTACTCTATTATTTTTGACAATACCCTTGGGCACTGTGCACAGTTTGATCCAATGAAAGTCTGGCTCTTTGTCAGGGGAAGAGTGTTGCCAATTTTTAAGGCTTGCTCTGACTCTTCCCTGGGCAGAACAACTAAACTATGGAGCACCAGCTGGGGTGGGCTGCTGGTGGAGATAAGAAACTTATTCTTTATTGCTTTCCCACCAGCATCCCCACTATAAAGCAGGAACTGTGTCTATGTGTATATATGAGGAGGCAAGGGGACTGGTGCTGCCACCCAACTACTGCCACTACCCAATATGGATCTTCAGTAGCTCAGACCTAAAAAGGATGGGTTCTACCAATATTCACTGACTGCCAAATATACCTGGAATGGGCCTTCCACCTGAGGAATCTAGGGGAGATGGGAGCAGCCCTTTGGCTGTCAAGCCCACTGGAGCAGTTCTTTTACAACGCTGATCTGTTCAGGAAATGGAGTCTGTACTCTTCACCAGCTGGCCCACTTGGATACTCCCTGTGTAACGGGAATTGGGATTGGGGTGACAGATGCCATCTGGCTGCCACTACCTACTCAATATGGGCCTTCCACAGTAGGGAGTGTGGAAAATGGGATCTGCCAAAATTCAGCAGCTACCCAAACCACAGAGAATAGCTCTTCTATCCTAGAGAGCTGGAAGAGATAAGAATGTCCCGTGGTTGCCGAACCCACTGAAATAATTATTCTCAAGGCAGTTATATGGGGTCAGGTACAGTCCCTAGCTCAAATGCTGTATCTTACCAAGTTTACAAACATTTTATTGAATGACCTCTCAATTTATTATAAGCCCATTGATCAACCTCCACAGAGTCTGAGTGATTGTCTTTGTTAACTCTGGCCTGCTTAATACATGTTTTTCAGGGGAGGCATTCCTCAAGCTCCTCAGAATGCCATTCTGGAAGCCAGGCTATTTTATTTTTTGATGCTATTGTGAGTGAAATTGTTTTCTTAACTTGCTTCTCATGTTCATTCCTGGGATATAGAAACATATATACTCTCTTTTTAAAGTTTTAAGACAAGACTTCTTTTCTGTAGTCTCACCACTAACGATTAGTAGCATGATCCTGCAGAATTCAAGCTGAAGAAATAAGGTCCCTCTTGCCTATGGTACCTTTTCACCTGGCATGTCTTTGATATGGTTCAGAGAGGGAAGAAGAGTGAATTCAACATAAAGTTCTTTCTCTAGGACTTAAAAAATTCCTCTATTGGGCTGAATATTAGTAAAGAGATCATTAGGTTGCAGGAAACAGATAGCTACTAAAGCTAGCATGAGGCGAACAATGACATTTAATAAAATTTAAAGGCAAGAAAGGGACAGCCACTAAGAATTTTACTTTTTAGAGATATGCTCTCTTATATTTACTCTTTTTTTTTTTCTGGGCTTTTCTTCCTCCCTCACCTTCTCCTTTCCTCCCTTTCTTTCCAGACTGCCTTGGCTCCCCAACCTTGGCTATACATGTTCTTCTAGTTCAAGTGATCCGTGAGCTGAAACTCAGCTCCAAGTGATTAGAAGGCAGAATCAGACTGGCTAATCATGCAGTCAGATGTCCATTCTTGATCCAATCATCCATGGCCACAGCGAAGGCATATACGGGCCTGCTCTTTCTCAGAAGAGATCGTGAGGGCCAGTTGGAAATGATACTTGTTTCAACCTTCATGTACCTCAGTACCCATTTTCTAAAGCCGTAGGAGAATATCGTTGTGAATCTTTGAATTTTTAGGGATGTTTCCAGCCATCATCAGCACTTTTTATCCTTAATGTCTACGGCAGCTGGACGAAAGCTGATTGGAGCTCAAAGTCAGTAATTTGTAACTATCAAGTGAGCTCCTTTGTCTATAGGGAGAAAGAGAATTTTGATTACTCAAATATAGATTAAAAATACACAGGCTGTATAGATTTCTGAGAATAAATGAGAAACTCTGAGATAAAAACCACCCAGTATAGTGTAGGGTTAATATACAAAAATATCCATCTGGGCTTCCCAATGCCATACCTATCCTTTGACCACCCTGGCTCCTTCTACCAGACTGGCTCCCTGAACTACCCCAGACTTCCTCAAAATCCTGCAAACTAATGGTAATTGCATGGTGTATCAGGAGGCCTCCCAAGACTCTGTGACTATCTGATTAATCAGTGCTTTGCTATACTAGTTTTTAAATGTTTTGATAATTGCTGCTAAGATGGTTAATATGTAGTCCTTGGAATTATGAGCTATGTGACCCTGAGCTCACTTTTCTTTTCTTTCCAGATAATTAATTAACAAGTATTTTTGCCCTCTTCCTGATATTTTAGTTGTCTGTATAATAAGCTTAGCAGTTAGGTTTGATTTAATCCAAAACTATACCTGAAATTTAATAAAATATTATTTACCTTTTAAGCCAGGGAATCTTCCCTATCACCTCAAAAGTACTAAAGTTATGCTTTCCTCCAGCTGTTCTCATTATGAAGGACAGTAGACTTCATAGGAGGTCTTAACAATTCTAAACATATTGCTAAGGAAATTCATTTTACTCCTCTGTTGGGAGGTGCTGGTGGGGGTAGGGAACAAATTAACAAAGAGAGAGGGATAATGATTAAGTACATAAAAGTTTCCCAAATCAGATTAGCACTTGAAAACACAGAGGCACATGAGTTTTCTTCTTTAGGCATAGCTCATGTTCTGTTGTAAAGATGCTGCAACATTTCCATATTGATGAGATTTAATTTGTAATTACAGAAGAGTTCCATTCTTACTAGAAAAGTAAAGTCTGTAAAAATTGTAAGTTGTCAGAATCAAAATGGAGTCACTTGGGTTAAAACCTGGACAAAGAGAGCTGGGGAAGGCCATGAAGAAATGGTTCTCATGCATGGATGCCTAATCAAGAAACTCTCACCAAAGACTGCAAAACCACAGCCTTGCACAAAGGCCGCCACAACCTTACACAAAAATACACTTCTTTGAGGACGACTGCCCAGTAACTGCCTGTCCAACCTCAGACCGACACCACCCTTGTTACTGATCCTTGCAGCAAAGGATAATTATCTTAAAACAATTATGTAATCCCTCTCAATTTTTTTTTTAAATTTGTTTTTCCAAAATATGAACATAGTTTACTATGTATGGCACATGTATTCCCAGTGCAAAGCCCATTCACAAATAAACATCATTTTCTTTTAGAGAGTTCACCTCTCTGTTTGTTATTTAAATTGACAAGCCCTATTAGTAAATTCAGTAAACTTGGAAAATTCGGTAAATTTAATTCTGGCAATTAGTGTTTTTATTGTTTTCTCCCCTATTCCTCTTTGTGCATTTAAAAAATATTTATAGGTTCTTCTCTTGGTATTTCACTCTTTCTTTGGATTTGGGAAATTCCTTCATGGGTTGTTTTAACATGAAGCCTCATCTAATTGTTCAGATTACTCCTTTCTCATTTTTCTCTAAGTAATAATTTTATCTCAGTGCATCATTAGAATTCCTTGAGAATTTTCCATCTTTCCTTAAACTTCTGGTCTTTGCTGGATATTCCTAAAGACTACATTATAGAACAACTGCCCTACCGATTCCTGGGCTGCTTTGTTGTAGTTGAAATATGCTTCCCAAATAATTTTTACAGGACTGTTCCTAGTGCTGCAAATTTAATTAACTTTGTTGCCAGCATCTACTCTTCCAGGCTTGTAGTTAATGGCTTACTGTTGGATTGTAATAAACCCATGACTAAGTCTCTATTTGCTTTCTTGAGTTTTGGAAACTAAGGACTCTCCTCCACGAAGCTCAAATGCTTTCTGAGGACTTTTGGGCTGTGCCAGTGACACAAAACATGATTACCAAATTAAAGTCTCTGAAAATCAAATCTGGAGATCTTTTTATCTTTTTTAGAAATGTCAGTCATCTCGAATGAAAAGCTTCACTTTCATCTTTTTTTGTAACATGGCCATCTAATAGTATTTTACATAGGTACATTTTTCCTTTAGTGTCTGAATTACAAACAATCAATTTCCATACATCCCTGTAATAAAATATCTGCAAAGAATGTAACTGCAAGGTGATCTTTTCTTACCAGCCTTCATTCACTTTCCTCTTGCTGCACTGCACAAAGGCTGCCACAACCTTCCACAAAACCTTCTCCCACTGTTTGGAGAAACTCCATTATTCCTCCCTATAGCATAATGAACTAGTCTCATTGTCACTTCCTTCTTCTTTCAAGGCCAATTCTTCCTGGGGGGCCCCGATGGTGAAAAGAAAATGGAAAAGTGAGGTTTGTGTGACAAGTAGATGCTTGTGCTACTGAGTGTGGCTGTTCCTAGCACCTGTTGTTCCTCTTACCAGTCTCCAAGTGCCACGTGGAAGTTGGTCACTCTTTATACTGCTCTGCCTCCCAAACACTGCCCCATTCTTCATTCTGTCATCCAAGTTCCTACCCAGTTTCTTAACATCCTGAGAGAGCCTGCTGTAGTAATTGGGAGTTTTTCAACTGCAAACGAAATGACTCTAAAAAAGTGATAAACAAAATTTGGTATTTAATTTGCTGTCACAGAATAGAAAGGTGGCAGGCCAGTTTGATCCAGTTGCTTATACTCTGCCATTTAAAATCTGCTTCTCTCCAATTCTATATTCTGATTACAGTAGTCTAGAATTTTGACTGTGGAACTTGGCTAAGCTGGCTATTTTCTTTTCTTTGACACACAAAACAAAATAACTCACTTTCCCTTTAGTCATTGCCCAACCAGTTTATCTACCCTCAGCTCTGAGCAGGAGAATCTTCATATTTACTGCTTGAATGATGGGAATAAGAATGTCTTCTTGGCACTACTGAGTTGTACTATCAATTGCATTTTCCCACAGAGGTATTTTACTTATTTACCCTTACTTAAGTTCTGCCTTGTTTAAAAAAAAAAAAGATTTAAGATGGAAAAGAAGGATTGTTGTACAAGGCAGAGAGTTTCAAAGTACTTCTGAAATTTTATGTCAGGTACTTTATAGATTTCTGTAGATGGGCTGAGGCTGACCCAATATTCAATCGCCATTTTTAACATTTTTTTCTAAGGGATGTGGATACCAAGTGAAAAATTATTTACAGATGAAATTTTTTAGCACAATCTGGTCAGACTTATAGAGAATTCTCTTTAATTCCTTTTGTGTCTATAGCTAACTGAATTTCACTGGGCATTCTACATTAGAGTTTCTCATTATGTTTGTACAAATGCTTTACTGAATAAATCCTGTGCATGACTAATCCTAGCTAATGTCTATATGCCCTTCTCTCCAAATATAAAATACATATGCTTCAGTATCCCCAGGCCTTATCAACCTGCAGAAAAAATGAGTTCTCACTATCATTTATACTCAAATCAGGCTGACACATTGTCCCATCTGCTCAAGCAGGAAACCAGCTTCCCAGAAAATCTCCCTATCTCTGCCATTCCTCTACCTCTGAAAGTTTACTTGGGAATTCCTACAGAGTATTTTTATGTGGGTCCAAAAAGCCCATACCCCCCAGGGGATTCCATTCTCCCATGAGAGAGAGAATTAGCTCTGTTTTTGGGAGCATAAGCCCTGGAATTAAACTACCTGTGTTCGAATCCTGGTGCCACCATTTAGGTACATGACCTTGGACTATTTGCTTAACTTCTCTAAACTTCAGCTTGTTAGCTGGAAAGTGGTGATTGTTTTAGGGTTAAGTGAGTTAATGCATTTGGAGTAGTTGGAAATTATCTGACCTATGTTAAGAGCCCCATAAAGAATACTCACTGCTATTATCCATGGGAACTTCTGCTGCTGCTTCTCTTTTTTTTAGGCCCCACCCCCCTGACTTGAATGCTAGCGCATGGTTCTAAAAAGCTGCCAATCCAGTGGGCATCCAAGGGTCCTCAATGCTCCAGATCATTGTGTATTCATCACAGAAGGGGGAAGAAGGTCCCTGCTTACGTTTGGCTCAAGTGCTTTCCTTACATCTGGTTGAGGTTAAGGTGGCTAAGGTCCCTTGCATTTTTCATCTCTTTTTCAGGCTTTAGTACATTAAAAGCTACCTTTTTGCAGGTACTCTTCACCTCATGTAAATCAATCAGTATGACCAGAAGCCTGGACAGGGATGAGAGTAGAAATCTAGTCCAGCCTTATAACCCCACCTCAGTGACTTCCCTTTACTGTCAACCATGATCTCTGCAAGCAGAGGGAACCATTTTCTCCATTGTACTTTCTACCTTAATATATCTTAATTTTAGTTGTTTGTATATTAAGTGAATTGATGGACTGAATTCAGGTATTTAAAGTCAAAACCTCTTATTTTTCTTTTTACATATAGATATTTCAGTGTATTTTAACCCCTCAATCCTACAGTTTATTCTGTTTTTATTGGCCTTGGAAAAGTGGTATTTATAAACAATTATGTTATGCAAAATAATTAAATTATTTTTAGATCAAAAGTGACAATTTAGTAAATACATTTTAAAACGTTAAAATTTTAACTTCAGAGTAACTATTTTTGATTGAATGGAGAGTTTTGGTGGCCTGGATAGAAGATCAAATCACCCACATTTCTTTAAGCTGAAGTCTAATCCAGAGCAAGGCCCTAACTCTTTAATTCTGTGAAGGCTGAGAAAGATTAGGAATCTGCAGAAGAAAAGTTTGATGCTAGTAGAGGTTGCTTCATGAGGTTTAAGGAAATAAGCCATCTCCATAACATAAAACTGCCAAGTGGGTAGCAAGTACTAATGTAGAAGCTGCAACAAATTATCCAGAGGATCTATCTAGCTAAGATCATTGATGAAGCTACACAGCTAGCCTCATCTGTTGTTTAGATTTTACATTGATGAGGCTAGCTACACAGTAGCTGCACAGCTAGCTTCATCATTGTAAAATCTAAACAACAGATTTTACATGCAGACAAAACAGCCTTCTATTGGAAGAAGATGCCATCTATAACCTTCTTATTTAGAGAGGAGAAATCAATATCTTGCTTTAAAGTTTCAGAGGATAGGCCAACTCTCTTGTTAGGGGCTAATGCAGGTGGTGACTTTAAGTTGAAGCCTATGTTCATTTACCATTTTAAAAATTCTAGGGTCCTTAAGAATTTTGCTAAGTCTACTCTGCCTGTGCTCTATAAGTGGAACAAAAAACCCCTAGATGACAGCACATCGGTTTACAGCATGGTTTACTGAATATTTTACAGCCATTGTTGAGATCTGCTCGGAAAAAAGGATTCCTTTCAAAATATTAATGATCATTGGCAATGCACCAAGTCGCTCAAGAGCTCTGATAGAGATGTACAAGGAGAATAACATTGTTTTCATGCCTGCTAAACACCACGCATTTTGTAGCTCATGGATCAAGGAGTCATTTTGACTTTCGAGTCTTATTATTTAAGAAATACATTTTGAAAGGCTGTAGCTGCTTTATACAGTGAGTTCATCTGATGAATCTTGGTAAAGTAAATTGAAAACATTCTAAAAATTATTCACCATTCTATATGCCATGAAGAACATTTGTGATTCATGGGAGGAAGTCAAAATATCAACATTAACAGTAGGTTGGAAGAATTTGATTTCAACCCTCATGGATGACTTTGAGGGTTTCAAGATTTCAGTGGAGGAAGTAACTGAAGATGTGGTAGAAATAGTAAGATAACTAGAATTAGAAGTGGCGCCTGTAGATGTGACTGAAGTTTTGCAAGCTCATGATTGAACTTTAATGAATGAGCAGTTGCTCCTCGTGGATGAGCAAAGAAAGTGGTTTCTTGAGATGGAATCTACTGCTGGTGAAAACGTTGTGAACATTGTTAAAATGACAACAGATGATTCAGAATAGTACATAAATGTAATTGCTAAATCAGTAGCAGGGTTTGGGAGAATTGACTCAAATTTTGAAGGAAGTCCTACTGTGGGTAAAATGCTATCAGACAGCATCACATGCTGCAAAGATATGTTTCATGCAAGGAAGAGTCACGACCCTCTATCAGCAAAATGATTCACTGAAGACTCAGATGACTGTTAGTATTTCTTAGCAATACACTATTTTAAATTAAGGTATGTCCATTTTTTATACACAATGCTATTATTGCACACTTAATAGACTACTATATAGTAGTATAAACGTAACTATTTTATGCACTGGGAAACCAAAAATTTTCGTGACTCACTTTTATTGTGAAACTTGTTTTATTGCGGTGGTCTGGAACTAAACCTGCAATATCTTTGTGGTATGCTTATACTTGGAATTTGTTTCAATTTTGATACCTTATCAATTCAGAGAGATAGGAGAGTGTCATGATTAGGTGGGAGGGCTTGAGATAGTTTGTCAGGTTTTAATCATGTCCCTACTATGTGGTAGTTTTGTGTCTTGGGTAAGGTACTTAACTCCTCTGTGTTTCAGATTCCTCATCTGTAAACATCCTAATCTGAGGATAATAATAGCCTAGATGTAATAGGATATGTTATTAGGATTGAAATAGTTAATATGTGTTATGTGATCATAGTGCTTGGCATGTAAGAAAGAATAACTGTTGGCTAGTATTATTAACTACATAAAAAATATTGGTCAAAAAGAACATTATTTTGATTCATTTACTCAACAAATATTTATTGGGTGTATGCCAGGAGCTATGCTAGACTCTGGACTAAAAGGCAATTAAGATAAAATTACTGCCCTCAAGGAGCTAGTAGTCTTATATCCTAAAATTTTCGGATGATTTCTTCAATCAAACATTTCACTTTAGGGAACAACTGGATTCATGACATAACATATCAAGGAGATGTTTATTCTTAAAAGAAGAAAGGTAGATCCTGAATTTAATGACGAATTCAACAAACTATATTCAGTAATCTTTATTTTTTTTGTCCAAAACACCTAGAATTCAGGTAACAGTTGCTATGTAGAAGAATAGCTTTAAACAAATGTAAGTTACTAGGAAGAGTTAATATAGACTGCAGAGAGAGCTCTATTGTCTTATCCTCCTGGAATTCATTAAAATAATTTTAAAATTAGCCTTGTGAAGATAAACTAAAATAATTTCCATTTTTAATGCAACATTGTGTGATTAGCATATCCCTATTTATTAGCCATTTCTGTCCTTCAAAGAATAATAAGGGTTATTTAAACTTGAATAATAAAATAACTAGGAACAACACATTTCTATTTTTGGCAGAAAATGCATATTATTTTCTTAAAAGTCAGCATTACCAACAAGACTTCTTAAAATGACACAAATTGGGAAATAATTTAGCTTCCCAATTATTATTGAGAATTTGTGAGCAAGGCTGCTAATCATCAATCTAGGGGTGAAAGGAAGTGAGTTGACAGCAAAGGGTGCATATGTAAGTTTTGAAGATAAATTGACCTTGTGCCAGTCTCTCAACCTGTCTTTCTTAACAGATGAATGTCATTTGCTGTTTCAGTGGTTTAAAGTCAATAACCATTGATACTCTCCTTGGGGACCTCTGGGGCGTACAAAGGCAATACTTTAGAATGAGGACATAGTCAGGTGATGAGTAAATATCTTCATTGATGGTAGGAAGATATGTTACTTTGAAGCTCTGAAATTCAAAAGAATTATTGCTGCTCTGTTCTTTTAGTAGTTATTGAACAATAATGGTGCATAATTTTCAACTACACTTCAGATGGAAAATAAGTTCTCTTCTCTTAAAAGTAAAAATATTAAAATGTTTGTATACTGTGATATTTCATTCTTGTTCTGTTTGAAGAGTAATTTCATAATGCTGACTCTGGTAAGTATCTTGGTGGGACAACATCTTTTTAAATGAACTTGTCTATTTTTGTCTAGGTCGCAAAGGTATGCAGACATTTAGTTTTCAGCCTAGATGTATTCCCACGTTTTGCTTTGCCTTTGATGTTCTTATTCTAGTACCTGCTTACTTGCTTTGTCTGAGCAAATTATGAATAGTGGTCTCATGACATGTTAAAAATTTGGTGCCATGTGATGCTCCCAAGTTTTAGCCTTTTAATAATTACCTCTTTATTCTCTTGTCCTCACATCTTTCCAGATGCCACATAGTGTGTAAGAAATGTCATTAAAGATTTGGATAGCTCCTCAGGCTTTGACATTGAGGCATTGGAATGTTATGAGTCAAAGTGTCAAAGACAGTGTCAAAGACAGCTGGACTGGACAATTCATGAATCTGATGTCACAAAGTGGTTTTGCTTTCCTTATGAAGGTATGAATCCTGGATCTGAGTAGGAGTTATTAGAGATGATGGTGGTCTCCACTTGGATGATGGAAACCTGGAGGTATATAGCCTATTCAATATAAGCTGGTCTGCTTTAAGGTTGATTTTTTCCTTTGAGATGTTTTCTCCTTCAAGGAGAAGAATAAATGCTGCAGTTAAATATAAACAGTGTGGGTAATGGTTTTCCTTGACTCAAAACATGCATTTTTAAAACACATGGTAGAATTGATGTTTATATAGTTTCACCTTTTTCCTCCTCTATCCTCTCAAAGGGCTCTTGAAATGAAAGTGGATGAACATACACCTGAAGAGATGGTTACAATATGCTTCCATAGCAGTTTGTCAAAGCATTTGCCACACTATACTGTAACTTATATTTTTGCATGTCTGTCTTCCCCTCCAGACTTTGGCCTCCTTGAGGGGTTGTGTTTTACTGCTATTTCCTTAGTGCTTGGCACAAGTTCTTCTATATTGTAGATATTTAAGGTTCGATAAGTGAATGAACAAATGAAAAATAAAGGAATGAGCTAACTTGGAGTAGATCATTGTAACATTTGTTTTTGTTAATGTGTACTACAGTGATTAGAGTGTCTCCTAAATCCAATTAGAAAGCATGATGTTACTCAACTAATCAGCAATAAATGAACAAT
This sequence comes from Macaca fascicularis, assembly GCF_037993035.2. Classification (NCBI taxonomy): domain Eukaryota; kingdom Metazoa; phylum Chordata; class Mammalia; order Primates; family Cercopithecidae; genus Macaca; species Macaca fascicularis. The sequence goes on along the minus strand of NC_088387.1, from coordinate 65,348,945 downwards.
AAATAAATGTAAAACATGCATATGAATGCTGAATGAAGCAGGTACTTCACCCCAGAAGAAACATGATATTAATGAACGTCATGGTCATGAGTATTTTATATGCAGCCATTGTGTTTTTGAGATGGTTAATTCCAAACCAGCGTGAACATTGTTCTCTCTGTTATCAAAGCTGGTTTCTGAGTTTTGTTAATATGAATCAATACCACAAAATCTGACCACCTTCTGAGGAGCTGACAAAATTTGAGGGCCTGGATTAAGAAACCTTTTTTTAAAGACCTTTCTGAGTAGCCTATCAAAATTATTCATAGCTCTATTTCAATTCAGAGTATTTACAAACACATAAATTCCTTGTTTTCATTATTTAAAATAAAATCAAGTGAATTTCTCTTTAACAGAATTTTAGATTGATTTCACATAAACAATGACACTAATAAAATTGAAAGCAAACTCCCATTAAATATATGTAGATATCCTGATTTCATTCACTATAAAATTTGATCATCTCATTAACTTTCTAATCTCTTAAGTGAAATGACCAGGTAATGGAACTTGATCTGATTGATTTGATTGGTTCAGTGATTGACTTATGCTCATATTTATCAGGCTCTGTAAGACTCTCTCTTAAAGTCAAAATAAAACCTGACTAGTCAGGTAAACTGCCCTTTTAAAAAAATTGTTTACTTCTTTTTGCGCCCCCTATAATAAGAACATAGACTTAAAACTCTCTGTTTAAGAAATGGGAGTCATTGGAGGACAACTCTATCACTTTGATAGAAGGAATCCAACATATATTGAGCAATATTTCTTTACCAAATGCTATGTAAGATGAGCAAATAAAGGCCAGGTTGTGTACTAATAGACTTTTTCATATCTGAGCAGCATGTTTTTCTTTCACAAAAGGTTTCTGTCTGTTTCTCATATAATCTCCTTTACTCATTATATGAATATATACATTTGTATGTATATATATACAACATATATTGAGTATCTACTGTGTATAATTCAGGTTTCAAAGATTCTAAATCTTTAAAATTTAATTACATAATTAATGCAATCCTCATAAAATACCAACATTTTGAGGCATCTGACAAAATTTGAGTTTTTAAAAAAATATATATATATATAATCATCTTTTTCAATAGTCAAAAGTGCTGTGGAGAAATTTAAAGTACAGGAGGTAGATAGGGAGATAGGGAGGGCTATCTATGGACAATTAGTTTTAAATAAGATCCACAGGGAATACCAATGAAATATTACTTTCATTTTATAGAAGATAAATTTTACATTTTCAAGATATGTGAGTAGCTATCTAAAATTCACTAATGGTGCAAACAGTTTGGTTTGTGTATTTGAGATCTTTAAATTAAAACTCCAATAGAGCCGTCTTGAAATATAAAATCAAAGCAACAAAATGGAATAAATATCTTTGATAACAATTCATTACATCTTTATGTTAAACAACCCATAGGTCAAAAATTAAGACTTTGCTTGCATAATGTTCATACAATAATGAAAATGAAAACAGTAAGCTATAGAATCTATGAGCTGTATCCACAGTTACACACAGTATAATTCTTATAGTTTTAAACTTACAAAATAAAGATTTATAGTAAATGAATTAATTATTCAAATCAAGTATTTTATAAAGGTTGACAAATAGGAGCTAAGGAAAATAGAGGAAAGTATTAACAAAATGAAAGCAGAAATTTATACATGACACAACTGAACCTACAAATAAATTAAGTTTATTTAATACAACACAATTGGTAACATATACAAAATTGGAAATGAAGGCGAGGAAATAATTAACAACCATAAGTGGAAAGCATACCAAATTAGTTATTAGTGAATATTTTATAATATTCTCTCTAAATCTATTTGAAATACTCGATGAAATAAATGTTTTGTTAATAAAAGGATCTATAAATGACTAGACTTTACTAGAAAAGATTTAGAAAGCATAAATTGTACACAAACCTAAGCAGAAATTTGAGAAAAGAATGTAAGTGACCTCTCACAAACAATGTACTTAGAAGATTTTACAGATGAAGTTTTTCAAATAGTTCAGAAAGAAATAAATGTAATTCTGTTAAATTATTACTATTATATAAAAAAGGAAGTTTTAAAGTGATACCAAAATCTGATAGGAATGATAGGAAAAAAAAAACCAAAACTGACTACAGACCACTTTAACAACTCATGAAGGCAAAGTACGAAACACTTTATTGGCAAACATCCCTGCATGAAAGATGTTTCAGTATTTGGAAAACTGTTAGTATAATTCACCATATTAAGAGGGCAGAAAACAGTATTTCTTCTTAAATGTTAAACTGAAATCACCCTTCCAAATACAGAAACTTCTTTAGAATGAAATTAATATACGTGTTAATTAAAAAGAAAGCATAAGTCTTATTAATGAATCACTAAGACATTCCTGTTATCTCATCTCCTGTTAAGATGGGAGATAATACAAAAGAGAAATATATAGATGCCCTTTTATATCTTTATATCATTTATTATTTTCATGGAAGCACAGCCAGTACAACTAGACAAATAATGTAAATAGACTTATAAATGTTAGAAAGTATGTGCCTTTTTTTTTTGCAAGTGATTGCAATGTAAACCTAAAATAATCAACAAAAATCTATTATAATTTAGTAAGATAAAGTTGAAAAATGAATAATCAAAAAGTTTCCTACATACCAAAACCACCAATTTAGAAAAGCAATGGAATAGAATATTTAATATACAATACCTGGGAACATAGTTAATGATCAATGTGTGGAAATTATATAAAAATTATTTTCTAAGGACAATAAGTATTAAAAAGAAAGACATACTTTGGATAAAAAGAATCTATGCTATAAAATGCATATTTTTCTCAAATATATATATTGAATAGATTCCCTTCAAAATACCAACAAGATTGCTTTTGAGAAAATTTGCAAAATGATACATTTTGTTTGAAAAACATAAATAGGTAAGAGTAAAATGAAAGATTGTTAATAAGAATAATGAGGGGAAACAAGCCTTGCCAGTTATGTTAATAAACCTGGAGAACTTGAAAGAGCTTGTTATTTATTCAAGAATAGATTGAAGAGCATTTTATTATGGAAATGAAAGTCAAAATGTATGAAGATTTTAATATATAGATAATGGTAGAACTCAAGTAAATGGGGAAGGAAATGGATTATTTAATGATGTTCAATAGGTTGGCTTGATATTTAGAAAAATTGTTATCTCTCACTTGTTACACTAAACAATCTAAATTTCAGATGACTCAAACATCGGAACATAAAAAGTAAAATGAAATCAGAAAAGCAATGGAGTAAAACATCAGGATATTGATTTAGAAAAGGACTTCTGAACATGCCACAAAGTTTAAAAGTTGTGAAGATAGACTGATAAATTTAAGGGCATAAAAAAATCCTTCAGTCAAGGCAAAAAATAAAAGTAAAGTTTGTGTGTGCAGAGGTGTTCCTAGTAGTTTCTGATGGTTTTTTTTATTGCTGTGGGGATACAACATTCATTTTGTAATTTCTAATTGTGTTTATGTGGCTCTTCTATCTTTTCTTCTTTATTAGACTAGCTAGTGGCCTATTTTATCACTTTTATCAAAAACCAACTCCTGGATTTGTTGATCTTTTGAAATTTTGTGTGTGTGTCTTGATTTCCTTCAGTTTAGCTCTGATTTTGTCATTTCTTGTTTTCTGCTAGCTTTGGGGTTGATTTGTTCTTGCCTCTGTAATTCCTTCAGTTGTGAAGTTAGATTGTTAATTTGAGATCCTTTGAACTTTTTGATGTGGGTTTTTAGTGCTATGAACTTCCCTCTTAACATTTCCTTAACTGTATACAAGAAATTTTGCTATGTTACATCCTTGTTCTCATTATTTTCAAAGAACTTCCTGTTTTTTGCCTTCATTTCATCATTTACCCAAAAGTCATTCAGGAGCATGTTGTTTAATATACATGTAATTGCATGGTTTTGAGTGATTTTCATAGTCTTGACTTCTATTTTTATTGTGCTGTGGTCTGAGAGTGTGTTGGTGGTGATTATACCTTTGCTGAAGATAGTTTTATGTCCAATCTTGTCGCTGATTTTAGAGTATATGCCAAGTGGCAGTGACAAGACTGTATATTCTGTTGTTTTTTGTTGGAGAGTTCTGTAAAAGTCTATCAGATCCATTTGGTCCAATGTTGAGTTTAGGTCTTGAGGTCTTTGTTAATTTTCTGCCTCAATGATGTATGCACACAAACTAGACAACCTAGAAGAGATGAATAAATTCCTGGACAGATACACCCTCCCAAGGCTGAGTCAGGAAGAAATTGATTCCCCACACAGCCCAATAACGAGTTTCAAAACCAAATCAGTAATAAATAGCCTACAAAACACACACACACACACACACACACACACACACACACACACACACACACCCCTGGGACCTGATAAATTCTACAGGATGTACAAAGAACAACTGGTACAATTCCTACAGAAACTATTCCTAAAAATCGAGGAGGAGGGACTCCTCGCTAACTCATTCTACAAGGCCAGCATCATCTTGATACCAAAACCTGGCAGACATAACAAGAAAACATCAGGCCAATATCCTTGATGAACATCAGTGCAAAAATCCTCAACAAAATCCTTGCAAACTGAATCCAGCAGAACATCAAAAAGCTAATCCAGCATAATCAAGTAGACTTCATTCCCGGGATGCAAGGTTGATTCAACATATAGGAATCAATAAATGTGCACATAAACAGAAATAAAGACAAAAACCACATGATTATCTCTATAGACACAAAAATGGTTTTCAATAAAATTCAATACCCCTTCATGTTAAAAACTATCCATAAACTAGGTACTGAAGGAATATACCTCAACATAATGAGCACCATCAATGACAAACCCACAGCCAACATTGTACTGAATGGGCAAAAGCTGGAAGCATTCCCTTTGACAATCGGCAAAAACAAGGATGCCCTTTCTCACCACTTCTATTCAACATAGCATTGGAAGTCCTAGCCAGAGCAATCAGGCAAGAGAAAGAAATAATGGGCATTCAAATAGGAAAAGAGAAAGTAAAACTATCTCTACAGATGACATGATTTTATATCTAGAAAAATCCCACGGTCTCAGTGCAAAAGCTTCTCCAGCTGATAAACAACTTCAGCAAAATTGCAGGATACAAAATGAATGCACAAAAATCACTAGCATTCCTATTTGGTTTTCTGTTCCTGTGTCAGTTCGCTCATGATAATAGCCTCTACCTTCATCTATGTTGCTGCAAATGACATGATCTCATTCTTTTGATGACTGCATAGTATTCCCTGGGTATATATGTACCACATTAAAATGGCTATACTGCTAATTTAGTTCAACCTTTGTGGAAAGCACTATGACGATTCCTCAAAGAGCTAAAAGTAGAATGCCATTTGACCCAGCTATCCCATTTCTGGATATGTACGCAGAAGAATATAAATCATCCTACCACAAAGAAACATGCATGTGAATGTTCACTGAAGCACTGTTCACAATAGCAAAAACATGGGATCAACCTAAATGCCCATCAATGACAGATTGGATAAAGAAAATGTGGTATGTATACACCATGGAATACTATGCAGCCATAAAAAAAAAGAACGCTCATGTCTTTTGCAAGAACATGGATAGAGCTGGAGGCTATTATCCTCAGCAAACTAATGCAGGAACTTCAAATACTGCATGTTCTCACTTATAAGTGAGAGCCAAATGACAAGAACTTATGAACACAAAGATGGAAACAACAGATAGTGGGGTCTACTTGAGCTGGGAGAGTGGAAGGAGGGAGGAGAGCAGAAAGGATAACTACTGGGTACAGGGCTTAATATCTGGGTGACAAAATAATATATACAACAAACACCCACAACATGCGTTTATCTATGTAACAAACCTTCACATGTACCCCCAAAGCTGTGATAAAATAAAAGAGAAGAAAAAGTCAAAACATGAATGATAACGTGGTAAAAAGTAATTGGAAAAGCATATGAGAAAGGACTAATTTTCTTTACAGTAAAGAACGTTTATATTAATAAGAAAAATGAGCACAACACTATAGAAATATATAATAACAACAAAAAACCAAACAGGATACAATCCAAATGTCTGTCACTATGGTTCATACAAATAGTAGAGTATACTCCACACATTTTTATTTCAAAATGAGATAGATAATTTTTGTTGTTTTTGCTCTCTCTTTTTAAATTTTTTTATTTTTATTTTTTAGCTTTTAGGTATAGGGATACATGTGCAGGGTTGTTATATAGGCAAATAGTGTGTCATAGGAGTTTGGCAAACAGATTATTTCATTACCCAGATAACAAGCATAGTACCCAACAGGTAGTTTTTTTGGTCCTCATGCTCCTCCCACCCAGCATTCTCAAGTAGGTGCTGTATCTGTTGTTCCCTCTGTCTTTGGGTTCTCAACATTTAGCTCCCACTTATACATGAGAACATGTGGTATTTGGTTTTCTGTTCCTCTGCTAGTTTGCTTATGATAATAGCCTCTACCTTCATCCAGGTTGCTGCAAAGGACATGATCTCATTCTTTTGATGGCTGCATAGTATTCCCTGGTATATATGTACCACATTTTCTTTATCCATTATACTGTTGATGGGCATTTAGGTTGTTTCCACATCTGTGCTATTGTGAATAGTGCTATGATGAAAATACATGTGCATGTATCTTTATGCTGAACAATTTATATTCCTTTGGGTATATACCCAATAATGGGATTTCTAGGTCAAATAGTAATTCTGCTTTGAGTTCTTTGAGAAATTGCCCAATTGCTTTCCACAATGACTGAACTAATTTACATTCCCAACAGTGTATAAGCATTGTCTTTTAACCTTGCCAGCATCAGTTATTTTTTGATTTTTTAGTAATAGCCTTTCTGATTGGTGTGAGATGATATTTCATTGTTGTTTTCATTTGCATTTCTCTGATGATTAGTGATGTTGAGCATTTTGTCACATGCTTGTTGACTGGGTGTATGTCTTCTTTTGAAAGGTATTTGTTCTCATTCTTTGTCCACTTTTTAAATGAGGCTATTTGTTTTTTGCTTGCTGATTTGTTTAGGTTGCTTATAGATTTTGGATATTTGACCATTGTTGGATGCATAGTATGCAAATGTTTTCTCTCGTTCTGTAGGTTGTTTGTTACTTTGTTGATAGTTTCTTTTTCTGTGCAGAAGCTTCTTGTTTCAACAACAGCACCATGCTGTTTTGGTTATTTTAGCCCTATAGTATAGCTTGAAATTGGGTAATGTGATGCATCCAGCTTTGTTCTTTTTGCTTAGGATTTCATTGGCTGTTTGGGCTCTTTTTTGGATCCACATGAATTTTAATATAGTTTTTCCTAATTCTGTGAAGAATGTCATTGGTAGTTTGGTAGGAATAACATTGAATCTGCAAATTGCTTTGGGTAATATGGCCATTTTAACAATATTGATTCTTCCTATCGATGAGCATGGATATTTTTCCATTTGTTTGTGCCATCTGTAATTTCTTTAAGTTGTGTTTTATAATTCACATTGTAGAGATCTCTCATCTCCCTGATTAGCTGTATTCCTAGGCATTTTATCCTCTTTTTGGCTATTGTAGATGGGATTGCATTCTTGCTTTGGCTGTCAGATTGGATATTGTTGGCGTATAGGAATGCTACTGATTTTTGTACATTGATTTTGTATCCTGAAACTTTGCTGAAGTTATTTATTAGATCAAAGAGTTTTTGGACAGAGATGATGGAGTTTTCTAGGTATAGAATTACATCATACGCAAACGGGGATAGTTTGACTTGCATTCTTCCTATTGGGATGCCTTTTATTTATTTCTCTTGCCTGATTGCTCTGGCCAGGACTTCCTTACTATGTTCAATAGGAGTGTTGAGAGAGGGAATTCTTGTCTTGTTCTGTTATTCAAGGGCAATGCTTCTAGCTTTTACCCATTCAGTATAATGTTAGCTGAGGGTTTGTCATAGATGGCTGTTATTATTTTGAAGTATGTTCTTTCAATGTCTAGTTTATTGAGGGATTTTTAACATGAAGAGATGTTGAATTTTATTAAAAGCCTTTTCTGCATCTATTGAAATAATCATGTGGTTTTCATTTTCAGTTCTGTTTATGTGATAAATTACATTTATTGATTTACATATGTTAAACCAACTTTGCATCCCAGGAATAAAACCTACTTGGTTGTGGAAGATTAGCTTTTTGATGTGCTGCTGGATTTGGTTTGCTGTATTCTGTTGAGGATTTTTGTATCTATCTTTATCGAGGATATTGGCCTGAAGTTTTCTTTTTTTTTTGTATGTCTCTGCCAGCTTTTGTTATCATGATGAAAATGACCTCATAGAATGAATAAGGAGGAATCCCTTCTCCTCAATCTTTTGGAATAGTTTCATTAGAAATGGTACCAGCTCTTTTTTGTACATCTGGTGGAATTCAGCTGTGAATCTGTCTGATTCTTGCTTTTTCTTGTTGGTATGCTTTGTAGTACTGATTCAGTTTTAGAACTCATTACTGATCGCTTCAGGGATTCAATTTCTTCCTGGTTTTATCTTGGGAGGTTGTACATTTTCAGGATTTATCCATACCCTCTACATTTTCTAGCTTGTGTGCATAGTGGTGTCTATAGTAGTCTCTAAGGATTTTATTTTTTAAAAAATTCTGTAGTCAGTTGTAATATCCTTTTTGTAATTTCTGGTTGTATTAATTTAGAAATATATCTATATCTATCTGTGTATATATCCTCAACACAGTATCACATATACTAGTATCAGATATATCAGATACTGTGTTGAGGATATATCTGACATATCTGATACTTAGGTCTTCTTGTTGAATTGAACCCTTTACCATTATGTGATCTTCTGTCTTTTTTGTTATATGTTAAAGTTTGTTTTGTATAAAATTAGAATAGCAACCCCTGCATTTTGATGTTTTCCATTTGCTTGGTTTTTCTCCATCCATTTTCTTTGAGCCTAGGAGTGTCATTGCATGTGAGATGGGTCTCTTGAGTGTAGCATATTATCGGGGTCTTGTGTCTTTATCTAACTTGCCACAGTGTGCCTTTTAATTGCATTATTTAACCTGGTTACATTCAAGGTTAGTATTTATATCTGCAGATTTGATCCTGTTGTCATGTTGTTAGCTGGTTATTAGGCAGACTTGTTTGTGTGGTTGCTTTACGGTGTCACTGGTATATGTACTGAAGTGTGTTTTGTTGGTGGCTGGTAATGCCTTTCCTTTCCATATTTAGGAGATTGATTTTAAGAGACATAATACAACTAAATTACTAAATTATCTTGTGAACAAAAGTAGTGACTTAAAAGTATACACAGATTTACTTCTGATAAAGTGAGCTACACATAAAATGTTGATGGAAAGATACGTGAAACAGTTTACAGTACTTACCTCTCTGGCGAGTGGGCATAAAATTATAGTTGGGAGGATCTTTGAATTATACATTTTAAAGTCTTTTAATGATAAAAATGTGTTAATTGTATATATATTATTTTATAAAGTGGATTTAAATAAAAATGATTTTATGTTAAAATAATATGGTATAATCTATAGTTGAAATAAATAGTTTTAAAAATAAATTAAAATACAGGGACATAGTTATTGAAATCAGGGATGGGGAACTTGGTTTTTGCAAAGATAAATAATCTCACTCCCATCCTTTAGATATGTAACTTCTTTTGTTTTTCTCCCCCCGAGACATGGTCTTGTTCTATCATCTAGACTGGAGTGTGGTGACGTAATCAAGGCCCATTGCAGCCTCAACCTCCTGGGCTCAAATAATCCTCCTGCCTCTGCCCCTAAGTGGCTTGGACTATAGGTGCATGCTATCATACTCAGCTAATTAAAAAAATGTTTTTTGTAGAGGCAGGCGGGCTCTTATTATATTGTACAGACTAGTCTCAACCTCCTGGGCTCAAGTGATCCTCCCATGTTGTCCTCACAAAGTGCTGGGGTTATAGGTGTGAACCACTGTGCATGATCTAGAATATAACCTTAGAATAGATTATATTTTGCTGCATGTCCAACTATATTAACTGTTGTGCTACTTTGTCTTGTAAATTAACAACTTTTTTGAGTGAATAATAGTATTTCATGTGATAACATTTGTTAAGACGTGGAATGGAGTGCCAAGTAGTAACATGAACTTTTTTACTTGATGTTTTCAATGATTCAGAACGTTCTCCTTTCAAACTAACATAATAAAAAGACTTTTCTTATTTTCCAAAGCAAGGTGTGAGGAGGAACAATTAGGTTTTGTGTATGAGTTTTTCAGTCCATCGAACATCTGTTTAGCACCTATAAGCTGTTGTAGTGAATAAACCTGCCACGAGGTTGGTTTCTGGCATTAAGGTATCTAAACTATTTTTGTAATCCTCACTCTTGCCAGTAATATGTCTATTGCAAATTGTGGTTGGGAATATCTAAGAGGATATTTCTTTTTTTTTTTTTTTTAATTACACTTTAAGTTCTAGGGTACATGTGTATAACGTGCAGGTTTGTTACATATGTATACATGTGCCATGTTGGTGTGCTGCACCCATTAACTCGTCATTTACATTAGGTATACCTCCTAATACTATCCCTCCCCACCCCGGCCCCTCCCCACAATAGGACCCGGTGTGTGATGATCCCCTTCCTGTGTCCAAGTGATCTCATTGTTCAATATTTCTATCATCACTCTTGGCAGTAATGTTCACTTAATGAATAGCTTAATGGAACTATTATATGATAATAGTTGATTATTTCAAAAGTCATCAAATTGAATTTATAATGTAAAAGAGAATATAAAGATTGTAATGTATATAATTAAATATGTTGATTTCCTATAGAACTGATTTTATGTTAGTTTTTAAGAGTGTTATTTGAATTTAACATTTTGTCTTGAAGATAGCTGTTTTGAAATTCATTCTGTAACTTTATAGTAGACTGTACAAAACATGTAAAAGTCTAAATTATTCAGTTTAGTATTCCAGTGGAATAGCAAATGATTCCAATGCTGTATTCTAAAGGTAAGTATACAGAAGCTTCTTTAATTGAAAAACAGTGAACTTTTATAATTTACCTTTTTTTTTTTTTTTTAGCTTGGGATATATTTTCTATAGCTGTTCTTTCAGAATAAAAGAATAGTTATCTTAAATCTCTAGGTAGTTATACCCAGTTATTTCATGTTAAATAACAAAACAGTATACTTTGTGTTCAATTTCTGTAAGTCTCTGGAGGAAAAAAAACTGTTTCTCTTTTGATACTTTGCCTATTTTTTCATCTTTATTCTCAAGGTTTTAAAAAGCTATGAATAATTCCCACTCCTTCCTTCTTTGTAGAAATATTATTAAAAATACGGTGCCTTCTAATATAAACCAAGCATAAACCAGAGGAATAAAATTCATTCAGCCATTAAATTAATAATTGGTTATTTGGAACTTGAAAATTAATTGATCACAAAGCTAAATTTTATCTTTTTCCCCTTTCCTCTCGAGTCAATTTGTGTATAGGGAGTGTTTAATGAGCAAATAGAAAGTTTCATGAAAGAAATTATTGCGTTCACTCTGTTACTAACAGCAAGGCCCTAGAGCAGGTTTTAAAAATACATTTTTATTTTAAAATGATTCTTTGTATTCAAGATATACAATGTGATGACTGAATATACATATATGTTGTGTAAAAATTGTCGCAATCAAACTAATTACCACATCTATCACCACTCATGCTATACATTCAATCCCCAGAACTTGTTCATTTTATATCTGAAAGTTTGTACCCCTTGACAAGCATCTTCCTACTTTCAACACCCTCCAGCCCCTTGCAACCACTGTTCTACTCTCTGATTCTATGTGTTCACGTTTTTTAGATTCTACATATGAGTGAGATCATACAGCATTTGTCTTTTTGTGTTTGGTTTGTTTCACTTAGCATAATGTCCTCCAGGTTCATCCATATTGTTGCAAATGGCAGAATTTCCTTCATTTTTGTGATGAATAACATTCCATTGTGTATATATAGGCAATGAAATATTATATATAGTATGTATCATATACACACACCACATTTTCTTTATTTATTCATCTATTGGCACTTAGGTTATTTCCATATCTTGCTATGGCAAATAGTGCTTGATGAATATGAGCATTATGAGGTTTTAACTATTTTAAGTGACTTCTAGTCTTTCGAGAATTATTTGGAATTGATTTCCTATACCTAATAGGATGGCATTGTTCTTCCATTTTCTACCTGAAACTGCGGAAATCCAGTTTAGAATGTGGCAACACTACAAGGTGAATCAATTCTAGAGTGAAGGGCTGGGAGTCCTTAGCTTCAGTTCTCCCAACACTTTCTTTGGCTTCAGGTTAGCCTAGAGGCCTCTCACATGAATCTATTATCATAATCCTTTATATAAAATTTGAAAGCACTTGGAAATTGAAGGTTAACATTTTAAGCTTGAGGAAAAACATGTTTTGACAAAATGAAGTAAATGTAGTTATCCTCAGGAAAAAAAAAATCTTCCCTTTACTGTGAGTAGTGCTTTCTTGCCATGTTTTCCAAAGAACATGCTTTTTGAAACGAGTATCTCCAGATGGGAAAAACTCAGTGGGGATAAATTCGTTTGCAAATATCTGGGTTAAAAAAGAAAATACTGTTTTAAAACAACAAAATCTCTTCTGGAGCTGATTTATATTCTAATAGTGGTGGTGAATATCCTAGTGGGGGCTATATCCCAAACGTATTTAACCATCAAAACACTTTTTTCTCCTATGGAACATCTGTTTAGTAGAATACAATTTAGGTAACACCAATGACAGCATATCTTCAAACATTAAAAAAGATAATTATGCTAACAATTTGACTTTCGGCAAAATCTCTTGCTAGGTTTAAATAAGTGTGTACTTCAGAAAGTTAATCTATAATATCACCTTCTTTTCTTAGGTATGAGAATAATTTATTTTTATAGATTTCGTTAGAGGCTTCACAGCTAATTGACAGAATTACACATTGGAGGTGAGTCTGTCAAGGACTTTGTTGGTCAAGTTGCTGCCATGCATTTGTTTGAACAGAGCTTTGCTAATCATAAAAGATACTGGGCATAGAGACTGAGTCTTGTTATATTCTGTTGGTTCTGCCCAAAATTTCAGCCACGGAGGTAGCCTGGATGTGATGGCTGGCTCTAGAGGACATACAATTTGGCCACCCTCAGGCAATGATTACTTTGGCCCTGCTTTGAGCAGATGTAAAATAGAGGCATTTTTCTATATAAACACTAAACGCTATTTACTGTAGAAAGGCTCATTATGAGTACCAGGTGGTATTTACAGTAAATTTGAAGCTTGCGCTCTTTTGTCATTCCTCCTGGTATTGTTAGAGGATTTAAACAATCACTACTTTTCTGATCTAAAATTTCCCTAAATAACCAATTTATTAATGCTTATTTGAGGGAAATTTTGGTATTCTTTTCTGTCACCCTTCCCCTTTCATTTATTCACAGTCAACTTAAAAAATTGTGAGGACTATCAGGCAGCTGGATTATTTCATTACATTATTCCACAGCTTCATTTTTAGTTCTCTTTACACGTCTGTTAAATTTTGTGTCTACATGATAGATTGTCTACCAGTATTTTATTATTTTATCCAACAGATCAATTTCCTTATGTTCTCTTCTCAATTCTGTGATCCACCACATTCAATATATTGCTACAGAAACCTCTTTGTACAATGTCCTATAAATAACAAATGGGAAATTGGTTTCTTTTGTAAGTTTCCTAGATTCTAAAAACATCTTAAATATAAAGAAGAAAAAAACTTCCATTGTGATCAGAAAAAAAAAAAAAAAAAAAAACAGAAGGGATATAAACTTATAATGATGGTTTCTAAATTTAATTGGTGACTGTCTCTGTGATGTAATTCCAGAGATCTCACAGCACTAAAAAATGAGGTTTGTAAACATTTTCTACCTCATGGGGTCTCATCTAGTTGCCTTAAGCCCTTTGATTAATGTTAAAGTGTGCAAAGGTCTTTGAGTCTTCAGTTAGATACATAAATAAATGTGTTACATATTGAGAATTTCCAGTGAATGAATTTAACGGGGAGATTTGAGTAGGGGAAAAGACTGAAGAGACTGCAAGAGAGTTTGGATAGCTAATATTGGAAGCAAGGGACAAGGACATGCAAGAAAGAGTTGGGGACACTAAACACAAACAGTTCCATTTCGCTAAGTGCCAGCTCTGAATATCTCACTCAATCTCCCTCAAGGGGAAACTTGGATACTAGTGCTAATGTGGGTACACTGAAGAGCAGATGGTTCATATTTTGTCAGTTTTTAGTTGGAAATGTGATACATTTTAAAAAATTGGGGGTTAGGATATGAGAAAAGAAAGCATCTTTGCTAATACACCCCTAAAAAAATCTTTCATGGGTCTTGGGCTTATTGTTATTTGAAGCTACCCTGAAAGTCAGAACCACAGACTTCCTAAGGGAGATGTCCAAGAGCCTCGGACTGTAAATTCTCTGACACCTGAAATCTCTTCACTTATCCAGAAGGTCTTCCCTTGCTCTCTTCTTTAATGTCTGTGCCCCTTGTCATTGAACTTCAGGGTTGTGTGTCCAGTAAGTAGATAGACAGAGGGAGGGAGGCTGGAAATAGTGGAAATCTAAGGCTATGAATCTGAGAGGCTTACATTTTGGGAACAGCAACCCCAGGAAGCAGATTATTGTGCTCTAACCCCAGGCATTTGAGGCATACCTGGTCCCTGCAGCTGTTTGGCCTTTGTCAAAAAAAAAAAAAGGTACTCTGCACAACATGTTGGTATTTCTGAGAAGAGGTAATAGAAACCCATGATATTGCTGGTCTTTACCAAGCTTATGCATTTGAACATGTAAGTATCTACAAATTCTCCCAAACTATTATCTCTCCAATTTATTTATTTATTTATTAATGTGTTTGTTTTTGTAGAAAAGTGGTCTTGCTATGTTGCCCAGTCTAGTCTCAAACTCCTGGCCTCAAGAGATCCTTCCACTTTGGCCCCCCAAAGTGGTCCCCTTAATTTTTAGCTTAAATGTTCCATATGTCATGTGTTATGTAAATTTATTTTCTTTTCAATGATCCCTTCTCAAAAGAAAATCATTAAGGGTTGAAATTAGACAAATTAAGTTTCTTGAGCTTTTCTGGCAGAACCTTCTAGTTATTTTATAACACCACACACATAGCATTTTATGAGAAGGAACTCATAATCCAGTCCTACTCATTTGGTTCATAGATGAGGAGGCCAAGGTCCAGAGAGGTGAAGTGCCTTGCCCAAGGGCTTCAGAGCTGGACATCAACAAAAATCTTTGTGCTCCAGTCTTGCGAGGTCCCCACTACATCACACTGCCTACTTTGCATCTTTGGATTGACTTACCTCACATCAAATTTTAAAAAAGTTTCCCTTAAAATATTCTAAATGTCAAATATTTGTCATACATTTTTAGTACTAAGAACCAAATTAAAATTGGAAAAAAAATTACACTTCAGTAGAGAAGATTAGCATTAGCTTGCTACTAGACAAAATGCTACTGTAACTTAGTTGGAATCTGAAAATAATATTTAAAATTCACTAAAGATATAAATAAAATTTGCAAATACACAAAATGAAAACTGGCTTAAAGAAGCATAAGGTCAGGATTCAAAGAAAAGACACCTGCTTCTGTCAGCCCCTGCTTACGGAGCTATCTGCTTACCCACCTGTTCTACCAGTGAGCTTGTTCTGACCATACCCCTCCCTGTTCCTTCTTGGCTTTACAGTATTAGGAAGTGAAGAGGCTATTGTGCAATAAGTCCTTCTCAGCATAAACAAAATAGGTCTCCAGTTAATCTCCACTGTCGTGCATATTTCATAGATTATTTTTTCCTACTATGAGTATTATTTTCATTGTTTTCCAAACTTTAGGTGATTCCTTTGGCTTTTGGCATCTGCCTCAGAAGATATTCGCTTACCTTGAAGCAGCTAACCTTGCTCTATTTCTTTCCTTAATGTTCAGCCCTGAAGTAGCCTTGGGACTGGAAGTATTTTTGGTGAGGATGTTTTGCATATAGAGGAGGAGGATAGATATAGCAGCATACTTCTGAAAAATTTATATTTTTCTAAATGAATACTCTATGTTGTAGGTTGGTTTCCCTGGGAAAAAGTATTCAGATCGAGATTTTTTGCACAGGGAGTTTATCAGGAGTGCTCCTGGAAACCACACCTATGAGACAATGAAGAAAGTAGGACTAAACAGAGGGAGAAATTGGATTGCAGTGTAGTCACAATGAGGGCCTCTGTTGATCACATGGGAAGCTCTGAAATGGAATGACCCTGTGGAGTTGACTACATGGAGGCAAGAGAACTAGAGCTGTAGACACCCATATTGATTAATATATGGATATTAGCTGCCTCCAGAAATGGAGTGTGGATAGTGTGACCCAGGACATTGAGGGCCTCTTTACCTAAGGTAGCCTTCTTCAGCCCATGGTGTGTCCCAGAGATAAATTCAGATGAGAGCCATCAGCTACCAACAATTGCAGAAGGTGAGGAAATGAGTGTTTCAGTCCCGAAGTGTTGATTTGGGAAGGATACCTTGCTCCTCACAACAGTCCACCATTTGTACTGCTCAGATCCACATGCTTCATATAATAAGCTCTAGGAGTAGCTCCTTCTGGATCTCAAGAACTTCTTTTCCTAGAAAAATTGTAAGATGGAGGTTAGACCAGACATGGTGGCTCATGTCTGTGATTGCAGCACTTTGGGAGGCTGAGGCAGGTGGATTGCTTGAGCCTAGGAGCCAGAGATCAGCCTGGGTAACACAGGGAGACCCCAACTCTACAAAAAAACAATTAGCCAAGCATGATGACATGTGCCTGTGGTCCTAGCTACTCAGGAGCCTGAGAAAGGAGCATCACGTGAGCCTGAGAGTTTGAGGGTGCAGTGAGTTTATGACACTGCACTCTGCCTGGGTGACGGAAGGAGACCCTGTATCAAAATAAAACAAAACAGAAACCACAAAAAACAGGGAGGGAGGTTAGTGGAATGAATTCCAGTTCTAGCTGCTTCTCAAGGCTACTATTTAACATCTCTCTTCTATTACACACTCTAGATTCCACTTACCTTTCTCTGCTAGCACCTCTGCCAGTCTGTTTTTTAAATCTATTCCCTCAAGTATTTATGCTTGGAGTTACAAACAATCCAATTACACTCTGGAAATTATTTTAAAATGTATAATTATTATTGATTATAGTCACCTTGTTGTGCTATCAAACAGTTGGTCTTATTCATTTTTTTTTTTTTTATGTTTTTGGCACCCATTAACCATCCCCACCTCCTCCCCATCACCTCTGCTGGTCTAGATAGCACATTTGCTTGGATGTCTGAGATCCTCATCTCTGAGGGTCCTGAGCCCCTGGTCGCCATGTTCTTTACATATGTAGCTGCTGAATTTTTCCATTTTCAAGCAAAATTGTGCCAGGGAGTACCAAGAGATACTGAAAATATCACTTGGATGCCTCACATGTTCTTCCATGCCTTCATTTGTGGCATGAAGCTTAAAATGAATGGGCAGCATTTCTAGAGATTAAAGTTCGAAGGCACTCTTGCTGTGTCCTCTGATGGAAGCATTCCCGTCTGGGAACTAGGATCTCTAAACCTGTAGAGTACAAAGTTAAGAGAAAAGAATGTGGATTTTTCAAATGGCTTATTGACAGTGAGAGTAAGCTGAGCCACTTTTGTTTCCATCCTTTTGTTCCTGGACCCATGTGTTGTACCCATTGGGAAAACAGCACCATTAAAGTCATTGATTTAGAGTGTGATACAACATTCTGGGGAAAGATTCTTCATCTTTCCAGGGCATCATTTGCAAGCTGGTACCTCAGCTGTTGCTTCATCAGGCCTTTCCCTTGCTCCACTGGGCCAGCATCTTGCAGGTGGTGCAGGAAGTGATAGCTCCAGTGTATTGCCTTGCCGTATGGCCACTGCAAAGCATGTGAAATCCTGTGTCAGTGTATGAAACACGGTGTAAACTCAGAGAGGGAGGCTAGGTTGGGTTCTGCAGGTAGAAAAATAAAACCCATTCACTGAATGTATGCTGATTCTTTTAAAGTCAAGTCGCTGCCCCTTTTAAGATGAAAACAGCCTAATCTGATCAACTTGCCAATAAATCACTTTGCAGTCTTCTTGAGGGATGGAGCCATTTGAGCAGCTAAGATTTGGTGTCTGTTGTTAGCAAGTTGGACATGTGGCATTAGCAGTAGTTAGATCAGTCTTAGTGAGTGGGAGCTCATGCTGCTGGCCCATGCATAGCCTCTATCCTTGCCACTATACTACTCAACTCATGTATCTATAGTGCAACCATGAGGTGGTCAATGACAGGCTCCTAACTCCAGCAGCAGCAATCCAGTTTCATAGTCTTTATAATTATTATGTTTCATATTTCTTTTTTTTTTTTTTTTTTTTTTTTTGAGACGGAGTCTCGCTCTGTCGCCCAGGCTGGAGTGCAGTGGCCGATCTCAGCTCACTGCAAGCTCCGCCTCCCGGGTTTACACCATTCTCCTGCCTCAGCCTCCCAAGTAGCTGGGACTACAGGCGCCCGCCATCTCGCCCGGCTAATTTTTTTTGCATTTTTTAGTAGAGATGGGGTTTCACTGGGTTAGCCAGGATGGTCTCGATCTCCTGACCTCGTGATCCGCCCATCTCGGCCTCCCAAAGTGCTGGGATTACAGGCTTGAGCCACCGCCCCCTGGCCTGTTTCATATTTCTTAATGCTGAAGATACCACACCCATCAGTATAGTCACTTTCACCACTATCCCCTCTCTGTTCATACTCAGCGAAAATTTTAATACTTGTCCCACCACTCCAGGTTAGGAACTGTCAGTATTTCATTTACCACCAGTGATGAACTTTTCCTGGTTGATTGGTCGGTAGGTGATTCAGCTGCAAAATATCATTTTATAGATGTTTTCCTTGAGTCAATCCTGGCACCAACTGTTACAGAATGGATTTCCCTAAAAAACAGAGGCTGAGAAGGAGATCTGCATGCAGAAACTTTATAAATGTATGTTCCTGGGGTCAATACCCATTTTGGGTTGAAGGAAAAAAGATTGTGTAGAGAGAAGATAAAATGAGAGGCCATTGCATAAGAGTCCCAGGTGATTTCAGAGGGCGCTCTGGAGCTGCAATGACCCTTCAGTTGAGCTACTGTGAGGGTCTGGACCTGTCTACATCTAAACAGGTTGGCCATTGAATGTCAACTGCCCTTAAGATGGAGGCAACTTTAGAGGTGGCATGGTGGTCCATGCCTGTATTTCCAGCAATTTGGGAGGCTGATATGGGAGGATTGCTTGAACCCAGGAGTTCAAGATCAACCCAGAAAACATAGACCCTGTCTCTATAAATAAAAATAAAAATAGCTGGGCTCGGTAGCTCACGCCTGTAATCCCAGCACTTTGGGAGGCCAAGGCGGGCGGATCACGAGGTCAGGAGATCGAGACCATCCTGGCTAACACGGTGAAACCCCGTCTCTACTAAAAATACAAAAAATTAGCCGGGCAAGGTGGCGGGCGCCTGTAGTCCCAGCTACTCGGAGGCTGGGGCAGGAAAATGGCCTGAAGCCGGGAGGCGGAGCTTGCAGTGAGTCGAGATCGCGCCACTGCACTCCAGTCTGGGTGACAAAGCGAGACTCCGTCTCAAAATAAAATAAAATAAAATAAAAATAAAATAATTAGCTAGACTTGGTGGCACACGCCTGTAGTTCTAGCTACTGGGGAGGCTGAAGTGGGAGGATCACGAGTCCAGGAGTTTGAGCCTGCAGTGAGCCGTAATCATGCCATTGCACTCCAACATAGACAACATAGCGAGACTCCATGTCTAAAAAACAAAAAATTAGCTGGGCACGGTGGAGTGTGCCTGTGGTCTTGGCTACTCAGGAGGCTGAGGTTGGGGGATTGCTTGAACCTGGGAGGTTGAGGCTGAAGTGAGCTGTGATCACACCAGTGCACTTCTGGGTGAGAAAGCAAGACTATGTCTTAAAAGAAAAAAGAAGAAGGAAGCAACTTTGGGTGACACAGCTCTCTTCAGGCCGGAGCAATTCCCAGAGAATGAAAGCTGTCAGTCACCTAGTCTCCCAATAGCTGGAGGTGATGGAAGAGGAGCAGTTTTTCAGTCCTGAAAGCGGAGGAGGGGATGGGATATCTGGATGGAGCACCACATCATGCACTGTACTATTTATTGCATAAAATCTGCAAAGGCAAAAAGTGTAAAAAGAAAGATAAACGTGACTCATAATACCATCACCTAGATTTAACTGCTGTTAGTACTTTGGTACATTTTCTTCCCTCCTTTTTCCTAGGTATCTATATTTCCTACATATTTGGAAGCATGCCCAAAACATTTCATATATTACTGCATCACTTAACATAATTTATGTAATTCTTCATATTATTGAAAATAAATGTCGTATCCTTAATTTTAGAGGCTCTACATACTTCATTTTGTTGATGTACATTTACCTAACAATTTCTCTGTAACTTGTGATCTCCTATATTTTATGAATATAATATATAATAGCGGTATAAATTTAAACTGTTGGTCCTTGATCTAAACATATCTGAAAGAGTTCTCTTCTTTCTTGTGAACTAAAAAGTAAATCTTCATCAGAAAGAGTCTCTCAATGTTCCCTTCCTGAAATGCTGGGCTTTTTGTTGTGATGGGGAAAAGAAATAACAGCTGGTCATTTTCTGATTTTCTTGTGTTGTTACTTTAATTCTGCCCCTTACCAGAGGGGCAGATCACCAGGTCTGTGATTTTACGTTACTCAGCTAAGTCCTCCGACCCTAAGATTTTACATCAGTAAGTGTATAATTCCTGCCCTTCTCCCTCACAGATTTATTGTGAAAAACCCACACACTCTCCTAACATGGAAGGGATTGTTTGTAGTGATGATGATCCTGTCTAGGGGTAGGAGAATAGTGTGATGGGCGGAACAAGGAAAATAAAACAAAACCTGTCCTTTGTTTTTTTGAACTGTATTCCAATTTGCCTAGTGTCACATTTTCACAGAGAAATGAGGAAAACGAGTCTCATTAGCTTTGTTTCAAAACAGACAGGGGCTGCGCCTGCATAGCAACCAGCAGCAAGATGGAGAAGAGCAGGGTTCAGCTGACAGTCCAGATGCTTGCTGATTCTCAGGATGCAAACAAAGCATCTGGGTGGTTGATTAAATCTCCCATTCACCACCATGGTGCTTAGTCTCATGTAGACAGTATTGCCAGTTGGTGAGAGGGAAGTAAATCATCCATATGGACAGAAATACATAGATTTATATGGATCCCAGTCCAGTATGTTTGAATGTACAAATGTCTCTCTTTGTACCCACGTAAGTGAGAATATTAGACTGGGGCAGCCGTAAAGACTGTAGAGATGTAAATGATGACAGGATAAATAGTCTTCTATCCTACTGCAGATAAGCAAAGGGAAACTTTTTAAAATAGAGCGTTAGGCTGGGCACAGTGGCTCACGCCTGTAATCCCAGCACTTTGGGAGGCTGAGGTTGTTGGATCACCCGAGCCCAGGAGTTTAAGGGCAGCCTGGACAACGTGGCAAAACCCAGTCTCTATTAAAAATACAAAGAAAATTGACTTTGTGCACCTGTAGTCCCAGCTACTTGGGAGACTGAGGTAGGAGGATTACCTGAGCCCAGGAAGCGGAGGCTGAAGTGAGCTGAGATTATGCCACTGCACTCCAGCCTGGGTGAGAGAAGGAGATCCTGTCTCAAACAAAACGAAACAACAACAGAAAAACACCAATGAGTATTTTATGAACTATCCCAAGTTGGTGTGTGTTTACTTGTTTTATCTTATGCCTTTTCAAATTGTGACCTTTCCAGAAGGCATACATCATTGTAATTAATAGGAGATTCCATAGATCCTGGCTTCTTTTCATGTATCTGAGAATGACAAGGCTGGAGACCCTTCAGAATGTGATGCCAATGAGTTAGAAATACCAGGCCCTAACATGAGTCAGTGCATCAAGATTCCAAATTAAGATGGGATGTTTAGGGGATTTGAGTGGCTCATCTACCCGCCATCTCCAACCAGGCAGAGAGTGGAGGAGAGCCAATTAGTTTTCTAGAGGGAGGAAGAAATAAGCTTTCTCAGTTCCTCATTCTTAGCCCTTCTGCTCCTCTACTTCTATAGCCTTGTGGGAACTTTGGAAATGTGATTGGTTATTTTTAAAATGTATTTATCCAGCGGCACACCAACATGGCACATGTACACATATGTAACAAACCTGCACATTGTGCACATGTACCCTAGAACTTAAAGTATAATAATAATAATAATAATAAAATGTATTTATCCAGGGTTATGATTAATCAGACATTCACCAGGAAATCTATCTTTTCTTTTGAGGTTTTTTCATTGACTACATATTTGCTGTAACTAGAAATTATATAACACACATGTAATAACTTAAAACACAATATAACATTATAATAAGTAGTATTTGTTCATCATTCAGTATGTGCTTTTCTATGTATTAGGCACCCAAGAGCCCACAGAGTATGAGGGGAAATAGCTCCTGGAACCTGCTGTCTCCTTATCTCTCATTCACTCCTCAACCCCCTGAAATATGACTCCTGCTCCTACAAGTTAATTGAAATGTCTCTTACCAAAGTCAATGATGACCTCTGTTGATAAATTCAGTAGAGAGTTAACCTTTATCTTATGTGAACTTTCAGCAGCAATGGCAGGCTGACTAGTTTCTCCTTGAAAGAGCCCCTTCCCAGGCTCCTGGGATACCATACTGCCTGGCTTTCCTACCTCTTCTCTCTGTTGCCTCTTTCTTTGATCCTTAGCGTGTTTCTCCCTCGTCTACTAATCCTTCCAATGTTGTTGATTCTCAGCATACTGCTCTAGGCTCCCTCTTCCTCTCCTGTTCGTATTCTCCTTTCCTCTCCTGTTCTTACTTCAGCCTCCCTGAGTAAACAAAACCATCCCAATGTCTCTGCAATCCCTAGTTTCATATACGCCATAGAGCTCCTTATATATCTGGTTGTTTAAAATTTTTATGTTTTCATCTGAATCTTCACACCTGGACACTAGCCCGTTTAACAAATGACCACTTGTAGATCTAGATTTTGTTGTCTCACAGGTGCTTTTGTTTCACTATAATCAAGGAAAAATTCATCCTCTTCTGCCACAGATTTGACTGTCATCCATTTTGCCTTTCTCACTGAATGGTACTAATGTGCAACTCACAGTGTAAGTCAGAAATATGAGTGGCATGGTCAATGTGAATTAGAGTCACATATGGGTATTTGTTTCTATCTTGTTTTTCTGTTTTGCTTTGTCTGTTTATTGAATCCTCCCAGTGGCAACAAACCTCAAATTGAATTCCTTGCCTCTTGTGAATAAAAAAGCGCCTCCTGCCTAGGGAGCGCTGTTCTTTTCTGTGCCTCTGTTGGCTGCTCATTGTCTTCAGAGGCAGGGCGGCAGGATGTTATTTCTAGTTAGGGTTGTGCCAGGAGGTCTCCCAGCTGTGGGAATAAAGCCAAGGGCCCCTCCTGCAAAGGTACATAGTAAGACAGCCAAGATGAGTTAGGAACTGGAGTTTTAATTTTCAGTGTTGGTGGTACAGAGATGTGGATGAGGGATTGTTTTAGCATAAGAAATTAAATACCTGTCAACATAGTCTGCAGAATTAACATAGAAAAAAATCATCTCCAGCAGTTTTCAGGGCTTAGATTCAGTGAGTAGTTATTGGCATCATTATTTAGTAGGAAAATTTCTATCAACAGACTTGATACATCTCTGCATCCTAATTTCAATGTATTTTTTTTCTCCTGTTAGCAAGAAGAATGTTGTTATCTGTTAGATTTGGTGGTGGAAGCAAAGCAGAAGGAAGCAGAGAATATGAAATGGTAAGCTCAAGCAGTAACAATATATAGAAAAGGAAACAATCCCGGGGAAAGAATTGGGTAAACTTGATAGGTTTTCTAATTTATAAATGTTCTTACATATCTAACCAATTTCATGTGCTCTCTGCCGTGTCTATGGTATACCTTAAAAATCATTTTAACCCTTAAGGGAACTGGGTTGGCATGCTTTAGCACAATATTTTTACCAGCTTTAGAAATGATCCTTATCATTTTTTCCTGGGGTTGTGATGGGTCTGAAGAAGGTTAGTAGCAGAAGACAAAATAAGAGGCACTATTTTACGATAAGAGAATGACATTTAAATTCTTACCTTTCAAAAATTCTTTGTTTATTAGCCATGTTGACCTCTCTCTGAGGAAGTATTGGAACATGAAAAAAATATGAAATTTTATACTTTTTTCTTTTTTCTTAACCATTAGGAGATTGTAACAAATTCCTGCCCCTTTGCAGTGGGTATTTTTCAGCCCCACTTGGTAACATGGCATTATAGGCATGAACTATAAATAACTTAGGATGTATGTTTACCAAGAAGATTTAAGTGATCATTCAAGCTCCCGTATACCTCCTGAAAATTCTACGGAGCGCGTGTTTTTAATCCAGCTCATGAGATACTGAACTAACATGGAAAGGAGTCTGGAGGCATTAACCATGTTCATTTAGGCAGTAATTTCTATCTTATCTATTACCAACCTTTATTAGAGGGGTTAGTAAGCAGCTAAAATGAGACTGATTGTGGTTTAATTTTATTTAATTTCCCTCATCTCCACTTAAATGAAAGGCATTATGTAGCAATAAGTTGACCAGGCCTCCGAGACAGAGAGGTGAGAGGAGAAAGAAGAAAAGCACATGTGCAGTTTCATCTGAGATTGGACAATCAGCTTCTGGGTTATAGGAACTGACTCTATCTCTCTGGAGAAGCTGCAGTTTTATCTTGAGAATACAGGAAAGCACACAATAAGGCATAAATATCATATATTATTTTCTTTGCAGCATGAGATAGTTTTGACTTTTGTTCCTGTACTATTTAGGCTCAGGGTTAGGGCACTAGGGTTGCAGACTGCTTGAGTGTTGGATGGAGCATCTGGGTCGTATGTACAGAGCATTAAGCAAACATCTCGTATGCCCACACTTTAGACAATTCTGACAACTGCTGAAACAAACTATTTTTCCAGTACAATTATACAAAACTAAAAGCAGTCAGCAATTGTATTTACCATTGTGAATTGTGTTCTAAATCTTATTCTCTCTGAGATACTCATTTTAATGAGCCAAAGATGTTCATGTAAAAAAATAAAAGGTTTTGCGTGTAAGCATCTTCAAAAATGTTTTTATACTGTCTGGTGCTGTTACTACATTTCTTCCTGAACATATTATGATTCCTAAGTTAGATCCTACTAGAGCCAAAACTCAGGTCTGTAATTTGTTGTAATGGTCTATCATAGTGAGTTCGTGAGACCTTATTGTCTTTATCCACTAGGAATAGACTGAATGTTAGGAATTGGGCCATATTGAATTTATGATGATGCTTATCTTTAGTCTTTCTAGAAAATATAGGCTGCCTAATGAGTGAAATGACATGCCAATAAAGCATGTTTATGTAGCTTAGCTTTCTGAAACCAAGGATGTTATAGGACATAGGAAGCTCAAAACATTAAAACTCTTAGCAAATCCATTAATTTTAGATTTTTTGGTTCCAGTTAAATGTCTTATCTTCTTTTTCTGCCACCTTGCAGGAAGTGCTAATAACCAATGGTATGAATAACTCATGATAGAAGCTAGATGAGGTATCATTCTCCTTATATGCTCATTGAATATTTTGCATATTTACATCATAGCTATAACTTTGTTGTCTTGTATTTGTGTGTGTCTTCCCTGCAGAGCATGAGTTGACATAAGAAATCCTTCAGGCCAAATCCTGCCCACTTTTTTTTTTTGTTTATAAATAAAGTTTTATTGATAACACAACTCCATGCATCTATTTATTTATTGCCTGTAGTTTCTTTTGTGTGGCAGTGGAAGAGTTGAGTAGTTGCAACAGAGACTATATGGCAAGCAAAGCCTAAATATTTGCTGTCTGACCTTTAACAGCAAATGGTTGCAGAACCCAGTTGTAGCCTGTGACCTCCTGAGAAGCTGGGATTCTTTTCTGTTGCCTAGGAATCCCAAATGCATTGCACAGTACTTGGCATATGGTAGTAGGCACTCAATGTCATCATTAAGAAGCATCAGCAGCATTGAGATAGTCACGTGCTTACTCTCTTTCAGGCACTCTGCTAAGTGTTAAGTGCCTTTAGCTACATTATTTTATTGATTCTGCTCAACAACCCCTTGAAGTATGTATGCTATCATTGTCCTCATTTTATAGGTGAAGAAACTAAAACAGAAACATGATGAATGATTTTTAAAAAGTCACACAGCTGGCATGTGGTGAAGAAGGAGAAAGATGCTGAATGATTTTCAAAAAGTCACATAGTTCATATGTGGTTGGCCAGTATTCACAGATTCAAATCTTAGTACCTACACTTTCTAAGTGATTAATGAAAACTCAGTACAGTGAAGCAAAGAGCCTGAGTCACCTACAAATTGCAGGGCCCTAAAAAGGACACATGCCAGAGACAACCATCCTAGAGGACTGCACCTTTGTGAGAAGGTAATAAATGGCTATTCTTTTCCTCCCTGCTCTCACTTTTTTAAACCTTCTCTATCTGTTGCACTGGTAAGTAAAGGTCTGAGTGTGTCTTTTGCCAGGCAGGGCTTTATAGAGGACTTACATGGGCCAAGGTGAGGACTTGTGTGGAAAGAAAGCAAGAATGACTGCTTGACTGTTTCTGGGTCAAGTCTCAGGGCTCTGATTTCTGTGTTGTTCAGCCTAGGTGGATAGAGTAGATGAGTGTTAGAACAGAAGCCTTAGTGTGGTCATGGCTGTACATTTGGCTGGTTCAGCTCCTGTATCTTATCTCTTGGGAATCTGATTGAAGCAGTGGGTTTTGAATTTGGGGTGGTAATGACTGAATTAAGGGATCCCTATTGTCTGCCAGAACCAGCAATAGAAAACCTCAATAGCTGGTAAATGACTGACAACCACTGTCTGCCCCAAATTGCAATAATGGTAGCTTTGTCAAGCAGTAGGCAGTAACTACAGGAAGTTCACTGACTGCACTGCCATCCAAAGATTTTTATGTGAAGAATAAAATGACAGATTCAATAAATATTTCAATACCCACAATCGGTTATTAAAGGGGAGTAATATGCCCAGTATATACTGATAATCAGGGTAAATAGTGGAGTCAACCAGTTTACTGACTGTGGCAAATACTGAACTCCCTAACAAAATATTATTGTATATGTATCTAAACAGGTATAATAGTAAGCATGTAAATAGCAGGACGGCTCATTGATTTGGCTCCCACAGAACTTCATTTTCTCTTATACGTTTATTTTTAATTTTAAAAGATGAACTAAATTCTAATATCATGTCTCTCAATGAGGAGGTTGATGTATTATGTTTTAATCAAATAGTTTGATAGTCTCAAATAACCTAAAGCTATTCTCAGATTGTTTATTGATTCCTTCTGGTTTATTTCCCAGTATCGTTATTCTTCTTGCTTTCCACGGTTACCCCAACCAGAGCACTGTGGCCTGTGCATACCCACAAGTAAGCACTGGGAGTACTTGAGAAACCTGGGAAGCTTCATTAAATTTCCAGGACACCAGGGTAAGAATCACTGTGCCAAGCCAGTCCTTTACAGAAAGGCAAAACCATTTTGCTTTGGATTATCTTGTTACCACCTCAGGGGTCCTTAGAAATCTTCTGAGTTTTTGTTGTTCTTACTTGGTCTGTTTTTCTTGAAGGATGAACTCACTAGGTTTGTTTTTATGTACAATTTTATTCAACAAACTGAAATTACAATATGGAAAACATACAATTATGGAATCAAGCAAGCAGTAATCATTTTGTACAAAATGTCAGAAATCTACAACTATGGCAATTAGTGTGGCACACCTAGCTGAGATCAAATTTGCATAGTATTAATGTCTAAGTGATATTCCATGTGGCTCAACAGAATAAAAATTTTCTAATCCAAGAGGACTTGCAAATGATAAGCACAGAAAACAAGCAGGGTCTCTTTATTCACCTGGCAAATTTATATATCTTCCCTTCTGAAATTGCTGGTGAAGATTTTTCTTTATTTGTCTAATCATCAATGGACGGCTTTCATAATATTTCTACCATGAGTTCTTAAAGTACATTCTGATAATTCTCATATACCTCATTTTATTCTCATGACACCCCTTTAAGGTGAACATGAAGCTTTTTCTGCTTTCAAATGGCCTTGTGTTCCAGAATCGAGTGGTTTGCCCAGAACAGTCCTAAAGTGTTAATATTGCTGAGTGACAGGAACTCAGCTTCTTCTGACTTTGAATTCTCTTTTCCTTAGTTTGAGGAAAATCACATTTTACCTGCTCATAAAGTCCTCTATTTTCTCTTTCTTTTTTTTTTTGTCTTACTTCTAAATAGCTCTAATTAAAAAAAAATACTAGATTACATTTAGTCTCACTTTCACAATGTGAGGGAAGCAGATTATATCTAAACCCTTCTCAGCTTTGATTTAGTTACTTTTCGGAGTCTTTGGAAAGTAATGTCTGCACACAGTGAGAATATTTCATGAAAAACAGCAATAGCTAACACTTAAGTAGGTGCCAAACACTCTACTGCATCATATGGGGAAGGTTTTATATATGAAGAAACTGAAGCTTAAGGAAATTTAAATAATGTATTTAGGACCACATAGCCAGCAAATGGAAAAGCAGGGATTCAAACCCAAGCAGTTTGGCTCTAGTGCTCAGACACTGAATATTGCTTTGCTATAGCTTGGCTATATCATTTTTTTCATATCTGGATGGATATGAATTTCTATTAAGCTAAAGTAGAGATAAGCATAGCAGATAGGTAACAAGTGCCAAGAAATAAAAATGGGCATGATACCTTCAAAGTGCTTCAAAGGGTTACCTCATGGTCATCCTGGAGACATTAACAGGCATAACAAAGAGTGGCTCTGTAACTTCAGAATGTCTTGTTTTCACTTATCCTAATTACAGAATATTGTGCTTTGGAGGGATTGGTTTCTGAAGTTCTCCTTTTCCATCTCCACTGAAAAGTGGCCAGTTTTTCTAAGGCTGTTTAACACCTTTGGTCAGTGCTTGAAGTCTTACTTCAGTTTTAACAAGGCTGCACAAGTGTTGGTGGAAGTTGCATTTCTATATAGACTTATAACCTACTTTCTTGGTTTTCTACTCTATTTCTCTTCTGTACTTATATATTTGGCCTTATCATGTTTTGTACCTGTGTTGTACTAAACAGTAGCAAGTGAGCACAAAGAATTCACAAGGGCTGTGTGGATTCTCAGGATAACTAAAGCAGGCCATCATGCTAAAGGTGCTGGGCACGATGGAGCCATGCACCAGGCATGCTGCCATGAGACATTCATGCCTATCAAAGCATGCCCCAGTGATGACTCTTCAGTTATCCCATAGTGGAAGACAGTGCACAAGTGCTCCACAATCGATCCTGCTGTCACTTAGATCGACCTACTTTAATGACATTGGAAAAGTAAAGAAAGTGGTATTTTAGGTTGTGGACGAAAGTACTGTTTTTAAAAGGTACCATTCAAGATGCCTCCTGGTCACACCAGGATTCTAATGAAAAGCCTTGTTTCCAATTTCCAGGCTGACACAACTCTTTGTACTACTCGCTGTAACATTTTTCAATGTGTAGCAGACCTCAAATAAAAGTCAGGCAGTAACTTCATCACAGAATCCTAACCCGGCCCTGTAGAAATTCTATAATTACCAGTTAGCAAATGCCTGTCCTGCTGTGCACTTGTGTCTACCTGATCATAGGTTTGTAAGAAGTCAGAGAATTATAACACATCCTCAAAATGATCATGGTTTAATATTTACAAAGACAAATACCATAATATTTGTTCCTAAAAAATACACATTTTAATGTACGTACTTTATTTTTTAATTGTATATATTTATACATGTACAACATGATTTTTATATATGCATTATATATGTATGCACATATATGCATTATATATGTAATGCATATATATGTGTATATATACACACACACAGTGAAATGATTGCTACAGGTAAGTAAATTAACTTATTCATTACTTTCCCATAGTTATTTCTCTGTCTTCTCCCCCCCTCTTTTTTTTTTTGTAATAACTCTGAAAATCTACTCTCCTAGCAAATTTCTAATACACAATACAGCAGTATTTACTATAATTCTACTGTTATATATTAGGTCTCTAGACTTACATATCCTACATAGTTGCAGGTTTGTACTCTTTGACCTACGTCTCCCCATTGTCTCACCCTCCACCCACTTACTCCTGGAAACACCCTTCAACTGTTTCTGTGTATTCACATTTTTAAAAAATTCCACATATAAGTGAGGTAATGAAACATCTTTCTTTCTGTGTGTAGCTTATTTCATCTAGCATAATGCCTTCTAGGTTTATTTGTGTTGTTGCAAATGGCAGCATATCCTATTATTAAGCTAAGTGGTAAATTCCATGGAAGTAGATGTTCATCCTTGGGTAGTTTCATATAAATTATCTTTGACAACCTCAGCCAGGGGTTAAACTTATTTCAAAGGAATTATAAACCTTGCCATGCATTTAAAAGCTAGGATTGGGCCTCTTTTTATTATGACAAATTGAAAAGTTTGGTTTACCTTGCACTAACTGAAAATCAGATCTTTTATGGCAAAACATAGCTCTGTGCTGATTTCTTACACCTGTCTTACTAGTGGTATTGTTTTATATTGTACTATTTTGAGGAGACAATGTGCTATCTTGTCTTTAAAACTTCTGAATATCTGGTTTCATTTAGGTAATGGCAGTGTAAAGAGGACTGTCTTAATCTGTTTGGGCTGCTATAACAAAAATACTGTAAATTTGGTGGCTTAAAAAACAGAAATTTATTTCTCACAATTCTGGAAGCTGGAAAGTGCAAGATCAAGGTGCCCATAGACATGTTGACTGGTGAGGTCCTCGCTGCCTGGTACGTAGAATGGCACCTTCTTACTGTGTCTTGGCATGGTGGAAGGGACGAGGCAGCTGTCACGTACCTCTTTTAAAAAGGCTTATGATCCCATATATGAGGGCTTTACCCCATGACCTAATCACCCCCCAAAAGCCCCACCTTTTAATACCATTTTGGGGGTTAGAATTTCAACATATGGATTTTGAGGAGATACAGCATTCAGACCATAGCATGGAGTCGTAGTCCAGAAAACATACATTTGCCACTCTAAGTTGTATAGTACTCCCAGGTAGTTATTATCTAGATCAGAGAATTAGATGTTCTTGTTTTGTTTTGTTTTGGTGTAAGTCTATTTATTTGGAAAATTGGTGGCTCTGATTCTGGGTCATGTAAAGGAAGAATAGAAGCAAGGCTTATCACCAATAAAACTGGAAAGTTCTAGAACTGTAAATCTAAAATCTAACCTAGCATTTTGTTTATTTTCTTATTCATTCCATAGGGCACCTTCTAAGTGAATGCGATACATCAATTGACAGGACATCTATTATGTCAGCTTCCTCATTTTTTGCTAGCGTTCCCTTTTTTCTCTCCCTCTCTTGGGTTCATCACCCCTTGAGCAAATATTTATTGAGTATTTATAACCTATTGAGTACTATCCTAATTCTCTAATGGCCTTATAATTTTTTTTCAAACAGATTTAGAGAAAGAGTTCAGTAAATTCTATATTCCCAAGTGTGATTTGAAACCAACTTGAAACCAACCTACCTCTTTATCTTCTAGGGGCGAAAATTTTGAAGTCTTGTTTGAACATAGAGACACTGACTTTTTCTAAAGGAATTTTGGTATTAATTAGGTGATGGCTAAGTTACTGGCCTTAGAACCTAGTGTCTATGGATATGCCTTTCTGGCATTCACAGCTAATCAGAAGCTTTCTCTTTTCCACTTTTACTTAGCAGGTGGGAAAGTTGAGGCCATGGAGGTTTTGAATTGCCAAAGGCTTCACATCAAGTCTGTATCAAAACCGACACTGGAAACCAGCTTTTCTAATTCCTAATCTAACAGATTTTTATTTCACTTGGTTGGGTAGGAGGAGAACCTAACATGGAATGAGCCCAGAGAGGACTAAAAGCTAAAAGTTAGACCGAAAGCAGAATTTGTAAGAATTTGACCTGACACAGTGAGGCTAATGGAAGACTTCATAACTAGCTGCATTCAAGGGTATAAACAGTTTCTACATCAAAAATTATGATGACCAACAGCATAAATAGAACACATATATTAAGGTTATACTGTGAATATTTGGGTGAGGTATAAAAAATCTTCCTGATGTTAAAAGTGGGAAGATATTTCTAGAAAAAAATTACAGAAATTTATTTTTGAAAGATGTTTTTTAGAAAATAGAGTGTATGTGTACGTGTGTGTGTGTGTCTGTGCATGTGTGTGTGTGTGTGTTTAGTTGCAAACCTACCGTTTAAATGGAATAAAGCCCAGGTAAAAAGTGGAGCTGGGCTTAGAGAGAATCCAAGTCATCATGGTTTCCATGAGCTCCTAAGAGCACAGTCTGGGCAGGGTGTGGTGGCTCATGCCTGTAATCCCAGCACTTTGGGAGGCTGAGGTGGGCGGATCATGAGGTCAGAAGTTCGTGACCAGCCTGGCCAATATGGTGAAACCCCATCTCTACTAAAAATACAAAAATTAGCTGGGTGTGGTGGCATGTGCCTGGAGGCTGAGGCAGAGGAATCGCTTGAACCTGGGAGATGGAGGTTGTAGTGAGCCAAGATCACGCCACTGCACTCCAGTCTGGGTGACAGCGAGATTTCATCTCAAAAAAAAAAAAAAAAAAAAAGCAGAGTCTGAATGAAAAGCCCTGAGCCAGATTATAATTTAGCCAGAATGGTTTTCCCTTAGAGTAGAGAGTGGCTTTATGAGAATGCTTCAGCTCTGACATTCCAGGAAGAGCTCTTTGCTTGAATATTAAGAAGTAGTTTGGCAACATATGTGACATTCAACAGCCATTGACTCATGCCCTTTCATTTAAACTGAAGTGAATAATCAGTACTGTGCTCCACATAAGGCCTTTCACACAGTGGGCTCTTGACAAATATTTGGTGAACAAATGCTGTTCTTATGCATAGTAGAGAGCTCTAATTCTCTAAATGAGTTGGTGAAAAGCAATGAGAAGTCATGGCCCAGAGTTAATTTTGGCTTCTTATCCTCTCTAGACAGTGTATTGGATTTCACCCCATGGGATGACTGCCAATGATAAAATTTTCCCAGCTCTGTTTGTATTTGTGGCCTGGGCAGGAGCTGAAAGGGCTGTGGCAGCAGAAACATGAGACCCAGACCCGGAGCCAACCTGACTCCGTCAATATCTTCCTGCTTAGCACTTCAGAAATGTTTCCTGTATTAACCTCTTTGGACAGTAATTAAGGAAGGAAGGATATTTTTGAAGAGCAACTTATAAATGTGGAACAGATATCTAAATGTGCTCTGGGTTGGACATGTTTTACAACTAGGATTTTCACAAGTGAATTTTTTTCCCCGTTTTTCTTGCTCTGGCCTCTCATGGCTATGGGGAAGTGACTTCAAGGCATTATGGATTTTGGATGTTGCCAAGTCAGTCTACCACAGAATGTGTGACTTTGGAGAGCAGTAAGTCATTTCCCTGGGTTCACCAACTTTTTAGGGACCTCACAAATATTTTCAGTACCAGCATATAAGAAAGATTTTATCTTTATAGGCAGAAGAGTTACATTTTGTAACTCTCCCTGCTCCACCTCTAAGAAGTACATTTTTAAATGGTGCCTTCCTTATCATTTTTTCTTCTCTTGATTTTATTTAACATGGAAATAGCATAAAAATAACAACTCAGAAATAAAGACAGAAGAAAGAAGTTGCCCCAAATATCACCACTCAAATATAGAATGTGTTTTAATTTTCAGTGATTCCTTATAGACACTGTTCATACAATATTATACAGTGTTAATCAAGGTGTAGACAGAATTATGTCCTCCGTTTCATGCCAAACTTGAAGTTTATATATATTCCATGTTGAATAATTTCCATAAATTATCACATTAGTGGCTATTTTTTTGTGGATATATTCCATCTTAAGACTTGCTCTGTTGTTTAATGCTTATTCAAAAAGTGTCCAAGTTTTCCTACTATAAAAATTGCTGAAATGAGTGATTTCACATATGTAGTTTTTTTTCACTTTCTTTTGAAAACAACTCAGCATATAACGTGATATTTTCAAGTAGATATACATTGTGGAATGACTAAGTTTAGCTCATTAACATATGCATTACCTCACATAGTTATCATTTTTGTGGTAAGAACACTACATTCACTCTTAGCATTTTTCGAGAAGATGGTATATTAACTATAGTCATCATGTTGTACAATGGATCTACACTTGAAAACATCATGTTGTACACAGTACATACAAAGTAATCTGTCATTTTAATATATAAATAAATAAGTCATAAAACAGACAATTTTTTGCTTAGAGAAATTTACATTTTAGTGGAGATAGACATTCACGAAATAAAACAAGTGGGTAGCAGTTGCTATAGCAGCTGGGTACAGTGAGACAAGGACATTAGTGAATTCCTTTTGAGCAGAATGTTTTTTATATATATAAACATATATTACTTCACATATATATAACATTAACTTCACGTGTGTGTGTGTATATATAGAGAGATGGATATATTCATATATGAAGTGATGTTGTTCTTAAGTCTTGAAAGATGTGTAGAATTTAACCAGGTATGTGAAAGCAGAAGAGGAATTGTAGGCATAGGGAAGGGCTTGTACAAGGACGTAGAAGCCTGGTAAATTCTGGGAACTGCCAGGAGTAGGAATGATTGGAGGTCTGTGTGGAAGAGGGCCAGCTTCAGGGCTAAGGTGGGAATAAAATGATGAAACGTATTGAGTGCCTAGTTTGGGAACTGGATTTTATCATGTAGACAATGATAGTGCAATTATTATAATACTTCAGGTACGAGGTGAAAAGCTTTGAGCCCTATGGGGTTTTATGTGCTTGTGGGCTCAGGAGAGAACTAAAAAATTTTAAATTCGTAGATATACATGACACTTGGAAATATTTGAGTAGATGACATCACCAAGGAGGATTGTGTAGAATGAGGCTGGCCAAAGACAGAGGGTTGGGAAGTAAGACCAGTTATAGAGGAAGCAGGATGGGAAGAAAGCAAAGGTATAGGACTGATTAGGAAGACAGCAGGGGAATCAAGTTTGAATAGTCAGAATTATTTATTGGATAAGTATGTTTGGTAAAAACCTATCTCCTGACTTTTATTTGTAGCATTGTCTCTGTATTAAATTCCTTATTATCAATTGGTGTGAGTTTTCTCTATCATGTAGGCATTAGTTCATTGTAAAAACCATATTTGACATTCTTCCTAGTCCATTTTTGTATTTTTAAGTTTTTGATTTCATCTATCATGAGTGCAAAAATTTTAGCAGTTGAATGGTGAAAATTTTCCTTTGTGATTTTTTCTTTTGTATGGAAGTCTAGGCAGATTAATTAATATGGATTGAAGGGATGAGGGATAGAGGTAGGGATTCTAGTAAGGAAGAATTATGGTGTCCTGAGGGCCTGAAATAACGGAAAGCAGTAGGACAAGAAAGGAGGAGACAGGTGGTGCAAGAGTTATTGCAGGAGTAAAACTTACAGGTCTTTCATAAGCACTGGTAAGCATTAAGAAGTAATGCTTGGAAGCTGAAGTTTTAGAGAATGAAGAAGAGAAGGAAATCAGAACTTTATGCTTTTATAATATTTCAGGCAATTTCTAGTTGTTTACATATATATAATCATTCAAAACTATTTACTGAGAACCTGCCATGAACATAACACTGTTTTATGTGGTTGGAATGTATTAATGGACACAGCAAAGATTCCTGTTCATACTGAACTTACACTTTTAGAGATGAAGGTGATGATGATAAACAAAAATAATCATAATAACAGATGCAAAGTACATCATGCATTTGAAGTCAAAGTGATTACTGGTCTCTGTTTTCTTTCTAGATTTACTTCTATCTTTCTCTTTCCTGCCCAGAGCTCTGGGAGTCTGACTTTTACAGATTAATCAATGGGCTCTGTTGCCTTCTGGCCTCCAGCTGAGTTCATCTAATGGGAGATACTAAAAGGAAATCAGAGTTTTGAAGGAGAATGAGAGTTGTTCTCTTGTTTGCTGATCTAAATGTTGATGGTGGCTGGGCTTATCTAGCAAAAGGCACAACTTGTGTAAGATGCTTTCTGCTACAGGATTCACAAGGTTCCAGAAAGCTGCTGCTCCCTCCCTTGTCTTATTAGCTAGGATTGGTACCGGAATCCTGACGTTTCTAACATGGCTAACTATTCATAGTTAATTTACCCGTTTATTTTGCCCAATAGCACTTTCAATGTCCTCCATTTTAGTGAGTCATTTGTTTTCTTCCAACTCTGACTGGTATAAGTGATAAATATTAGCTTAAAAAATAAAAGGAATAGAGCATGGTAAGGGGGATCAGAAGTGAGGGGATAATTTGCAATATTAAATAAAGTAGTTGGGTTTCACTGAAAAGGAGACATTTGAGTAAAAATATCAAAGGTGATGAAACCATTATTAAAGTGGATATCTGAAGTTGTGTTAGGCTGTTTTGCATTGCTATACAGAAATAAATAATAAAGAAAAGAAGTTTAATTAGCTCACAATTCTGCAGGCTTTACAAGAAGTATGGTGTTGGCATCTGGTCAGCTCCTAGTGAAGCCTTGGGAGCTTTCAATCATAGCAAGAGGTAAAGCAAGAGTAGGCACTTTACATGGCAAAAAGCAGGAGCAAGTGTTAGGGGGAGGTGCCACCTATTTAAATAACCAGATCTCACGTGAACTCAGAGCAAGAGCTCACTTATCACCAAGGGGATGGCCCAAGCCATTTATAGGGGATCCACCTCCATGATCCAAACATCTCCCACCAGGGCCCATCTCCAACACTGGAAATTACATTTCAAAATAAGATTTGGAACATGGTGAGTGAATTGGTTAGAGCACAGATATACTTTGAAGTAGAAGACAAGGGAAGAGGAAAGGATAATTCTGTGCCTTGTATCTTGGGCAACTGGTAGGATGGATTTGTATCCCTTTCAGATGGAGTGGGAAGAGATTGATTCAGTTTTAGGCATACAGAATTTGAGATGTCTATTTGATATCTCTAATTGAAAATATCAAGAAGGTATATAGATATATAATCTGGAATAATAAATTAAGAGTCATCAAATAAATGTGCACTGTCTAATACAATAGCCACTGGCCACATGCACTACCACATTTAAGGTGACTCAGTAACCTATGTGACCAGTGATAACTGTATAGGATGATAAATACATCTAATACAGTAGATATATTCTATTGCTATTGGATAGTGAATATATAGAAGATTTCCATCACAGAGCAAAGCCCTCATGGATAATGTCAGTCTAGGTGGTAAAGCAATAGGACTTGATGAAATCATTAATGAAGGGAAAGGTGGAAAAGATAAAAGACTGAACTTTGGAGCAATGCAATATTAAGAGATTAGACAAAAGGGGAGGATAAAACAAAGATATGAAAAAGAAGTGGACAGTGAAGTACAAGAAAAACCAAGAATAACTGATGAAATGGTATCATTTCATCCTCATGACAAAATTAAGAGGCTTACATTATTTTCAACATTATTTAGGGGAGAGAACTGAGGCTCAGAGAGTGAAGGCACATGTCTTTTATGACACAGTTAGTATCAGAACAGTCAGGAGTTAAGACAAGAGTGTGTGAGCATCCTCCTTTGCGTGGGACACAGCTGGCTGTGGATGTGATGATGGTGACTACTCTTTGGCCATGACCACAGGTGTGTCCTCACCAAAGATGCTTATTCTAGTGGATTCAGGGAGTGGTTTTGGGTTTCTAGGATCCCTCTGACCATGGAGGATGGAATATACTAACAACAGCTGCTGCCTCAATTATAACTGAGGTTCAGTTCTGCTCTAATATGCTGTACTTACTGGAAGACAGAGTTTTCTTTTGAGTGGTCCATCTTGCCCAAGTTTGCCATGCAAGAGGCAGGGGGCTCCATTTTATTGTATCACCAAGTCCTAAGACTGCTACTTAAAGAGTTTTCTGGGTTGCCTGATTTGGTATTTCTTATTGCAGAAACTTTAACATCATTTATGTCTTAGTTTGAGTTTTCTTGAAGGCATAGCCTAAAATAAGGATTTGGATGAAGGAAGTTTATTTGAGAGAAGATTCTGGGAGGCAGAAGTAAGGGAGTGGGGAGAATGAGGCAAGAGAGAAAGGAAAACTAAAAATGGTTAGTTACCCCCATGAGCAAATAGGGCTTAAATTATCTGGTGACCTTCTGAATGCACTGACTTCTATCACCTTTGGCTGAGAGTTGTGCTTGGGGAAATTTACTTTGCACAATTCTGGTCTACACTTGTGCGCAGTTTAAGCTGTGTTCCCAGTGTCTTCCTGAACCAGACAAACTAGAGATGCTGCAGCTTGCATTTATGGTGGGGCACAGGCACTGTGCATAGAACTGTCTACTAAAGCCAAGTTGAAATCAGGTGGGCTGTGGGGGTATGGCATGGAGCACCTGTAAGTGTAAGACAATTGGGAAGCAGCATAATATGGCTGTTGGGACTGAGTAATGAGTATGAAATTACACTATCCCCCCTTAAAATGATATTAATTATATGTAAATATATTAGACGACACTATAATTTATTCATCTCTAAAGACAAAATAATTACAAGTAAAATGTAGAAGGGAACCCTTCTACTCTTTCAAATTTGATACATCACTTTGGAATCAGAGAAATTAGGTTACAGCCTTGGTTTACTGCTGATTTGTTTGAATTTGGGGAAGCCAATTAACATTTCTGCACATCAAACTTATGATCTGTACAATGAAGACAAACATATTTACCTCATGGGATTATTGCAAGGATTCTAGAACACACACAACACAAGCGCACATATACATACACATATCATGCATGGAGTGAGTACCTAATACTTATTAGTTTCTTTTTCTTTTAAAACAAATCTAGTTATTTAACACCTTTCCAGCCTTAACTCATTTCTTCCTTTTTGAATGGAAAATAGAAACATACTGATTGTTATCCAATAAAGATCATTGGACTCTCATGAAATATTTTGTCATTAAGTTATGAAAAAATAAAGTATATGAGAAGAAAATCAGCTTATCTAATTTCCTACTGAAAATCTATATACTACAGTCTAATTTTCCTTTTTATGAGATTTGAAAAGATGTCAGACAAAAACCAAACTACTATTTCTGCTTCCACTTACTGTAATGGGTATATTGTTCATAATAAGGCTTAATTTTCTGTTAAGTATGTTTTATCTGCCTTTCTTTATGCTGCACTCATTCCCCATTGTTATTTGCTTACAGCCTTATTATCTATAAATGAAGGGAGAGAAGAAATGCCAACAAGTCTAAATATTGAAAGGTCAGGATATTCACACACACACACAGTTTCACTTTTTAGAATGCATTAGCCGTTAGAATGCCTGAATGTCTTTCAACTTTCAGGTGTCAAATTGATGTTGTGTCATTTTCTCTTCTGGAGGCAATTTTTGAGATCATAAATGTGTGCAAGGGACATGAAAACGGGGCCTGAATAACTCAGAATTGAGAGCATTTTCAGCTCATGCATGGTGTGAAAAAATCAAAGATGCTGGTTTTCACTGGCTATTTGTTTTTGTAACACTTCAAGTAATAAAAGCATCAGCATAAATTCTGCATTGGTTTTATTCCCTCAATGAAGTTTTGCTCTAGGGACTGATGCGTCTCTTTGCACACCTGTGTAAATAGTATGCTGCCATTTGGCACAATGAAAGGTTGGTCCTGGTGAAGAATGGAATAAGCACGGGGATTAGAATAAGTGTGGACTGGGAGAGAAAGAGCTCCCCGGTCAGGGATTTTTCTGTAATAGATATTGCTGCTGTGGTCTGCCCAGCATATATTTATTTGAGTACCTGCTTTTTCTTTGCCTCATTAGTTCTGGTCAAACTGGCTGGTTACAGTACTCTGACTTTGGTCAATAGTGTAGGCTCCAATGGTCTGATAATTATAAAATTAGAGAAAAAATAAAAATTTTATATACAAAGATTTTTATATAATGTATACAAAAATGTTTAACAGTCATGAAAAAATCACAAGCAAAAATAAAAGACTTGACAAATTTGAAGATATTTCCAAGATACATTACATGTAGAGGTCTGATATCACAAATACATAATAAACTCTTAAAATTGGAAGGAAAATAATGTTTTTAAAATGGAAGGTATGAACAGATAATTCACAAAAGAAATAGCCCTAAAACATAAAAGCCATTCAATTTCAGACATAATTCCAAAACTAAAAATTAAAATTGTACTGAGAAACCATTTATCGCTTTTCCCAGTTGATGAAAATTGAAAAGTCTGACCACATCCTATTGGCTAGGCTATAAAGAAACCAGCACTCTCATATCTTGGTGGTGGTAATACGAATGAATACAGCCCTATTGGATGGGAATTTGACAATATCTAATACAAATATATGTTAATTTACCTTTTGACCCAATAATCCCTGTAAGACTTTACTCTGAAAATACACCTCCACTAATACAAAGATAGAAGGAAAAAGAAACAAAAAGATATTGTGTTTCTGTTTGCTTTCCATGTTTGGTTTCTTGTATCCATGTTAATTTTAATATATTTTTGATTATTTACAACATGGAGAGGCTTTTAAAAGTCAGAACTAAACCAAATATGATACAATACAGGCCCTTTAATACAAAAGGGGGATGGAAGTAAAGAGTAAGAAAGAGACAATTGGAACAGGGTAGAAAGGTTGGGGCAATACTTCTCTGAGTATACTTTTGGTTTAGTTCTGACTTTTGAAAGCATCTCCATGTTGTATATAATAAAAAATATATTAAAATTAACATGGATGCAAGATATCCAACACAGAAAACAAACAGAAGCAAATAAGCCTAAATGCATTACAAGTGAATAACATAACCACAGTGAAGGGGAGGAGGAGAAATAAAATAATTAACCTAAGAAACTTTGAAAAACAGTGTTTTTTCCCCATATACTCTAAGGCTAAAGAAAAAAATAACTGTTCCCAAATATTGAACTCTAGTTAGAAGGTTTGTTTTTAACTGGTATATAGGTTAGCAATTCTAAAACTTAGGTATATTCTAGAATTAAGCAAATAAGTAATATATGGTGCATAATGAGAGCAAGGTTTCTCATTGTCTGAGAAAAAAGTTACAGTTAAAGAGAGGGGAGGCTGCTGCCAACGCTCGTTGGCCAAAGACCACCCAGAGCATACTTGAAGTTGACAAGCAGAGCTTGTTACTCCTTTGCAGAGAGGAGGCACACCATAGGGAACCACAGTGTCTTAGTAGAGAATGTTAGAAAGAACCAGTCATAGGATTTGGACCTTTGTTGGGTGGGCCTTGAGTTTAGTGAAGGTCTAAAGAATTGGGGATTCGCTCTAGGTAGGATGCTGTTAGAAAACAAGGCGATTCTGTCATTGGGTATCTCAGTAATTATATTTATATGGAAGGCAGATGAGAGTGAGAATAAATCTGTAGTTGGAAAAGAAGTAGCAGCCACTTGTTTCAGTCAGGAGAGAAAGGGAAATTTAGTATTTAGTGGGTAGCACAATGACCTTATTTTTGTCTATTTTTACAAAAAATTTTGAAGTGGTCTTGTTTTTTCTCACATTATCAAGGTTGCAGAATAAACTTTTCTCATGTTTGCTTTCTGTGAGATTGTTTATGTTTAAGAGGAGAATAACATGTCCAAGATGTGAGTGCCAGACTGCCTTCAGGATATAATGAACTGCTTTTTGCCTTTCTGTGGCACTGGATTAGAATCAGTAGAATCAATATGAACTGGTGGCTCATGCACACTAATATATATTTCTTAGCCCTGTCTACCGAGAAGCCTAGAAGCAATGCCACCTTACTATGGATGAGCATACCTCTCAATTACATCTTGCTTTCTAAATATTATTCTCTAACAAAAGAAACAAGAGCTCCTTGGAAAAATGGCCAGTTCTGTGGCTGGAGGAGAGAAATTGCAGGATAAAACCAGAATATTCTGTAGTACTGTTGCAGGACAGGTGAACCCCAGAATTAGAGCTTAGCCCAGAAGGGTTCTTCGCTTCACTAGGAAAGAATTTGAGCGTGAGCCAGTGGTGTTAGACAGCAGTCCTTTATTGAATGGTACTGCTCCTTGTGGAGCAGGGCTAACTGCTCCGCAGTGCACCTGGAGTCAACAATGTGTGGGCTCTAGGTAACTGTTTATGTTCACTTAAAGCCACTTTCAATTACATGCAAATTAAGGGGCATATCAGTACAAATTGAGGAGCCGGTCTCACAAGACTAAAGTCAAGGTAACAGTTGTGGTGTGTTTCTTTCTGGAGCCACTCAGGGAGAATTTATTTTCTTTTTCTCTCTAGATTCCAGAGGCCACTGACACTCCTTAGCTCATAGTTCCCTTTATTTATCTGAAAAGTCAGCAATGTTGCATCATTATAGAGTCATATGTTAGTCAGGGTTCTCCAGAGAAACATAACCCATAGGATATATTCTCTGTTTTTAAAATTCAAATTAGATTTTCGTTTACTTGACCTGGAAGTTTTCTGCTTATTCAGATCAAGTAAGAATTTAGTAGGCTTCGTATCTATTTTATGTCTAGGAATAACATGATTAACTAGCTAATACCACAGGTCTGCATAAGTCAGACTATTCTAATTGTTGCTTTGACCCTCTGATCCATTACAGTAACTAACTGCACCCACCTTGTCTCTGGTGGTTGATTGCTGCCACCTGGCCCCTACCAAACTAGAATCCATTTTTTCATATTGCACTGAAGTTTTCTACATTACAGTTCCCATGATACACTCTGAGCAGTCATGAAGCTCTTCAGAGACTCTAGGGCTCCTTTCACAAATCGATTTTCAAAGTAGTGGTAAAAGATGTATCTCCTGGACCCTCCTAATATAGGAGAGTAGGCCATAAATGACAAATTCACTCCAGCATTCCAATCTCCCTGAGTCTTTAAATCTTTTCTTCTACCTTAAGCCAAGGGAGACAGGGCTTTTCCAACTAACTCACAGTAGGCCATGATTGACTCATTTTTCAGCCGACAAAACAAACTATTAGAGCCTTTTCTATCACCCCAGGCTGCAATATTAAATGCAATATTAAATGCTTAGTGGGCCTATATTAATTTCACTTGATCCATCTTTATGTTCCTTCCATTATTATTCCACACCTTTAATACCCATTCCCACACATGTTGTCTGGATTTCTGCTTGTATAAATTAGAAAA
The DNA here is from genome assembly GCF_037993035.2 of Macaca fascicularis. Lineage (NCBI taxonomy): Eukaryota > Metazoa > Chordata > Mammalia > Primates > Cercopithecidae > Macaca > Macaca fascicularis. Next base: position 65,305,488 of record NC_088387.1, on the reverse strand, counting down.
CTTAAGTAGCTCTTTTCAAGTGTGACAGACATATCTTCTCATGAATCATATGTTATACTTTACTTTTAGGGGCCTCCTGGGACTTGAGTCTAGTTATTGGTCTAGAAGGGAAGAAGGGTGGTGGGATGGGTCCTGAGGATAATCAGCATTGCCTTGCTTAGCGTCTGTCTCAAAGGAGGTCATTGCCATTTCCTTAGGCAATGTAGGGCTAATCCCCTTAGAGGTAGGAAGGCCAATACCACTGTGGGTGGGAAAGCTGCTATACCTGGGGGTAGGGAGGCCACATCTGCAGGCAAAACAAAAAACAAAAACAAAAAACTCATCAGGATTTAGGAGCTCAATGTACCCACATGTCCTCATCTCAACTTACAGGATCCCATTATTCCCCAAGCAATGCCCTTCTTTAACGGTAGACACCTTGCAAGACTGGGAGTTCAATTTTCATTGCAATTCAGCCAATTCCATGAAGGAATCTTGTGTTTTATTTTCTGCAATTTCAGCCCTGTGGCTACAGGAGATAATGATTCTTTGTTAGGACGTATATAGAAGCTTTTAGGTCATTTATGAAGTGCTTGAGCTGTGAATTAGAATCCCTGAGATCATCCTTTTCTTTCATCACTCTGTCCAATGACATTAGGAGCAACCAACCAATGTCATTATATTGCTTAGTTTTCCACAAATGTTCAAAAGTAGTAACAGGATCACTAAGTTCTTTGTCTCTTGTAAGTGGTTGCTAGGAGTATCCTAATCAAAGTAGAGATACACAAAATATCTGTGTATCTGTATGAATATTTCATGCTATGAACTCTTAGTGCTTTTTGTACTATTAAAAATAGAGTCCTTAGCATTTTAAAATCTTACACACCCAATTGCAGAAATCCTAAAACCAATTCAAGAAACACAACCTTAAAATTCTGTTCACCTAGAACCACTCCTGGTGTCAAAATCTGTTTTAATCAGGGCTGTCCAGTTAAACCGAATCAATAGGATAGATTGATAGATAGATCAATAGATTGATAGATGAGAGGAAATTGGTTATAGGAATTGGCTCATGTGATTATGGAGGCTGAGAAGTCTCGTGATATGCTGTCTGTAAGCTGCAGAACTGGGGAAGCCTGTTGCATAGCTCAGTCCAAGTCCGAAGGCTTTGGGATGCAACAAGGACCACTGTTTAGGGCCTGCTGATCTCCTTGTCCACCTCCCTCTACCCCAAGCATAGAAACGAAGAAAACGTTTTAAATTCATCCAAAAGAAATTCCAGGCACTTAGCTAGCCCTGCAACCAGCAATTAGAGAAGTAAATAAACAACACATTAGCAAGAAGATAGTAGTTTAAATAGTCACCCAAGGAAGCCAGAATCACATTATTTGGTTTTGCATAGAAATTGAGGATAACATCTTGACGTATGTCCTTGAAGTTTTTTTTTTTCCAGAAACTAGTTGGAAAATTCTGACCAACCCTTGTCATATAAACCTCAGACAGACTGGAACCAGAAAGCACATAAAAAAAGTTCCAGAAATTCTCCAGCCCTTAACTCACTTCCGAGAACAGCCCCAACCTCTGCCTTTAACAAGTGTTGCTTATAAGCCATCAGAGTTGAGATCTTAAGCATTAGCTGTCCCTTCTCCTTGCTTGGCGCCTTAGAATAAATGTCTTACTTTCTTTCACTTACAAATCCTGGTATCAGGGTTTGGCTTCGTTGCAGTGGGTGAGTGGACCCAAGTTTGGTTCAACAACAGCCTGAGATCCAGGGAGACTTCTGGTGCTAGATGCATAACCAGAAAGCCAGAGAACCTGTAGTTTTGCTGTCCAAAGGCAGGAAAACACTGGTGTACCAATTCTAGAAGAGAGAGTTGATTTGCCCTTCTTTTCTGCCTTTTTATTCTATTTGGGCCTTCAACTGATTGGACAGTTGCCTCCAATTGCATCTACCTGGATAATCCATGAAAATTTTTCCATCTCAAGGTTCGTAGCATTAATCACATCTACAAAGTCTCTTTTGCTCTATAAGACAACATATTACAGATTTCAGAGACTAGGAATGGGACATCTTAAGGAGGCCATTATTTTGCTGCCAGATATATGATAAACAGTAAAACAACAACTAAAGTAACACAAAAGTTTTAGCTAACATGCCAACAAGGGATATAAAATGGAATCATAATAGTAGAGCAGAAAATAAAGAAAAAGCAAACAACACAGAGATAGAATAAAAAAGAAAAGAAATCCCAAGATGTAAAAAAAAAGAATGAAATATAACTGATTGAAACACCTCTATTAAAAGACACATGTTGTTACATTGCATTTAAAACAGGAAAACCTAACTCGAAAGCATTACTTTTTGATACTTTCAATAACAATGATAAACTTCTAACCAGACTGATAAGGATAAAAGGAGAAAATATACAAATTATCAATATCACAAATCAGTAAAGTGATATCATTATAGATTCTACAATCTTAAATGTATTTAACAAGAGAACATTAAAAAACTTTATGTTGACAAATTTTACAATTTAGATGAAATGAACAATTATCTTGACAGACACGTACTATCAATACTCCCTGAAAAAGAAATAGAATATACAAATTGTTCTTTGTTTATTACAGAAATGAATTTGTGATAATCACCTTGTTTGTTTCAGGGTATGAAATTCATTCTAACACTGGTGTTTGTATTAGATAAAGCAAATGTGTTAGGTTTAGATGATTTTTCTTTTCTGACACTATTCTGTATTATGAGCTACAATAAATAAGCAATAGTAATTTTGGATACAGATATAAGAATGAGGAGGTTAAATGTATCTCTTTAGTCCTAAATTTGAATTGAAATTTTTATTTTTATTTATGTATTTATTTTTTTGAGATAGTGCCTCACTCAGTCACCAATGCGCGAGTGCAGTGGTATGATCAAGGCTCACTGCAGCCTTCAAATTCTTGGCTGAAGTGATCCTGTTGACTCAGCCTCCTGAGTAGCTGGGACTAGAAGGTGCATGCCGCCATGCCAGACAACAAATTTTTTTTAAAGAAATGGGGTCTCACTATGTTGCCCAGGCTAGTCTTGAACTCCTGGGCTCAAGGGATCCCCCCACCTCATCCTCCCATAGTGCTGAGATTATAAACATGAGCCACCATGCCCAGTCCAATTGAAAACTTTTGTGAGAACATTTAATGTGTTTTCTTTTCTTATATATGTGTTTTCTAGCTCTTTCCACTGATAAGGCACAGAAAGAAGGATTAATGAGAATGAGAAGGCAGTAAGAATCCCCAGTGGTTAAATTACATTCTTTGAATAAGATTTCCCTCCAAAAGATAGCAGAACTTCTTGCATAAATGACTGATGTGAGGTCTAGAATAGAAAATTTTATAAGATGGACCTACACCTACTGTGTACTTCCTAAAAAAGGAACTTATAAAAGACTACCAATGTCATGATAACAAGACTCAAGATTCAACCTCATTTAATCTTTCATTTCCCAAATGTAGAGCAATTTTAATGAAAACACTAACTTTGATGGATTGAAACACATCATATATGTTTAAAATTGCAAGTTCATAATGATACCGGAAGAAAGAAAATGCATTTTGAGTAGTGCAGAGAATCACTCAATTAATTTGAAAAGTGTGCAAATAGGAGAGTAATAAAAAATGTATTCTGCCATTCTATATAATAATATACAAGGAAGAGTTTCTCTTTATGAGTGTATTTATAAATGAAATAAATGAAGAAGGAATGGCAGATCATCACAATTTGAAACTCTTAATGAAGTAATGAATCTAGGCAGTGATTAATGGATGATAACATCAGTGAAAAAATGCCAACCAGACATCATGTGCCTCCTATTAGAAGTATACACCACACTCTAGGAGGTAGTGTAGTACTGAGCTTGGGCTACCATAACACAATACCATATACTGAGTGGCTTGAAACAACAGCAATTTATTTTTTCACAGTTCTGGAGATTAAAAATTCAAAATCAAGGTTCTGGCTGATTCACTTTCCGGTGAGGGCTCTCTTCCTGACTTGCAGACAGCTGCCTTCTTGCTGCATCCTCACATGGCCTTTCCTCTGTGGTGGATGGAAACAGGGAGAGAGAGAGGGAGGGAGTGCATGCAAACTCTCTAGTGTGTCTTTTTATAAAGACACTATTCCTTTTGGACAATGGCCCCATCTGGCAGTGTGATTAACCTTAAATACTTCCTCGGAGGTCCCATTTCCACATATACTCACTCTGGGGATTACAGCTTCAGCATATGAATTTTGGGGGAACAAAGTTTTCAGTTCCATAAAACATATTCATATAAAAATTACTGAATTTAAGTGATCAAGTTTCTAGATCAGCTACCAAGTTATAGAAAATAGGACAGAGGAATACGTCAAATGGCATCAAGGGACTATTCAGCACAATTATGTAAAACTCTGAGGGAATAATAAAACATCAACAAAACATTGCAAAGTGGAAAAAAGAAAATTAATGTAGAGATCAAACAATTACAAAGATGCACTTTATTCAGATACCACTTGTTTCCATATTGTTTTGTATCAAAGTCCTTTCAGGAATACCTGAATAAATACTACAGGTCCCAAATTGTAGGTGGCGTTTTATCCTACTTTGTCATCTCTTTTCCTTTATCATCTCAGTTGATGATGTATCATCTTCTTATATCTTTTAGTGCCTTAGTATTACATTTTATTTCAGCATTTAAAAATATCCTCTAAGCAGAAGATACTTAGGAATAAAATACTATAGTTTCTTACCATTTTAGCCTTATCACTTGCCTCTGATTCACAGTCTGATTTTTACCCCTGGATTGTTTATAGCTCTGCTGTTTTTCAAGAGGATAATTGCCATGGCCTGGTCTTCCTGCTTGCAGTATCAAACCTATTCCAGTTCATAAATTACTCAAGTAAAGATCTTATTATTATTCATCTTCAAAATAAGCTCTTGACAGTTCTCCATTGCCCAATTAATAAAACGATTACTCCTTTTCATGGTATGCAGAGATCTGCCCAATCTGGCCCCAACCATCTTTCCATTCTTATCTCTTGCCACTTTGATCACTGTATTAGTATCATATTACTATTTCCAGAACCTTTATACTCTTTGCCTTTGTGTATGCTGTTGCCCATGCTGTAATACTCTCTTTCTTTTTAAACCAGGAGCATGCTTACTCATTGTTTTAATCCAACTCCGAAAGAATCTCTGATTTTTTTTCTCTGTGTCCCCAATTCCCAGTGCACACAGCTTTAGTCACTCTTTTCTTTCTAACATTTCACACAATTTGTTATCAAACTCCCATATTGTATTGTGATTATATGTCACATCGTCTTTAGTATATAGCCAACATAATTATTAATATTCAATAAATGTTGAATGAATGCATGGAAGCTAAGTGGGCTGTTTTTGGTGGAGGAAAATATGTTCTGCTGCTCCTCAAATGTGCCTCATTATAAAAATCTACTGGATTATGAATAAGGATGACTGTTATGTATAAATGACAAGCATTTATCCATAACTTTTATGTTATAAATAAATTTACTTTAAATCTGAGTTTATTCCTGTATAAATGTGAGTTTATTCCTGTATAAACTCAGATACACATTTTTCTAGGGGCATCTTGGGTTAAAAAATTTCTAAATGATAAAAGCCACGTTATTTTCATTTAGTCTATAGTAGTGATATGAAATGGCTATAGAAAACTTTATTTTAATATTAACTTATTTTATGATTCTAATTAAATAAGCTAGTTGCTGTTATACAAAATCTTATAGTAGATAAGGTTTTAAATTATATATATATATGTGTATATATATATATATATAGTTTAAAGTTTCTCTTTAAGCATCAGGTATGCTTTTGAGTATAACTTACTGTTAAACTAATTAGATAAAGTCAGTAACAATCCACCAAACTCTAACTGTTGAAAGTCTTTTTTCCTTATATAGAAACTATATATCACAAGTAGATGACACTTTTCCAGTCTGAAGTTATAAGCTAGTACACTTCAGACATTTCTCAATTGAGAAACTGATGGATAATCACATTCATGCAACTTCCAGTGCAATAAGCTTGACATATTTGAGTGGACTGTGTTGTTTTTTGAGAAATGATTGTATTATTGTCTCTAAGAGACAGAAATCCTTACTCTGAACTGGCTTTTAAATGTTTTACACCTGAATAACAACTGCATCTATAAAGTGTGTAGGGAGGAAAGCCAGATTTATTTCATGTCTTACATACTCTTAGGGCACTTGGGAGGGCAGAGAATGCATTTTCCTATGTCTTTTTGTTTACAAAAGTGTCACCATTGTGATTTTTATATAGGACTGTTTACAACCATTTTTTTGTGTGTGTGTATTGTTGAATGTGTTCAAGACAACACAGATGCTCACATGTTGCTATAGAAATGCAGTGTTTATCAGTTAGAATGGCTGTTATTAAAAAGAAAAAATAACAGAAGTTAGTGAGGTTGTGGAGAAAACAAAATGCTTATACATTGTTTTGGGGAGTGTAAATTAGTTCAATCATTGTGGAAGACAGTGTAATGATTCCTTAAAGACCTAAAGGCAGAAATATCACCAGACCCAGCAATTCCATTACTGGGTATATATCCAATGGAATATAAATTGTTTTATTAAAAAGACACATGCACACGTATGTTCATTGCAGCACTATTCACAATAGCAAAGACACGGAATCAACCAAAATGCCCATTAATAATAGACTGGATAGAGAAAATGTGGTACATATACAAAATGGAATACTATGCAGCCATGACAAAGAACAAGATCATGTTGTTTGTAGGGACATGGATGGAGCTGGAGGCCATCATCCTTAGCAAACTAACACAGGAACAGAAAACCAAATACATATGCCCTCACTTACAAGTGGGAGATAAATGAACAGAATACCTGGACTCTTAGAGGGAAACAGTGCACACAGGGGCCTATTGGAGGATGGAGGGTGGGAGGAGGGAGAGGATCAGGAAAAATAACTAATGGGTACTAGGCCTAATACCTGGGTGATGAAATAATGTGTACAACAAACCCCCATGACACAAGGTTACTTATATAACAAATCTGCACATGTACCCCTGAACTTAAAATAAGTTAAAAATACAATATTTTAATACATAAATACGGTATTTAGTTCGATCTTACAATCCTTGAAGTCAGCATCTGGATTTGTATTCTTCTCTTTGCAATTGAACTTGTGATAGAGAAGACTTGGAGGAAGCTAGAAAGGCACGATAGACCCCTGTGCAGAATGAAGAAATGGAAAACCTTCAGTGGTTTAAGTTGATGATCACAGCACTTAATTCTTTTGACTCTGAGCCAGACTCAGCTATGAATTTTCTTATGCTTGAAAGTAGGAAAACATTTAACATGCTTTTCTTTTCTGTCACAGGTATAGTTTTATCTTGACATGGGCTGAAAAACAAAGTAAGCTTAAAGAAAACAAATCTGCTATCTTCTTTGTCAAAACCTCCTTTACATCATTTCTCTAGGAGTATGATACCTATTTCTTTTCTATGATGAAAAATGAAACACCCAGTCAGCTATAATCTATGACACATAGTAGTTAAGTGATATCCTGCAAAGGAAATTTTATATGCTTCCAAGTTTATTCACATTGTGAAGACTGCATTTAAGAAAGGAGCCTTTAGTGTATTCTCATAGATAAGATGAAAAATGACTCCAGGCCTTTTAAAAGCCTTAGTGACCCAAGAAGGTTTCTTAACCTTTCCTGCTAGTATCAGTGTTTCAACAAAGCACCAATGCTTGGGAGATTCACTGACCTGGGGAAAAAGGAGACTAGATCCACAGCTTACACTTCCATTTCATTAAAAATTTTCCAGCTTCATGTTAACGCGTGCAGCATACCAACATGGCCCATGTATACATACGTAACAAACCTGCCCATTGTGCACATGTACCCTAGAACTTAAAATATAATAAAAAAAATTTCTATTCTTCCAGAGTCTATCTGAGTCTTCGTGTGTTGAGTGGTGTTAGCAGACTGAGGCTCTCTAGAAAGATTTCACAAAGGAAGAGGGTAATGTTGTATTTCTTCGTTGTAACCAGTGTTTGAAAGGATGACATTTTCCTTCTGAAGCCTTAGTATGCATATCGACTTATTTAGTGAGGAGAAAATACCACCATTTCATGCCTGGTGCAGAAATAATGTCATATGGCAAATCTTTTATTTTAGAGTAGGGAAAGGAGGACTACATGCTGTCTTAGTGCATTTTCTGTTGCTTATAACAGAATTGTTGAAACTGGGTAATTTATAAAGAAAATGAATTTATTTTTTGTAGTTATGAAGGTTGATAAGTCCAAGATTGGGGGACCACATCTGAAAGGGCCTTCTTGCTGGTGGGGTCTCTCTGCAGAGTCCCGAGGCCATGCAGGGAATCACAGGGTGAGGAGCCTGAACGTGCTAGCCCAGGTCTGTCTTCCTCTTACAAAGCCACCAGTCCCACTCTCATAATAATACATTAATTTATTAACACACTAGTCAATTAATCCATGAATGGATTAAACCACTTACAAGGGCAAAGTCCTTACAACCCAATCACCACTTAAAGGAGCCACCTCTCAATACTGCTACATTGGAGAGTACATTTCAACATGAGTTTTGGTGGGGCAACCATTCAAATCCTAGCACATGTATATGTCTCTGGGACAGGGAATGTTTTGATTCTATTTCATACTAAGGTATAAATAACTAATAATCTTTTCCCAAGGGAAATCTTTTCTTTTCTTTTCTTTCTTTCTTTCTTTTTTTTTTTTTTTTTAAGAGATGTGATCTCATTATCCTGGTCTTGAGCTCCTGGGCTCAAGTGATCCTCCCATGTCAGCGTCCCAAGTAGCTTGAGTAGCTGGGATTATAAGTGCACATTACCACACCAGGCTCTCAAGTTTCTTTTTTGTTGAAAGAAGAGAAAGAGAACAAAAGGACACTAAGTAGAAGGAGAAAAGAGTTTCATACAATTGGAAAAAATAAGAAAAATGGGTGGCTAGAGTACTCACAAGTCAGCTTTGATGATAGCTTTACATATGTGTAACCTGATCTTTCCACACTGCTCACGTTTAAAGCAGGTCCTATTGATTTTGTGACTATAGCTATGGCTGTTTTGGTATTAGCCTCTTAGATGGCTTGAAGAAGTTGCTAAAATATTGCTAGATTGGGCTTACTGTAGCAGTTCTTTTTTTTTTTTAATCTAGAACTAGGTCATATCTTTTTATAATCATTCCTGAGGGCATCCTTCTAAGTACTTCTCTTCTTTCTGCTTGAATTTACCCCTCATAGGACAATAGCATATACAATGCCTGTAAAATTCATATTTCAGATGACATGGCAACTAATTATACTTAAATATGGGGATCATTACTCTTCTAGTCCTCTGAAAGCTGCTTTGACAGAAATTTTTTAAAACAATCCAGGAGCTGCTTTGACAGACATTTTTTTTAAAAGTCCAGGAATCAATTAATGCCTATGAAAAACAAATAAAAACACATTTCTTAATTATAACATAAAATACAATAGGCTTGGTCCTATTAGTGATAGTCTTTATTCAGGAACATTGTCATTTAAATGTGATAATTTACCTTAAACTACTTCTAATTCTTTTCTCATTAGAGGTTTTTCACAATTAAGCAGTAAATACACTTTTGCCTTTTTTTAGGAGACTAGAAATCATGGAACTGGCAGCTTATATTATAATTTCTTATCAGCTTCCTTTGAGGCCTTTGATCACTGACTTCTTTTTTTTTTCTCATTTCCTCAACAGAGGAAAGTCTACTGAGCAAATTTTGGTGAATTTGTAAACATCTTAAAGTGCACAAGGTTCCATTCATTGACCACCTTTTCTCATTTTCCCTGGTGTCTTTAGCCTGCTGCTTAAGATGCTCATAATGGAATGAAAATTTTATTTCACAATATTTTTTGAGTGTTTGTTATTTCCAAGGAACTATGCTAAAATGTCCAAAAATAGAATATGTCCAAAAATAGAATATTCTTATTTTCAGAAAGCTGAAAGCTGGGAAAGGGTGGGGGGGATAGCTAAAATATAAATACTTGGGTGTATAAGCTACACATGGCACACAAAAACAAGCAGATATTTATTGAGCATCTACCATGTACTTCACCTTGTGCTAGGTGCTATGAGTGACGAAGAAGTGAGTATAGTTCATGACCTAACTGGGAAGATGAAGCATACACAAGCACACAGGCTGGTATGAACCCAAACAAGTGAGCAGATTTTGACAAGAGGACATCAGAGTTCTGGATTTCTAGTCAGTGTTTAATATATGTTTAGAGATTGTTTGAAGAAGACTGGGGTAAACAGGGAGTATAGAATAGCCTTAGCTGGTGCTTCAGGAATGATAGTCTGATATAAGGTGAACTGGGAAGAAAGGAGGAGACACTCTGGGCAGGCAGATGACAGGAGCAAAGGGAAGAAATCAGGTATGTACTGGCATGACTGGGATAGAGAGGTTGAGGGGGTCATGGGTTGAACATGAGAAGGAGACTTGGCATAAAAAGGAGACTTAGGTATCTCATCTAAGGTTATTCTGCTCAAAATAAATGAAGATGGTGTTTGAACATAGGAATTCTGACCCTGAGTCCCCTGGGTGGGAGGTAAAATTGCACACACATCTAGATGTGGCAGCCATAAATCTGAGTACAGTAATGTGACTTTAATTTTGTAGATACATGGGAATTAGGTGAATATTATTTTCTTGTCTTTCTGCTATAAAGATAAATATAAAACAGCTGTTTTAATATTGAAACAAAGAGCTCTGAATGGAGAGGAAAGATTCCAGAAAACATTCAGATTTCTGAAATTATTATCTTGTGCCGTAAGTATTGGGAAGTAATTTTTGAACTTTTGAAATTTGGATAATACATAATAAGTAACATACCATTCTGTGCTATTACTAAGTTTCTGCTGAGGACTATTTTAGATTTCTGAAAGGGATCGTTCTAATTGAGACATAACTTGTTTGGGATTCCTATTATATAGAAAACATTTCTCTAAAATTTTAAATAAACCCAGTATATATTTGTAAGAAGAACAAAAAGAGGTAGAAAACAGAATCCTATCTCTGAAATTAATAAGTGAAAATTGAAGGGAAATATAGTATGCCTAGAAGTATACTATCAACCATGGAGGCATTATCAGGTCTTGACATGGTAAGTTTATCTTCGTAGGCTGTTTGGATAGACATAGTGTGTAACATCAGGACATAAATTAATGGGTCTTCTTCGAAAAAGAACTCAAATGGAAATTAGGGATGGTGTCACTTGGGGTTATATATGTTTAAAAATAAATGTAATTGCTCTAATGAAAAGTATTGAAAACCATTGGCAATATTTTTTGTTTCACTCTACTGTAGTTTATTAACATGAGTTTTAATTAACTCCGTTGACAGTATTATTTTTCTCTTGCAGCAGCTAACTAAAAATCTAGGGCAAATTCTAGCAATAATTGTGCTGAATCTCTTCGGGGAAAAAGCGAGAGTGATAATACTTATTAGACTTTCCAGTGGTTTGCATTAGCAGAATTTTTTTCTAAGACTGGGTATTTTCACTTTTGAAAGCTAGCAAACCCGAGTCTTGAGTTGTCTGAACTGGAAGAAAAGTTTCACTTTTTATAGAGAGAACATCTTAAAAAGAGAAATTGTTTTAAAGAGGATGCAAATTCTTGCATATCTGTGTGTCTAAGCTTATTTAGTAGCTAAGTGTTGGGTGATACAGCATCTCTTCTGTTTTCACAAACACTGAAATTGTGCCTCAGCACTGCAGTGGAGACATGACAGCTTACGCTTTTCCACATTTTTATAAGCTCTGGAAAAAATCTAGGCCATACCCATATTAAATAAAAAATGTTGAAAAATTACTTCCTGATCCACATAAATCCATTTAAACCATTCAGATTCTCTGAAAAATATTGAAAATTGCATTTTGGCTCTATAGCACAGATGATATATAAATTTATTAGAATATATAGATATTTTTTATTCTGACATCTTTAATGTTGCTAAATTCCTATTTTTTCTTTATCCCTCTTAAGTTTCAGCAAAATAAAGTTCCCAGTTAGGATTTAAACTGAGCTTCAAATTGTGGTGAAAAAGAAAAGTCTATAATTTGATTCTGATACAGTTGGAGATTTGCTCCTTATACATTTTCTGATCTTGCATCATTTAAAATTATTTCTCCACATAGTCCTGGCTACCAATATGTGTAGAAACTTTGTCTGTCATACTATTATAATCGTATTTTTAAAGATTTACTCTTTTTCTTTTACTTTCAAACATGTTTTCTTTATTTTCATTCCAGTAAACTTATTGGGTACCTGATAGGTACTTAAGGAAGTTCGAAAAGGAGCTCAAATTATTTCAAGCAAAATAGAAAATTTAACAAGATTTTAAAAGCTTCCCATAGGGAAAACGAATCTTGAAAGTGGGCATGTGTTGTTTGTGGCTTGTTAGCAACCAAGGATTTGAACATCTTTCTTATTTATTTATTTATTTATTTATTATTATTATTATACTTTAAGTTCTAGGGTACATGTGCATAATGTGCAGGTTTGTTACATATGTATACTTGTGCCATGTTGCTGTGCTGCACCCATCAACTCGTCAGCACCCATCAACTCGTCATTTACATCAGGTATAACTCCCAGTGCAATCCCTCCCCCCTCCCCCCTTCCCCTGATAGACCCCGGTGTGTGATGTTCCCCTTCCCAAGTCCAAGTGATCTCATTGTTCAGTTCCCACCTATAGTGAGAACATGTGGTGTTTGGTTTTCTGTGCTTGTGATAGTTTGCTAAGAATGATGGTTTCCAGCTGCATCCATGTCCCTACAAAGGACACAAACTCATCCTTTTTGATGGCTGCATAGTATTCCATTGTGTATATGTGCCACATTTTCTTAATCCAGTCTGTCACTGATGGACATTTGGGTTGATTCCAAGTCTTTGCTATTGTGAATAGTGCCGCAATAAACATACATGTGCATGTGTCTTTATAGCAGCATGATTTATAATCCTTTGGGTATATAACCAGTAATGGGATGGCTGGGTCATATGGTACATCTAGTTCTAGATCTTTGAGGAATCGCCATACTGTTTTCCATAATGGTTGAACTAGTTTACAATCCCACCAACAGTGTAAAAGTGTTCCTATTTCTCCACATCCTCTCGAGCACCTGTTGTTTCCTGACTTTTTAATGATCGCCATTCTAACTGGTGTGAGATGGTATCTCATTGTGGTTTTGATTTGCATTTCTCTGATGGCCAGTGATGATGAGCATTTTTTCATGTGTCTGTTGGCTGTATGAATGTCTTCTTTTGAGAAATGTCTGTTCATCTCCTTTGCCCACTTTTTGATGGGGTTGTTTGTTTTTTTCTTGTAAATTTGTTTGAGTTCTTTGTAGGTTCTGGATATGAGCCCTTTGTCAGATGAGTAGATTGCAAAAATGTTCTCCCATTCTGTAGGTTGCCTGTTCACTCTGATGGTAGTTTCTTTTGCTGTGCAGAAGCTCTTTAGTTTAATGAGATCCCATTTGTCAATTTTGGCTTTTGCTGCCATTGCTTTTGGTGTTTTAGACATGAAGTCTTTGCCCATGCCTATGTCCTGAATGGTACTACCTAGGTTTTCCTCTAGGGTTTTTATGGTATTAGGTCTAACATTTAAGTCTCTAATCCATCTTGAATTAATTTTCGTATAAGGAGTAAGGAAAGGATCCAGTTTCAGCTTTCTACTTACGGCTAGCCAATTTTCCCAGCACCATTTATTAAATAGGGAATCCTTTCCCCATTTCTTGTTTCTCTCAGGTTTGTCAAAGATCAGATGGCTGTAGATGTGTGGTATTATTTCTGAGGACTCTGTTCTGTTCCATTGGTCTATATCTCTGTTTTGGTCCCAGTACCATGCTGTTTTGGTTACTGTAGCCTTGTAGTAGAGTTTGAAGTCAGGTAGCGTGATGCCTCCAGCTTTGTTCTTTTGACTTAGGATTGTCTTGGAGATGCGGGCTCTTTTTTGGTTCCATATGAACTTTAAAGCAGTTCTTTCCAATTCTGTGAAGAAACTCATTGGTAGCTTGATGGGGATGTCATTGAATCTATAAATTACCTTGGGCAGTATGGCCATTTTCATGCTATTGATTCTTCCTATCCATGAGCATGGTATGTTCTTCCATTTGTTTATGTCCTCTTTTATTTCACTGAGCAGTGGTTTGTAGTTCTCCTTGAAGAGGTCCTTTACATCCCTTGTAAGTTGGATTCCTAGGTATTTTATTCTCTTTGAAGTAATTGTGAATGGAAGTTCATTCATGATTTGGCTCTCTGTTTGTCTGTTACTGGTGTATAAGAATGCTTGTGATTTTGTCATTTTTGCACATTAATTTTGTATCCTGAGACTTTGCTGAAGTTGCTTATCAGCTTAAGGAGATTTTGGGCTGAGACAATGGGCTTTTCTAAATATACAATCATGTCATCTGCAAACAGGGACAATTTGACTTCTTCTTTTCCTAACTGAATACCCTTGATGTCTTTCTCTTGCCTAATTGCCCTAGCCAGAACTTCCAACACTATGTTGAATAGGAGTGGTGAGAGAGGGCATCCCTGTCTTGTGCCAGTTTTCAAAGGGAATTTTTCCAGTTTTTGCCCATTCAGTATGATATTAGCTGTGGGTTTGTCATAAATAGCTCTTATTATTTTGAGGTACGTTCCATCAATACCGAATTTATTGAGTGTTTTTAGTATGAAGGGCTGTTGAATTTTACCTGCTCCTAAATGACTACTGGGTACATAATGAAATGAAGGCAGAAATAAAGATGTTCTTTGAAACCAATGAGAACAAAGATACAACATACCAGAATCTCTGGGACACATTTAAAGCAGTGTGTAGAGGGAAATTTATAGCACTAAATGCCCACAAGAGAAAGCAGGAAAGATCTAAAATTGACACTCTAACATCACAATTAAAAGAACTAGAGAAGCAAGAGCAAACACATTCAAAAGCTAGCAGAAGGCAAGAAATAACTAAGATCAGAGCAGAACTGAAGGAGATAGAGACACAAAAAACCCTCCAAAAAATCAATGAATCCAGGAGTTGGTTTTTTGAAAAAATCAACAAAATTGACAGACTGCTAGCAAGACTAATAAAGAAGAAAAGAGAGAAGAATCAAATAGACGCAATAAAAAATGATAAAGGGGATATCACTACCGACACCACAGAAAAACAAACTACCATCAGAGAATACTATAAACACCTCTATGCAAATAAACTGGAAAATCTAGAAGAAATGGATAATTTCCTGGACACTTACACTCTTCCAAGACTAAACCAGGAAGAAGTTGAATCCCTGAATAGACCAATAGCAGGCTCTGAAATTGAGGCAATAATTAGTAGCCTACCAACCAAAAAAAGTCCAGGACCAGATTGATTCACAGCTGAATTCTACCAGAGGTACAAGGAGGAGCTGGTAGCATTCCTTCTGAAACTATTCCAATCAATAGAAAAAGAGGGAATCCTCCCTAACTCATTTTATGAGGCCAACATCATCCTGATACCAAAGCCTGGCAGAGACACAACAAAAAAAGAGAATTTCAGACCAAAATCCCTGATGAACATCGATGCAAAAATCCTCAATAAAATACTGGCAAACCGGATTCAGCAGCATATCAAAAAGCTTATTCACCATGATCAAGTGGGCTTCATCCCTGGGATGCAAGGCTGGTTCAACATTCGCAAATCAATAAACATAATCCAGCATATAAACAGAACCAAAGACAAGAACCACATGATTATCTCAATAGATGCAGAAAAGGCTTTTGAACATCTTTCTTATTATGGGCTAACCCTAACAATGGAGGTAAGCAGGACCCTCTCACAACAAAAGTGAAGGAAGCAAATAATTATTTGACTTCTTAGGCTTGTTGACAAGTCCCATAGCCTTGGCTAATTGGATATTACAAATAAAAATTTTAATATAAGGGAATCATTCTAAGAATGGGAGGAGAGTTTATGCACAGACTTCTCATGGTGTTTTCAGAGGTAAAAGTGTCCACTGCTAAGTGGGTGAGTGTCTAGAGATGGCAGCATCCATTCAGACGATCTTGGCTATACTTTGGTTTCTTGATTTCTCCCATTTTTTTTACATCTTTCCAGTGTTTCTCGAGCTACGAATGAGTCTTTCAATAAAATTACTTTCTGTCTAATCAGCTAGAGTAGACTTCAGGTATTTGCAAGCAAGAAGCATGTCTACTACTTTTCATCATCAGGGATTAATTTTTTTAAAGTGCAGGTGAACTTTAAATAGTAGTGACTTTTATTTATACACTTCTTTAAAAGTATTTTGAAGCACTTATACAATCTTATTTAATTTTATCTTAGGAATATTACTGTGGAATAGTTGGGAACAGTTTCTATCACTAAATGATATAAGAATAAGCTATGGCATGGAAACACTAAATGACTTGCCTAAGGACATCAGGCATAGAGAAGAGTTTAGAAGCCAAATCATTTGCCTTTCAATATCACATTTTCCCATATTTGTTTACATTACTTTATATCATGATTGAACCAGTAAGAGTCTTAACAAACCAAAAAATAATAGACAAGACCAATGTTAACTTTGCTATGTATTGAATACATCTTTAAGGTCTTATTTAAGCAACAAAAACAAAATGAAGAAGCAATGAATGAAGCTGTTCCCATTCTTCAGGAGTTTGCTATCTCATCAGGAAGATAGATCTGTACACAAATAACTTTTATACAATACCAACAATGAACATGTTCTGGAAGAGGGAGCATTTGATCTAGTTTTCTAAGGATGAATAGGATTTTATTAGGTATTTATGAGGTTAGGGAAATTTTCAAGAGGGAGCTTCTGAAGTGAACGAAGGAACAAAATACATACAAGCATGGAGCAGTATTCTGGTTGGAGGCAGTGTGGAGAGCTTGCTGTTCTTCATCATGAAGAAAATAAAACCAGGCATGGGAGACATATTGGTAGAGGTGTGGTTTTCAATAGCAGTGGTGAGGAAGGGGTTCTCTGATTACGTGATATTTGGGCAGGGTCCTGGAGGATGTGGGGAATGAATCAGTCTTGGGAAGAGCCTTCTAGGCTGAAGGAATGGTAAGTACCAAGGCCCTGTGGAGGAATTTGTGGAGACAGAGCAAGAATTCGATGTGGATAAAGAGAACAAGAGAGAAGAGGAGCTAAAGGAAAGCAGTTTGAAGAGTTAGAGACTATCAGATCATTCATGCCATGGTAAGGCATTGAATAATTTATAAAAACTACGAAGTCTTCTCTCATGGGAATATTAAAAGCTTTCATTTTCATTAGTACATAGCCATAAGCATAGTGTGAACTGTGGGTGTCACTATGCATATGGCTACGTACTAATGAAAATGAAAGCTTTTAATAGTCCCATGAGAGAAGACTTCATAGTTTTTATAACTTAAATTTTAAAATAATGTCCATCAGGAAATATTATGTTTACCCATTATTATTTGTGCTGAAATACAATTCTATTGCTTTCTCTAGTACCATACACTTGTTTTTCAGGGTATAATAAAATGGTCTCAAAATTATGTTAGGATTTCAGCTGTTTTACATGAGCTAGTTCTTTTTGTAGAATTAATGTCAATGCCAGTTAGAGAACATGACTGAAAAATAGGAAGGTCAGAATCAACAAAGGAAATGAAGATTGGCAATAGTATTTATGAAGCACGAAGGACAATTTGGTTTAACCATACAATAATGGTGATTGGCTCATAGGCTTTTTCTAGATGGTATGAAAAATAAACTTATTTCTGTGTTCTTAAATGATTTTTGCTAACGAGAGAATTGACATATATATTACTTGGAGAAATAGCCTTTTATTTTAAAAGTTTGATAACTGGCAGAAAAAAGGGCAATCAAATGCTCTGTGAATAGAAATGCAATTGTTAATGACAATTAAAAGGAATTTGAGAAACTATGGTGCAACGTTCACTACAATAGAAAATGAAGTATCCAGTCAGGCATAATCTATGGCACCATTCAGTAGTAGGTTGCTAATGGGATATAACATATTTTAGATACTGGATTAAATCTTGATTGAAACCCTTTTGACAACTTTGCATATTTATGAAAAAAGTGAAAGTTTTGAAATTGAGGAAAATAGTCATGGGAATAATTTATTCTTTAGGATAATAAAACTGTAAAGAGAGAAACATAACAAGATGTATTTGCACTCATCTCATACTTTTATGCTATTGATGACTGACTCTTAATCTACTTAACATCTAGTGAAGGCTTGGCTGTAAAGAGCTCAATAAAAGTTGGATAAATATTATATTAGTCTGTTATCATGCTGCTAATAAAGACATACCCAAGACTGAGTAATTTACAGAGAAAAAGAGGTTTGATGGACTCACAGTTTCACATGGCAGGGGAGGTCTCATAATCATGGTGGAAGGCAAAGGAGGAGCAAAGTCACATTCTACATGGTGTCAGGCAAGAAAGCATGTGCGGGGGAACTGCCCTTTTATAAAACCATCAGCTCTCATGACACTTATTCTCTATCATGAGACGAGCTTAAAACAAAACAAAACAAAACAAAAAAACAACAAAACTCCCATGATTCAATTACCTCCCATGGGGTCCTTCCCAGGACACTTGAAGATTATAGGAGCTACAGTGAAGGATGAAATTTGGGTGGGAACACAGCCAAACCATATCAAATATGGTTAATAGCTCAAGCTGTGGTGTCTGACTGCTGGGGTTTCAATCATGATCTACAACTCATTAACTGTGTAACCTTAAGGAGTGTTATAAACTGAATCTTTGTGTTTCCCTGCCCCCAAATTCATATTGAAGCCCTAACCCCCAGGGTGGCTGTACTTGAAGATTGGGTCTTTAAGGAAGTGATTAAGGTTAAATACGGTCACAAGTGTGGGGCCCTGGTCTGATAGGATTAGTGTGTCTGTAAGAGAGAGCTTGCCTCCTCTCTCTCTTTCTCTCCACACACCACAGAGGAAAAGCCATGTTAAGACTCAGCAAGCTGGCAGCTCTCTGTTAAGCTAGGCAGGGATCCTTTACCAGACACTGAATTAGCCGGAACTTTTATCTTGGACTTCTAGCCTCCAGAACTGTGAAAAAATAAATTTCTGTTGTTTATGCCATGTAGTCTGTTGTTTGTTACAGCAACTCTAGTGGACTATACAAAGGAGCTACCTAATTTCTCTGTGCATTGGGTTCCTTACTGTGAAACGGAGATAACAAATAAACCCACCTCCTGGTGTCGCTTTGATGATTAAATGAGTTGAGTGTAACAAGCTCAACTAATGTTGGTTAGTCATAATGATACAGAATACAGTTTACTCTTCTTTTTATATATCTGGAATAGAATAAGATAACTTTCTTTGGTGTGTGAGTTTTCTTTTAATGAATTAAACACATTAGGTATATACTTATGTGTAGAAGAATGTGTATAGACCTGAGATAGATTTAAATCTATGGCAAAGAATGCTAAATACAGAGGGCTATGGAATGTAAGAAAAGTAAATAATAGAAAAAAAACCTCTGATATGAATTTTTTTTTGAAGTTATGACTCAAATGTGGCCAGATAGAACTGAACATTGTTTTGAAGTTTTCCAGGTTCTTGGAACTGTACTCCAACTGACAACTCAAACTGTCTGAGACCACTCAAACAGTGAGCCCTATAAGGAAAAACAAACAAAAAAAGCACAGAGAACACGGCTTATTTAGTTACTTCAGCCCTAAACTTCGACTGAAACTTTTAACTGTGTACTGTTAACCAATTTAATTTTTCTTGATGAGCTGATATTTCAACATCATAGAAACATAGATTAAGCCAATTTAGTAAACCAAAGGTCAAATCAATTATTTGTTGTCGTAGAAGAGGAAATGAGTAATTGATTTAATTAATTTTGTAGTTTTCCATTGATGGTCCCTGTGAGTTTTAGACAAAGCCTCAATAATGTCAAAGTTTCTATCCTTTCTAGTTACTACTTTAATACAGCGATATATAGCACTGTATAGGCAAATTGCTTACTGCCTTAGGTGCTTTGATAAAGTCTTTGAATGCCAGATTTCAAAGTAGATGCCGTTGTATTAGGGTGGGTGGGAATGATGGGTGGGGAGGAGGGTAGAGACAAAGCCACATGTCTCCAAGCATTTGACTCATTGATCTAAGGGAGTTTTTACTATTCTTTAAAGAAAAAAAATCCTAGGTTGTTGCTGATATCTTTGAGTTTTGATGGCAATGTGAAATTCTTGTAAGAAAATAGGAAAGAGGATACTGAAAGAGTATTGATCAAAAATTAGAAACAATATGGGGAAACAGATGCTCTGAAACAATTTCTGTTTTCTAATCATTCCTTTCCCTCTTGATTACGAAGTCTGGTTAGTTAGAGGTAGAATAAGAAGAAGGGAGAAGAGAGAGGGTGAATACAGAATTTCAATGTTATCAATAAATATGTTCTCTGTGTATCTTTTTGTGTGTTTTATTATGATCCTATAAAACCGGGGCTTAGTAGCAGGCAATTCTATAATAGATCACCAATGCATTTCAGTAGCATAAATTGTATTCTCATGATGCTTATAATAGAATAATAAAATATTTTAATAAGCACTAGAAAAATCCTAAATGTAAAACCAAGTAATGAAAAACTATAGGTTTAAAACAAAAACACTTCATAGTACAATAATTTATTTGGCATCTTAATCAAATTATCTGAAAATAGTTATAAATTCAGTTGTGTAATTAGATAATTCCTTTGCCTAAAGAAAAAGAATTCTTTCTAAAATTCTTTCTCACTGAAGTTATTATGAATATGCAAATATCAATGTCCTTTATATGCACTCTATTAAATAGTGCTTAGGCAATGACAGAGGGGAAAAAAGAAACTTTTAAAAATACATACTAAAAAGTAATGTAAAAAATGCTTTGTATTGATCCACCAACCCCCCTCCACAAATATCTGAGAGATCTAATTCTGGAGACACTCATGATTAAAATAAAATTTGTGTCACTTACCTGGTAGCTGAGAAACAATTTGTAACATTAAACACACTGAATTACTATATGAATTTTTAAATTATTGATATTTACTTTAATTTATGTGTTTGATGAAAATATATTCAATGCTTGAATTCTTTGAGTACAATTACATTTTATGTTTTAATTCTTCGATATTGTCAGTGGAAGAAAATAATGTTCTAGTAGCTTATAAAAACAATTTGTGGTTTCGGTTAAATCATCTGTGATATTTTGTCTTTTCAGTCACACAAAGAACATAGTGTATACATATATTTTCATTTAAAAATTGTGAAAGTGAATTTGTCAAACTAGAAGAAAAATCATTTTTTATTTAACAATATGTTAGCTTGGTTTATAACTTTTAAATATTTAGACCTATGATACATAGGCTTAAATTTATATTCTTGCTCTGGGTCCCACAAATTTTAGAGGTGGATCTAATGTGAATACATTCTTGATTGTATTTTTTTTTTCCTTAGGCAATGGAATTCTCTATACACCAAACTTCTAATACAAAGTTCAGATAATTTAATAGGCCAATTTTAGGGGCAGTTTTGTTCACTACCTATTTTCTTAAAAATTTGTTGAATAGAGAACACTTCGTGTGTGTGTGTGTGTGTGTGTGTGAATTATATAGATCTGTGCTCTCCTAGCAAAAGTAACTTTAGTGAATGAAAATACACTTCACTCAGTATTATTTATTATCTTGGTAACAGGACACCACTTTTAAAAATTTTTTGTTAGTAAATGTATAAGTTATAGTGTTGCAAAATTGCAATAGGTTAAATTCCACAAAGTGATTCCACAGGCCATGTACAGGCAGGAGAGGAAATCAGACAGAGACCTGGGGAAATGGGCAGGAGAGCTGGAGGATGTGCTCTTTGGGCTCAGGGTGTATCAGTTGCCTCTGTGCCGTATTTTAGTTGAGAACCAATAAGAGTCTCTCACTTTGAAAAGTTGGTGGTGGGCCCTCTGTGAAATACAGATTTTTATATTTTTCGAAACAGTAGTATTCTAAAAAATTTTACACAAACATATCTTTGTTTGGTTTTTGAGACAGAGTCTCTTTCTGTGCCCCAGGCTGAGTGCAGAGGTGCAATTATAGCTCACTGTAGCCTCAGCCTTCTAGGCTCAAGTGTTCTTCCCACCTCAGCCTCACCAGTTGCTGGGACTGCAGGCTTGCACCACCACACCCAGCTAATCCAGCTGTACTCGTCCGTTTTCATGCTGCTGATAAAGATATACCTGAGACTGGGCAATTTAAAGAAGAAAGAGATTTAATTGGACTTATGGCAAAGAGAGAGAGAGAGAGAGCGAGCTTGTGCAGGGAAACTCCCGTTTTTAAAACCATCAGATCATGTGAGACTCATTTACTATCACAAGAAGGGCGCAGGAAAGATCTGCCCCCACAGTTCAATCACCTCCCACCGAGTTCCTCCTGGGACATGTGGGAATTGTGAGAGTTACAATTCAAGATGAGATTTGGGTGGGAATGCAGCCAAACCATATCACCAGCTAATTGTTTTAAAAAAATTTTGTAGACAGGGTCTCACTGTGTTGTACAGGCTGGTCTCTAGCTTCTGTATTCAAGCAATCCAAGGTGGTGGGATTACAGGCATGAGCCATGGCCCCTAGCGGATTTTTATTATGAGTAACCAAAAAGCTAATGAAGTATGGAGAGAATGATAATTGCCTAAAATTCCCTACCCAGAGAAAAACTACTATAGTATGCTTTTGCATATATGTTTCTAGACATGCGATTATGTATATTTATACACATACATACACAAACACTTTGTGTATTTTATTTCTCTTTTAATATATTGTGAACATCTATACATGTCAATACAAATCTAAGATTGTCTTGGTATATGCATATACCATAATATATTAACCTAAATTTATTTCATATTCTTAGATATCTAAGATGTTTTTACTTCCATAAAATCCTGAGGTAAGCATACTTTTATATAAATCTTTAAAATCTTGTCCATTTATTACCTTAAAACATATTAGGCAAAGCAGAATTACTGATTTCAAAATAAAGGGGTGAATTCCCCAATTCACTGCCAATATTCTTTTTTACCCTTTACCAAATTGCCAATCTCAATGAAAACCTATAAAAATTATTGTTTTAATGTTCATGACTATAAATAATTTTAGATAAGCTTTCATATATTTATGCATATGTGCATTTATTTGTGAATTATTTATTCATATAATTTCACTCTTCTTGTTTGGTGTGTTCAGCCTGTCCTTATTTATGAGTGTACCTTATATGGAAAAAATATTAAAACTTTGCCTCAATTTTACAAACTATGTATTGATCAATGCTCTGTTTTTGGCCCTATGGAGGGCACTGAAGAGACATGATAAGCAAAATAGACAAGATGGCTGAGCTGAGTGTCTCATTAAATGACCAAGCCAAAGGTGATAAAAGATAAAGAATGTTGTTCTTCACACCTGAGAAACTTCTTTAACCAAGACAATTACATTTGCACTGCTTTTGAATAAAAAAACTGCCTTTATAATTCATATTGTTTTATTTTCCAAATTTTCTTCTTAATACACTAATACAGTTTATTAAAAATATAAACCTAATTATTTTGGTTAAAAAATTCAAATATTATTAAGTAGTTTGCAATAAACTGCAATAGCACACCTTGCCCTATTCCTCCCCACTCTGTACTCCCACTGCATGGAAGCAGCCACATTCATCCCTTTTAGCTGTTTGAATAGTTATTTGCCTTCATATTTTTAAGCAATACACTTAAACATTTTTTTTCACTTTTTAATATTTTTTTAATTTTTGTAGGTACATAGTAGGTGTATATATTTATGGGGTACATGAGATTTTTGATTTTCAAATTTAAGATACAAATTGATTTTTGTGCTAAGAAAGATGAGCTTTAACTCTCTTACTCTAACTCTGTTTTATACATACATACACACTCCCACATGCCTACACTTCTATATCTTCTCAAAACTGTAATTTTTGTTTAAATAATTGCTCTGAGTTTCTAATGTATATCCATTTTCCAGGGTTTCTCAGTGTCTGCACTACTGACATTTTGAGCTGGATAGTTCGTTGTTGTGAAGGACTGTGGTTATGCATTGTAGAATGTTTATCAGCCTTCCTAGCATCTACCCACTAGATGCTAGCAGCACATTCCCACATTGTGATAACAAAAAATGTCTCTAGACATCACCAAATATCCCTTGGGGTGCAAAATTACCTCCAGTTGAGAAACACAACCTTAATTTTATAGATGATGACTCTTGTTATTAAGTATTGTTCACAATGAAATTACACATCATACAATTATTTTATTTTCCACACAAATTTTTTGGCACAATCTTGGCTCATCCCAGCCTCCACTTCCTGGGTTCCAGTGATTCTCCTGCCTCAGCCTCCCAAATAGCTGGGATTACAGGCATATGCCATGACGCCCGGCTATTTTTATTTTTATTTTATTTATTTGTTTTTTGTATTTTTAGCAGAGACGGTGTTTAATCATATTGGCCAGGCTGGTCTTGAACTCTGGACCTCAGTGATCTACCCGCTCAGCCTCCCAAAGTGCTGGGATTACAGGCGTGAGACACCATACCTGGTCCACATTTTGTTTTTATTGGCGTTAATTGCATTGTGTGTTTGTTTGCTTAGTTTTATACATAAATTCACTGATAGCAACAAACACCTCTTAATATGTCAGAAGCATCAGTCAATCTATGCGTTCAGTTTTCCCTGGGAGGAACTTGCTCCAATGTGCTCAGGTATACTATTGTCATCTTGCAAATTTTCTCCCTGTCATTCTAAGAATTTTCTTTGACTCACTGATCTGATAAAGCCCACTTTCTGGATTCAAATATATTGGTTATAAATTGTACTTGACTGCTCCTAAGAGACACCAAAACAGCAATGGCTTAAACAAGTAATATATTGACTTTTGGCTGATATAGAAGTAGTAGAGAGCTAGTTCTATGCAGTTACAATAGCTCCAAAAAGTCATCAGGGAGTCTGGCTCCTTCCCTTTCTCTGTGACAGAATACTCAGGAATGGCTTCTCTTCTGAAAGTCTTGAAATGTTTGCTGGATCTTAGATGTCACTTGTATATTCAAAGCAGGAAGTGGGAGAAGAGGTAGAGATAAGTCAAACAGTTCTTGTCAGCTGTTGGTCTCTCTTTGAAGGAACTATTTGAAAGTGTCAGCTTAGGCCAGGCACCGTGGCTCACGCCTGTAATCTCAGCACTTAGGGAGGCCGAGGCGGGTGGATCATGAAGTCAGGCGCTCAAGACCAGCCGGAAAGATGGTGAAACCCCGTCTCTACTAAAAATACACCAAAAAATTAGCCGGGCATGGTGGCGGGTGCCTGTTATCCCAGCTACTAGGGAGGCGGAGGCAGAAAATTGCTTAAACCCGGGAGGCGGAGGTTGCAGTGAGCCAAGATGGCGCCACTGCACTCCAGTCTGGGCTACAGAGTGAGACTCCGTCTCAAAAAAAGGAAGGGGAAGAGAAAGGGGAAGGGGAAGGGAAAAGGGAAGAGGAAAGGAAAGGAAAGGAAAGGAAGTCTCAGCTTAGATGTTATCCCCCATGCCTTGTGAAATGAAATAGGGGATTCTGATGCAGCCTTTTGTTTGGGCATTGCTATCTGGACTAAACTCAAGTTGCACTCCTATGGAAGAGAAGGAGCGGATATTGGGTGAGAGGTTGGTAGTGCCACGCCAAGGCTTTCTGTCTTTTTATTTACTATGGTTGGTAGAGCATATTAATTTGTATCTTCCTGAGACGGTGAGAATACATTTTTTATTTATTTATAATAATATATTGTTTTTATTTGTTACTATTTAATTCCACAGCCTGAAAATGTCTTTAGTTCATGCTACATGTACTTAATAGTTTGGTTTTGAATAAAATTTGATATTAGAAATTATGTTCCCTCAGATTAAAATGTTGAAACCATCCCTTCATTGTCTTTTGGGTTTCAGTGTTGCTACTGAGAAGTCACATATCATTCTGATTCCTGATTCTTTGTTTGTGATCTATTTATCTCCCTAGATGCTTCTAGAATGTTTCCATCATCTTTATTATTTAAAAATTTCATAATAATTATGTTGGCTTGGATCTTCTTCATTCATTGTCCTGGGTGCCCAGGGGATCTTTTCAGTTTGGAAACTCAATTTCTTTTGGGAAATTTTTTTCTAGTATTTCTTCGATAATTAACTGCCCTCTATTTTTTAAGGCTTTGTTTCTAGATGTTAGAGCTCTAATTATTTGAATGTTGGAATATCTGGATTGATCTATAATTTTCCTTCTTTTTTATATTTTTTAGTTATTTTCTTTTTGGCTCTGAGTGTCTGATAATTTCTAAATTTAAACTTCAACCTTTCTCTTGAATTTCTTATTTCCGCTGTCCTGTTATATTTTCTTTTTTGTTCTCTGTTTCAATTTATAGCCATTTACTTTTATATTGTCATCGCAATAACTTCTATTATCTCTGACAACATTAATGATAAACTTTTAGTGTTTCCTTTTGCTCTCTCCAGTACCTCGGAAGAGTACTCTCTCTCCAAGCTACTGGAGAGAGCAGAAGAAAATACTCCAGCTTTATCATTAGTATTCTCTTTTTTATTTTTTATTTTCCTTCTGTATTCCTTTTCTGTTTTTCATTGAAGGATGTTTTTCAAAATCTTGTGATGTTTTGATAGCCTATTTCTTTATAAGACTTAGAACTTAACAAATACTTGTGAGCTCTTTTTGTGCAAAGTATGTCATTTTTCTGTGATATTATCAAGTAGGAACTTGGCTATGTCATTTGGATAAGCCCAATGTCAATATCTGTAAATCTGTTTTCTGGTTCTGATCAGAGTACCTCTGGTTGACTATTATAATCTATTGCCCAGGAAAGGAGTATAAACTTGGCTGTTTGGATTCTAGGAGCAGAGCATGAGAAGTGGGCTGGGAGTCTACTTTTAGAATGTAAAATTCAGTTAATTTTCTTGTTTTCATAATGGTGTAATATTCTTGCTCTCATCTGTGCAGCCTCATATCCACAGGTTAACATTTTTCAAATTTTCTAGAAACTTATTCCATATTTCTGCATGTTGCAGGAGAATATATGAGGGCTGAAATCTCTTTGTAAAGACTTTGAACACATTTTCTCTTTTTGAGACCCATTTTTTAATTTCCTCCTATACAAGTATCTGCACTTCCAGTTACTGAGTCTCTTGGCATTCTCTGATTAAAATTGTCTTCTTCAGTTTTGTTTTTCCCATGCAGTTCTTCAAGTTTCAACTATCTTCCTTTACTAAAACAGTTACCACTCATGAATCATATTTCCACCTTCTCTATGTCTTTATTGATATGCCTTAGGTGCTCTGGTTAATACTCTAATTTGCTTTGCCCTGTATCTTATCCATGTTTATTGATTTATTTTAGTTTTAGTGATAGTCCTGGAAACTGCAGATATAGATGTGTCCAATTTGTCAAACATGTGTCATGTTTATCAGGGTTCTCATTAATTTGTTATAACTTCCACAGGTAATATTTATATGGCCTCAAGTATATGGAGAAAAAGTGCATTTTAATGTAGCTAGGTTAATGCAGCAGTAAGAACTTTGAGTTGACTTCCAGGGCTGGTCTAGCTGATGGCGCTTTGTCAGTTAGTGTCATGAATTGTTTGCCCACAAACATGGGGGGTTGCATATTTAATCCCCACTTAAGGCGTTTTTTTAATCATGATAGCTCATGTGACTGTTATCTTTATTCAATTCAACAAGTCAAAGATGCCACAATATGATAGATGCTGTTTTGATTATCCGATAAAATGTAATTTGGAGTTAGTGTACTTTTTATCTCTTCCACCTTTCACTTCTAAACTAAATTTCACATTAGCTATGATGAATAAGGAATATTTGAGTTATCTTGTCTCATTTTTAGTCTTGAGTTGAAATTCAGTGAGAACCACTGGGGATCTTCCAAATAGCTCTTTTCAGTGGAGAAGCTCCAGCTGAACAGGTTACACCACACTAACACAACAAGGCAATGTTAGGAAAAGAGAGGAGAACTATGGAAAAACCTATTTTCAGTGGTCAGAGTATATTTCTAATTTTCTTACATATGACGAATGTGGAGGTTTTCCTATTCCAGCTATTTTTAGGAATCACATTGCCTAACTTGCAAGGAACCATGCAACACTTTTGGTTATAAATTTAGTGAAATTGTCTCATTATTTGAATTGTCCTGAATCTGTAGTACACTTTGCACTTTGCCTCAACTTAGTTCAGTACCTGCCTATTAAGTGCAAGTCATTTCTCACATGACACAACATTTGAAATGCCATCGTGGGAATAAGTAGTTGAATTTGATATTTTATTTCCACAATGCATCAGTGGAAAGTTGTAGTAAAATATAATATGGTTTAATCCCTGGATAAAGAAAATTACTTCATTTCAGCCACTACCCTGGTGTCTTAAGGAAATGCTAATTCATTTTATTAAGAGGTACATTGTATTGTATCTGTTAAGAGTAGACAATTTTTTTTTGCACCCTGATTAAATAGATTCTATTTCCTGGGTTAAGCCAAAACAAGATAATAACAGCAAAGAGATTTGGTTTTGAGTTTTCAGATGTTAAGGAAAATAAAAATAGAAATGCAGGGAAGTTTACTATTTTTAATTTTTTGACAATAAAAAGATACAAGGAAATATTTTTTCTTGGGAAAAAATAAATTTGCTTTCTGAGTTGTTATACAGAGAACATCTAGGAAAAAATCTTCAAACATAAAGAAACACTGTCCAAACTAATGGTTCCTGTATCGACCCTCAATAGAGGATAAGAACATTACATTAAATTGTGTCTCAGTGAAAGCAATTCTTTGAAGGTCTGAGATAATGTGGTAAATGTGCTTTACTGTCTGATGGCTTAATATAGGAATGGATCTTGGGGAGTCAGACAAATGGATGTCAGCATACCCACTAGGCTCTTTTCAATACCATGAGCAGAAAGAAGCTTAAGATTCTGCAGAATTTCTATTGAAAATC
The DNA here is from genome assembly GCF_037993035.2 of Macaca fascicularis. NCBI lineage: Eukaryota > Metazoa > Chordata > Mammalia > Primates > Cercopithecidae > Macaca > Macaca fascicularis. Next base: position 65,276,382 of record NC_088387.1, on the reverse strand, counting down.
AAGTTCTTCCTTGGACTTTCAGGAATATGGAAGGGTTATGTAACTCTGAGGTAATCATAGCTATATGGTATATTGCATATAATGGAAATTCTTCTATGTTTATACCTTGCAATGTACTCTCCGATTTATTTCCTTAGTATGAGCAAAGATACTCATTCTTGATTTATTGCTCCTACAGAAAGTTATGTTATTGTTGATGTCCATAGGAAGCTGAATATTCAGAAAATAAATGAGTAAATTGGAAACATTTTAATATCTTTTAAATAACTCCCCAGTAAAAATAATACATTTAAAGATGTGTCGGTCAGCAATTTATAATATAATTATTATTTTCTTCCAAATTTAATGCTAAAAATTTAGACAACATTATCTAGTTTTCTATATTGGAAATTCGAGTTGATTTCTCTAGATCTCCCTATAGTTAGTGTTGGTAAACCATAATGTGTGGCCATCTGCCTGTCCAATTGAAGGTACTGGGAGTATAGGTTCAAGGGGATATAGGTTCAAGGGGGTATAGGTTCAAGGGTATATGTTCAAGAGGACCTGTATCTCCTATTTGCCCTCATCCTATTCCCCCCCCCCCAAAGAACATGATCAGCACTCAGTTTTGAAGAAATTCAAGAATTCTTAGTTCAAAGACGGGTAGATATGATGGAAAAGGAAGGGAGAAGAGAAAGTTCAGAAGCCATGCAGATGTTTTAAACACACCTTATATCAAATCTCCATACCTATTTTCCATCAAGCATAAAATGTAGACAGAAATGCATATGATTCTAACTGCTTATTACCACAGACTCATTTATCTACCTGAGCATACACATATACATGATACAATATATGTAAAAGAATGTGCTTAATCCTTTCATTTTGTTGATTTATTGTGGATCCACATATACAGCATAGAATTTAGCAAATTCATTTAAACAAAATTTCTATATATTTTACTTCTTTGCCAGTAACTACAACTGGAAGCTGGAATTAAATATATATTTGCGGATGGCCCTTTATCCCCAGAAAAGCAGTTTGCATCATGTTGTCAACAGGACTGACTGCATGTAAATTCAACATGTTTGGACTTTGATGTAGAAATTAGAGTATTATATCTAAAATAGATTTATCTCACTTCACACTATTAAAAATACTTCAAGTTCTTGAGACCAAAGCAAGCTTATTGCAAGAATCTGAGTGGTTTATTTCCATGAGTTCTGGTCACAGAGTAAAAGAACATCATCCAGTGAGTGGTAATAAAAATAGGTCTTAGAATTTGCAAACGTTGTTTTCTTCGTTTGTGTTTGTAAGATACGTCTAGTCAGGTTAGAAGATAAAAACTGAGCTATATTCATATGTATATGTATCATTGGACTATGAGTTCTTTAAAGGCAGGCTCCATAACATGTATGACTTTGTTCTTAGGAAGAAAAATAGAAGTTTCAGAAGTGCTTAGCGACTGAATAAACATCTCCAAAATATCTGGACAGCATAATTAATTTGATCTTTTAAAATGACTTAATGACCCATAAGGATAGCTTATGGTCAAATAAATTGGTGTTTATCAAATGTACGACAAAAGTGGTGAAGGGACTTGTTTTGCTTCAGTAACAATTATTTATAAGGCTTTCTACTCATCTGAATTAAAGTTTAAATCAATATTGTAACCAAATTATTAATTATGGAGTTTTACTTTCTCGTTGCTGGTTCATTTGCTTTTTTGTCTACTGCTTGATTTTTGAAAATTACTCTGAACTCAATAAAATATTTCCTACCTCATTAAAGATTCTGGATGACAAGGCCTTGATTGACAAATGTCAATGGCAGTTAGTTTTATTTGTTTTTAATGTATTTGCCTAGCATTAGGAACCTCAATTTCTTTTTCAAAATTTAAGTATATTTTCACAGAAACTCTTAAAGATAGACCAAGATGATTATAACATCAAGGTCATTTTGCAAGAGTAAAATTCTTAATTGAATTTATTTAACCTGAAGATTCTGGTCAAACGCCAAGTCAGATAGTTGCTTTTTGTTCTTTAAATTTCCTTCCTGGGTTAGAATACATTTGATTAATTTGTAATATCTGGGGTGGATAATTGGTGAATATTGGTGATGCTTTATTACAGATATAATATGCTTATGTGGGAAGTGATATGGTACAAAAATTACAGAATATTTTGTATTTATGCTTAATTTCTGGGAGTGAAGGGATTCATGGCACTGTGCTTTCAGTTTGGTGGAAGTAGAATACAGAGTAAAACATCCTGATGCTTGCTTACCTTGAAAAGAAGAACTGGGGCACCTTCAGATAAAGTGAGACAGTATATGTCAATTATTTGTAAGCCAAAACAAGCAAATAAAATCATTCATTTTTGCAGATGTTAGTTGTGGTAGTGTCAGGGATACAGGAGGGTTTCCTGTAAGTTTATTATGTGACTGAAGAGCACAGGCAACATTGCCTCCTGGTTAGAGTATAAGTTTTGGAGTTATACAGCATTTGTTTTAATTCTCAGTTCTCCTTCTTACTAGTTGTATCTACTTGGGCAAGTTGCTTTTTTGTGTGTCTGGCTTGTAATAGTTCCACAATAAGTGGTAGCTGTTTTCATTAGCATCATTAGCAACAAGTAACTGAGGATCTTTCTGGAATAGTCACAATATTCCAATCAGTATTTTTGTTAAACATTTTTGGATAAAGTCAGGTTGAATATTTTGTTAGGGTTTAGTCTTTGTTCTGTGATTTTTCCATGCTTGGTTAGCTAGATATTCTTTTCCCTTGGTGAAAAAAAAAACCAGAAACCTTAAGGATTGGAGATACAAGCATTTGCATATTATATCTCATTTTTGTTAGATGGTTTAACAGAATAAACTTTTTTTTTCTTTTTCCTCCTGGCCTAGGAGAAATGTTGGTCATGCACTCAGCAAAATGGTGATGGTAGCTGCGAGAGAAGTTGTGACTGCATGGAAACCATGCAGGTGCCCCCATTGGTCAATGTATCTTGGGACATTCAGTTTTGGCTTACCTTCCAGGAGTATGTCCAATCTTTTGGCTTCACTGGGCCACACTGGAAGAAGAATTGTCTTGGATCACACATAAAATACACTAACAACAATAGCTTCTGAGAAAAAAACATCTCATAATATTTTAAGAAAGTGTACGAATTTGTGTTGGGCCTCTTTGAAAGCTGTCCTGGGTTGCATGTGGCCTGCAGGCTGCAGGTTGGACAAGTTTGCTCAGACAATATTGCCTGGTTAATTTTACATGATGGGAGCAGGAAAAGTTGAACATGGAGGAGGAAAGTCTGGAGATTTCTTTCTTTTTCATATTTTAAGGATTAGGGAAATGATATATAAAATGATCAAGTCCAAAAAATATATGCTTTATCAATTTCTGAGATTATGTTGAGCCTTAACTATTTGATTTTGAGGTCAGAAATCCTAGCTTTGTTGTTTTTTAGCTGTAAGACCTTGTATGAGTTACTGAAATTTTCTAAATATGTGTCTTCATCTATAAAATGTTAATAATATATCCCACATTGTTTTAAGTTTTATCTAGAACACCATCACCTAGGTAATGCGTGAAAAATGCTTGATTCTATGCATGGTACATAATGTCTGTTCAGAAAAGGATTGGTCCCTGAACAAGGGTTTTGAGGATTTATAAAGCAAAAAGACAACTAATAGTTCTTTAATGATTAGAAACTGTATGTGAGGTATAATATTGGACAATTCTTATATACATTTATCTCACTTAATCCACATACCTTGTGCTAAGTAGGTCTTATTACCTTCATTTAACAAATAAGAAAACAGAGTCCCAGGCTGGCTAAGTAACTTGTTAAGTCATACAGCTAGTGGCTGATAATGCCAAAGGGTTGCTTACTTTGTCTATTATCACACACTAAATTCTATTCTGATAGAATATACTGTATTCCTGGGTCTGTGTTGTTTGCTGTCACCAAAATATCTTCATTGTTTCTTATTGATTAATGTATTCCTTCTTCTGTTGAGCCTGTGTGCTTGCATTATGCTATATACCTGCTTGATTTAAGACTGATAAATATGTATCTGCCTATTTTAACTGTCAGAAAATCCATGTTAATGATTTTCTGGTTAGCAAGTATAGTAAGAAGGGATGTGATTTACACAGGTTATTTTGCAGCATTATTGTTTAACTTCAAAAGCAAACATCCATTTTATGTGCATTTTAATAAGCAAAATACCAGTGTTATATTTCTTGATATCCTCTTGAAAAGACATAAACATAACAGATATTTATTAATATTTTTCTCATTAAATCACATACAGCTTTATTCTATACAAAGGTAAGTTCTGCTTATCTATGGCAGAATCAGACATGGCTGAAAGATGAAGTTATTCATAGATGCCAGGGAGTATTAATAATATGGCACCCAAGAGTGGAATTACTGTTATCTCTGCATCCACCTGCCAAAAGACTTGCAATGAGAGTGCAGAACACCAGAAATCCTGCAGCTATACCAACATGACAACTCTAAAATGATTTGAAAGTGGGAAAAAAGAGAATTACTGAATTTTGAGATATTCTGATAATGTCAGTTCTAGCCTTGGCCAAATCCAGTTTTTCATAGAAAATGGAGAATTCAGACATGCAGGCAGTTAAATTAATGTCATTGTCCCCCCTCCCATTTGTCATGTAATTTGTATTTTCTATTTGAAAATGGTATGTATTATAAAGCAAATATTTCATAAACTTAACTAGACAAACCTCTTATATGAAAATGCAAGTAAATTTGGTGTTTCAAACAGTATTTAAGCTTAAAAACCTTCAAAATAATCTTAGTTAATATCTCAAGATAAGGAACACAAAAATAAATTGCTTTTTACTTTTCAGGTTATAGAGAGCATAAAAATAAAACTGCCAATTATTCCAGAGTTTTACCTTTAATGCTCCATGGGTAGTACCTAGGAACTAAATTCCTTAAACTTTTGCTTAGCTCTCATTGAGGAGAATTTAGGTAGACTTGGGAAAACCAAAGATGATCTTGGCCCTTTGAGTGTTGTCCCTTTCAACCCTGCTCGTTACCAGTCACACACCCTGCCCAAATCTCAGCAAATGACATGACATCAGCAAAAAAATAGGAGTAGTCCAATACAAATTCTCTCAACTTTTTGCCCCACTCTCCATAAATTTACCTACTTCTGTGTACTCCAGTTACAAAGGGAGAAGCATCAAGGCTGATTCATTTTCTGGTGCTCTGTATCCCATTCTCTCCTCCCACCTCAGTTTTCTTATTCCATCTGTAACCATTCACTTTCTTCTTTGTCATTAATCCGTCTCTTTTCACTGGCTTTTTTTTTTTCAATTTATAAAAATTCATTCACTCAACAAATACATACTAATCTACACAGGGATGGGCTCCTTTCTAGGCACTAAAGATAGAATAATGAATAAATAAACAGTTATATTCTGGCCGGGGGAGGGCAAGATAAATAAATAGAAATAAAGCAGATGGTGATAGGTACTATTGAGGGGTTCATAATATGGTGGTCTGAAAAGACTTCACTGAGAAGATGATTTTGCAGAAAGATAGTTGTACCATGGAGGTAAGAATATAAAGCACACAGATCTGGAGAAAGAGAATTTTATGAGAGGTAATAGTATGAAGATCTTAAGAGAGGCACATGCCTACCATGTGTAAAGAATGTGGCAGTGAAAGTGGCATGAACAATCGGTGAAAGAATAATAGGAGGAGGTGGCACAGATCATGCAGGGCTTTGTAGCCAATTGTAGCCAATTATATGGACTTTAGCTTTGATTCTAAGTGAGAAAGGGAGCCATTGGAGGAGTATGAGCAGGGGAAGATGTAATCTGACTTGGTTTTTATCAATATCCTCTAGCTTCTGTGTGGTAGATTCTCTGGGTTCTCCAAAGGCCATGAAGGTGAGGGCAGAAGCAGGCAGATTAATTAGAAGACCATCACAAAATCCTAGGGAGAGTTGAAGTTGGCTTGGACAGGAGTGGTGATGGTAGAGTTGGCAAGAAGTGGTCATAATATGGATAGTTTTACAATGGAGTCGATAAGATTGGGTGATAGGGTATATGGTGTAAAACTGTGGGCTGAAGAATGGCATAGCCTTACTGGGACTTCTGTTGTACACTGGAATGTAGAAAGCTGGAAAAAGCATTGCTCTCATGCTCACAACAGCAAAAAAGTCAGATGATCTACAAATTTGCACCTTTTCTCAAATCCATCAGAGAGCTGATATGGCAGAGCAACTGATTTCTCTGAAATCTAAGCAAATATGGGTGTCTGCAGGAGATATAGGACACAAGTGTTTGCTTGTCACCAGAAGAGTCACCAGATGCTATAAGAGGAATTTAGCTAAAATTGTTAAGGAATTGGAAAGGACTAAGTATGGACCAGAAGAGAATATAGAATCCCTGAGGTCCAAAGTTGCTAGGGAATTTGCACCCACTGATATATACTGTCCTCCATGGACCTCACTGCGTACTCACAAAAAGATTGGTGGGAAGCTTAAGAAAGTGAGCAGAGGCTGGTACCATAATAGTATAGCCTACGGAACTATAAGCCAATTTAACTTCTTTTCTTTATAAATTACCCAGTCTGAGGTATTTCTCTATAACAACACAAAAGTGGCCTAATACAAGAAGGATCAACTTTTAAAATTTATTCAAATTATCCAGATGTAGAAAATATACCAAGTATTGTGAAATTTCTTCATTTTCAAAGTATTAAACTTACCAGTAAATTCTTTTCCTAAATTTGCTAGCATTATAGTACACATAGCTCATAGGTATATATAAATTTAACTGTTTATATATACATTATATATTCTTCTTTAAAGTAATGGTAGAAATATGAACTGGCTATCAATCTTTAGCTATAGAGAAATGCCTCTGTACATAAAATGTAACTCTATACTTGAGACTGTTGAGATTTTATCCACTATAAATTTTCTTGAAGATGTGATGAAAACATGGTCAGTAATGAAATTCTTAAGCAAGAAATCTTGGATAAAAAGAGATGAATTAAAATATCCCAGAATTACCCCTTGCTCAGAGATTATTTGACCTCTTAATTTGGTTATATCAAGATCTAAAATTGAATTTAGAATGGAGTGCTATTAGGTAGTAAACAAATTGTATCATTTAAGCAGATATCTTTTTGCTTTCATATTTTATAGATTGGATTTGTAATCCTTGCTTCTGAAGAGTTACAATAGGAATATCATTTGGCTCAAAAAATCAAACAACTGTTTTGACTACCTACTCTGTGCCATATCCTTGAGAGGGATGAAATAGAAAGATTCTCTGCTTTTGATATGCTTATAGTTTGGTGTTAAGACAATACTATAATTACTTCTCTTTATTTTGAGACTACTACCAACAATCATACTAAGTGTTAATGTGTCAAACACTGAGCCAAGACATTTAAAGCCATTATTAAATTTAATCAGAATGAAAAAAAATTATGTGGTAGATGTAGATCACCCTTCTTTGTTCAAAAGGAAAACTAGGGCCTGAAAATATTAACAAATATTCCAAGTCAAACAACTATTAAGTAATAAAGCTGGAATATCTATCCAGACAGTCTGACACTAGAACTTGTTCTCTTTACCACCACAGCCTATTGTTTCCCTAAGCATCAGAAATAAAAAGTGTGAACAGTTCAAAAGCATGTTAACTAAATCATAATTCAATATAACAGCCAAGAAATATTGTGGGAAGTACATGATTCACTAACAAAAGAATGGCAATGTGTGCCAGTTTGAGAGCCCAGCCCCCAAAGGACTATGTCCTGCCCTAGAGCTGATGCCACTGCCAAACCAGAGAGGGGAGGCCAGGCACTTCTATGAGCTTCAAGGACAAATACCACTGCCACTGATGTGAGCTGGTGTGGGACTGAAGCATAAGCAAACCATTCCTTCTACAGCTGCCTGATTATACTGCTTCCACTGAGAATGGTCCTGTCCTCCCTGGTGGTAGGTCCACAGTGCAGCTGTTCCACTGGTGGCCTTGGGATCCTGTGGCTGAATGTCTATATTGGAAACTTTTCATCTATTGTTTCATTAAATAGGGTTTTCTAACCCTTTTAGTCTCTCTTCTCCCTTGGGAACACCAATAACAGGATTATTCAGTCTCTTTATGGTGTCTCAAATGTCATAAAGACTTTACTCATTCTTTTTTATGCCTTATTCTGTGTTTTTTCCTGAGTTATTTCAAATAATCTGTATTCAAGTGATGAAATTCTTTTTTTTTTTTTTTTTGCTAGATCTTGTCTATTGTCAAAGCTTTCAAATGTATTTTGTATTTCATTCAATGAATTATTCAGTTCCAGAATTTCTGTTTGGTTCCTTTAAACAATATCTATATCTCTGATAAATTTCTCATTCATATTTTTAATTATTTAAAATATAATTTAAATATGATTTCTCCATATTGTTTGACTTCTCCATATTGTTTTTTGGAATTTTCTTGTATGCCCCGGACCTTCTTTAAAATCAGTATTTTGAATTCAGTACTCTGAATTTCATGAGTTTCTTTTTGATTGGGAACTGTTGTTGGAGAATTATTGTGTTCCTTTAGGGGTGTCATGTTTTCTTGCTTTTTAATGTTCCCTATGCCCTTAATTTTATATCTGTACAGTTTGTGTGGCAGTCACTTCTACAATTCTTTTGAATTTTCTTGTGTGTTGGAAAACCCTTTCCTGAAGATGTTGTTGGTTGGGTCAGGTATTTTGGCTTTGATTTGGGGTGCATGCAGTAGTGTAGCCTGTGTATGATATTTCTTCTGCTATAAATGATGTCAGTGGTGTCTGTGACTTCCTTGGTGACTTGGAGTAATTATGTAATAACAAAGAGATCAATCCAGCAAAAGAATATAGCACTTCTAAATTATATGCCCTCAATACTGGAGCATCCAGATTGGTAAAACAAGTAACACTACATCTAAAGAGAGAGATTTCTGCCAGGCTCAGTGGCTCACACCTGTAATCACAGCACTTTAGGAGGCTGAGGCGGGTGGATCACTTGAGGTCAGGAGTCGGAGATCAGCCTGGTCAACATGGTGAAATCCCATCTCTACTAAAAATACACAAATTAGCTAGGCGTTGTAGTGGGCACCTGTAGTCCCAGCTACTCGGGAGGCTGAGCCAGGAGAATTGCTTGAACCCAGGAGGCAGAGGTTGCAGGGAGCAGAGATTGTGCCCCTGTACTGCAGCCTGGGTGACAGAGCAAAACTCTGCCTATAAATAAATAATAAAATATATAAATAGTAAATAAATAAATCAATAAATAGGTAAACAGTGAGATTGCAATAGAATAATAGTGATAGGCTTCAGTCCCTAACTCTCAGCATTAGATAGATCATCTAGACAAAAATATCAACAAAGATAAATTGGATTTACACTAGATGCTAGACCAAATGTACCTAATAGACATTAACAGAACATTCTACCTAACAACTGAAGAATATACATTCTTTTCAATAGCACATGGAACATTCTCCAAGATAGACTATATATTAGGCCAAAAAAATAAATCTCAATAAATTGTAAGAAATTGAAATCATATCAAGGATCTTCTCTTATCATATCAAGATATCATATCAAGCACCTCTCTTTGTATCTTCTCTGAAACAAAACTAGAAATCAACACCAAGAGGAATCTTTAAATTATAGAAATATGTGGAAATTAGACAACTTGCTCCTAAACAATTATTGCATCAATGAAGAAATTAAGATGAAACTCAATTTCTTAAAACAAATGAAAATGGAAATAAAACATACCAAAACCTGTGAGATACAGCAAAAGCAATGACAAGAGAGAAGTTTGTAGTAATAAATGCTTACATGAAAAAATTAGAAAGATTTCAAATAACCAATCTAATGATACACCTTAAGAAACTAAAAAAGCAAGAACAAATCAAAATCCAAATTAGCAGAAAGAAAGAAATAATAAAGACCCGATGGAACTAAATTAGAGACTAAATATATAGAAAGTCAACAAATCTAAAAGTTGGTTCTTTTAAAGGATAAACAAGATTGATGAATCACTAACTAAAATAAGAAAAGATGAGAGATGACTCAAATAAACAATCAGAAATGAAAAGGGAGACATCATTAAAAATGATACCACAGATGATAATGACACCACAAGTCTCTGATGATCTTGTATGGACAACTATGTTCTGACAAAAGTGAAAAACCTATAGGAAATGGATAATTTTCTGGAAATATATAAGATTGACTCAGGAAGAAATAGGAAACCTAAATGACCAATTATGACTAGTGAGATTGAATCAGTAATATAAAGTCTCCCAATAAAGAAAAGCCCAGGACTGGATGGATTCACAGTTAAATTTCACAATTAAACAAAAACTAATACCAATCTTCCATAAACTATTCCAAAAAATTATAGGGGAGGGAAATATCTTTAAATTATTATATTAGGTCAGCATTACGCTGATACTAAAGCTGCACAAGGATACAACAAATAAAGAAAACTACAGGCCAATATCCTTAACCTAGACACAAAAGTCTTCAACAAAATGCTAGCAAACCAAATCCAATAGCATATTGAAAAGATAATATACCATGACCAAGTGGGATTTGTGCCAGGGGTGCAAAGATGGTTCAACATATGCAAATCAATAAATGTGATATATCATGCTAAAAGAATGAAGGACAAAAACCACATCATCATCTCAATAGATACAGAAACATCATTTGATAAAATTCAACGTTGATTCCCGATTTAAAAAAATACTCTCAACAAGCTAGGAATAGAAGGAACATAACTCAACATAATGCAATATTTGGCAATCCCACAGCTAACGTCATATTGAATGATGAAAAGCTGAAAACGTGCCTTCTAAGATCTGGAACAGGACAAGGATGCCTGCTGTCACCACTCCTATTCAACACAGTATTGAAAGTTCTACCCAGAGAAATTAGGCCAGAGAATAAATAAAAGGCATCCAATTTGAAAAAAAGGAAGTCAGTTTGTCCCTCTTTGCTGATAATATCATATTATATCTAGAAAACCTTGAAGACCTCACCAAAACCTCCTAGTTTGATAAATAACTTCAATAATGTTGCAGGATACAAAATCAATGTACAAAAATCAGTAGCATTTCTATTCATGATAGTCAACTAAGAAAGAAATTGAGAAGGTGATCCCATTCCAGTAACTACAAAAAAAAAAAAAATCCTAGGAATAAATTTAACCAAGGAGGTGAAAGATTTCTATAAGGAAAACTGACAAAAGACATCGAAGTGGACATGAATAAATGAAATGATGTCCCATACTCATGGATCAGAATAATTAATATCATTTAAATGATCACACTACCCAAAGCAATATAAATGCAATCTCTATTAAAATACCCACATTATATTTTACAAGATTAGCAGAAAAACCCCAAAACCTAAAGTTCATTTAGAAGCAAACAACAACAACAACAACAACAACAACAAAAAACAACAAAAACCCAAATAGCCAAAAGCAATCCTGAGCATAAAGAACAAAGCTTAGAGGCTTCTCACTTCAAAATATATTACAAGGCTATAGTAACCCAAAGAACATGGTATTGGTATAAAGACAGACACATAGATTAATGGAACAGAATACAGAGTCCAGAAGTAAATCTGAGTATTTATACCCAACTGATTTTTGAGAACGGTGCCAAGAACAGACACTGGACAAAGGTCACCCTCTTCAATAAATGGTGCTGGGAAAATTGAATATCCATATGCAGGAGATTAAACTGGACTCACATATCTCCCAATATGCAAAAATCAACTAAAATGGATTAGAGAATTAAATGTAACACCAAACACGATAAAACTAGTAGGAGGAAAAAAAACTAGAGATAGAGATAACACTTCAAGACATTAGTGTAAGCAAATATTTCATGGCTAAGAGCTCAAAAGCATGGACAAACCTAACAAAAGTAGACAGATGGGACTACATTAATCTAAACAACTTCTGCCCAGCAAAGAAAACAATCAACAGAGTGAAGAAACAACCTGTTACATGGGAGAAAATATTTGCAAACTATTAATCCAAAAAGGGACTAATATCCAGAATATACAAGAACACAAACAATGTGAAAAACCAAATAATCCCATTAAAAAGTGAGCAAAGGGCATGGATAGACATTTCTCAAAAGACATCCAAATAGCCAAAAGGCACATGAAAAAATGTGCAGCGTTTCATCAAGGGAAAGGAAATAATAACCACAATAAGATATCATCTTACTCAAGTTAGAAGGTATGTTATTAAAAAGGCAAAAAATGACAGATGAAAATGACAGATGCTGTTTTGGATGTAGGGAAAAGGGAACTCTTAAACATTGTTGGTGGGAGCGTAAATTAGTACAACCACTACAGAAAACAGTGTGTGGATTTCTCAAATAACTAAAAATGAACTATCATATGACCCAGAAATTTCACTATTAGGTATTTATCAAAAGGAAAAGAAATTGGTATATCAAAGAGATACCTGCATTTGTGGTTTTTTTGCAGCATCTTCACAATAGAAAAGAAAGAAAATCAACTTGTCTGTTGGCAGATCATCAAATCAGAAAACGTGGTGTACAATACGTACTGGAATATTATTTAGCCATAATAAAGAATGAAATAATATTATTTGCAGCAACATGTATGGAACTGAGGTTATTATGTTAAGTATAATAAAAGCAATAATAACCCAGGCAAAGAAATACAAATACTACATGTTCTCACTCATATGTAGGAGCTTAAAAAGTTGATCTCATGGAGATAAAGAATAGATTGATAAACTCTCAGAGGCTAAGAAGTGTGTGTTGGTGAGAGGGGAAGACAAAGAGAGGTTGGCTAGTGGGTACAAACACAGTTAGGCAGTAGAAATAGCTCCAGTTTTCAGTAGCTCAATAGGGTCATTATTTTAGCAACAATGTATTGTATATTTCAAAGTAGATAGAAGAGAGGACTTGATAAGCTCTCAACACATAGAAATGATGAATTCTCAAGTTGATGGATAGTACAAATACTTTGGCTTGGCCTCTACACATTGTATGCATGTAACAAATGCTCACATGTGCCCCATAAATGTGTAAAATATTTGGTATTGTAAAAAAATAGTAAAAACAAGGCAGAGCTTGCAGCGAGCTGAGATCCGGCCACTGCACTCCAGCCTGGGTGACAGAGCGAGACTCTGTCTCAAAAAAAAAAAAAAAAAAAAAAAAAAAAAGGTAAAAACCAAACTCTTTGGGTTTATCTTGCCACCTTATAGTATTTTAAGACTGCACTATCCTCTGTAAAGACAAAACAAGAACACCACCATCCGTAACTTTATTTTGATGGCAAAATAGAGATTCATGCAAATTTAGTCAATTTATTTTTGCTGCGCTCATTTTTTTAAAGGTACTGGATAATTTTTCACTCTTTTGCAATATATCCACAAACTGATGCTATTTTGGCATATATAAACACATTAGCCACCTACTTATGCAACGAAACAAAGCTTCTGTTAAATTTTTGCGAAGTGGGTTGGACTAAAAATATTCTAAATATCTTTCAAATGTGTTCCAATCAGATAGCCATGTGGTATAATCAATTTCTGGCCATAATATATAAAGGACAGCTCTTTGTATCTGTTCTTATAATACTTCTTCAATTTCCCCCTATTTTAAACCTTTTCTTTCATAGAACCTCAGAAGTTCGCAAAATTCAGAAGTAGCTGCATTTAGTCTGAATGAATAGAAATCTGGAGATTTATGATGGGATCACATGAGTATATAAAATTGAAGTTGTGTAATGATGATTTTCCTTGATTATAAGAAGACACTTTTGAGAAAATCAGTTGCATATTTTCCCCTCCCCATTTCAATGTAAATTATCACTACTTTAGTTGTAGCTTACATCAGGATTTGTATAGAAAGATAAAAAAGAAAATTTTGTTTGGGAGTCCTCTTAGGGATTATTTACTGAAAGAATAACCTCAGTAGGGATAATTTTGACCCCAACTTTCCCAAAGAATTAGCAATTTTGAAATATAGGTAACCTTTAAGTCCAGGCATATTGGTTTCATGAATATTTATGCTCTGTAAATATTTATGATTCAAGGTAGATCTGTCCAGAGGAAACTGAATTTGGATGGTTTTATATAAAGATCATAATAACTGTTTTATATATATATATATATATATATATAGAGAGAGAGAGAGAGAGAGAGAGAGAGGAATAAGGCAGAAGAGAATTAAGTCTCAGTCTCATAAAGTGACTTGTTTACAGCAATATTTAAATAGGGGAGGCACAAATTGCTCAAGCAAAAAGTGCACATTCAGTTTTATGATTTTATGAAGCTGCTTGACTGACAGAGTTAATTTTGAGTATTTCTGGTTTGATTTTCTCTTTGCAAGTCTATGCAAATCTATTTACAGAGAAATAAGAAGCCCTGATGTGACCAATTTGTTACTTTCCAAAATATCTTAGTACATTTTTGATAGGGTGATGATTGCCTGATTGACTCCCAAATCTGTGGTAATATGCAATTTAATTTCTCTAGCACCCAGATCATATTAACCATTCAAAAAATGACACACTGTTTCGGAGTTTTCAAATAAAAAAGAAAGAGCTCAGCCGTACGAATTTCTAAAGCAGAAGTCTTCACCCGTCAGGATACAAGTGTAGATACCAAACCACTAAATCGTGAGTCACATGACCATGGTCCTTTTTAATCCTGCTGTCTTTACCTCTCTGAACATTCATTTATTATTTCACAAAATAGAGAAACATACCTATATAGCATGGCTCTTTTAAGGATTAAGTGAAAAAGAATTATGTCAAAGAGCATAACAAATTACCCTTATTACACAAGTGTTAGTCATTGTAGTCATTTTTATAATAAATATTTAATTATGAGCTTAAACTTTGTTCCACCAGAAAGTCATTTCTATTTTCCTCTTCATAAGCAGCTTTTCTCTTGTTTGACTCCTGAGTAAGTTTTCCAGACCTGGTTTATTTATTTATGTGTAGACTAATAGTCAGCTTTTCACAGTGGGGCACTGCTGACAATCCCTTCTTTTGGACAAAACCCTAGCCTCGCTCATCTACATGAGTAACTTCTAGGGGTGTCGAAAGCTGTGTTAGGTACAACCAACTGCTTTAACGCACACATTCCTTACAGATTTGGAACAAAATCTCAAAGTCAGAAGAGGACAAATTAAATATTTGAGCTTGCTATCTTTCAGTCAGTTGCCATCATTTATTATAATATTTTATGGTTGCTTATTTGATGTGGTAAAAGATTCTGCCATACATTAAGAGATCTTAACAATTTTTGTAAAGGATTGCTATAAATAACTTACTAAAAGGTTGCCACACAAAGAAACTTTGTATGGAATTCTCTTTGATCTGAAGATCGGTTGATGTCTATAATGAGACCTGATATGCCAAAAAACAAACAAACAAACAAACAAACAAACAAACAAACAAACCTGTAGAACAGTTGATAAACTGTGTACAGAAGCTAGCCTTAGATTACATAAAGAATGGAATTAAAGGTAACAGCTGAATCTGAATCTGATAAATTTAGAAGCAGTTGGGAAAAATTACATTTTTATTGAAATATAATAGGCATCTTGAGGTCTCTAAAGCTGATAACAATGTTTGAAAAATGCTTTTGTTGCACTGTATTAAGTCTTACAGAACAAACTATCATTTTTCTCAATTAATTGATTCTAAAATAAAACCTTTCTAAACAAGTAAAACAACAACTTACATGGTATTAACTTTTGTGTCAGGATTGAATAAAGCAGCATTTGAAATCTAAGATGTTTTATTACTTGTTTTCAAAAATTTTTATTAGTGTGTACCATACAATTGTGGAGTCTTGATGATAAAATTTCTCAATATGAGTATTTTCAATGCAGCCTGTCTTTATAATTTACTCATCAGAAATACACCACCAAATAATGACTTATTGAGTCACATAAACAAATTTTGAAGCTTTGAACCCCTTTGTATCTAAATGAGATGGCATCTGTTGAGATGGATGGGAGAATTCTCTGGATGGTATTGCTTGGTTGCCTAGCAATCAGTCACCTGATGTTTTGGGGGAACCGGGAAATAAGCAAAAATTCTGACCAAAGAGAAGCCACAACATTTTTTACAAATGATAAGTACATGTGCAGTAACAACTGTTTTAGCTTTTGCTCGGGTGTATAGAGTATTTGAAACAGGTCAAGAGGGCCTTTGGATAAGCTTCACTATTAAGAAAGAGGAATCTGGCAAGAGTTGTATTAAGTAGATCCTTTGATGTTTTTGAAAGATAGAGATCATATTCTAGGGAGATGTCTAAGAATCAAAGATGTTCAGTGCCTATGAAATGAACTGTAATGACCTTGGGTAAATGGCATTTTGAAGAGATGTTCTTGGGCATTATTCCTAGTAGAAAATTTCAACTTACATGAATGATTACCTTTAATTAAGTAAGATAGGGAAATAAACAGTTTTCTACTCAGAGAAGGATAAAAAATATGATCATCATAAGGAGGGCATTGATAGTTTGGTTTAAACATGCCATAGATTTTTTAAAGTAAAGGTTAGAATGAATAAATACTTATTGCTTCAGATTAATTCCCATTATATAGGGTCCTTTTCTAGAAAATTTGTGACTTCCTGATGTAATAGTTTTGTGACAGAAACACTGAAGCCATCTAACATGACATTACCAAATATACTATTACTGCATCAGAGTTATAATGAAGCTAAAATTCTTAGATTAGTTTATATAACAGTATGAGCTATAATTTAAACTTTTATTTAACAACAAATTGTTGATGAAGAGCTGAATCTAATAACATAGTGGAATGGTAATTCCCACTTCTCCTGTTTTTTAAAAATCCTCCTTAGAATAAGGTAGGGCAAAAATAAATATACAATATAATAATTGGCCTATATAATAAGTTTCCGTAAAAACACCTTCAAAATGTATATAAAAGTAGTATTTTGTAAAAACTCTCCAGAATGCTATCTGTCTAAACATATTATTAAAAATATTTCAGAACTTATGTGCTTCTTTCTCATTAATATTAAACTTAATTATTTACATTTAATTTAAGTTTAATGTTTAATTTTTAAACAATGAATATTAGGGTTGTTAAAACTGAGATAATCATATAACATAAAGTTCAAAATTTTAAAAACTTAAAGCATACAACTCAGTGTTGTTTTTTTTTTATTTATTATACTTTAAGTTCTAGGGTACATGTGCATAACGTGCAGGTTTGTTACATATGTATAGTTGTGCCATGTTGCTGTGCTGCTCCCATCAACTCGTCAGCACCCATCAACTCGTCATTTACATCAGGTATAACTCCCAATGCAATCCATCCCCCCTCCCTCCTCCCCCCTCCCCCTTCCCCATGATAGGCCCTGGTGTGTAATGTTCCCCTTCCCGAGTCGAAGTGATCTCATTGTTCAGTTCCCACCTATGAGTGAGAGCATGCGGTGTTTGGTTTTCTGTTCTTGTGATAGTTTGCTAAGAATGATGGTTTCCAGCTGCATCCATGTCCCTACAAAGGACACAAAGTCATCCTTTTTTATGGCTGCATAGTATTCCATGGTGTATATGGGCCACATTTTCTTAATCCAGTCTGTCACTGATGGACATTTGGGTTGATTCCAAGTCTTTGCTATTGTGAATAGTGCCACAATAAACATACATGTGCATGTGTCTTTATAGCAGCATGATTTATAATCCTTTGGGTATATACCCAGTAATGGGATGGCTGGGTCATATGGTACATCTAGTTCTAGATCCTTGAGGAATCGCCATACTGTTTTCCATAATGGTTGAACTAGTTTACAATCCCACCAACAGTGTAAAAGTGTTCCTATTTCTCCACATCCTCTCCAGCACCTGTTGTTTCCTGACTTTTTAATGATCGCCATTCTAACTGGTGTGAGATGGTATCTCATTGTGGTTTTGATTTGCATTTCTCTGATGGCCAGTGATGATGAGCATTTTTTCATGTGTCTGTTGGCTGTATGAATGTCTTCTTTTGAGAAATGTCTGTTCATCTCCTTGGCCCACTTTTTGATGGGGTTGTTTGTTTTTTTCTTGTAAATTTGTTGGAGTTCTTTGTAGGTTCTGGATATGAGCCCTTTGTCAGATGAGTAGATTGCAAAAATGTTCTCCCATTCTGTAGGTTGCCTGTTCACTCTGATGGTAGTTTCTTTTGCTGTGCAGAAGCTCTTTAGTTTAATGAGATTCCATTTGTCAATTTTGGCTTTTGCTGCCGTTGCTTTTGGTGTTTTAGACATGAAGTCTTTGCCCATGCCTATGTCCTGAATGGTACTACCTAGGTTTTCCTCTAGGGTTTTTATGGTATTAGGTCTAACATTTAAGTCTCTAATCCATCTTGAATTAATTTTCGTATAAGGAGTAAGGAAAGGATCCAGTTTCAGCTTTCTACTTATGGCTAGCCAATTTTCCCAGCACCATTTATTAAATAGGGAATCCTTTCCCCATTTCTTGTTTCTCTCAGGTTTGTCAAAGATCAGATGGCTGTAGATGTGTGGTATTATTTCTGAGGACTCTGTTCTGTTCCATTGGTCTATATCTCTGTTTTGGTCCCAGTACCATGCTGTTTTGGTTACTGTAGCCTTGTAGTATAGTTTGAAGTCAGGTAGCGTGATGCCTCCAGCTTTGTTCTTTTGACTTAGGATTGTCTTGGAGATGCGGGCTCTTTTTTGGTTCCATATGAACTTTAAAGCAGTTCTTTCCAATTCTGTGAAGAAACTCGTTGGTAGCTTGATGGGGATGGCATTGAATCTATAAATAACCTTGGGCAGTATGGCCATTTTCACGATATCGATTCTTCCTATCCATGAGCATGGTATGTTCTTCTATTTGTTTGTGTCCTCTTTTATTTCACTGAGCAGTGGTTTGTAGTTCTCCTTGAAGAGGTCCTTTACATCCCTTGTAAGTTGGATTCCTAGGTATTTTATTCTCTTGGAAGCAATTGTGAATGGAAGTTCATTCATGATTTGGCTCTCTGTTTGTCTGTTACTGGTGTATAAGAATGCTTGTGATTTTTGCACATTAATTTTGTATCCTGAGACTTTGCTGAAGTTGCTTATCAGCTTAAGGAGATTTTGGGCTGAGACAATGGGGTTTTCTAAATATACAATCATGTCATCTGCAAAGAGGGACAATTTGACTTCTTATTTTCCTAACTGAATACCCTTGATTTCTTTCTCTTGCCTGATTGCCCTACTCAGAACTTCCAACACTATGTTGAATAGGAGTGGTGAGAGAGGGCATCCCTGTCTTGTGCCAGTTTTCAAAGGGAATTTTTCCAGTTTTTGCCCATTCAGTATGTTATTGGCTTTGGGTTTGTCACAACTCAGTGTTTTTAGTATACTAACAAGTTTGTATAATTATCACCACTAAAAATAATTTTAGTTTATTTTCATTATCCCAAAAAGAAGTCATATATTTATTAGCAGTCCCTCCCATTCTTCCCTCCTGCCAAGCTCATGATGGCAAGCACTAATCTGCTTTCTGTTTCAATGGATTTGTTTATTCTGAATATTTTAAATACATAATATATGTAATATTATATGTTTGGCTTCTTTTGCTTAGCATAATGTCTTCAAATTTCACTCAGGTTGTAGCATATACCAATTCTTCAATCCTTTCTATAGCTGATAGTGTTTCACTGTATGGATAAACCACATCTTGTTGATCTGTTCATTGGCTGATAGACATTTAGGTTGTTTTCATGTTTTGGTTATTATGAATAGTGCTGCTATATTTACTCATATACAGGTTTTTGCTTAGACATATATTTTCATTTCTTTCAGTTATTTACCTAGAATTGCGGGATAATATGTTAACCTTAGCTGGAATTACAGGCACCTGCCACCACGCCCAGCTAATTTTTTGTATTTTTAGTAGAGATAGGGTTTCACCATGTTGGCTAGGCTGGTCTCGAACTCCTGACCTCATGAACCACCTTCCTTGGCCGCTCAAAGTGCTGGGTTACAGGCATGAGTATTTTGCTTTTTAAAGAACTTCTTTTTTTTCACAGCAGTTGCACCATTTTGCATTTCTACCAGCAATACATGACGGTTCCATTTTATCTGCATCACTCTCAACACTTTGTGAATAGCCATCCATATTCTTCAGAGAAATGTTTATTCAAGACTGCTGCTCAGTTGTAAATCAGGTGGTCTTTTTGTTGTTGATTTGTAAGAGTAGCTTGTAGTAAGTGTTGAAATTAGAAAATGTGACTCCTCCAAGTTTGTTCTTTTTAAAGATTATCTTGGCTACTCTGTGTCCTTTGCAAATCCATGTGAATTTTAGGACTAGCTTATCCAAATCTGCAAAAGAAAAAGGAAGTTGGAAAGTCAATAGAGGTTACATTGAACCTGTGGATCGATTTGAGGATTATTGACATCTTAACAATGTTAAGTCTTTCAATTTATACACATGGAATACCTTTCCATTTATTTAGGACTTCTTTAAATTTTTTCAACAATATTTCAAAGTTTTCAGTGTACACATCTGGTACTTCCTTGGTTAAATTCATTTAAGTATTTTATTCCTTTTGATTTAGTAAATAAAATTATTTTCTTGATTGCATTTCAGGATTGTTCAGTACTAATTTATAGAAATTCAACTGATTTTGTGTTAATCTTATATTCTGGAATCTTGCTGAACTTATTATCTACCTCTAATAATTATTTTGTGAATATTTCAGTTTTTTATTATATAAAATTATGTTATCTGTGAATGTAGTTATACTTCCTCCTTTTCAATCTAGATATGTTCTCTTTTTCTTTACTAATTACCTTGACTAGAACTTATAGTATGATGTTGAATTGAATTGTGGAAAGTGTCATCCTTGTTTTACTCCAGAACTTAGGGAGAGAACTTTCAGTCTTTCACAATTAAGTATGATGCTAGCTATACATTCTTCATAGAGGCCCTTTATCAAACTAAGGAAGTTACCTTTTCTTAGTTTGTTGAGTGTTTTTATCATAAAAATGTTAAAATATTGACACTTTTTCTGTATATATTGAAACGATATTGTCATGTTTGGCCACTTAATTTTCTGTGCTATTAATGTCATGACCAGCTGGTGATTGGACAGATATTTTCTTAGGTGGCTGAAGCTAAAACAAAATCTCTCACGGGCTCTCTGTGTGTGTTTTGGGAATGCCTTCAACACTAAGCAAAGGAGTTTACAACTGTCTTATCTCTCATTACTGCTTGTGAAGAGCCTTAAGATTAGCCAGGAGTGAGAATTTAGGGCCTTCGCATGTCTTTCCTGAGTATGCGGACAATCCTGGTCATGAATATGGCTTTCTCAGTTTTCAATAAGATGTTGGAGCTCTTCAAAACCCTTGTTCCTCAAAGTATCTCCTTTAGCCTTTCTTCCCAAGTTTTTAAATTAGTTGTATGTCCTGTTATCGATTACCAGTAGGGAGCCATGATTAATAACATTTGTTATGTAATTTGACAAAAATCCTTCCTCAGATATTCACCTAAGCAATGAAAATTTCTAAGTTAGATAAGATAATGGCAAGCCCTTTGACTCGAGGATCCACCAGACAGGTCAACTGAACAACCACATTCTTTGTGAAAATGAGATCTCTTCTGTTCCCTCTGACATTGCT
The DNA here is from genome assembly GCF_037993035.2 of Macaca fascicularis. Lineage (NCBI taxonomy): Eukaryota > Metazoa > Chordata > Mammalia > Primates > Cercopithecidae > Macaca > Macaca fascicularis. The sequence goes on along the minus strand of NC_088387.1, from coordinate 65,254,720 downwards.
ATTTGTACAACACTTTGAAAGTGAGCTTTTGTCATTAAGGCTATATTTGAGTCAGATGTTGAATAATGGGAACAGAGTGGTTTAAAACACCACAAAGCTCTTTCTTTACCAAGAGTTCACCAGCTTTTTCTTAAGAATTCCCTTGGCTGCACAAGCTTCTGGCTAATTTCCAGAATTTCAAAAATGTTGACTATAACATATATCACCAATGTTTTCTGGAGGGATAAACTTTTGGCCTTCCTTACTTTGCTGTTTCTGTTAACATCATCCCATTGAGGATTTTTTAAATTATTATTATACTTTAAGTTCTAGGATACATGTGCACAATGTTCAGGTTTGTTACATATGCATACATGTGCCATGTTGGTGTGCTGCACCCATTAACTTGTCGTTTACTTGAAGAAATAATATTGAATATCCACTAACGAGGAGTCAACTAAACATTAATTTCTTGAAATAGTGCATTTGTTTATTACAAAATGAAACAGAAACATATAATCTACGTCATATTCCATGCTTTGGTTTCTTTTTATCTCTCACTAATTGAAAAGAGAACTTATGTACTTATCATGTAGTTATAAACTTGTATGATCTCTGTATATGCTGTTCTTTTAAAAAGTATATTTTAAATGTTCTGAGATATTGAGAATAACCTGGGGTCAAATGGCTAGTAATTGCCCAAACTGGAATTACTTCCAAATTATACTTTCTCCAATACCACACATTTAAAAATTATATGTATATGCTTCGGTGACAGATGCTTAGTGAAGGAATCATTTCTCTAATTAAGCAGTTTATGGAATTAATGCAATGCATTTCTGAAATGTTACCCCAGTCTATCATCTCAGGAGGACCCTCATTAAAATAATTCCTTAATGTAATGGTATAAATGGATTCTCCAATATTTTAGGCTTGTCTCTGAGGAAGAACTTGCCTGAAACCTTTGATGTTTTATAATCAGAGAGCCTTTTTGATCTTTTCTTGGTTATACCAATTTTGCATGATATTCCCCAGTCAATAATAATTCTATCATACTGAAATCACTCTACTTTATTCTTGGTAGTCATCAAAGAATATTTGTTTTAGCCAAATTAATTGTCTGTGGAATAAGTGTAACCATGGGGTTAGTCTCTCTGAAAGGTTTAAAAGCTGGTTTTTATCTAAATTTCAAGTATCTCTTGGGTTATATTTATTTAAGCTTTTATTTCCATCTTTGAGGGAAAACAAAAGTCATATTACTATTTAAAATTTGTATGCATCAGAGTTTGGAGATACCAAAATACATAAGAAGTCTAGACAACCAAAGAGAACAGAAATGTGCTTGCTTTAAAAATAAGCTATTGCTATTTGAGTTGTACAGGAAATGAAATACCTCCATCTATTGTCCTGAAGAGCAGTCAGTGTTTTGAATCTCTATGAGGGTAGTAATCAGAAGCAGCCTTTTGTGGAAAAGAATGTCTGAATGGATGGTGGGGAAAAATAGGTTTCAAGACAGGACCTTTTGTTTTGGTTTGCTAATCTGTTTTCAACTCTTTACAAGATCATTGTGAGTATCTTTGGGAATTAAGTATGAAAGATATTTTAAAACCATAGACATAAGTACATTTATTACCCATATCAGTAATTTTAATAATTCTTGAGAGAGTGTGTCACATCAGGTAGAGCTGTTGAGAGGAGGTACCCTAGTGGCCCCTTCTCCTGTAGTTTGTCTGCAATCACAGCCACTTTTCCAGCCCTGTCATTAGAAAGGGGAGAGTAAGTCATAGTTCTTAGAAATGCTCCTTCTAATTCAGATAATATGTTATAGGTTCAATTGAGAAAAAGTAGACTAATGTATATTACTATTATAAAAATGTGCATTCATTAGGATTCTGTTTGCAAGTAATAGAGATTGAAATTGAAGCACCTTAGGCAAACCAGGGATGTTTGAGCCATATAACCAAATTTCAAGAACAGTGTTGGAGATGGCACAAGAGTGGCTGGAGTCTGGGTTTAGATGCTCTCAGAATTTCCTCAACATTTGACTCTGATTTTCTCTGCATGTTGGCTTGTTCACCTGTTAGGGGTATGGCTGTCAGCAAGGTAAGAAAATATTCAAAAATCCTCAGGCTGGGAAGAGTTTCAGTTTAGGAACCAAATGTTGGTCCATTTGAATGTACCATAAGGAATAAGATGGAAAGAAGTAGGAGCCCAGGATGTAGAGTCAGGCAAAAGCTCAATCTTGAAGACTATGCTAGACCACACTTACAAAGAGTGTTTTTGGGATTCTGTTCAAGACCATATTTTCAGAGTGTTTTTAGGCTTCTGATCAAGACTGCATATGAGTTTATATTCAGCCCTTGAATTCTAAACAAATAACTAATGATACATAAAATGTAACATTAAAAACATAGCAACAAACCAAAAATGGTTGGGCTCCAAAACAAGCTAAATATTTCTGAAGACCAAAAACAGAGCAGAAAGACAAATCAGTGAATGAAGCTGAAGCCATAAGCTTGGTAGTATGTGAAGCAGGGCACTGTCAGTGGGGGCCAGGAACTGGCTCCTGGAGGGTAATAGGGACTGCTTGTGGTGAATTCATGGGGAACCACAGCCAGGCTCATTGCTTGGGGCCAAGGGCTGTCTGGAGGCTCCCTTGGATGTCTTCCTGCCTCAATTCTAGAACACAGGAAGGCATATATTGCCAAATTATCCTACCAAATCAAGAATGTTTGTGAATTATCCTCTAGAGAATAGAAGAGGGAAAATGTCCAAATTCATTCTGATGAATCCAGTATAATACTGACACCAAAACGAGGCAATAAAAGTCTAAGAAAGAAAATGATAGATGAATTTTACTTACGAATTAGATGCAGAAAATTTCCCCCAAATACTAATATATTTAACTAAGCAGTACATTAAAAAATACATTATGACCATGCATAATTAATCTTACAAAGCCAGAATGCTTCAATGTTAGAAATGCTGTTATAATAATAATATGTGATTAATAGATTAATAAATCTACATGATTATCTCAGTAGAAACAGCAAAAGTAAATATGATTCAACACGGTTTTATATATTAAAACTGAAAGCTCTTAGCAGATAGCATAGCAAATAAAATATGCTACTTCTGTTGTTTTCTATGTCTACCTCATACTCATTCTTAAATCCCCTTTTCCTTACCCACTTCTCAGTATTGAGACTTCAAAAGCTTGGTGAATCAAATGGGGGATATGGACACAAACGACTGAAAAAGCCAACTACCCACTTTTCCAGCTTCTCTTGTGTAACAATGGGCAGATGACTCAGGCCAGGCCAATGAGGTATAAGGAGAATTCTGATGGCAAAGAAACGACTTTCCTCCCTAATAAAAGAAGAGACAGGTGATTCATTTTTATGTGCCCTGCTTACAGCCTGTTTCCTCCCTATGACCATAATTGTATGTGGATATGATGCTTGGAATATGCCATAAAGGAATGTCAGACATCTTGATCCAGGGAAACTCCCACCCCTGGAACCACCAATCTTCAAATTATTTCTGTATAACATAATTAAATATTTTTATTGCAAACCTAAATGTTAGATATTCTTACTTTTGGTCAAAAGCATTTCTAATTGATACAGAATGAAATTTCCTTAATGTAAGAAAAGTGTCTATTCAAATTCTCCCACAAGTATCATACTTATTGATAATAGGTTAGAAGTTTACCACTTAAACTCAGGAATGAAAATGATGCCATTTATAACTTTTTCTACTCAATGTAATACTACAAGTGCAAGTTTGTCTAGTAAGATAAAGAAAGTTGTACAAATTATGAAGGAACAGAAACAAGTCTTTAATTTTCTACAATATGATTGCTTTTGTAAAAAACTGAAAGATATATATAATATAACTACTAAGAGAATTTTGAAATTTTACTAGATTTTTAGGTAAACTAAAAAAAATTACATAACTACTATCCACTGCTAAAAAGAAATTGATAAATATAATATTATTACATAATGGTGATGAAGTACTCATGAATAGCTCTAAAATGTCTCAATACTTTTAAGGGGATATTTTCAAAATATTCCTGAAGTACATAAGACTTGAATAAAAGGAGAACTACACAAAGTTTAGGAATTAAAAACTCTTAAAGAAGCACCAATTTATTTCAAATAAATATATATTTTCAACACAACCTCTATTCAAGACCTAAATGGATTTATTCAGGGTCTTGATAGTTCCTCATGAAACTCATATGATGGTATAAAAGACCAAGAATAGCTGAGACAATCTTGAGACAGATGAGATAGAGGGACTTTATCACACGTGTTTAGCAACTTATTAATTATGATCATATAATATAGAAATTGCTTGAAGTTAGGCAAATAGAAAAATTGGGAAATTTTAAGGAAATCTAAACATCTATGTGGAAACTTAATATATTTCAGAGGTGTCATTAAAACTGTTGGGAAAGAATGAACAAATGTATAAATAGTTGTGGGAAAATTAGTTATCCATATGAAGAACAACTGGAATCCCATTTCATCCAGAATAAACGATAAGGTGGCTGAAAAGCTAAAAATGGAAAGGCTGACTTTTGACCTTTTTAACAGAAATTATGAGAAACGATTTTCATAGTCTTGGGCTAAGGAATAATTTATTAAGTTACAAAACAGAATAAATACTAAAGAAAAAAGATGGTTAAATTAACTTTGTTAAAATTAAATTTCTGCTCTTCAAGACACACCATTACCAAAAATAGAATACATGATATAGGTTGAGAGAAAAATATCTGAAATGTCTTAAAGTATCTAAAATATATCTGACAAAGAATTAGGATCTAGAGCTAATGAAGGATTCCTACAAATGAGGGAGGATATAAGTAATAATATACCAGTAAGTGAGCAAAGGACACAAAGAGGGACCAGAAAGAGAAACTAAGTCTACACATATGAATATTCTCAGTCTCACTGATTGTTTGGGGGAAATGCAAATAAAAAAAATGAAATTCCATTCGAAACCATGGAATTTGAAAAATTAAAATCTAGTTTTACAGTTCAATGAGTTGATAAGGATATGGAATGATGACAGTTCTTATTTGTGCTAGTAGGAATGTTCACTGAAGACATTGCAGTAGAATTTAGCACAATACAGCAATGTGAGTTCTGGCCTTAACCCTCACATTATTTATACATCCTACAGAAAGTTCTTATAGCACAGGATAGCAAGTAAGATGTTCATGGCAACCTTGCTTGTCATAGTGAAGACTAAAAAATACCTAAATGTCCATTAAAAAGAACAGATAAATGTTATGACTTCACAGAATACTGTAAGTGGTTCAAATGAATGAACTAGAACTATGTTATTACACCTCAAAAATACAACACTGAGCAGAAAAATCAAGTGTCCTAATGATGGGCAACTTATGCTATTTATGTAAAGTTTGGAAGCAGGAAGAGCCCTTCTGTATAATGTTTCTGCATATATACATGAATAATCATAGATTGAAAACATGCATGAGAATGATGAATACCAGCTTCAAGACAATGTTCTCTCTGGGGAAAAATAAAGGAAGAGAACTGGGGAGAAATGTATAGAAACTTCAATTATCTGAAACATTTTATTTAAGCTGAGAGTGTGTTACTTGGATTTTTATTAAGTCATTTGAGATTTTGTATCCCTGAAGTGTTTCACAAGGATCTATTATCTTTCCCTCCTTCCCTACATCAACTTATCTACCTATATGATGCACATATGTCAAAATAGATAATAGATCTATAAGTATTATGTTATTCTCTCTACTTTGCTAAATATTTTAAACGTTTGATTTTCTAAACAGTTATGCTTGCTGCTGTCTGGATAATGCCTCAGGGGATAATACGGGATGTGAGATGCCACTGAGTCTTATTACAGTAGCATATGAATGAAAATAGTGAATCTGAAGAAATTTTGAAAGTTGTATGGATGTCTGTAGAAACTGAAAGTAAACATTTAGGAAAAGGCTGATACATCATGTTTCTGCCGTGAGTCTCTGAGGGAATAAGGAAATAAATGATTTCTATTGCCAGAAAACACATGCGGAAAGGCTCAGGCTGATGGTGGGGGCAAGGTGAGCCCCTATTTCTCTGAATTTTAATATTCATAGTTTATATTTCTTGAAACATTCCTTGATGTATGTCCTACTAAGTGCACTCTGAAACCTTTGTTACAGACTTCATCAGAAGGTATTTGTGGCTTGTCTCCTGAAGATCCCAAGGTAAAATTTTCTGTTTATAAAACATGTAGGCTCTTTCAAATGGTCTGTACAAATTATTAATATAATGAACTGGCCTGCATAAAGTGCGTAGGAAAGATCCATTACTTGATTCTTCCTGTGGCAGCATGGGCTTTGAGCTGTGGAAATGCTGATTGGATTGAAACAAGGCTTGCAGCGAGAATCATCTGTTAGAAAAAAGATGTTGCCTAAAGATGCCAAAGAGAGGTTACAGAATTTGCTGATGTGCGTATTGGAGAGGGCTGTAAAGGGGGTGATGGGCAATGCTTTTGTTATTGATAAGAATCCAAGTGAAAAATGTGTATTACAGGCACTTTTTACCCTAAGATGACATCTGTGGATGCTGCTAACTGATCAGAACTTGCTGCAGGTTGCTTTGTGGTCATTTTATTTCTGTGGTAATTCTAGATGTAGGGGTTTCTTTTTGTTTTTCATTTCTTATGTATCTTTAGTCATAGCAGGAAGGCACAGCAAACAGTCTTTCCCACCTTCATAACCCAAAATTACTTAAGACTTTGCCATAGTACTACTTATTTCTGCCTGATCAAATTCCTAGCACGTAACAGAAGCTGCTGCTTTCATTCTTTTTTTTTTTTTTTTTTTTTTTTTTTTTTTTTTTTTTTTTGAGACGGAGTCTCACGCTGTTGCCCAGGCTGGAGTGCAGTGGCGCGATCTCGGCTCACTGCAAGCTCCGCCTCCCGGGTTCCCGCCATTCTCCTGCCTCAGCCTCCTGAGTAGCTGGGACTACAGGCGCCCGCCACCGCGCCCGGCTAATTTTTTGTATTTTTAGTAGAGACGGGGTTTCACCGTGGTCTCGATCTCCTGACCTTGTGATCCGCCCGCCTCGGCCTCCCAAAGTGCTGGGATTACAGGCTTGAGCCACCGCGCCCGGCCGCTTTCATTCTTGTATTGCTGAACCTATTCATATAACAGAGTATGAACAGATTAGTGGATACCACTAAATATTAGTAAAGAGAGCAAATGAGACTGCTTTAGAAAAAAAGCTTCACCTTATAGGACATTTGAGACTCAACTCTGAATCAATCTTATTGGAGTTGTGCCTTTTTTCCAGTTTTGTTATATATTTTTTTTAAATTTTAAAACAGGGTCTTGCTTTGTTGCCTAGGCTGGTCTTGAACTCCTGGACACAAGTTATCCTCCCACCTTGGCTTCCCAAGTAGCTAGAATTGCAGGCATGTGGGCACCACTATACTTGGCCAGTTTTGATATTTATAACCCCATCTGTTGTTCCAAATCATCAAGGGTGAATATATGTTTAAAACTAAAGTAAATATAATTTTAGTTTTGAGCAATTTTTTTTGAGACCTATGGAGAAAATAGCTATCTGTGATAACTTGAGTCAAGATTTAAGATTTTACTAATATGTTTTATTCATTGAGATCAGACACAAATTATGTTTTATGAGGTAGGTTTCAAGAATTCATCCGTTGAAATATAAATAAAAAACAAACCAAACAAAAAGCAAATGAGAGCTTAATAGTAGAAGAGGGAAAGATTCAAAGGTGTGATTATCCTTTCCTTGTATGAAAGTATACCTTTCATAAATTTTATACGGATGTTTGCAAAATTATAATCAGACATTTCAGGGTATTTCTGATATGCATTTTTAGCAAGCACAACCAGTATCTTGTTTGATACAGGGGAAATTGCAGAAAGAATTTATCTTTATATGAATAGTATAGTACTTTGATCACAGATTATCAAGGTCGTGAGGGAGCCTTGAAGGTCATTTGTTGTTATTCCATTTATTATTGAAGACTTTTGCTTTTATCATCTATTGAATCAAACACATTCTTGGGTACATTCAAGTAGTCTAAAATTTGCTTGTACTTCTGGAAAAAGTACAGCCTTACAAAAAATAACCTCTTGAGCCCCTCCCCATTTCCCTTCTAAAATGACAGACAATCTCGCACCTTCCAGGCCCTTCTGCTTGCCTGTTACATACTTATACACAGTTTATTCTTCCAGAGCAGGATTTCCCAACATTGGTGCTATTGATTTTGGGCTGGGTAATTCTTTGTTTCTGGGCCTGTCTTGTGCTTGCCTTGATCCACTAGATGCCAGTAGTATCCACCCACACAGTTGTGACAACTCAAACCCAAAATGTCTCCAAATATTGCCAACTGTCCCCGGGGAGGGCAAAATTGCTTCTGGTTGAGAATAACTGTTCTAAAGAGATGCTTACATGGACCACTAAGGGGAAAAATGGTGAACAAACTCTAATTCTGCAACCTCACTAATATTTGGATTAGATTTTTATGCATATAAATATATTTGGGGTTATACTAAAAAACTCATGATGTAGGGACTTTTTTAACAGAAGTATTCTGTCACAGGACTCACCTTCTATGTTCTGACTCTGACAGCAGTATCAATATGTGAACCACTTTTCCATGCTGGAGGCTGAAAATACTGCCATGAATGAAAAACAGTTTCTTCTCTGAAACAGAAGGCACTCCTGGGACTTTATGTAAATCCTTGACCAAAATGAAACTTAACATAGATCAGCATTAACTGTGTACCCTGTATCAGTGATGAATATTACTACTGGCATTCATTAATGAAAGACATCATATGTGTGTATATTTATTCCTATGAATAAGAATCTTCCTTGCTCTACTCTTCTTGTATCATTATTAAAGGATGAATAATACCCAGAGAGGTGGTTAAAGCTACTTAATTGGAATATGAATAAATGAAATGTTCAATTAAGAAGGCCAAATGCCAAGGATTTAAATTAGTTTAATGCTTTTCTAGGACTTGACATGATGCATTACTGGTGGCTAGCATTTACAAAATGCTTTGCTTTATGAGACACAGGGTTAATTGTTAAGCTTTAGCTTAAAACAATCCAATCTATTATCACTTTGTTTTACATATGTATTTTTTTCATTGCTGAATTTGTAGAGAGGAGTCCTTATTTTAATAAGGTGTTTCCTACCTTAGGATATTCCAAACCTTTATTATTCACAAATGCTCTTATTTGATTCAAAGTTCCCTATATTTTAATATACTGTGCAGCTACAAGATTGAAATGATTTCTTAATTGGCATCTTTCAGTTTTTTCAGTGGCTTGCACAAATTAAGAAAATGTTATTCTGCTTATCAGGAGTGAGCTGGTTGTAGCTTGTGATGTGTGTGCTGGTCTTTAAAATATCAGCCATATAATCATTTATTGTCCAATCAAATAAATTAGAATGCTTCTAATACTGGCTGAACTTTCAGGCTTTTTTGTGAAGTAAAATAATAAAGAATAGAATAGTAATAAAAACCAGTTGTACTGATGCATGACATACATTTGCATTGCTCAGATTTGTTCTGCTTGTCATTCCTCCAACTATTTCAGAAAAAGCCATCTAAAGTAGAAACTTGGTAAGTTTTTTTTTTTAATAAAGCTTATGGACAATACTCCTTAAAAATATAATATTTTTAAAAAATTTTTGAGGCATGTATTTTTAGAATTCTTTGAATACTCTGAAATAAATGCATAGGTAGAATCATATTTTTTAGAAGAGATAGTGATTTTATGAGTAATTCAACACAAAGCTTTCATTTTACTTACGTGGATACTGAAATTAAGATAGATTAATAGACCTACAAAAGGCCTCTCAGATAGAATAGGCATAATAAAGAACTACTAATTCCTTATCTATTGGTATTGGTTTTCTTGCACATGACCTCTCTATATGAACTTCGGGGTTGTCTTTTCTGATCATATTATTATGCATTTTAAAGTCAGGGATACAGAAGACTATAATAATCTTTTCTTCATAGCCAAAAGTTTGTATGTCAGCTTTAAGGGTTGTTTTAATGGTCCCTGATATATTATGACATTTGGAGATTCACATGCATATCACAAGTGCAATTGGACACAGGTAAGTTGTATGACCCACGTGTTCAACTAGAATTTGATTCCTTTCTGTCTCTAAAGGAATATATTTTGAGATTTATATAAAGAAAATACCTTTAGCATTGTTTTTACATCCACCAATAAGATTTTTAAAAAAATATAATTGAATATTATTGTTTCAATTCTGGGAAGTGGGCACATGGGGTTTGTTAAACTGTTCTAGGTATTTTTGTTTTGTTTTCAAATAAATTAATTTTGTAAAAGTGAAATTGCATGTTAAAATATTTTTGCTACAATAAAGCCAGTATTGCTCAATAGAATATTGTCTTCTTATGATATATGTTCAGTATAACTTCAAGGGATAGAAACTTGCTACTATGAACATTCTTAGAAAAAATAATTCTGTAACAATATAGTAACATCAGTAACAATGTAGACATTAGGTCTCTGTCCCTTATGGTGGTATATAGTGTATATGAGGAGGTATCTCATTGTGATTTTGATTTACACTGCGTCATGACTAATGATGTTGAGCATCTTTTCATGTACTTTTTCATCATTTCTATATCTATTCAAATTTCTTGCCCATTCTAAAATTAGGTTATTCCACTCCTAGATACATGACCAATAGTAAGTAAAAAACATCATGCAAAATTTTGAAAATAATGTTCCTATTAGCTTTATCCATAATAGCGAAAAGAGAAAACAATCCAAATGTCCGTTAACTGAATAATGGATAAACAACATGTGGTATTGTTTTATTGCCAAATGATATTTCACATGTAATGAAATATCGTTTGACAATAAAAGTAAATTATTATATGTGAAATATTGTTTGGCAATAAAGTCAATAATGTATTGACATATGTTATAACATGGATGAAATTTGAGAGCATGCTAAGTGAAAAAGAAATTAAAAAAACATGACTACACATCATATAATTTTGTTTATATAAAATTGCTGGAATAGGCAAGTCAATGGAGACAAAGTAGATTAGTAGTTGCCTAGGGCTAGGAAGAGAGGGAAATGGGGTATAACACTAAAGGGTATAATTTTTGTGGAGCGGGTGGTGAAAAGATTATAAAATTAGATAACTGGTTGTCACATGGCTTTGTGAATGTATTTGTTTGTTCTCACACTGCTAATAAAGATATACCAGAAACTGGATAATTTATAAAGGAAGGAGATTTAATTGACTCACAGTTCAGCATGGATGGGGAGGCCTCAGGAAACTTACAATCATGGCGGTAGAGGAAGCAAACACATCCTTCTTCACATGGTGACAGCAAGAAGTGCCGAGCAAAAGGAGGAAAAACTCCTCATAAAACCATCAGATCTCATGAGAACTCACTTATTATCAGGAGAACAGCATTAGTGTAATCACCCCCATGATTAAATTCCCTCTCACTAGGTCCCTCCCACAACAAGTGGGGATTAGGAGAACTACAGTTCAAGCTGAGATATGGGTGGGGTCACAGTCAAAGCATATCAGCGAATATCCTAAAAAATTGAATTGTAAACTTTTTTCAGTATATGTGCTGCAAAAGAGAGCCATGAACTGTAAACAGGATAAATTTTATAGTGTATGAGTTATATCTCAATAAAGCTGTTTGAAAAAAGGGAACAAAACTATATATTTATTAAAAAAAATAGGATTTTCTTCTTTAATAGTTTACCAAATAATAAAAATGACAATTTCTTCTTTTTATTATTATACCTTAGGTTCTAGGGTACATGTGCACAACGTGCAGGTTTGTTACATAGGTATACATGTGCCATGTTAGTTTGCTACACCCATCAACTTGTCATTTACATTAGGTATTTATCCTAACACTATCCCTCTCCTAGTCCCCCACCCCCTGACAGGCCCCAGTGTGTGATGTTCCCCACCATGTGTCCATGTGTTCTCCTTATTCAACTCCTACTTATGAGTGAGAACATGCGGTGTTTGGTTTTCTGTCCTTGTTATGGTTTGCTTATAATGATGGTTTCCAGCTTCATCCATGTCCCTGCAAAGGACATGAACTCATCCTTTTTTGTAGCTGCATAGTATTCCATGGTATATGTGTGCCACATTTTCTTAATCCAGTCTATCATTAATGGACATTTGGGTTGGTTCCAAGTCTTTGCTATTGTAAATAGTGCTGCAGTAAACATACGTGTGCATGTGTCTTTACAGTAGCATGATTTATAATCCTTTGGGTATATACCCAGTAATGGGATGGCTGGGTCAAATGGTATTTCTAGTTCTAGGTCCTTGAGGAATTACCACACTGTATTCCACAATGGTCGAACTAATTTACACTCCCACCAACAGTGTAAGTGTTCCTATTTTTGCACATCCTCTCCAGCACCTGTTGTTTCCTGACTTTTTAATGATTGTCATTCTAACTGGTGTCAGATGGTATCTCATTGTGGTTTTGATTTGCATCTCTCTGATAAGCAGTGATGGTGAGCATTTTTTCATATGTCTGTTGGCTGTATAAATGTCTTCTTTTGAGAAGTGTCTGTTCATATCCTTTGCCCACTTTTTGATGGGGTTGTTTTTTTCTTGTAAATTTGTTTAAGTTCTTTGTAGATTCGGGATATTAACTCTTTGTCAGATGGGTAGATTGCAAAGATTTTCTCCCATTCTGTATGCTGCCTGTTCACTCTGATGATAGTTTCTTTTGCTGTGCAGAAGCTCTTTAGTTTAATTAGACCCCATTTGCGTATTTTGGCTTTGGTTGCCATTGCTTTTTGTGTTTTAGTCATGATGTCTTTGCCCATGCCTATGTCCTGATTGGTATTGCCTAAGTTTTCTTCTAGGGTTTTTATGGTGGTAGGTCTTACATTTAAGTCTTTAATCCATCTTGAGTTAATTGTTGTATGAGGTGTAAGGAAGGGATGCAGCTTCAGCTTTCTACATACGGCTACTCAGTTTTCCCAGCACTATTTATTAAACAGGGAATCCTTTCTTCATTGCTTGTTTTTGTCAGGTTTGTCGAAGATCAGATGGCTGTAGATGTGTGGGGTTATTTCTGAGGCCTCTCTTCTGTTCCATTGATCTATCTGTTTGTTTTTGTATCAGTACCATGCTGTTTTGGTTACTGTAGCTTTGTAGTATAGTTTGAAGTCAGGTAGCATGATGCCTTCAGCTTTGTTCTTTTGGCTTAGGATTGTCTTGGCTATGCGGGCTCTTTTTTGGTTCCATATGAAGTTTAAAGTAGTTTTTCCAATTCTGTGAAGAAAGTTAGTGGTAGCTTGATGGGGATAGCATTGAATCTATAAATTACATGGGGCAATATGGCCATTTTCACAATATTGATTCTTCCTATCCATGAGAATGGAGTGTTCTTCCATATGTTTGTGTCCTCTTTATTTCGTTGAGCAGTGGTTTGTAGTTCTCTTTGAAGCAGTCCTTCACATCCCTTGTAAGTTGGATTCCTAGGTATTTTATTGTCTTTGTAGTAATTGTGAATGTGAGTTCATTCATGATTTGGCTCTCTATTATTGGTGTATAGGAATGCATGTGATTTTTGCGCATTGATTTTGTATCCTGAGACTTTGCTGAAGTTACTTATCAGCTTAAGGAGTTTTTGGGCTGAGATGATGGGGTTTTCTAAATATACAATCATGTCATCTGCAAACAGAGGCAGTTTGATCTCCTCTTTTCCTAAATGAATGCCCTTTATTTCTTTATCTTGCCTGATTGCCCTGTTCAGAACTTCCAACACTATGTTGAATAGGAGTGGTATTAGAGGGCATCATTGCCTTGTACCAGTTTTCAAAGGGAATGCTTCCAGTTTTTGACTATTCAGTATGATATTGGCTGTGCATTTGTCATAAATAGCTCTTATTATTTTGAGATACATTCCACCAATACCTAGTTAATTGAGAGTTTTTAGCATGAAGGGCTGTTGAATTTTGTCGAAGGCCTTTTCTGCATCTATTGAGATAATCCTGTGGTTTTTGTCTTTGGTTCTGTTTATGTTATGGATTACATTTATTGATTTGCTTATGTTGAACCAGCCTTGCATCACAGGGATGAAGCCAACTTGATCATGGTGGATAAGCTTTTTGATGTACTGCTAGATTTGGTTTGCAGTATTTTGTTGAGGATTTTCACATCAATGTTCATCACGGATATTGGCCTAAAATTCTCTTTTTTTGTTGTGTCTCTGCCAGGCTTTGGTATCAGGATGATGCTAGCCTGATAAAATGAGTTAGGGAGGACTCCCTCTTTTTCTATTGATTGAAATAGTTTCAGAAGAAATTGTACCAGTTCCTCTTCGTACCTCTGGTAGAATTCAGCTGTGATTCTATCTGGTACTGGACTTTTTTTTAGTTGGTAGGCTATCAATTATTGCCCCAGTTTCAGAACCTGTTAGTGGTCTATTCAGAGATTCAACTTCTTCCTGGTTTAGTCTTGGGATGGTGTATGTGTCCAGGAATTTATCCATCGTGTCTAGATTTTCTAGTTTATTTGCATAGAGGTGTTTATAGTGTTCTCTGATGGTAGTTTGTATTTCTGTGGGATTGGTGGTGATATCCCCTTTATTATTTTTTATTGCATCTATTTGTTTTTTCTCTCTTTTCTTCTTTCTTATTCTTGCTAGAAGTCTATCTATTTTGTTGATCTTTTCAAAAATCCAGCTCCTGGACTCATTGATTTTTTGAAGGGTTATTTGTGTGTCTATCTCCTTCAGTTCTTCTCTTATCTTTGTTATTTCTTGCCTTCTGCCAGCTTTTGATTTTGTTTGCTCTTGCTTCTCTAGTTCTTTTATTGTGATGTTAGGGGTCAATTTTAGATCATTCCTGCTTTCTCTCATGGGCATTTAGTGCTATAACTTTCCCTCTACACACTGCCTTGAATGTGTCCCAGAGATCCTGGTACATTGTGTCTTTGCTCTAATTGGTTGCAAAGATCATCTTTATTTCTGCCTTCATTTCATTATTTACCCAGTAGTCATTCTGGAGCAGATTTTTCAGTTTCCATGTAGTTGTGTAGTTCTGAGTGATAGTCTTAATCTTGAATTCTAATTTGATTGCCCTGTGGTCTGAGAGACAGTTTGTTGTGATTTATATTATTTACATTTACTGGGGAGTGTTTTTCTACCAATTATGTGGTCAATTTTAGAATACATGCAGTGTGGTGCTGAGAAGAATGTATATTCTGTTGATTTGGGGTGGGGAGTTCTGTAGATGTCTATTAGGTCCGCTTGGTCCAGAGCTGAGTTCAAGTCCTGGATATCTTTGTTAACCTTCTGTCTCGTTGATCTGTCTAATATTGACAGTGGGGTGTTAATATCTCCCATTGTTATTGTGTGGGAGTCTAAGTTTCTTGGTACATCTCTAAGGACTTGCTTTATGAATCTGGGTGCTCCTGTATTGGGTGCATATATATTTAGGATAGTTAGGTCTTCTTGTTGAATTGATCCTTTTACCATTATTTAATGGCCTTCTTTGTCTCTTTTGATCTTTGTTGGTTTAAAGTCTGTTTTATCAGAGACTAGGATTGTAACCCCTGCTTTTTTTTGTTTTCCATTTGCTTGGTAGATCTTCCTCCGTCCCTTTATTTTGAGCCTATGTGCATGTTTGCACATGAGATGG
Source organism: Macaca fascicularis (assembly GCF_037993035.2). Lineage (NCBI taxonomy): Eukaryota > Metazoa > Chordata > Mammalia > Primates > Cercopithecidae > Macaca > Macaca fascicularis. The sequence goes on along the minus strand of NC_088387.1, from coordinate 65,239,012 downwards.
GTCTCCTGAATACAGCACACTGATGGGTCTTGACTCTTTATCCAGTTGGTCAGCCTGTGTCTTTTAATTGGGGCATTTAGCCCATTTACATTTAAGGTTAATATTGTTATGTGTAAATTTGATCCTGTCATTATGATATTAGCTGGTTATTTTGCCCATTAATTGATGCAGTTTTTTCATAGCATCAATAGTCTTTACAATTTGGCATTTTTTTTGCAGTGGCTGGTACTGGTTGTTCCTTTCCATGTTTAGTGCTTCCTTCAGGAGCTCTCATAAGGCAGGCCTCGTGGTGATAAAATCTCTCAGCATTTGCTTGTCTGTAAAGTATTTTATTTCTCCTTCACTTGTGAAGCGTAGTTTGGCTGGATATGAGATTCTGGGTTGAAAATTCTTCTCTTTAAGAATGTTGAATATTGACTCCCACTCTCTTCTGGCTTGCAGGGTTTCTGTGGAGAGACCTGCAGTTAGTCTGATGCGCTTCCCTTTGTGGGTAACCAGACCTTTCTCTCTGGCTGCCCTTAACATTTTTTTCTTCATTTCAACCTTGGTGAATCTGACAATTATGTGTCTTGAGGTTGCTCCTCTCAAGAAGTATCTTTGTATTTCCTGATTTTGCATGTTGGTCTGCCTTGCTAGGTTAGGGAAATTCTCCTGGGTAATATCCTGCAGAGTGTTTTCTAACTTGGTTCCATTGTCCCCATCACTTTCCAGTACACCAATCAAACGTATATTTGGTCTTTTCATGTAGTCCCATATTTCTTGGAGGCTTTGTTCATTCCTTTTCACTCTTTTTTCTCTAATCTTGTCTTCTCACTTTATTTCAATAATTTGGTCTTCAATCACTGATATCCTTTCTTCCACTTGATCAAATTGGCTATTGAAGCTTGTTCATGAGTCACAAAGTTCTCGTGCTGTGGTTTTCAGCTCCATCAGGTCATTTAAGGTCTTCTCTACACTGTTAATTCTAGTTAGCAATTCATCTAACATTTTTTCAAGGTTTTTAGTTTCCTTGTGATGGGTTAGAACATGCTCATTTAGCTTGGAGAAGTTTGATATTAATGACCTTCTGAAGCTTACTTCTGTCAAGTTGTCACACTCATTCTCTGTCCAGCTTTGTTCTATTGCTGGTAAGGAGCTGCGATCCTTTGGAGGAGAAGAGGTGTTCTGTTTTTTGGAATTTTCAGCTTTTCTGCTCTGGTTTCTCCCCATCTTTGTGGTTTTATTTACCTTTGGTCTTTGATTTTGGTGACCTACAGATGGGGTTTTGGTGTGGATGTCCTTTTTGTTGATGTTGATGCTATTCCTTTCTGTTTGTTTGTTTTCCTTCTAATAGACCCCTGAGCTGCAGGTTTGTTGGAGTTTGCTGGATATCCACTCCAGACCGTTTGCCTGGATATCACTAGTGGAGGCTGTAGAATAGCAAATATTGCTGCCTGATTCTTCCTCTGGAAGCTTCGTCCCAGAGGGGTACCCACCTGTTTGAGGTGTCTCTCAGCCCCTACTGGGAGGTGTTTCCCAGTCAGGCTACACGGGGGTCAGGGACCCACTTAGGAGGCAGTCTGTCTGTTCTCAGAGCTTAAATGCCATGCTGAGAGAACCACTGCTCTCTTCAGAGCTGTCAGGGACATTTAAGTCTGCAGAAACTGTCTGCTGCTTTTTGTTCTACTATGCCCTGCGCCCAGAGGTGGAATCTATCGAGACAGTAGGCCTTGCTGAGCTGTGCTGGGCTCTGCCCAGTTCATGCTTCCAGGCCACTTTGTTTACACTGTGAGTTACTCAAGCTTCAGCAATGGCAGATGCCCCTACCCCTGTCAAGCTGCAGCATTGCAGGTAGATCTCAGACTGCTGTGCTATCAGTGAGCAAGCCTCCATTGGCATGGGACCCACTGAACCAGGCATGGGAGGGTATCTCCTGGTCTGCTGGTTGCTAAGACTGTGGGAAAAGTGCAGTATTTGGTCAGGAGTATACTGTTTCTCCAGGTACGGTCTGTCATGGTTTCCCTTGGCCGGGAAAGGGAAATCCCCCCAATCCCTTGCACTTCCCGAGTGAGGCATGCCCCATCCTGCTTCAGTTCACCCTCCGTGGGCTGCACCCACTGTCCAACCAGTCCCAGTGCAATGAACCAGGTACCTCAGTTGGGAATGCAGAAATCACCCTTCTTCTGCGTTGATCTCACTGGGAGCTGCAGACCAGAGCTGTTGCTATTTGGCCATCTTGGAAGGGACCCCTGAGAATTTCAAAATAAGTCTTTTAGAATCCTTACAATGAGAATAAATTGATTACCAGCTGATCAATACAATAGCCATTTTTTTACTTAAGTTATTAAAAATTAATATCTTTGTGTTAAAAACAAATGTTTTCACTTCCTCTGTCAGTAAATAGCATCATCTGTCTAGTGGCCTAAACCAGAGAATCACTTTCCATTTTCTTTATCTTCAACCCATATTCGAGTGTGAGGTTCTGTTGGTTATACCTCCTGGTTATCATTTGGCATTCTTTCTTTCCAATCATACTGCCTCAGCCTTAGTTCAGAATTATAATATCTGGCCTACTCTATAGCAGATGTTATAGGTTGGTGTGTATATCTGGTAGATATTGTTATAAACTGCATATATAATCTCAGTGACATCAATGATACAATTTCACTTAGAGAATAAAGACTAACATTTTCCTTATGACCTGGAAGACCTTTTATATTATGAGCTCTGTCCATTCCCCAGCCCTACTTCCTATCATTCTTATATGACAACATACACTAGAGTTCAATGCACTTTTCATGCCATTTTGGACAAGTGAAATTTTTTTGAGGTTTCATTTTTGATTCATGAGTTAATAGATGTGTGTTGTCTACTTTTCAAATATTCAGTGATTTTCCAGCTACCTTTCTGTTACTGATTTCTAGATTAATTCATTGAGTCCTGAGAATATACTTTGCATGGATTTTATTCTTTTAAATTTGTCAGTGTATGCTTTATGGCCCAGAATGTGGTTTGTTTTGATGCATGTTTCATGTATGCCTGAAAACAATGTGTATTTTGACATTGGAAGCAGTATTCTATGAATGTCAAGTAGATCACATTGATAGTGCTATTCAGGTCATCTATATCTTTACTGATTTTCTGCCTGCTTGCTCTATCAATTACTGACAGATATGTTGAAGTCTCCAGCTGGAAGAGTAGATTCATCTATTTCTTTTTGCAGTTTTATCTGGTTTTGCTTCTTGTGTTTTTATGCTTTTGTGAAAACTACATACACAGGATTATGTCTTTTTGGAGAATTGATCCCTTAATCATTCTGTACTGTCTCTATTCTGATAATTGTCTTTGTTTCAGTGTCTGATTTGTCTGAAAGTAATATAATTACCCCAAATTTCTTTTGATTGGAGTTAGCATGATATATTTTTCTCCGTATCTGTACTTTGAACCCATCTGAATCTTTATATTTAAGATATTTCTTATGTTTCTTATAGACAACATGCAGTTGAATCTCATTTTTTATTTATCCAATCTGACAATATCTGTATCTTATTTTATTAGTTTTAGAGACTTTATTAGCTTTTACAGACATTATTAACTACATTTCACAGTTTATTATAGGGTCCAATTTTGGGTTGTACATTCTATGAGTTTTGGCAAATGCATAATGTCATATATCCACCATCATAGTATCATACAGAATAATTTTAGTGCCCTAAAAATCCCCTGTGATTCATCTATTTATCTCTCCCCTCTTTCTCCTGCCCATAATGGAACTCCTGGCAACTTCAAATCCTTTTATTGTCTGTATAGTTTTGCCTTTTATACAATATCATATAGTTGGAATCATACAGGGTGCAGGCTTTTCAAACTCACATCTTTTACTTATCAACATGCACTTCAAGTCCTTCTTAACTTCTTTAAGTTTTTTCATAGCTTGCTAACACATTTATTTTTATCAGCAAATCATATTAAATTTTGTGAATGTACCAGAAGTGTGTAATTGAAATTTGATGTAAAGAAACACATCTTTATTACTTTCAATTTTGGGTAGTTATGAATAAAACTGTTATAAACATTTGTGTGCAGATTTTTTTTTAGATCTTTTTTGTTGATTGCTTTCATCATAGTTTTATAGTTTTCATAATACAGATCTTATTGTTAGCTTTATAAATAAGTATTTAATTTTTTTTATGGGTGCTGATGTAAATGCTGTTTTTCATGTCAAATTTCACTCGTTCACTGCTAGTATACAGGAAAACAATTGAATTTTGTTTATTAATCTCATTGTCCAGCACCCTTGCTATCATTGTTTATTGGTTCCAGGAAATTTTATTGTTGTTGTTAATTCATTTAGATTTTCTACATAGTCAGTCATGTATCCTAATCTGTACATCTTATTTCCTTTTCTTTTCTTATTGCGTTAGTTAGGATTTCCAGTAAAATGATGAATAATAATTGTGAGAGGGGATATTCTTGCCTTATTCCCAATCTTAAAAGGAATGTGCCAGTTTGTCACTATTGGGTGTTATAATAGATGTAGGTTTAAAAAACAAAATTTTAGAACAAGTTGTGGAAGTTCAGCTCTATTTCTAGTTTGTTGGGAGTTTTTATCACGGATAGGAGTGGAATTTTACACATGCTTTTTTCTGCATCTGTTTATGTGATCACATGGTTTTATTCTTTTGTGTGCTGGCGTGATGAATTATATTTATTTTTTAAATGTTTAAACGCTGTTGAATCAGCCTTATATGCCTGGAGTAGAACATGCAAGATTGTGGCATATAATTCTTTTTGTACATTGTTGAGTTTAATTTGCTAATATTTTATTGAGAAGTTTTGCATCAATATTCATGAAACATTTAAAAACATTTAGTGGCTGCCTTGGAGTTTACAATATGCAGCTTTAAAAACCTATAGCCTAATCCACTTTCAAATAACACTGTACAACTTCACATGTTGTGTAGGTACTTTATAAGAAAGTATTCCCAGTTCCTCCTTTCAGTTCCTGTGAACTTGCTGCAATTCATTTCACCTATCCATATGCTATAATGACCCATTACATTGTTGCTATTATCGCTTTTAACAAAGAGTTATCTTTTAGGCCAATTAAGAATTAAAAAATTTATTGCATTCATTTATTCTATTTCTCATACTTTTTATTTATGTAGATCCAAGCTCCTGATCTGCATTATTTATGTTCTGCCTAAAGAACTTCTTTAAAAATTTCTTGCAGGGCAGGTCTGCTGTATATGAATTCCCTTAATGCATGTTTGTCTGAGAAAGGGTTTTTATCTCTCTCTCTCTCTTTTTTTTTTTTTTTTAGTTCTACTTTACATTCTAGGGTACATGTGCACAATGTGCAAGTTTGTTACATATGTATACATGTGCCATGTTGGTGTGCTGCACCCATTAACTCATCATTTACATTAGTTATATCTCCTTCTATTATCCTTCTCCCCTCCCCACTCCCCACAATAGGCCCTGTAGGCCCCAGTGTGTGATGTTCCCCTTCCTGTGTCCAAGTGATCTCATTGTTCAATTCCCACCTATGAGTGAGAACATGAGGTGTTTGGTTTTCTGTTCTTGCGATAGTTTGCTGAGAATGATGGTTTCCAGCTGCATCCATGTCTCTACAAAGGACACAAACTCATCCTTTTTTATGGCTGCATAGTATTCCATGGTGTATATGTGCCACATTTTCTTAATCCGGTCTGTCACTGATAGACATTTGGATTGATTCCAGTCTTTGCTATCTCTCTCTTATGTTACCCATCTGGTCTTGCATTTTCATTTTTTCCACTAGGTTCCTTAACCCTTTAATAACAGTTATTTTAAATTAATTTCTGATAATTCCAACATCTAAGTGAAATCTGCTTCTAGTTCTGATGATTAATTTGTCTATTCAGATTGTGTTTTTCTTGCCTTTTGCCATGTCTTGCAATTTTTTTTTGGTTGAAATGTTGGCATGTTGTACGATTACAGGAGCTGAGGTAAACGAGTCTTTAGTATGAGAGTTTATGCCAATCTGGCTAAGAATTGGTCTGGGTTTAATGTTTGCTGTAGCTGTAGGTGCCAGGGGCTTTGACTTCCCTTGTGTTCTCATTTTTATCTTGACTTGACTTTGGCTTCCCTAACTACTCTCCCTCAGAGAAAATCCATGTCTTACTACTCTTTTAGCTGTAACCCATTATTATTATTCTGGGTCCCTGTTGAATAGTACTGTGTTGGAGAATAGAAATGTTCTATAATCTTCTGGTTATATGTCAGCATTTAGCGGGCTCTCAAGGCTGTACCCTTCACAAGTGATTTTCAAAGAGTACAGCACCCCAACCCCATCTTCTATCCTTCTGCTTCTTTTCCTGCCAGAAACATTTCTAATCTATTTACTTGAAGCTCTGACCCCTGTTGAGTGATTTTTCCCTTAGCTGAGACAGGAGAACGGAAGGGGCTGAATTAGGAGGAATTCCCTCCTCTCATCCTGGATAAGGTTTTGGCAAAGCATTTTTAACCTGGAGAGCAGGTCTTGATTATGGACTTATAGAGTAGACTCTGGGCTTATTTCACGACTATTCTCTTCTTTGCCCACCTTCCAACCCACCAGAGCCACAGGAAATTTTTACTGGATATTTACTGTGAGAAGCTAGTGAGATTCCTGAAGGTAAAGCCCATGAAAGTATAAAGATTCCCTCAAGATTGCAGCACCGATTTTCACTCCAAAGCTAGTCCACATTCAGCTTCCTGTAATTCATCAAAATTACTATTTTAGTCTTCCTACCAGGTTATGGCGCCAGTGGCTGCTTCCTCAGGTGAACAAATCTCACCTCTGACTCTCTGGATCCCCCTGTGTCTCCAGATTTGAGGGTGGTGATTTGATCTAAGGCCTGAGATTTCTGATGGGTCTAAGAAAAGTCACTGATTCTCAGTTTTCCCAGTTTTTTTTTTTTTTTTCTTTTCTGTTATAAGAATGGAAGCAATTAGTTTAAAGCTTTTTACATGTTGAAATCTGATGTCCTGTCATGCCATTTGTACCATTGTGCCTTTGGATATATTTTCTACCTCATCCTATAATGCCATTTCCAACTTACCCTTTAGAACTCACCTCAAGGCTGGGCGTGGTGGCTCATGTCTGTTATCCCAGAACTTTTGGGGGCCGAGGCAGGTGGATCACCTGAGGTCAGGAGTTCGAGACCAGCCTGAACAACATGGTGAAACCCTGTCTCTACTAAAAATACAAAATTAACTGGGCATGGTTGTGTGTGTCTGTAATCCCGGCTACTCGGGAGGCTGAGGTAGGAGAATCACTTGAACATGGCAGGTGGAGTTTGCAGTGAGACAAGATCGTGCCACTGTACTCCAGCCTGGGCAACAAGAGCAAAACTCTGTCTCAAAAAAAGCAAACAAAAAAACTCACCTCAAATATCACCTCAGTGGAATATCTTCTATTTGTCTGCCCGCCCTGCAGTCTAAAAAGGTTAATTTTGCTTTCCTGTAGCTTTCAAGATATCTTAAATACTGTATTTACTATACTACTTTTTTACTTCTATATATACTTGTATCTTTCCTTGTGACCTGTGTATTTAATTCACCTCTGTGTTTCAAGTGTTTAGGAAACATGCTAATACCCAATATACTTTCAACAAATAGTTTTTAATAGATAAATTGATCATTACAAGTTATAAGGCTTAATTTTGTGAGAATGGAACCAGCCTCTTCATGATTTTTGGTCTAGTTAACCATAACCAATATTGTATGAACAAACTTTATTCACTTGGCTATCTGTTTTCCTTTCAGCTTAAACCTTACAGCTACGTAGATAACTGCTGTAGGTTATTGCAAACACTTGCCAGAAGGACAACTGAACTTACGTTCCTGCTCTTTCTCCCACCTTAGGTGATAGTCAGCTGTGATTGAAAAATATCATAAAATGGAAGATTTGATCAACACAAGTAGCTTTGAAAAAGATATGGTATACATTTGTATACATTTACATTGTATATAAATACATTTGTATTTGAAATATGACATTTAATTTTAATATAATTTATAATGAAAGCTGTTTATATTATATGGTTTTATGTAAGGCTCATTTTAAAATTTATATACATTTCTCCTTAAGTGTAATAAGGGTTCTTTCTGGTAAGGGCTGTATTTTATCCAATCATTCTCTAAAGCACCAAGTAGAGTGACAGGAGGATATTAGACACTTAATGAGTCACTGTATACATGGACATTATCAATTAGCTTAATGTTTAAAATAAATTATTTCTGCTCTTTTTTGAATAGTTGCATAACAATATTGCTGTAAATGCTAAAATTTGAAACTCTGTTAGATGTCTTTATGTTATATAGAGAATCTCCTCTGTCCTGCTAATAATTAGCTCTAAGTAGAATGTCAGTTTCTGAACTTGTATTCCAGGAATGTCATCCAGTAACATGAGAGCATGGCATGCTTTATTGTAAAACACTGTAGGTGGATTCCCCATATACATATCTTCTTCTGTATTAAACTTCTCAATTTTTTCACAAACAAAAACAGTGCTTTTAGGGTATCTGCCGAAAGTTGACAATTTGAATTATTTATGGATGGTTTAGATCCTGGGGCAATTTCCTGTTTGAATATTTCATGTAATTGACTGTAAATATGAAAGTAGAGAGAATGTTGGGTTGATTTTTCTCAGTCCGAAACAAATCTGCAACTTCCGATTATACAGCTTCCCTTAGGAATATCATGAAAATAAATGGGTTGGATTGCTTCATACAGTGACTGGGCAGTTGAATAATATTTTAAATTTGTATTATTTTTCATGTTTTAATGTCTGATTTTGTTTAGTTCATTTCTAATCTCCAACACTCAGAATTATCTGTCACTCACTCATCTCTATCCGGGAAATTAGCAAGATTGATAACACAGGAAAGATTCATCAATAGTAGAAAGAACTTCCTTCGAGCAACATTTATGATTGACATTTCAGAAACAAGATTATATCAACATGTAAGTCATAATGTTAGAAAATTTTCTGGCAATGAATGATCAAAATAATATAAAGACAAGATACAAATAACCCTGAAGAGGTGAAAAAGCTTATTTGAACATAGAAGACCAAAAGACTAATTTAGGAAGCCTTCAAATCTCCTCTACTTTTGGGTCATAGTGTCAGGCAATACCTCTAATAATAGTAGCAGTTATTTCATTTGAGTGCAGGTGTACTTCCAGTTGTAACCACAGTTGTTTCTTACTCATGACAGTCCAAGTTCACATCCTCTTTCACTTTTTTGGAGGCAGTGCAATTGAGGGATGTCTTTTTTTTTTTCTCTTTTTAAATTTTTTTCCTTTTATTTATTTATTTATTAATTATTATTATTATACTTTAAGTTCTAGGGTACAGGTGCATAACGTGCAGGTTTGTTACATATGTATACTTGTGCCATGTTGGTGTGCTGCACCCATCAACTGGCCATCAGAGAAATGCAAATCAAAACCACAATGAGATACCATCTCACACCAGTTAGAATGGCAATCATTAAAAAGTCAGGAAACAACAGGTGCTCGAGAGGATGTGGAGAAATAGGAACACTTTTACACTGTTGGTGGGATTGTAAACTAGTTCAACCATTATGGAAAACAGTATGGCGATTCCTCAAGGATCTAGAACTAGATGTACCATATGACCCAGCCATCCCATTACTGGGTATATACCCAAAGGATTATAAATCATGCTGCTATAAAGACACACGCACACGTATGTTTATTGCGGCACTATTCACAATAGCAAAGACTTGGAATCAACCCAAATGTTCATCAGTGACAGACTGGATTAAGAGAGATGTCTTAAGCAGAGTAGAAAACTAAAGAATTATGGTATTTTTGTTTGTTTGTTTTTTAAGTCATAGCCATAGAGTTCTTTACCTGAGTTCCAGGGTCCCTCAAGGACCCCAAAAATAGATCAATATTTTAATATAATTGGTTTCCTTTGCCATTTTACTGTCTTATTTATTTAAAAACATTTTTCTGAGAGTGGGTCTATAGACTTCTTCAGACTGCCAAAGAGGTTCATTATGCATAGAAAAAAAAAGCTGTTAGCATATATTAGCGACAAAATTAAAAATCTGTTTTGAATGTCATGGAAGCAAATAATGTATTAACTTATTTTTCAAATAGAATTGACTAAGCTAATTGTCTACTTTTATCTTGTCAATGCAGTCTTATTTTGTAATGCTCTAGTAGAATATTCAGAAAGCTCCATCAATAAGAAGCCTTCCATTTACAGGTCACAAGACCACCAATGGAGGCATTTCTGGCATTGTCAATTCTTTTCTAAGTGGGTAATTTGTGGTCACCTATTCCTGAGACTAAGTACCTACCACCACACCAAAATTATGTGTTTGTTTTAAATTGTTGATTGACTTGTCATAGACATATTTGAATCTCCTATTTTAGTGGTCAGTGTAATCACAAACAGATGTTGCAGAGGTAGCTGTTGATAGAGGAACCTATAAGACTCAGGAATATGACACACATTTAACATAAGTTTAGGAAATAGAAGTGGACCTTTTTCAGTGTAATATTTCTCCTACTTACCCATCATTCCCACACATTTCTTTTAGGTAAATTATTTTAGAACTCTGCTAACAGGCAAATCTGTTCTTCCAGGGCTAGGCGAATTCATTACTTAACATTACCCTTTGATCATAGCAGTTCATCTGATTAGCCCTTTTCCTCTAGAAAATTGGTTTTCAAACTTTGGGCCATCATTTAGTTATGGATTATGAAATCAGTTTGATAAACCATACCCAGTATTTCTTTTTACATAGAAGTGCATAAATGGAACATATCAAGTGTATCATATATATTAATGATAAATACTGTTTTGTGAAAATGTGTGGGGTTTTGTGGTGTATATATGTGTGTGGGGGGTGGAAGGTAGAGTCATATGTATATTTACTACATTGAAATATAAAATGTATTTCTTATTGCAGGCTATTGTCAAATAAGACTTAAATCGATTGCTCTAAAAGTTTTGGAAATGACAAGTAAATTAGTATGGAACTGAGGGAGAGTCAAGAAAATGTGGAAGCAAATAGATGACTTAGTGTATAGGAAGCTAGGGACATTAGCATCTAATGATTGGCAAAAATGGTATTGAATATTATCACTAGTGTTAAATACAATCATTATACTTGATGTTTCTTGACTTGAGTGCTTACCGTCAGCCTGGCTATGTTATAAGAAATTTCCATGGGCTAATGCACTTAATGTTCCCAATGATGCTTTTTATGTTATGTAGGTAGTATTGCTATTTCTATTTTACTAATGAGAGAAGAAAGGTACAGATATGCTCAGCAACTCGACCAACATCTTTTAGCTTAGTGAGTGGCAAATTTGGGAATCATACCTAGGTTCTCCAACTATAAAACTTATGCTCTTAACATTATAGTAAATTGCTTCCCTTTTAAAGGAGATTGAAACATTGAAAAGGAAAGCAAGAATTGACTGCTCCAAATTTATTTTTAGAAAGGACAGTATATAAAACCATCCTCCCCTAAAATAAGTTCCAGACAATACAAGACCAGAGCTTTCAGTACCTAGCCTATTCAATTTTGTAAACGAGTTTTTTTTTGTAGGTTTTAAAACTAGCTAAAAGGTTAATGAGCTTGATAGAATGGGCTTGTAGACTTGTGAAAGAGCTGTACTGGCTGGCCAGAGAACTGCAAATTTAGCTCCTGTCAAGTTGACATATATTGTACAACTCTGATCTCCTTATGTATTGAATTTTTAAATGACAATACAATTTCAGCACATTTACTCAAATGCTTTTAACTTTCTTCACAAAGGCCACAAACTCTCTGGAAATACAAACAACACTAAAATCACCGTTTCAAATTTCAGGCAGCTGAAAAGGATTCTGCTGCTGATGCAGCAACCTGAAGTGAAGAAGAAGCAGTTCAGTTTAATATTTTCCTTAGTATATACCAATACAAACTATGCGTCTATCAACTTTAATGATATATTCCTTGGGGACTGCTAACTAGCAGTCAAGGCAAGCCAAGGTGAAGTGACTGGGAGATTTCAGAGCTGATATCTTCAGCCTTGTGGGAGCTCATCTTGTCCATCTCTTGGACATGTGCTCTCTGCATATCAGAAAATACTGTTGATCACATCAGAGCGTTTGTGAATCCAGTGATTTTTCCTTCACCAAATGTTCTACTCTTTTTAGATCTTTGTCAGTGGTGTCACAGCTGAGCGAGCAATTTCTGGCTCCCTGAATTTCCCTTGAGGGCTAAACTGTCAACATCTATGTTCATCATGGAAACCTTAAACTACAGAAAAATAATCTGATTTTAATCATGATTTTATATGTAAAATGGAGCCTCTTTAGAACTTACAGCTTTCTGAATTTGCCCCTTTGTGAGTTTACTTAATATAATTTGCTAAATGATTGTCAGTCCCCACAATGAAATTTATATTTTGTTTTGCTTCCTCTCCTCTTCCTTTCCTCTCCTCCTTCCTTCTTTCCTTTTGCTTTCATCCCCTCTTTCTTCCTTTTCTTCAGTATTTTATCCCTTTCAACATTTACTGAAATAATGCTATGTGCCAGACACCATGGGTGTGACTAGGCATACAGAAACATCCCTTGCCTGTGAGGGGCACACATTGACCTCTTGCTATTCATTTTAATCATGAAATATGAAACTTTCTTGTATCATTTTTTTTTCCAACACCAGTCTGCCCATGTTCTGTCTCCTGTTCTCCCCATGGGCATGGCTGATTTATGCCAAAGTGCTGGGTGCACCTGGTTGGGTTTATCCTGTCTGATACCACTGGAAATAACAAATAGCTAGATTAGGACTTTCCTTTTGCTTCAGAGCAGTGAAATCAGATCCAAGTTTAATGGAAGATATAATGAAAAAGAGAGGGAGGGGCTTGGGATTCAGTCCTGTAGGGTGATGCTGAGGAGGCAGCATTTCTACCTTTTAACCTATTGTAGTCACTGGTTGACTGCCCAGTTACCTGAGATTGTAAGTGTCCTAGCAGGAGTAAAAGCGTTGGGTATATATTTAAAAAATTACATGTGACTGGTTATGTTGTCCCTTATCATTAGTCACTCTTATTGCTCTTGTGGTCCATTTTCTATATAGTCATTTAAAATCATCTTTCTAACATAAAAATCTGATTATGCTTTTCCACTACTGTGATGGTTAATACTGAGTGTCAACTTGATTGGATTGAAGGATGCAATGTGTTGGTCCTGGGTGTGTCTGTGAGGGTGTTGTCAAAGGAGATTTACATTTGAGTCAGTGGGCTGTGGAAGACAGACCCACCCCTAATCTGGGTAGGCAACATCTAATCAGCTGCCAGTGAATATAAAGCAGGCAGAAGAGCATGAAAAAGCTAGACTGGCTTAGCCTCCCAGCCTACATCTTTCTCCTATGCTGGAAGCTTCATGCCCTCGAACATCGGACTCTAAGTTCTTCAACTTTGGGACTTGGATTGGCTTCCTTTCTCCTCAGCTTGCAGATAGCCTATTGTGGGACCTTGTGATTGTGTGAATGAATACTTCTTAATAAACTCCATATATATATATATCAATAGAGATATATATTAGGATATATATCTATATATATATCGATAGAGATATATATTAGGATATATATCTATATATATATCGATAGAGATATATATTAGGATATATATCTATATATATATAGAGCGATATATCTGAATATATATATCTATCCTATTAGTTCTGTCCCTCTAGAGAACCCTAAAACAGATTTTGGTACCAGGAGTGGTTCTAGAGAAACAGAATATTAAAGATGGAGTTCTTTCATTGGTTTGGGGGTTTCTGGAGTTGGCTGCTTATTATGATTAGACCTCAAAATGCTAAGGATTCTACTTCTAATAGTATAGAGAACACTGATAGTCCCTGGCCTGAACTGTTTAGAGAGTTAATAAATGCATTTGACATTCCTGATTCACCACTTGTGAGAAGCAAGCAGTTTGGTGACTCTGTACATGATAACTTTGACCATATGTGGAGAACCAAGGAACAAAATGAAGCTGGTTGGTTGGTTGCTCCTAAGTTCACAGGACAAAGTGATGAAAGAAAATGATCAACTCACGGATTCCAACTCCCAGGTTCAGAAACAGATACTGAGCCTCAAATCTTCTAAGATTGCCCTGAGTCAGAGTCTTATCTCCTGTAAAGAAAGAGCTGAAATTGTGGAAAGCCAGATACAAGCTTGTATCATGCAAGTGGCTGACCTGCGATGAAAGGTGCATGCGCAGCCTCACCAGGTGTCTACTGTTAAAGTGAGGGCATTGATTGGAAAAGAATGGGACCCTGCAACTTGGAATGAGGACATGTGGGAGGACCCTGTTGAAGCTGGGGACACTGAGCTTGTAAACTCTGATGAACCATTCTTGCCAGAAGAAACAGCTTCCCCATCCCCAGCAGTGGCAACATCCCCTGCCTGAAGTATGCTGTCATCAGCCTTTCCATCTTTGTCTGAGGAGATAAGCCCTGTATTGCCTGAGGCAATAGTGATGTCCTCCCCTGAGGCAGTTGCCAGGCAAGATAACGTTGATTCTCTTCGGGAACTGCCCCCAACACCCCTATTTGCTTCTAGACCTGTAACTAGACTAAAATACTGGCAGGCTCCCAGAGGTGAAGTTCAGAGTATGACCCATGAGGAGGTGCCCTACACCCGAAAAGAACTACTTGAGTTCTGTAATTTATATAAACAGAAATCTGAAGATCAGGCATGGGAATGAATATGAAGGGTGTGGGTTAATGGTGGAAGGGATATAGAGTTGGATCAGACAGAATTTATTGATTTGAGCTCACTAAGTAGGGATTCTGCATTTAATGTTACAGCTCGGGGAGTTGGAAAAGGTTCTAATAGTTTTTTTGCTTGGTTAGCTGAAATATGGATTAAAAGATGGCCCACTGTGAGCAAGCTGGAAATGACTGATCTCCCTTGTTTTAATGTAGAGGAAGGGATCCAAAGGCTTAGGGAGATTGGGATGGTGGAATGGATTAGTCACTTTAGACCTATTCATCCCAGCTGGGAAGGTCCAGAAAATATACACTTGACCAATGCTATGCAAAATAGATTTGTGAGGGCAGCACCTGCACCTTTGAAGAGCCCTGTAATTACTCTTCTCTGTATGTCAGATCTAACAGTGGGAACTGCAGTCACTTAACTACAAAATTTAAATACAATGGGAATAATTGGATTGCAAGGAGGTAGGGGCCAAGTGGTGGCACTCAACTGTCAAAAGCAAGGTGGTCATAGCTACCGTAATGGACAGCAGAGGCAAGGCAGCAATCAGAATAGTCTGACTCATGAAGAGCTCTGGCATTGGCTAATTAATCACAGTGTTCCTAGAAGTGAAATTGATAGGAAGTCTACTGCATTCCTACTTAATTTATATTAGAAGAAAACTTTCAGGTTGAATGGAAAAAAGACTAATTTGAATTATAAAAAACAGAATCATGGCCCCTCAATCAATTTCCAGACTTGAGCCAGTTTCCAGACCCAGAACCCCAGAATGAAGGGGAGGCTGGGTCTCCTTGAGGAAGGACCCCACCACACTATCAACAATTTATGCTGTTAATCTTTCTCCCATACTTCCCCAAGGAGACCGCTGGCCTTTTTACCAGGGTAACTGCATTGGGGAAAGGCAAATGATCAGACATGTCAGGGACTACTGGACACTCGCTCAGAGCTGACGTTGATTCCAGGGGACCCAAAACATCATTGTTGTTCTCCAGTTAAAGTAGAGGCTTATGGAGGTCTGGTAATTAATGGAGTTTTAGCTCAGGTATGCCTTACAGTGGGACCAGGGGGTTCCTGGTCTCATCCTGTGGTCATTTCCCTAGTGCCAGAATGCATAATTGGCATAGACATACTTAGCAGCTGGCAGAACCCTCACATTGGCTTCCTGACTGGTAGGGTGGGGGCTATCATGGTGGGAAAGGGCAAATGGAAGCCATTAAAACTGCCTCTACCTCGAAAAATAATAAATCAAAAACAATACTGCATCCCTGGAGGGATTGCAGAAATTGGTGCCACCACCAAGGACTTGAAAGACGCAGGGGTGGTAATTCCCACCACATCAGCATTCAACTCTCCTATTTGGCCTGTGCAGAAGACAAATCTTGAAGAATGTCAGTGGATCATCATAAGCTTAGCCAAGTGGTGACTCCAGTTGCAGCTCCTGTACCAGATGTGGTTTCAGTGCTTGAGCAAATTAACACATCTCCTGGTACCTGGTATGCAGCCATTGACTTGGAAAATGCCTTTCTCTCCATTCCTGTCCATAAAGCCCACCAGAAGCCTTCAGCTGGCAAAGCCAGCAATATACTTTTACTCTCCTACCTCAGGGGTATATCAACTCTCAGGCTTTGTGTCATAATCTTATTTGGAGAGAACTTAATTGCTTTTTGCTTCCACAAGATATCACACTGGTCCATTACATTGATGACATTATGCTGATTGGATCCAGTGAGCAAGAAGTAGCAAACACACTGGACTTATTGGTGAGACATTTGTGTGTCAGAGAATGGGAGATAAATATGACTAAAATTAAGGGAACTTCTACCTCAGAAAAAATTCTAGGGGTCCAGTGGTGGGGGGCCTGTCAAGATATTCCTTTTAAGGTAAAGAGTAAGTTGCTACATTTGGACCCTCCTACAACCAAGAAAGAGGCACAACGCCTAGTGGGTCTATTTGGATTTTGGAGACAACACATTCTTCATTTAGGTATGTTACTTCGGCCCATTTATTCATTGACCCAAAAGGCTTCAGGCTTCCAGTTTTGAGTGGGGTCCAGAAGAGAAGAAGTCTCTGCAACAGGTCCCAGCTGCTGTGCAAGCTGATCTGCCACTTGGGCTATATGACCCAGCAGATCCAATGGTGCTTGAGGTGTCGGTGGCAGATAGGGATGCTGTTTGGAGATTTTGGCAGACTCCCATAGGTGAATCACAGTGGAGGCTGCTAGCATTTTGGAGCAAGGCCCTGTCATCTTCTGCAGATAACTATCCTTTTGAGAGATAGCTCTTTGTCTGGTAATGGGCTTTGGTGGAAACTGAATATTTGACTAAGGGTCATCAAGTCGCCATGCAACCTGAATTGCCTATTATGAACTGGGTGCTTTCTGACCCATCTAGCCATAAAGTGGGATATGCACAGCAGCATTCCATCATCACATGGAAGTGGTATATACATGATTGGGCTCAAGCAGGTCCTGAAGGCACAAGGAAGTTACACCACTCTTGCAACCCTTCCTTCTCTCCCCCCGCCTGCACCGATGGACTCATGGGGAGTTCCCTAGGATTAGTTGACAGAGGAAGAGAAGACTAGGGTCTGGTTCACAGATGGTTCTCCAGGATATGCAGGCACCACCCAAAAGTGGGTAGCTGTAACACTACAGCCTCTTTTTAGGATACCCCTGAAGGACAGCAGTGAAGGGAAGTTTTCCCAGTGTGCAGAACTTTGAGCAGTGCCCCTTTCTGTGCACTTTGCACAGAAGGACAATTGGCCAATGTGTGATTATGTACTGATTCATGGCTCTATCAAATGGTTTTGGCTGGATGATCAGGGACTTTGAAGAAGCATGATTGGAAAATTGGTGACAAATTTGGGGGAAAAGGTATGTGGATGGACCTCTCTGAATTGTCAAAATCTGTGAAGATATTTGTATCCCATGTAAGTGCTCACAAATGGGTGACCTCAGCAGAGGAGGATTTTAATAATCAAGTGGATAGGATGACCCATTCTGTAAACACCACTCAGCCTCTTTCCCCAGCCACCCTTGTCATAGCCCAGTGGGCTCATGAACAAAGTAGCCATGATAGCAGGGATGCAGGTTACATATGGGCTCAGCAACATGGACTTCCACTCATCAAGGATGAACTGGCTACAGCCACTACTGAGTGTCCAATTTGCCAGCAGCAGAGACCAACACTGAGCCCTTCATATGGCACCATTCCTCAGGGTCATCAGTCAGCTACCTGGTGGCAGGTTGATTATATTGGACCTCTTCCGTCATGGAAAGGGCTAAGGTTTGTTCTCACTGGAATAGATACTTACTTTGGATATGGGTTTGTCTATCCTGTATGCAATGCTTATGCCAAGACTACCATCTATGGACTTATTGAATGCCTTATTCACTGTCGTGGTATTCCACACAGCCTTGCTTCTGACCAAGGCACTCACTTTATGGCTAAAGAATTGTGGCAGTTGGCTCATGCTTATGAAATTCGCTGGTCTTAGCCATGTTTCCTATCATCTGGAAGCAGCTGGATTGATAGAATGGCAGAATGGCCTTTTGAAGTCACAATTACAATGCCAACTAGGTGACAATACTTTGCAGGGCTGGGGCAAAGTTCTCCAAAAGACCATGTATGCTCTGAATCAGCATCCAATATATGGTACTCTTTCTCCCATAGCCAGGATTTACGGGTCAAGGAATCAAGGAGAGGAAGTGGAAGTGGCACCACTTACCATCACCCCTAGTGATCCACTAGCAAAATTTTTGCTACCTATTCCTGCAACATTACGTTCTGCTGGCCTAAAGTATTAGTTCCAGAGGGAGGAATGCTGCCACCAGGAGACACAACAACGATTCCATTATACTGGAAATTAAGATTGCCACCTGGACACTTTGGGCTCCTCCTAGCTTTTAAGTCAACAGGCTAAGAAGGGAGTTACAGTGTTGGCTGGGGTGATTGACCCAGACTATCAAAATGAAATCAGTCTAGTACTCCATAACAGAGGGAAGGAATAATATGCATGGAATACAGGAGATACATTAGGGTATCTCTTATTATTACCATGCACTGTGATTTAAGGTAAGTGGGAAAATACAACAGCCCAATCCAGGCAGGGCTACAAATGGCCTAGACCCTTCAGGAATGAAGGTTTAGGTCACTCCAACAGGGAAACAACCACAACCTGCCAAGGTACTTGCTGAAGGCAAAGGGAATACAGAATTGGTGGTAGAAGAAGGTAGTCATCAATACCAGCTCAGACCATATGACCAGTTGCAGAAACGAGGACTGTAATTGTCACGAGGATTCCCTCCTTCTTTTTATTAGAAACATGTTTGTGCATGTATACACTTGTACTAAGAAAATATCTTAATTTCGTTTCTCCTTTATCATGTGACATAAGATTTATTGATTTCATATCAGCATTTCAGTATTGTTAACTTCATGTAATAGCATTTGGATTGGGGATTGGTGCAATTCTGGTTATACGAAGGATAGTTGTATTATGTTAGACACAATTATGACCTTATTATTGTCTTTATTTAAAGATTATGTATGATCTCAGGAGATGTGTATGGGTTCAAGTTGACAAGGGGTGAACTTGTGATGGTTAATCCTGAGTGTCAACTTCATTGGTTTGAAGGAGGCAATGTATTGATCCTGGATGTGTCTGTGAGGGTGTTGCCAAATGAGATTAACATTTGAGTCAGTGGGCTGGGGAAAGGAGACCCACCCTTAATCTGGGTGGGTACCATCTAATCAGTTGCCAACATGGCCAGAATAAAAAGCAGGTAGAAAAGTGTGAAAAGGATAGACTGGCTTAGCCTCCCAGTCTAAATTTTTCTCCCATGCTGGATGCTTCCTGCTGTCAAACATCAGACTCCAAGTTCTTCAGCTTTGGGACTTGAACTGGCTTCCTTGCTCCTCAGCTTGCAGATGACCTATTGTGGGACCTTGTGATTGTGTGAGTTAATATTACATAATAAACTCCCCTTTATATATCTGTCTATCTTATTAGTTCTGTCTCTCTAGAGAATCCTGAATAATACAACTGTTTAAAACCTTCTTGTGGCATCTGATTGTCTAAATGTAAAGGGCAAAGTTTGCCAGTTTGGTATATTAGGCCACCCATATTGTTACCCTCACAACTTCTCCAGTCTTATATCTTGCTTATTTTCCCCCTTTTCTCATCACATTTTGAATCTATTTATGATTCCATGAAGGTCTCATGTGAATTCATACTTTTATTCCTTTGCCTACCTGTTTTCTCTACCTGGAATTCCACTTTTCTCTTCCATTACTTACTCACTGGAGAAAGCCAATCAGTTCATGAAACTGATGACTTGGCATTATCTCCTCTGAAGATCTTCCCTGAATCTCCAAATTAGAATGAATCATTCATTTTCTATCCTTCTAAATCTTGTATGTATTTCTATTATTGCCTTTCTATATTGCCAGATTATCAATTGTGTATACATTTGTTTTTCTTCTTATACTGAGTTCCTTAAAGGTAAATATCATGTTTATTATGCTTCTATTTCCAGTTGCCTCACCAAATTCTTGAACTGTAATAATTAATAAATATTTGTAATTTAGCAATTAATTAATATTGATTTATACTTTCTGTTCAGTTTGTTTATTTTGTTCTAGGAAACTCTTTATTCTCCAAGGAACCTTAATAATATGTTTCATATGCTCCCGTCCTGTGCTAAGTTATCTGTATTCCCTAGGACCCCAATTTGAACTTTAATATGTATGCTTCCTGGTAGATAGCTTAATGTAAAAATTAGTGTTCTCACTTAACAAATCAAGCGATGTTGGAGTGAAATTTAATTAGGTCAGTGAGCTAATAGTCTACATTTTATAGAATATCCACATCTTTCAGACATTCCTTCTTATTTACCAAGCTAAGAGTTTTAAATTAACGAAGAAAAAGTCAATGGTCAATGTACTTGTTTATGATATTTTCTATTACTGCTTTGATAACTCAGGAAGTGTTTTTATATGTAAAACTACATTTCATTTTCAAAACTACCCTGTGAATAAAATAGGGCAAATTTTACTTATAGAATTTCTAGTTAAGGAAAAGGTTGCATTCTGGCAGCTAGTTGAGATCTGGGAAAGGCTGGCTGGTCAGTTAGACGCATGGTGGCATTTTTTTGCTGGGGAGAATTCTCTACATGTCAGGCTTTAGGTTAAGAATTCTGGTGTTCCCATAAATGAAGAGGAGTATCAAAATCTCACAGGCAGTCTCACATTTATTAGTTTTTCAGTATCTGATCATTGAATCTAGAAGGAATTTTTGAAGTTTAAATAAAAATAAAGTACTACCAGAACAGGGCACTCATATTCTCTAGTTAGTCCACTATCTTTTTGTAGACAAAGCTACAGGAGCTTCACAATTACAATTGGAAGGTAGCTTGAAGAGCATTATTGGATCCAGACAGGCAAAGTATAAATGCCTGCTTCACCCATTTCCTCACAGATAAAGCTGCCATTAGAACAAGAGAGGTGACATCCCTGAAAACTGGCCTACATGATCACGTGATCACTCCACTGTTGATTTCTCCTGTACTGATCATTTTTTGCTTTCATTTTTCAAGGCTTTTTTGTTGTTGTTGTTGACAATCTGTATCAGTCAGGGTTCAGCCAGGATATTAGAGGTATTCTGTATATTTTAATAGAAGGATGTTTAAAACAGGGGATTGATTACATAAATGATCACAGAATAGAGAACTGAAATAGGATACTGAAGTTTCTCAGAGATTAGCACTAGCGGGAAGCAGCTACAACTTCTAGGGTTAGGAGAACACTTGTTTCCAGAATATGGAAACAAGGGCTATCCTGTGAGAGCCAGAAGGTGTGCTGGGTTTGGCTGTTGGGAGCTGTTACAGAGGGGATCTGTTTATTAAGGAGCCATGGAAGAGATACAGTCACTGCAGAACGATACCACTGGAGGCAAAGAGAATGGAAGAAATACTTTGTCCTCTCCTCTCTTTCTTTCAAATAGCCCTCCAGTGCTTCTTAATAACTGGAAGTACTTGGGAGCCAGATATCAGAGACGAATTTGAGATGAAGCTAGATTTTTCTTTCTTTAGACATGTTTAAAGGTTACATTTCATTAGCAGGCACTTTACATAATTGACTCTAGTATTCTGAACTCTGCAAGTTTTATCAGACTGATAGACCTATCACATTTTAGCGCTTCTATCAAATGAAGTTTAAAGGAAATATATGCAAGATTATGGGTCTGTTTCCTTCTCTAGAAATGCATGTTCCAGGCCTTGAATAAACATTCTCTTTGTTGTTGTTGTTAAGTGTGTGCATAAGTTTAGATCCAAGGAACACCGTGTTTCTAAAATTGACATCTTGTTCATGATAACAGAACGTGGAGCCTTTATTCAAGTTCTGAGAAGAAATCAGAGGAGTATTAGTGGGAGGGCATTTTTAGTTGCATGAAAAATATACTCTGTGTGTGTGTGTGTGTGTGTGTGTGTGTGTGTGTGTGTATGCTTTTCTTTTATGTTTTAGTGGGAAGTCAAAAGGATAACTCATTTATATCTCATTTTTATTTATTTATTTTTTTGAGACAGAGTCCCACCCTGTTGCCCAGTCTGGAGTACAGTGGCACAATCTCGGCTCACTGCAACCTCTGCGTCCCAGATTAAAGCGGTTCTCCTGCTTCAGCCTCCTGAGTAACTGGGATTACAGGTGCCCACCACCATGCCCAGCTAATTTTTGTAGTTTTAGTAGAGATGTGGTTTCACCAAGTTGGCAAGGCTGGTCTCAAACTCCTGATCTCAGGTGATCCACCTACCTTGGCCTCTCAAAGTGCTGGGATTACAGGCATGAGCCACTGCGCCTGGCCTTATTTTTGAGGAAAGAAATATCAGTATGCCTGTTCTGATACCTTGTCATTATACTTTGTGGAAAGAAGGATAGAATATTTTAAATTAGAATTGTCCATAATATCCTGGATGTATATCATCACTTTACTTAGAAGTTGAAAGGACTTTGAAGATTGTGTACCAGAGCTTGTGGGAGAGACAAAGGAAGAAACACAGACCCTTGGAATGAGAATCTCTATGGTCAACAGATTGGCTCCTGTTTTTTACAGCCCTCTGTGAGATAAAGTGCTTTTGCCAAAATGTAAATGTACTGGGTCATTAGGAATATCATTTAGTTTGGCTAATATTTTGTATGTAGCAAGATTTTCCCCTGGAAGGAAGCAGCATGAGACTTTCAGTTTAGGGTAAGCTCTTATGTAACGTCATCTCAAGCTATGGGAGGAAGCCAGGGAAGAGCAGCATCTCTGGAGCCAAGGGAAGGCTTGCCTTTTCCCATTTCAGTGAGCTGTAATTGAATGGCTTTTTGTATTTGTGTTGTTAAAACTATTATCCCATTGCTTCATTTATTGGTTCAGTTTTCTGTCATAGCTGGAGGACTTCTGTAAGTCCTCTTCCACCTCCACCCTAGGCCAAAATCCACAATTCCTTTAATAATTCCTCCATAATGCTTTGTTTTCAGATCCTTCCTCTTCTTCATCACCATCATTAGAAAGTATAATATTTTAGTAAGGTTGAAATCAAAATGATGAACACATGCCTCTTATAGATATAGATTAGCCAGTGCAGAGAATCTGGGACTATTTTTTCCTGTACACAGTGCCTCTGTACCACAGTCCGCGGTTTTTTATTTGTTGGTGATCATGTCTCAACTCTTAATGATGTTAAATGTACAGTTAACAAAAATTTCATCCTTTTGTATTTTCTTAACATGAACTAGGCTTAATTTAGATCTTCATTATATGGTGTATTTGTGAGCACTTATTCATTTACCCTTGTTTATAAATGTCACAAAAATTGTGGCAATTATTATTTAGAAAATAAGCTTCTGTGTATTTCTGGAAAAGGTTATTTAGCTTTACTGAAATCTCAACTTTCCTATGTGTAAAATATAAATTATAATATCCATTTTACAAAATGTTTTGAAGAGGAAATAATCTGTGGTTTATAATAATTTCGTTTCACAAATTCCCACATGCAATAAATATCTACTATAATTGTTTAATCTGAAATCTGTGTTGCTATTCATTGTGCTAGTGAGAAATAAAACAGTCATTCTTGAGGTTTGTGGAACTCAAAGAAGATGTGGGAAATTATTATAAATTTGGAGAATACAGAGCTCTACTTGGAATGGCTAGACAGATGTGGGAATGATAGCTTAGGTAATTCAAGAGGAAGTGAGAGCAGGCATAAAAGGTGTTAGGCTACAGTGCCAAGGTAGGTTTGACGACTAGAAATTATTCTAATGTGCTGGAAATATCAAATGTGCATCAGAAGAAATAAGAAAAGTAAGATAGGAATTGAATCATTTTTAGAACTATTTATTCAGACTGTGCAGGGCTTGAAGTGCTAGGCTGAGGAGGTGGATTCTAGTCCCTTTGCAATTAAAGGCTTTAGAGCCATTAAATTATTTCGAGGAAGAAGTTACTATGGTTATCTGTTTATTTTAATGAAACATAAAGGTCACTGGAACAAGCTTGTGTGGGTATGCCTGGGAGCGCCCATTAGGGCACATTACAGTGTGTTAGGCATTACAGTGAAGTTAGGCAGCCCCATTAGGGCACATTACAGTGGTCCAGGCAAGTGATACAGAACGCCCACACTAGAGAGGTGATGAAGAGGGCATAAATGGTAAAGTGCTCTGCATTAAAATATATGTCTTCATCATTAGTGTCTATTTCTCCTACTTCAGGAAATTGCTGACTAGAAAACCTTCGGGTTATCCTAAAAGGTCAGAGCTGTGCATTTACTACCTCCTACCAATCTTTTTTTTTTTTTAATTTATTTATTATTATTATACTTTAAGTTGTAGGGTACATGTGCATAACGTGCAGGTTTATTACATATGTATACTTGTGCCATGTTGGTGTGCTGTACCCATCAACTCGTCATTTATATCAGGTATAACTCCCAATGCAATCCCTCCCCCCTCCCCCCTCCCCATTATAGGCCCCGGTGTGTGATGTTCCCCTTTCCGAGTCCAAGTGATCTCATTGTTCAGTTCCCACCTATGAGGGAGAACATGCGGTGTTTGGTTTTCTGTTCTTGTGATAGTTTGCTAAGAATGATGGTTTCCAGCTGCATCCATGTCCCTACAAAGGACACAGTCATCCTTTTTGATGGCTGCATAGTATTCCATGGTGTATAAGTGCCACATTTTCTTAATCCAATCTGTCACTGATGGACATTTGGGTTGATTCCAAGTCTTTGCTATTGTGAATAGTGCCGCAATAAACATACGTGTGCATGTGTCTTTATAGCAGCATAATTTATAATCCTTTGGGTATATACCCAGTAATGGGATGGCTGGGTCATATGGTACATCTAGTTCTAGATCCTTGAGGAATCGCCATACTGTTTTCCATAATGGTTGAACTAGTTTACAATCCCTCCAACAGTGTAAAAGTGTTCCTTTTTCTCCACATCCTCTCCAGCACCTGTTGTTTCCTGACTTTTTAATGATTGCCATTCTAACTGGTGTGAGATGGTATCTCATTGTGGTTTTGATTTGCATTTCTCTGATGGCCAGTGATGATGAGCATTTTTTCATGTGTCTGTTGGCTGTATGAATGTCTTCTTTTGAGAAATGTCTGTTCATCTCCTTGGCCCACTTTTTGATGGGGTTGTTTGTTTTTTTCTTGTAAATTTGTTGGAGTTCTTTGTAGGTTCTGGATATTAGCCCTTTGTCAGACGAGTAGATGGCAAAAATGTTCTCCCATTCTGTAGGTTGCCTGTTCACTCTGATGGTAGTTTCTTTTGCTGTGCAGAAGCTCTTTAGTTTAATGAGATTCCATTTGTCAATTTTGGCTTTTGCTGCCGTTGCTTTTGGTGTTTTAGACATGAAGTCTTTGCCCATGCCTATGTCCTGAATGGTACTACCTAGGTTTTCCTCTAGGATTTTTATGGTATTAGGTCTAACATTTAAGTCTCTAATCCATCTTGAATTAATTTTCGTATAAGGAGTAAGGAAAGGATCCAGTTTCAGCTTTCTACTTATGGCTAGCCAATTTTCCCAGCACCATTTATTAAATAGGGAATCCTTTCCCCATTTCTTGTTTCTCTCAGGTTTGTCAAAGATCAGATGGCTGTAGATGTGTGGTATTATTTCTGAGGACTCTGTTCTGTTCCATTGGTCTATATCTCTGTTTTGGTACCAGTACCATGCTGTTTTGGTTACTGTAGCCTTGTAGTAGAGTTTGAAGTCAGGTAGCGTGATGCCTCCAGCTTTGTTCTTTTGACTTAGGATTGTCTTGGAGATGCGGGCTCTTTTTTGGTTCCATATGAACTTTAAAGCAGTTTTTTCCAATTCTGTGAAGAAACTCATTGGTAGCTTGATGGGGATGGCATTGAATCTATAAATAACCTTGGGCAGTATGGCCATTTTCATGCTATTGATTCTTCCTATCCATGAGCATGGTATGTTCTTCCATTTGTTTGTGTCCTCTTTTATTTCACTGAGCAGTGGTTTGTAGTTCTCCTTGAAGAGGTCCTTTACATCCCTTGTAAGTTGGATTCCTAGGTATTTTATTCTCTTTGAAGCAATTGTGAATGGAAGTTCATTCCTGATTTGACTCTCTGTTTGTCTGTTTACTGGTGTATAAGAATGCTTGTGATTTTTGCACATTAATTTTGTATCCTGAGACTTTGCTGAAGTTGCTTATCAGCTTAAGGAGATTTTGGGCTGAGACAATGGGGTTTTCTAAATATACAATCATGTCATCTGCAAAGAAGGACAATTTGGTTTCTTCTTTTCCTAACTGAATACCCTTGATTTCTTTCTCTTGCCTAATTGCCCTAGCCAGAACTTCCAACACTATGTTGAATAGGAGTGGTGAGAGAGGGCATCCCTGTCTTGTGCCAGTTTTCAAAGGGAATTTTTCCAGTTTTTGCCCATTCAGTATGATATTGGCTGTGGGTTTGTCATAAATAGCTCTTATTATTTTGAGGTACGTTCCATCAATACCGAATTTATTGAGCATTTTTAGCATGAAGGGCTGTTGAATTTTGTCAAAAGCCTTTTCTGCATCTATTGAGATAATCATGTGGTTCTTGTCTTTGGTTCTGTTTATATGCTGGATTATGTTTATTGATTTGCGAATGTTGAACCAGCCAGGAAGAAGTTGAATCCCTGAATAGACCAATAGCAGGCTCTGAAATTGAGGCAATAATTAATAGGCTACCAACCAAAAAAAGTCCAGGACCAGATGGATTCACAGCTGAATTCTACCAGAGGTACAAGGAGGAGTTGGTACCATTCCTTCTGAAACTATTCCAATCAATAGAAAAAGAGGGAATCCTCCCTAACTCATTTTATGAGGCCAACATCATCCTGATACCAAAGCCTGGCAGAGACACAACAAAAATTTTAGACCAATATCCCTGATGAACATCAATGCAAAAATCCTCAATAAAATACTGGCAAACCGGATTCAGCAACACATCAAAAAACTTATCCACCATGATCAAGTGGGCTTCATCCCTGGGATGCAAGGCTGGTTCAACATTCCTACCAATCTTTATCTCTAACCTAGATCAGTAACATTTTCTGACATAGTGAATGCAGCTATTAGAAAAAGTTAAATTATAATCAGAGTGTAGTGGGAATTAAGAAAGCAATCTCAACTTAGAATAAAGATAAAGCTGTATTTGGAACATCCTCATTTTTTAAATAATCATTTTGTGCTTTTCTAATTTAATACTAAGTAGCTAGATAAGGTTAAATAAGTATAAATGACATTTATGTATGTTATAATTAAAGATGACTAAATAATATAATTGGTTCTCATTAAGCTTTGAGAGAAACAGAATATAGGTAAAGTAAATGAAGCAAGAGTTTAAATTATGTCCTGTGGTTTCTGGTATTAAAACTGATAGAAGCCACAAAAATGTATGTGCAATATGACATTAATTAATGTTTATAGCTTTTAAAATCATATCCAAAACTTTAAAAAAATAAGACCTTCCATGTTGATATGGTTTGGCTGTTGTCCACCCAAATCTCATTTTTGAATTGTACCTCCTATAATCCCCATGTGTAATGGGAGGAACCTCATGAGAGGTAATTGAATCATGGGGGCTGGTTTTTCCTTTGCTGTTCTCATGATATTGAATAAATCACACAAGTTCTGATGGTTTTATAAAGGGCAGTTCCTCTGTACACGCTCTCTTGCCTACTGCCATGTAAGATGTGACTTTGTTCCTCCTTCACCTTCCACCATGATTGTGAGGCCTCCCCAGCTATGTGGAACTGTGAGTCCATTAAACCCTTTTCCTTTATAAATTACCCAGTCTCAGTTATGTCTTTATTAGCAGCCTGGGAACAGACTAATACATATGTGTTATGTGTTTTATAGCCTAAAAAACATACCCATGGCTTTTCTCCTTTGATATGCAGAATGATTCTGCCAGGAAGGCACTTATTATTTTGCCAAACAGAAACTTTGAAGAAGTTAGTGAATTTCACAGCTATTTACCAAGTTGGTAAATAACAACCATCAGAATTTGACACTTTTTTCTCATTCTTTTTGTGATATTTTGTGTACTATGCCATACTACCTAAGTTATTATATTGGTCAAGATAGTTACTAAATTTCAGTAACTCAGAACAAAGAACCTTTATTTTTTATTTAATTTGCTCAAATTTGTCCATTGAATGCTACCTAGGGGCTCTGCTTTGTGTTTTTTCAATTCAGAATACTGAATCAATAGAGGAGCACTGCTCTGTGGCAAGGCCAGTCATCGTGGCAGAGGGAAAAAGAACATGGCAAAGGCTATACAGACCTGGAAAGCTTCTGCCTTCAGTGACACACAATACTAATGTCTCCATGTCATTGATCAAAGTAAATCAAACAGCTACATCTAGTTCAGGTGAACAGGGGTATACAATCCTTCTATTTGTCCAAAAAGAGAGACAGACAAATGAAATATTTGTAAACTTCTGAAATTACAGTTGTTAAAAGTCAAAGCTGAAAAATTAATAAAAAGTTAGGGAATTAACATGTTTGTATTTTTAAAAATGCTTACTCTTTATTCAAAGCTTATATATGAAGTATTTCTGTGTATATTTTTTAACGAGCACAATTTCTTGGCAACTCAGTATGGTCATTACCAAAGTGAAAACTATGTAAGGCTGAACCTCGGAGATGCTCTGTGTAAGTTTTGAAGCACTACATAGCTAACACTACAGACCTGCTTCATTCTTGGAGAGCCACAGTGTACATTAAAATTTAAAGCACAACTGGAGAAAAATATTACTAAAGAAGCAAAAGGCTAAAGAAATTATATTCCATAAATGGGATGTGACGTTATGTAGTTATTAAATATGTATTTTTGAAGAGTTGTCATTGCATTGAAAAATGTTTCTGATTTAAGTCTAAAGTCAGTGAAGCCTGATAAATTTCAAAAAGACTACTAAATCCAGTGAAGTTCTAAACTCATTTGAAGGCAACACTTCAAGTGTATGTGCACAGTACTCGCTGGTATCCTGAAAGCATGGTGCTTTTGGAAAATACTGCTTTGAATTGTTCTTTAATGTCTGCCTTTTCCTTAATATGTCAGCAAGTCCATTCAGAGTTATGTTTTCCTGAGTTTTAGGTGGCAAAGATTAACCTTTCAGGAACTCAGATCCCTCATTTGTAAAATGGGTTTAATAGTTCCTGTGAGGTTTAAAGAAACAATATGTGTAAAGTACTCGCTAGTAGGCAGTTAGTTTTGATATTTCTTTCTGCTTTTTCTTTTTTTTTTTTTTTTTTTGATAGAGTCTCATTCTGTCACCCAGACTGGAGTGTAGTGGTGCAGTCTTGGCTCACTGTAATCTCTGCCTCCTGGGTTCAAGTGATTCTCCTGCCTCACCCTCCCGAGCAGCTGGGACTAAAGACTCATGCCACCATGCCCGGCTAATTTTTTTTTTTTTTTTTTTTTTTTTTAGTGGAGATGGGGTTTCACCATGTTGGCCAGGCTGGTCTCAAACTCCTGACCTCAGGTGATCCACCCACCTTGGCCTCACAGAGTGCTGGGATTATAGGCATGAGCCACCGCACCTAGCCCCTTTCTCTTTTCCGCTTACGTATTAGGAAAAATTAAAGAATGTAAAATGATTTTTCGTATTTATTTAATGAAAATAGCCTGTGTTTCTTAAAGCTAGCCATCAAAACAGTGATAGAATAAGCTGCTACACAGTTTAATTTTGGTAACTTCTTGTAGGGAACATCAGGAGCAGAGAACACTGAGCCAACAGACTGTGGAAGTCATGAGTCCAGGTATTAGCATGTGTGAAAGAGAGTGAAAGCTAAAGGACTTTTGTCAGCAAAGCTGACTGCCACTTTCTATAATGAAGGCACATTTCCTAAATGGACCTTGAGCAGTTCCCAGAGCAGGCAATCAGAAACATCCAAATTTAACATCCCATTTAGGTTTGCTCCACGCTAGCCTATCTTTCTGGTAACAAGAAAGGAAAATTATTTGTCAGCATAAGGACTGCTTGTTAAAACTCATTTTTAAGTGGATTTCCCTTTAGGACATGTATAATGAAGAAGAGGCTTTTTTTTGGGTCTTTGAGAAAATTGACCCAAATAATTATAAGGAAGTCAGCTTCCTCCATGGATGCAATGAAGCAAAGTCAAAATAATAAGTAAGTAGAAGATGATGAAAATGTTAGAAAGCAAAAGCTTTTCTGTTGTACAGTTTCCCAGGATGGGGGAATAGGGCTGTAAAACTCTCCTACTCTGAAATCAACCGTGTGTTTCCAGGTTTGGCCCAGACGCGGTTTATTCTGAGACGGAAGAAAGAATGCCTGTTTTCTATTTATGTCATACCTGAGCCATTGAGACCAGGAGGAAGAAGGCTGGTCATGAAACCCAGTTAAGGATAGCGTTAATCTGCAAACCTGATCCAGGGAGTTCAAATTTAATCTTCTCTTATGCAGTAAATCTATGATAGTTTGTAAAACTTCCTCACCTTTATGTAGGATAATGTGAAAGGGTGGTATGTGGGGGGATTGGCAAGAAACATTGTTTCTTTTCGGAAGCACCCTACTCTTGATTGTCTGTGGACCAGTAGACATAGGGATCTTTTTCTGGCTTTTTGATTTTGTCCATAAATTATCATCAGCAATGGACTTCTATCTGTTTCTACATAAAAGCTTTCTTCTAGCTAGAAATCAGGCATCTTCATCAGTTCTACCGAGTTCAGGGGTGATTTTCAAATGCTAATTATAGGCCTGTTCCCCGGAGCTGAAGGTTCACAGAACCAAATATAGAGTAGACATTATTTCCACTCTGTGTAAAATTGATGAAGAGCATATCATAATATTAATAGCTGCAAATGACTAGAAAATGTGAACCTTGTTCTAACATGAAACACTCCAAGATTAGCACAGAAAGCATAAACCAAGAAATTTAGCATGTGACTTGGTGACCTACAAATTATTGCCCACTCATTTATTGTTTCATTTATTCTGCCATTCATCAGACATGTGCTAAGGCCATACTGTGTATGGTCCCAGTACACAGTAGAACACATAGGAGACAGGTTGACTGCAAAATTCACACATTTCGGGACAGGCCGACTTGGATCCACAACCTGAGTAATTCTTACTTTTTTAACCACTCTATGCATTAGGTTTTCTACATATAAAAGGAAGAAATTAATATGGTGACATGGTTTTATTAGTGAATTTATTAGTAACATAATATAATTAAAACCATCTAGCAAACAGTAGTATCACACAATACTTGTTAAATCTCTTTGCTTTGTGATCAGTCTTTCCTTATAATTCTGAAAATGATACTGTTATGACATGGTTCCTGACCTTGAACAACTGAGACCAATGCTAGTCAAAAATACAGACAGCTGTTATTCTGCTCTCTACTTCTATGAGACCAACATTTTTAGATTCCACATATGGTTAGGGAGATTCTGGTCAAAAGATGCATAATTCTTATTAGAAGGAAAAAATTCAAGAAATATTGTACAAGTTGACAGTAGTTAATAACAATATATTATATTCTTGAAAAATGTTAAGAAAGTAGATCTGAAATGTTCCCACCACAACATGATAGCTTTGTGAGGTAATATATGCATTAGCTAGATTTAGCTATTCTACTATATATTACAAAATATCACGCTGTACATGATAAATACATACAATTTTATCCGCCTGTTTATAATTATTTTAGAAACTTCATAATAACAACTATAATAAAATGCAGAAAGCCTTTCAAATAGATTACCAGAGGTATTTACTATGAGAACACAGGGATACATGTGTTATATATGACGGTAGTAAACATATCTATCTCATATAGTTTTAGAATCCCAATGCTTATCAAAATTTATGGCACTTAGTGCTTCTTAGTAAATATTACATATATGAGTGAGCCTGCAAGAGGTTGAGATCTATGGCTACATCGTTCCCAATGAGAGAGAAATGATGTCTTGTAAAAAAGGTGTTGAGGCTGGGAATCTAGGACACAGATTCTGAGACCTAGATTCATGTGAAGAAAGTTTGTTAGAGGGGTCTGGGCATTAGCAGGCACAGGGAAAGGAAAGAAGGCAGGATTTGGCAGAGAGAAAAGTTGAGTTGTGAAACATTCATGATGAAAAATTTGGCCAAATCCACTGGAGCACAGAAGGTAAAATGGATTTTCAGCTTTCCCGAGGACCCTTGCATTGACCAGATATGTAGGCTACCCTTGGGAAGTGGGTACCTTTAGCTGAGGGAAATTCCTGAACAGGGATAACACCTGAGGGCTTGCTAGACAGGCTTTTGAGCCACAAAGAAAATGTGCCTTTATTACTGAAATAGTATCTGTGGTTGCAATGCTGTGTCTACTACAGTTCATTCTTCTTCTTCACAAAATATGGTAAGAGCTACTCTAGGATATTGGTATTCTTCTTTTCCTGTAAAAATTATAAAAAGAAGTTTATTGGAATAACTACAGATTCCATTCCTGCAGCTTAACTTCATACGTGATAGCCTCAAATAATTACCTAAGTGGGTAAATAATTACCTACGCAAATAAAGGAATAGCTCTGCACTTCTAACTGCTTCCAATTTTAGTTCTGGAAAAAGAAGTTCCAGAGGCAAGGAAATAATAAGGTCCTGGAGAACCTATTAGAGAAAGAGGGAAAACAACCCAACAAACAAAATGTAAGTAAATTCATCAGAATTGTTTGTCACTTACCTTCATCTACAGTACTCTAGTGCTATGAATCCAATAAAGAGGAGAGGTTCAGAGAGAATGACATAGTTGAGTGAGGTGACAGAGTACAGTCATGTACCAGCATAATTAGAATGAGAGAATTTAGGTGCCATAACGGTTCCGAAGATTACTTAATCCAACTATTTCTTTTTATACAAGGACAATCAGGCTCAGTGCTGGAACCAGGGACTAGGGCTTTCAATTACTAGCCCAATCTCCATTTTGATTCCTTATTTTCATGCCTTAGGTGACTTCTTTTTCTTGTCCAAAACCTGGAAAAGAGAGACCTGTTAAATTCTTGGCAAGTTGACTGTGAAATTCATGTTGCAATCAATTTAAGGTTTGGATATTTTTTTCCCTGCATGCACATTAATACCAGATCACAAGGAACTGTGAGATATGATCTGCAATCATAAATCAAACTGGAAATACTGAACAAAGGCAGTTTGTGTAGTGAAAATGAATGTATTGGTGGTGCTAAGTACTGACAAAAAGCTTTTTTCCCCCCGCCCCCCCTTTCCTGCTGAAGCTGAACACTAAAGCATAATAAAAAGTGACCCTTTGAAGCCAGGAATGTTAGCCTTCCCAAACTTGATAAGAATATTTAATTTCTTTATCACCAGGCTGGATTTAAAGAAAGTATAATTCAGACATTAAGAGACCAGGTAAATGACTCCAGAGCTCTTTCTGTTTTTTCCTTACCTGCCAGGATTTTTGGCATACCATCAAATAGCACTCTATACCCCATCCCAGACGCCTGTCTAGGGAATGGATGTTATAAAGAGGCTGCCTTCTGTTCTAATTAGCTGACTGATAAATGAAGACTATCTGGCAATGCCATCTTCATTCTCACACTAAAATTACAGTGTGAACATGCAAAGATAGGCATACGGAGCATACATTTGTATGTTTTTGCAGATCCAGATTCCACTCCTGCTTCTTCTAATATTAGAACTGAATTTCCCTTTGGGGAAATAATATCTTCTCCATTATGTATAGTCTGGGAAATGCTTTCCGTTGATGCATTCTGTACAATCCTAGCAAAACGGTAGATGCATAACTCAGCCTCAGCCAAAACTCTCTCCAGGATTTTAATCTTTGGTGTCACAACATAGGACAGAAAAATGAATGGAGTTGATGCATCTAAGAGACTGCCTCATTGTAGCACAAAATCTTCTAATAGAGAGCTCTGTAGTCATAGAAATATTGTATACCTGTGCAGCCTATGTGGTAGCCACTAGCCACATGAGACTACTGAGAACATGACATAGAGGTAATGTAACTAAGGAACTGAATTTTTAATTGTATTTATTCCAGTTAATTAAAGTTAAAATTGAAATAGCCACAGTTTGGT
This sequence comes from Macaca fascicularis, assembly GCF_037993035.2. Lineage (NCBI taxonomy): Eukaryota > Metazoa > Chordata > Mammalia > Primates > Cercopithecidae > Macaca > Macaca fascicularis. Next base: position 65,204,637 of record NC_088387.1, on the reverse strand, counting down.
ATTGGTTCCTGCTTTGAACAGCACAGCTCTAGCCGAGCTCTCTGAAGAAATCATGCCCTGGCACATGCACATGGATGTCTGGGGATGCTCTGTTTTTTTTTTTTTTCCCCCTCTTTCTGAACCTAGTTCTAGCTATTTATTTGATTCTGTGAGCTACCATAACCCAATTTGTTACAATAATTTCCTCCTTTTCCTAGTAGCTACAGTTAATTTTATTTGACTCTAAATAAAGAACTTGAGAAAACCCATTAATGTAGTCATATCTCAACAATATGTTAAGTATCTATATATGTCAAGGAATATATATGGTAGTCTCTGGGGATAAAACACATATGTATAAGTATGTATCATCCTTACCATTCAGGAGCTGAGACTAATGAAGAAGACAGAAATATAAACAGTTATAATGCAATGAGATCAATTAGAACTTTGCAAAGAATTTTAGGATCACAGAGAAGTTTCATTAATACAGTGCTGTAGATTGAATAGTGGTCTCCAAAAAGATATGTCCACCAGTACATGTGACTGTGACCTTATGTGAAAATAGTCTTTGCTGATGGAATTAAGAATCTACAGATGATATTACCTTAGATTTTGGGTGGAACTTAGATCCAGTGCTGACTGTTCTTATCAAAGGCACCCAGAAGAACAATACAAAGAGAAGAGGGGATGATCTGTAAAGATGGAGAAAGAGATTGGTCTTATGCTGTCATAATCCAAGTAATGCCAGGAGTCACCAAAAGATGGAAGAGGGGAAAATGGGTTCTCCCCTAGAGACTTCGGGGGAATCATGGCCTGCTGATGCTTTACTTTCAGACTTCTGGCCTCCAGAATTGTAATAATTTTGTTTTGAGTCAAGAAGTTTATGGGTAATTTGTTATGGTAATCTTAGAAATCTAACATAGATAGCAAGATGTTCTAGTCCAGCTCTAGTATTAGAACCCTGCCTCAAACCCAGCCATCTGTGTTGTCCTCTGGATAGCTGACCTAGATTCTGTCTGTTCTTTCAGGGATGCTAGACTGTCCTCCTTCTACCTTCAGCTGTTAAGTAGGATTCTGTTGCAACATAGACGGGCTGCATTTATCTTATCTTTAGGTATTGTCCATTCAACTATAAGCTCCACAAGGGAAGGGCTCCTTGTTTAGTTTTTTCCCTACAATATTTTCAGCACCTAGAAGAGTACCCAGCATACACTAAGTTTTAAATAAATATTTAGTTGAATGAATGACTAAATAAATACATAAATGAAGATTATTTCTGCTAAGTCCTTCCTTTTGACATTGCCAAACTCCTCTTTCTCCAGCCACATACACTTTTGATATTAGTGATAATCTTGGTAATAATCAAATTCACTCTTCTTCCTCAGTGAATCATATTTAGATTGCTGGTTACTATTTACCTAGAAGGGGCACAGTCATCGCATTGACTTGGTCACTCTTACTCCAATCCCAGATTGCTCCTAGATTTTGCCACCCCTCTCACCAATTGAAGTATTCTGAAAAGAGTAAGGAAAAAGACATTTTTGGATTGCATTGAAATAATGACATCTTTGTGAAAACTCAGGATTTTTTTTTTTTTGTATGTTTAGACAGATTGCTCTGATCAATATATTGTCAAACTAATGCCAAATTCATCTTAGGCTTTCTACAGCCTCAAGCGTAATCTGAGATTTAAGTTATATCATGCTTAATGCATCGTGTCACAAAATTCATACATTAAATTCCCTATACTCTATTTTAGGAGGAGGTCTTTGTATTCCTAGTAGGTCTTTTTGACACTTCTTTAACATATTCTTTTAGAAAGTTTGATTGTCTTTCTTTTTCTCAGCTATAAGGGATTTATGTAACAAGTTGCAATGACTGCTAGAGGTAACAATAAATGTCACAGCCTGATATGGAGAGAAGAGGGAGTTACAAAATAAATACACACACAAAAGACAATGCGTAACAGAGAAAATCCATTCAAGGAAGGCATAAATTGTTTGACATCCCTCAGTGATCTACAATACATTGTGCTGGTACCATAATTATTAGGGATATATGAATTAAAACCACCATGAAATATCACCTCACTTGTACCTATTAGGATGACAGTTATCAAAAAGTCAAAAGATAACAAACGATGAGAATGTGAATAAAAGGAAACCCTTATACATTGTTGGTGGGAATGTAAATTGGTATAGTCATACATAAAATAATAGGGAGTTTCCTCAAAAAAAAAAAAATAGAACTGTGATATAACCCAGCAATCCCACTTCTGGATATTAATCCAAAGGATATGAAATCAGTATGTCAAATGGATATCTGCCTTTCCATGTTCATTGAAGCATTATTTAAAATAGCCAAGATATGGAATCAACTAAATGTCTCTCAACAGAAGAATATATTTTAAAATGTGGTATATATATACACAACAGAATACTATGTAGCCTCATAAAAGAAGAAAAGCATGTAATTTTTGATGGATGAACTTGAAAGACATCATAGTAAGTGAAATAAGCTGGGCACAGAAACAAATGCAGCAGGGGCGGAGCAAGATGGCCGAATAGGAACAGCTCCAGTCTCCAACTCCCAGCGTGAGTGACACAGAAGACGGGTGATTTCTGCATTTTCAACTGAGGTACTGGGTTAATCTCACTAGGGAGTGCTGGACAATCGGTGCTGGTCAGCTGCTGCAGCCCGACCAGTGAGAGCTGAAGCAGGGCGAGGCATCCCCTCACCTGGGAAGCGCAAGGGGAAAGGGAATCCGTTTTCCTAGCCAGGGGAACTGAGACACACAACACCTGGAAAATCAGGTAACTCCCACCCCAATACTGCGCTTTAAGCAAACAGGCACACCAGGAGATTATATCCCACACTTGGCTGGGAGGGTCCCATGCCCACGGGGCCTCCCTCATTGCTAGCACAGCAGTCTGTGATCTACCTGCAAGGCAGCAGCGAGGCTGGGGGAGGGGCGCCTGCCATTGCTGAGGCTTAAGTAGGTAAACAAAGCTGCTGGGAAGCTGGAACCCGGTGGAGCTCACAGCAGCTCAAGGAAACCTGCCTGTCTCTGTAGACTCCACCTCTGGGGACAGGGCACAGTAAACAACAACAAAAGCCAAAAGCAGCAGAAACCTCTGCAGACGCAAACGACTCTGTCTGACAGCTTTGAACAGAGCAGTGGATCACCCAGCACGGAGGCTGAGATATGAGAAGGGACAGACTGCCTGCTCAAGTGGGTCCCTGACCCCTGAGTAGCCTAACTGGGAGACATCCCCCACTAGGGGCAGTCTGACACCACACACCTCACAGGGTGGAGTACACCCCTGAGAGGAAGCTTCCAAAGCAAGAATCAGACAGGTACACTCGCTGTTCAGCAATATTCTATCTTCTGCAGCTTCTGCTGCTGACACCCAGGCAAACAGGGTCTGGAGTGGACCTCAAGCAATCGCCAACAGACCTACAGCTGAGGGTCCTGACTGTTAGAAGGAAAACTATCAAACAGGAAGGACACCTACACCAAAACCCCATCAGTACATCACCATCATCATCAAAGACCAGAGACAGATAAAACCACAAAGATGGGGAAAAAGCAGGGCAGAAAAGCTGGAAATTCAAAAAATAAGAGTGCATCTCCCCCAGCAAAGGAGCGCAGCTCATCACCAGCAATGGATCAAAGCTTGACGGAGAATGACTTTGACGAGATGAGAGAAGAAGGCTTCAGTCCATCAAACTTCTCAGAGCTAAAGGAGGAATTATGTACCCAGTGCAAAGAAACTAAAAATCTTGAAAAAAAAGTGGAAGAATTGATGGCTAGAGTAATTATTGCAGAGAAGGTCATAAACGAAATGAAAGAGATGAAAACCATGACACGAGAAATACGTGACAAATGCACAAGCTTCAGTAACCGACTCGATCAACTGGAAGAAAGAGTATCAGCGATTGAGGATCAAATGAACGAAATGAAGCGAGATGAGAAATCAAAAGAAAAAAGAAGAAAAAGAAATGAACAAAGCCTGCAAAAAGTATGGGAGTATGTAAAAAGACCAAATCTATGTCTGATTGGGGTGCCTGAAAGTGAGGGGGAAAATGGAACCAAGTTGGAAAACACTCTTCAGGATATCATCCAGGAGATCTTCCCCAACCTAGTAGGGCAGGCCAATATTCAAATCCAGGAAATACAGAGAACGCCACAAAGATACTCCTTGAGAAGAGCAACTCCAAGACACATAATTGCCAGATTCACCAAAGTTGAAATGAAGGAAAAAATCTTAAGGGCAGCCAGAGAGAAAGGTCGGGTTATCCACAAAGGGAAGCCAATCAGACTAACAGCAGATCTCTCGGCAGAAACTCTCCAAGCCAGAAGAGAGTGGGGGCCAATATTCAACATTCTTAAATAAAAGAATTTTAAACCCAGAATTTCATATCCAGCCAAACTAAGTTTCATAAGTGAAGGAGAAATACAATCCTTTACAGATAAGCAAATGCTTAGAGATTTTGTCACCACTAGGCCTGCCTTACAAGAGACCCTGAAGGAAGCACTCAACATGGAAAGGAACAACCGGTACCAACCATTGCAAAAACATGCCAAAATGTAAAGACCATTTAGGCTAGGAAGAAACTGCATCAACTAACGAGCAAAATAACCAGTAAATATCATAATGGCAGGATCAAGTTCACACATAACAATATTCACCTTAAATGTAAATGGACTAAATGCTCCAATTAAAAGATGCAGACTGGCAAACTGGATAAAGAGTCAAGACCCATCAGTCTGCTGTATTCAGGAGACCCATCTCACACGCAGAGACATACATAGGCTCAACATAAAGGGATGGAGGAAGATTTACCAAGCAAATGGAGAACAAAAAAAAGCAGGGGTTGCAATACTAGTCTCTGATAAAACAGACTTTAAACCATCAAAGATCGAAAGACACAAAGAAGGCCATTATATAATGGTAAAAGGATCAATTCAACAGGAAGAGCTAACTATCCTAAATATATATGCACCCAATACAGGAGCACCCAGATTCATCAAGCAAGTCCTTAGAGACTTACAAAGAGACTTAGACTCCCATACAATAATAATGGGAGCCTTCAACACTCCACTGTCAACATTAGACAGATCAACGAGACAGAAAGTTAACAAGGATTTCCAGGAATTGATCTCATCTCTGCAGCAAGCAGACCTAATAGACGTCTATAGAACTCTCCACACCAAATCAACAGAATATACATTCTTCTCAGCACCACATTGAACTTATTCCAAAATTGACCACATAATTGGAAGTACAGCACTCCTCAGCAAATGTAAAAGAACAGAAATTGTAACAAACTGTCTCTCAGACCACAGTGCAATCAAACTAGAACTCAGGACTAAGAAACTCAATCAAAGCCACTCAACTACATGGAAACTGAACAACCTGCTTCTGAATGACTACTGGGTACATAATGAAATGAAGGCAGAAATAAAGATGTTCTTTGAAACCAATGAGAACAAAGATACAACATACCAGAATCTCTGGGACACATTTAAAGCAGTGTGTAGAGGGAAATTTATAGCACTAAACGCCCACAAGAGAAAGCAGGAAAGATCTAAAATTGACACTCTAACATTGCAATTAAAAGAACTAGAGAAGCAAGAGCAAACGCATTCAAAAGCTAGCAGAAGGCAAGAAATAACTAAGATCAGAGCAGAACTGAAGGAGATAGAGACACAAAAAACCCTCCAAAAAATCAATGAATCCAGGAGTTGGTTTTTTTAAAAGATCAACAAAATTGACAGACCACTAGCAAGACTAATAAAGAAGAAAAGAGAGAAGAATCAAATAGACGCAATAAAAAATGATAAAGGGGATATCACCACCGACACCACAGAAATACAAACTACCATCAGAGATTACTATAAACACCTCTACGCAAATAAACTAGAAAATCTAGAAGAAATGGATAATTTCCTGGACACTTACACTCTTCTAAGACTAAACCAGGAAGAAGTTGAATCCCTGAATAGACCAATAGCAGGCTCTGAAATTGAGGCAATAATTAATAGCCTACCAACAAAAAAAAATCCAGGACCAGATGGATTCACAGCTGAATTCTACCAGAGGTACAAGGAGGAGCTGGTAGCATTCCTTCTGAAACTATTCCAATCAATAGAAAAAGAGGGAATCCTTCCTAACTCATTTTATGAGGCCAATATCATCCTGATACCAAAGCCTGGCAGAGACACAACAAAAAAAGAGAATTTTAGACCAATATCCCTGATGAACATCGATGCAAAAATTCTCAATAAAATTCTGGCAAAACGGATTCAGCAGCACATCAAAAAGCTTATCCACCATGATCAAGGGGGCTTCATCCCTGGGATGCAAGGCTGGTTCAACATTCGCAAATCAATAAACATAATCCAGCATATAAATAGAATCAAAGACAAGAACAACATGATTATCTCAATAGATGCAGAAAAGGCTTTTGACAAAAGTCAACAGCCCTTCATGCTAAAAACGCTCAATAAATTCGGTATTGATGGAACGTACCTCAAAATAATAAGAGCTATTTATGACAAACCCACAGCCAATATCATACTGAATGGGCAAAAACTGGAAAAATTCCCTTTGAAAACTGGCACAAGACAGGGATGCCCTCTCTCACCACTCCTATTCAACATAGTGTTGGAAGTTCTGGCTAGGGCGATCAGGCAAGAGAAAGAAATCAAGGTATTCAGTTAGGAAAATAAGAAGTCAAATTGTCCCTCTTTGCAGATGACATGATTGTATATTTAGAAAACCCCATCGTCTCAGCCGAAAATCTCCTTAAGCTGATAAGCAACTTCAGCAAAGTCTCAGGATACAAAATTAATGTGCAAAAATCACAAGCATTCTTATACACCAGCAACAGACAAACAGAGAGCCAAATCATGAATGAACTTCCATTCACAATTGCTTCAAAGAGAATAAAATACCTAGGAATCCAACTTACAAGGGATGTAAAGGACCTCTTCAAGGAGAACTACAAACCACTGCTCAGTGAAATAAAAGAGGACACAAACAAATGGAAGAACATACCATGCTCATGGATAGGAAGAATCAATATCGTGAAAATAGCCATACTGCCCAAGGTTATTTATAGATTCAATGCCATCCCCATCAAGCTACCAACGAGTTTTTTCGCAGAATTGGAAAGAACTGCTTTAAAGTTCATATGGAACCAAAAAACAGCCCGCATCTCCAAGACAATCCTAAGTCAAAAGAACAAAGCTGGAGGCATCATGCTACCTGACTTCAAACTCTACTACAAGGCTACAGTAACCAAAACAGCATGGTACTGGTACCAAAACAGAGATATAGACCAATGGAACAGAACAGAGTCCTCAGAAATAATACCACACATCTACAGCCATCTGATCTTTGACAAACCTGAGAGAAACAAGAAATGGGGAAAGGATTCCCTACTTAATAAATGGTGCTGGGAAAATTGGCTAGCCATAAGTAGAAAGCTGAAACTGGATCCTTTCCTTACTCCTTATACGAAAATTAATTCAAGATGGATTAGAGACTTAAATGTTAGACCTAATACCATAAAAACCCTAGAGGAAAACCTAGGTAGTACCATTCAGGACATAGGCATGGGCAAAGACTTCATGTCTAAAACACCAAAAGCAACGGCAGCAAAAGCCAAAATTGACAAATGGGATCTCCTTAAACTAAAGAGCTTCTGCACAGCAAAAGAAACTACCATCACAGGCAACCTACAGAATGGGAGAAAATTTTTGCAATCTACTCATCTGACAAAGGGCTAATATCCAGAACCTACAAAGAACTCAAACAAATTTACAAGAAAAAAACAAACAACCCCATCAAAAAGTGGGCCAAGGAGATGAACAGACATTTCTCAAAAGAAGACATTCATACAGCCAACAGACACATGAAAAAATGCTCATCATCACTGGCCATCAGAGAAATGCAAATCAAAACCACAATGAGATACCATCTCACACCAGTTAGAATGGTGATCATTAAAAAGTCAGGAAACAACAGGTGCTGGAGAGGATGTGGAGAAATAAGAACACTTTTACAGTATTGGTGGGATTGTAAACTAGTTCAACCATTATGGAAAACAGTATGGCGATTCCTCAAGGATCTAGAACTAGATGTACCATATGACCCAGCCATCCCATTACTGGGTATATACCCAAAGGATTATAAATCATGCTGCTATAAAGACACATGCACATGTATGTTTATTGCGGCACCATTCACAAAAGCAAAGACTTGGAATCAACTCAAATGTCCATCAGTGACAGACTGGATTAAGAAAACGTGGCCCATATACACCATGGAATACTATGCAGCCATAAAAAAGGATGAGTTTGTGCCCTTTGTAGGGACATGGATGCAGCTGGAAACCATCATTCTTAGCAAACTATCACAAGAACAGAAAACCAAACACCACATGTTCTCACTCATAGGTGGGAACTGAACAATGAGATCACTTGGACTCGGGAAGGGGAACATCACACACCGGGGCCTATCATGGGAGGGGGGAGGGGGGAGGGATTGCATTGGGAGTTATACCTGATGTAAATGACGAGTTGATGGGTGCTGACGAGTTGATGGGTGCAGCACAGCAACATGGCACAAGTATACATATGTAACAAACCTGCACGTTATGCACATGTACCCTAGAACTTAAAGTATAATAATAAAAAATAATTAAAAAGAAAAAAAAAAAGAAACAAATGCAGCATGATCTCACTTACATATGTAATCCAAAAAAGTCAATCTTATAAAAGTAAAGAGTAGAGTGGTAGTTAGCAGAGGCTGGTAGGGTAGGGGAATTAGGAAGATGTTGGTCAAATGATACAAAATTTCAGTTAGAAAGGAATAATATGTTCAAGAGATCTATTGTACATGTTGGAAACTACAGTTGATGAAAATATATTGTATACCTGATAATAGATAATACAGTGTTTTCACCATAAAAATAAGTATGTGAAATAAAACATTTGCCAATTAGCTTGACTTGGCCATTCCACAATGTATACATATATCAAAACATCATGTTGTACACCCTAAATAAATGCAACATTTGTCAATTTAAGAAAAAGGTAATGTACAAAATTTTAGCTAGAAGGAATGAGTTCAAGAGATCTATTTTATAACATGGTAACTACAGGTATATATTGTATTCTTGAAAAGTGCTGAGAGTAGATTTTAGATGTTCTTACCACAGAAACAACTTTCTGATGTAATGCATCACAAAGATTTAGACATTCCACAATGTGTGTGTATGTGCATGTATGTGTGTATAAACATGTTGTAGACAATATATACAATTGTTTCTGTCCAGTAAAACAAAAAGGTATGGAGGAGTTATAAAGAAGAATGCCACAAACTCATTAGTTAAAAACAAAATAGTGCTTGAAATGGCAAATCTGACTTGTGTGGCTGATTCCCTTAAGTGTTCATGCTGGGATAGAATGGGAAGCTTCAAGAGCTCCATGACCATCAGCAGGCCTCCCAGGTGTGAAGACTGACAGTTCTGAAGAAGTCAGATTATCATATCACACAAGTATATACTGTGATATGACACACATATAGGAGGTCGCTATGGGTACACAGGGGATTATCTCCAACATGATAGATTGATGGGTCTTATTGTGCAGTGCACATTCTCTCTCTCTCTCTCTCTCCCTCTCTCTCTCATTCACACATGCCCAGAAACATTTAGACTGCTGTCTTTGGGCCATGATGTTTCCAAAGTAAAATACCCCTCTTTATACTAGCTCAAAGACAGACAGTTTAAGGTTGAATTCTGAAATCATCTGTCCTTGGTTTTGCCCCTTTGGCTCTCATTGTACCTATAGGAACTGTCCTAACTCCTTTCCCTCTCTAGGTCATCCCCTCCTCTATTGAATTCCAGATATTGTTTATAGTCATTCTTTTTAAATACTGTGATCTCTCCGAGTCCCATCTAGAAATAAAAGCTCTAATAGCATTGATAATAATTTACCTGAAATATATTTAGTGTCTGCTGAGCACAGTGGCTCATACCTGTAATCCAGCACTTTGGGAAGCTGAGGCAAGAGGATTGCCTGGGGCTAGGAGTTCAAGACCAGCCTGGGCAACAAAGCAAGGCTCCCCTGTCTCTACAAAAAATAAATAATAATAATAATAATAATAATAATTAACCAGGCATTGTGTCGAGTGCCTGTAGTCCCAGTTTTTCAGGAGGTTGAGGCAGGAGGATCCCCTGAGCCCAGGAGTTCAAGACTGGAGTGAGCTATGGTCGTGCCACTATACCCCAGTCAGCCAATAGAGGGAGACCCTATCTCTAAAATAAATAAATAAAAAGCATAGTTAGTCTCTACTATGTAATAACACCCCAAGTATTATTATTTGTAACTAACCATAGATTTATCCCGTTAAAGGAACCTCCAACAGCAAGGGGGAAAGTTGAACTTTTGACAAAGATGGAGGATTAAGTCTTAAGGAATTTCATATCATCCAACTGGCTAATAAGAAAACAGAGGTTTTGGGGTTAAGATTGAGGTCTGATTCTTTAGATGTATTGGATCATTGATTGTTACTATTATTAGGCTTACACTAGTAGTGAAGGTAGAATAGTTAAGCAGTTATGGTGTTAAAGAAAACTGTGGGGCCGGGCACAGTGGCTCACGCCTGTAATCCCAGCACTTTGGAAGGTTGAGGCGGGTGGACCACAAAGTCAGGAGTTTGAGACCAGCCTGGCAAATATGATGAAACCCTGTCTCTACTAAAAATACAAAAGAAAAAAAAATTAGCTGGGCATGGTGGCACATGCCTATAATCCCAGCTACTTGGGAGGCTGAGTCAGGGAATTGCTTGAACCCAGGAGGCAGAGGTTGCAGTAAGCCGAGATCATGCCACTGTGCACCAGCCTGGGTGACAGAGAGAGACTCCATTTAAAAAAAGAAAAAAAAAAAAAAGAAAAAAGAAAACTGTGGATGCTTATCACACAAGGTTAATGCATTTGATGCCCTGGGATCTGTACTCCTTAAGAAGTGACATTCCTCTTCCACTGTACAGAAAAATACATAAATAATATGATAAAATGAAAAATCTTGGGGATTTTTATCTTCTTCAGTGAGTTTTGTAGTTTTTAAAGCCGTTCATTATACAACCATCTTTTGTTATTGAAGCTAGTAGGTACCTGAGGTTTGTTTTCTCAGAAGGAGTCTGACTCTTGTGGCTTTCACTTCCACCTGACTGTTATGTCACTTCTCTTTCATTTATTTATTTGTTTTATTATTTGTTTGCCTTAGAGGCATAACCAGGCAAACTGCTTTCTCCTGATAACTTTTTAAAATTAGTTGTTATATAGTTATTTATTTGATTCAAACTGACCACTTCTGTGAAATCTTTGTGGTTTGGAATATTCATCAGGAATCTTATCAAATGTGGTAAGCAAGTCCCTTCTGCTCAGCATGATTGTAACCCTCCTATCACACCTTCACTATTTTAAACAGTGGGTAGCAATATCAAGGCCTGTGGAAGATTTGTCAGCTGTTCCCACTACTAAGAATACAAACTTTCTCTTCAGAAATTGCAAACTAAGTAATATGACTCTAGAGTGCTACTCTGTCTTCAAAAGATAAAAAAACACGCACTAGATATGGTGAAATCATAACTAGAGAAAAAATGTGGTTTTTTTTCCACTCCACCTGACTTTCATATATGGTTATACAAAATTAATGTTTTCAGTTTCTTATGTTGACACTTTTAAAAACAGTAGCTGAAGAGGGTTTAGTGTTTGAATTTTTGTTTTCTTTTTTTGGATTTAGCTTTTACAAGAAATTCTATCATTGCAGCACTAAATGGAGAATCTTATAAAAAATTTAATCAAATTTCTTCCACAGAGAAAAAAGAACAAAGTCTTACTTTGTCATCTTGTACAAATGGTGCGTTTTCTCTTTCTAAGTAATCAGATACCAGGGATGCTTTTACGAGTTGATGAAGTGTAAAGTGAATTGTGACTCAGCTAATATTTATGAAGCAAGAACCATGTGTCAGACACTGTTACATATCTTAATAATATTGTTTAATCACAGGCGTAATAACTATTGCTACATTACATAATTGCCAACTACCTGCCAGAAGATTTTTGCTCATTTATTGATGTTGCTCAAAGCCATGCAGTCAGTAAGTGCTGAAGATAAGATTTGAACTTCATTTCATTTGGCTCTGTAGTCTGTGTTCTAGTATTTCTTACTCAGTGCTGCCTGACCAAATAGGGTAATTTGGTCTTCCCTTAATTTGTACCTCACATACTATCTCTTTTTGAATTTAGATTATCAAGAATTACACTAAAACTGATTAGCTATGTGGATAATAAAAACATTTGACTTTTTGAAAGTGACCTCTTCGCTGTACAAATGCTCTTGGGAGGCCTTAAACATTTATTGGAGTAAAGTACAAGAGGATGTGATTTGAGCCAGGCCCTGGGACAATAGGATGCAGTCAAAGTGCCTAGGAGTGTGTGCATGTGAGAAAGTGGTTGGCTTAATAATGGAGGAAAGAGTCATTGCAAAGAAAGATGAGAGATTCAAGGCAAATCTTTGGTACATTATAACTTATAGCACAATTTCTCTCCTGCCTTGTGTCTTATCAGAAATATTCCACCAAGAAAACTTACAGGTTCTTGTTGTGGGTTTACTGTAAGCTCTGCCTTTACATTTCCTTTATTCTTTTAACTTTCCTGGTTTCTATGCCTCCTTTAATCAGCTTAGTTGTCTGAGCCTAATGTTTTTATTTTTCTTGCAGTCTTGGAGGCATCCTGCTCAAAACTTTACAAATGGCAATTTTTGAGAGAATAAAATTTTTTGAAGTTAAACTCTTCCAGGGGAAGTATTTTCACAGTGTCTATTTAAAGTGAATAGGCAGTTAATTATCCTAATTATTGTCATGGTGACTGGGGGTAGAGAGAAGATATATGCCACAGAAGATGTTGACCTGGTGAAATGCAGAAGCAAATGGGCAAGGGTCCAAGGGTAGGACCTGGAAGGTTGGTGTTAGCACTAGTGTCAGTTTTGTTGAAATCATACCTGGAAAGGGAACAGAATCACGTCTAAAATCTGGTAGTGTTAATTGCATGGAAAATGTGTGGAGCTGGGAAAGTAAGAATGAGAACATCTTATTATGTTCTCATTTCACTTTGGGGTAAGTTCTCTTCTGCTAGTTAAAGATTTCAAATAGTAAATATTTCTATTCTAAACTATCTTATGTTTCTGGCATTGTTCTAGATAGTATAGGTGGGATAGTGCTATGGAAGATTTTGAAATAATATCAGGTTTTCTTTAGTGGCACAATTCTCCCCTCATTGGCATTCTCTCCTTATAATAACTTCAAGTGTTTTGATTTTATTGGGTTTCTCTAAACTTTTCTAAGTTACTACTAATAGGAAATTATGTAAACATACCTTTTAAAAGTATTTGCGATTTTAAATGACTCTGCAAGACCAAATGGATCAGTGGGAAGGCTATAAGCTTTGGAATGAGATAGACATGGGTTTTTGTCTCTGCTTTACTACTTAACATACCGATACTTTTAAATAAGTAATTAATTTTCTCTGATCCTGCTACGGTCTGACTGTTTTTGTCCTTCCAAAATTTATACATTGAAACCTCATTACCAATGTCATCATATTAGAAGGAGGAACCTTCGAGATTTGATTAGACTCGTGGTCAGAATCCTTATGAATGAAATCAGTGCCTTTATAAAGGAGGCCCTAGAGAGCTACCTTGCCCTTCTACCATGTGGGGACGCAGAGAGAAGGCACCCTCAATGAATCAGAAAGCTGGCTTTCATCAGATACTGAATCTGCCTGGATGTTGGACTTCCTAGGCTCCCGAACTCTGAGACGTAAATTTCTGTTATCTGTAAGCTACCCAGTCTGTGGTATTTTGCGATAGCAGTCTGAGTGGAATAAGACAGATCCTAAGCATCTCCACCTGTAAAGTGGAGATAAATACCTTATGGGATGATGTGAATTGTGAAGATTAAATGAAATAATGTATGTACTGCACAGAATGCAGAGCACCAAGGGCTCCATAAATAACCTTTGCTGTTGTGCTCTTCTATTTGAATCACTCAAAACAGAGATCAGAATATATTAAAATCACAATCATTTTTTTCACATTAATATTCAATGCTTGAATCTTGGGACACAATTTCTGTCCCTGTAGTTAGTAGAGATGGTTGCAAATTTGGCTCAAAGGGAAGAGTAGGCAAAGAGAGAAAAGTGGAAGGATCTTTTTGAGATGCTTACTATAAAATCACGTGTGTCCTTAAGTTTCACTTTGGGGTAAGCTCTCTTCTGCTAGTTAAAGATTTAAAAAATGGAATATTTCCTTTAAATATTATCTTAAAGTTTATCTTGGCAGAGAGAAAACTGGCAACCTCTCGGCATTTTTAATTTTGAAAGCTTAAACCCATGTACTGTACCTAAATTTCAAAATTTAACTCATATTATGCCTAAGATGTTTAGGGAGACTGTAGTTTATCAATAACATTATTTTTCTCTCAATAATCATCTATAGTTTATTTGGGAGGGGACTATTTAAGTCATTTCTGTTTCACATTCATCTATTTTTACAATTTATACAGTCCTTCCAGGTTTTGCTCAGTGTTTCTAGGAAAGAAAGCCTTTCAGATTTTAGTTTGTTCTTACAAGCTTCTTTCCAAGATGGTGGCTGAATATTTGGGAGTAAAATAGTACATGAAATCTTGGAGGAAGGTAAGACTTGGAGAACTTGGGAATAATACTGTCTGGTTTCTTCAGTCTTAGTCACAATGTCCTCTTTCCTTCCTGGTTGCAGCTTGTCCATCTGGTATCCATGAGTGGAGGGTATAGCTGAAGCTCTTCCATCTCTTCCAAAGCCCACTGACTCAGTTTCACTTCAGTTAAAATTTTGTCTATAAACCCCTCTTAGATCTGGCTGTAGTTCCCTTTCAGCTAAGTGCCAGAAGTTTGAGCTGTCTTACCCAAAGACATTTTGAATCACCCTTGGGATCTCTTCTGCAGGTTCCTTAAAGAGACTCTCAGCAATTTATAGGTATCTGCAGGCTCGTGATCATGGACCTCAATGCTGTCTAGTGACTGGCCATCCTGACCCATCAGATTTACTTTTCTTAGCTGTGTCTGTGAAGCTTTCTTTTTGTATAATTTCAGAAGAAGAGTGGGTATCCTTGGTGCCACTGCAACTTGCCTCATGATGCTCCTTTTCTGAGCTAAAGTCTGCAGAGAGGAAATTGGGACCTGTGCCTCGATTTTCTCTCCTGCCTTTCTTTCTCTTTCTTCCTCCCACATCCCCCAGGACTCAATTGTGCAGGCTTTTCCTTATATCAAATCTAAACCTCAATCACATTACTGAAACTAAATGATGAGGAATATTTCATCTGCTTTACAGGGAGGAGTCCATAATCTGTGTCTTCCTACTTTATCCCTTGATTTCTTAAATGATAACTAAAGGAATGCAGAAATTCTGTTTTCAAAGAAGCCTGATTTTCTTGCCTCTTGGCATGCCAAATAAGTCAAGTACTGCCTCTGTATTGCTTGAGAACAATATAATTCATTTAAGTGGAAGGATGAAATGTAGCCATGATAAAAAAAGGGCTGCTAAGATGCATTTATAATAGACTTGTAAAAAATTATTTCAATTACCTGTGACTTTATTTTGAAAATCCAATGGCTCTTCCATTTTGTGCAAATTAATTTTGAAAAATTAACCAATCACATATTATATTGGTATATTAATTTTTTACTGTTAATGCGTAATCCATGTGGAACAAGCATTGTAATGAAAAATGTGTCTTTAGCATAGTATCTCTTATGTAGTAGGCCTTGATTAAATATTTGTTGAGAGAATTAATTTATGATAACTTACACTCAAGTTTATATTGGCAAAGTACTTTAATGATATATGAAGAGGAAACATTGTAAAACATAGCGACTGCTTTGATAAAAGTTTTTAGAGATTTTCAAACTTTATCTAATCATCTTTTACTATTGGACATTTTTTCATAGCTTCTTTATTTTATCCTTTTTTATCTCCCCATTACTTCTGTTTGGTGGAAGTAACATGCTTTTGGCAGTTACAATAGAATTTGGTGCCTTTTCATTTTCTTTTCACTTAAGCTATTAAACTTTTTCCTGTTTTTGAGTCTTGTTCTGGGATATCTTTTGTTCTCAACCTGCTTCAAGTCTGAATGCAAATAACTGTGCAACCTGACTGCAAGTGTAATGCAGATATCCGCATTATATGAGTAAATCTTGCCCATTACTAACAGAGGCTACACAGGAATTATCTGTCCATTACAATCTGTTGCAGCTTCAAAATATTCCAAAGCAAAAGTAAGGCAAGTTTGTAGAGTCTAAGTTATAAAAAAAAAAAAATACCACTGCCTGTGAGCACCAAAAATGCTCTTGCTAACACTATTTCTCTTATTGGTTCAAATATCTTTCTTTCCAAATTGTATTACTCATTTCAGCCTGAGTTTATATGTGTTAAGTATTCCAAATAACAAAATTAAGTTAGTATTTCTTGACTCATCAAAATAATTAAACCAGTGTGTGGTTACCCTGGCTGTCTAATTTAAACAAATGAAAGAATGAATTAAGTCATTTATTTATTCCATAAATTGTTATTTAATGCCTAATATTTGCCAGATAGTTCTCTAGGTAGAAGAGATACAAAAATGAACAAAACAACCAGCAAGCAGTCTCTGTCCTTATGGGGCATATATTATAGTGGAGACAGGCACACATTAAACAAACAAGTGTGTTATATACAATCAAATTATTAAATATTTACTGAATATACTCACATCCCAATATTTGCAAAATACAATGAGACTTACAAATTAACATATCCAGTCTTTTCTATTGAAACTTGAAGTCTCTCTTAAGAGCTAACTTTGAAACTATTAAAGAACTAAGATAATTTGTAACATTTGTGAAAAATAGCTATATGAAACAATAGCATAGTCACCTGAATGTTTAATAATTATAGTGAATATTATAATGCCACCTTAATTTATCACAACTATTCACATTATTAGGCCATTTGTGTTAACACAAGCTCAGTAAGGTTGGTGGGACACACGTGATTATTCCTGTTTATAGGAAGACTCTGAGACACAGAGGGGTAAAGCAACTTGCTTGTGTTTCATGATTTATAATTAAGAGCTTGAAGCAAGGTTCTGGACTCATACTCAGTATTTAGGGAAGATAAAGCAAGAAAATGTGTACCAAAAGGACTGGCAGTGACACTGCACAGCTGGAAAGTAGCAGAATACAAAAAGAGGTCTCAAGATCTCTTCTCACATCAAATCACATTATTCTTTTTTAAGAAATATCATTCCCATTACGTACTCTTCAAGTTTTATGGAGCAGTTTTTCACTCATCCAAAGCAGAACTATTTTTGGAGGGCAGCTTTCTATTTCTGCAAATCTGATTTCTCTTTGAAACTTATTTTCTGCCTCTCTTAGTTTTTATCCTACCTTCGACCTATTATGTCTAAAACAAGCTCATTGTCTTTCTTCAAGAATAAGTTATTTTAGGATATGTTTATAGACATCATTATTCTCCCGATTGATTGCTGAGGCTGAAAACTTTGTAACCATCCTTGTCATCTCTCTCTTATATTTTCCGTTTGCCAAGAGCAGCTAGTCACCATCTTTTGCGTTTGCTAGTTGATTTCCATTTCCACTGCTCCAAGGCTAAAGCAGAATCTCATTACTTTATGTGTGGATAACTTTAATAATATCATAGTTAATTTTATCCACCCCTTTAGTTCATCATACAAAGTCAGACATCTGTGTTATTCTGCATAAAATTATTGTCAACCAAAAGTGATAAAGGATAAGGAAAGGCTGTCAATGTGTCAATGGCATTTTCAATTGCATTTTATATTTGACATAAGAACAGGTGTTTCATTTTTCTTGTTCAATACTTTATACCCAAGCTCCGAAACAATGCTGTCATGGACAGATGACAGATTGCTGTCTTGCATCATGATACTTATACTTGTTTGGCCAAGTGATCCCTGACTCATAGTATTTCAATGTCCTCCCCTTGATTGTGGATAGGACCTGTGACTTGCTTCTAACCAACAGAAGATGGCCAAGGTGATGGAATGTTATTTGCATGACTATATTATGGAAGGTTTTCACTTTAATCTTGCTAGCCAACTCTCTACTGATTCTCCCATACTGGCTGTAGTGAAACAAGCTGCCATATGAAGAGACCCACAGGGTAAGAAAATAGTAGTGATCACTGACTGACAGCCAGCAAGTTGTCAAGGATTTCACCTGACAGCTTACAAAGAAAGAGGTGAACCCTGCTCAAAGCCACATGAACTTCCAAGTAGATCATCCCTCAGTCAAGGCTTAGATGAGACTCCAGTTCTGGTCAGTGCCTTGAATGCAGTCTTAGGAGAGACACTGAAGCAGAGGACTGAACTAAGCCATGCTGGGATTACTGATCCACAGAAATTGTGAGATAATAAATGTGTGTGGCTTAAAGCTGATAAGTCTTTGGTTATTTGCTACTAAGTAATAGATAATGCATACACCTTGCATTTATTTGGTGGTGAATAAATATTCGTCAATTGAATAAGTGAATGGAATATTCTCTTTGTAGTTTTACAGGTTAACATTATACATATGCATTTAAAATATGTTCTAAAAAAGAAAAACAACACGTAACACTTAAGAAACCTAAATTTATTTTAAGACCCGAATCTTCAGTCTAAAGACGTTTTCTCTAGTGTTGAGTAGTTTTATGGCAAATGAGGTAGTATCAGTTTTTGCTTTTGAGTTTTGGTTGTTGTTTGATGGCTGAAATATCTAGTGTTTAATTAAATGTGTGATATATACTTTCACACAATGGTTAATTAAACCTGTGTCTGTAGACATAAACCGAACACTCCTTTTATTTTCTCAAAGATTTTGAAGTTTCAAAGTCATTTTTTGCCATAATTCTTTTTTTTTTTTTTTTTTTTTTTTTTTTTTGAGACGGAGTCTCACTGTGTCTCCCAGGCTGGAGTGCAGTGGCGTGATCTCGGCTCACTGCAAGCTCCGCCTCCCGGGTTCACGCCATTCTCCCGCCTCAGCCTCCCAAGTAGCTGAGACTACAGGCGCCCGCCACCACGCCCGGCTAGTTTTTTGTATTTTTAGTAGAGACGGGGTTTCACCATGTTAGCCAGGATAGTGTCGATCTCCTGACCTCGTGATCCACCCGCCTCGGCCTCCCAAAGTGCTGGGATTACAGGCTTGAGCCACCGCGCCCGGCCTTTTTGCCATAATTCTTGAGGAGGATGCTTAATTAAATTTGTATTGTTTTCAAATATCCTTTCTACCTGCAGCACATTTTACCATAGTGCTGAACATGAAGACAGAATATACATTATACATTGAAATGTTGCAAATATACATTAAATATTAAATTCTATAGATGTTACCTCACTTGCAAAGACTAATGTCAGAAGAGTAATCTTAATGTTTCATATCTCCTATAAGATATTTAAAAATCACAATTAGGAAGAAAAAAGAAGTTTCAATAAGCTTAACGTCTACAATATATGATGGCATATGAGGAACACATACTTTTTATTATAAATATTAAAATAAAAACATCAGGAGGCAATATGATAACCAACATGGAAGTGGTAGTTATTGTGTTTGCATAAGCTATTCCTGAAAATTTTGAAATTGATTTAAATATTTACTCCTACAATAGTCAATTTCTTGGTTGCTTCTTTATTTAACCTAACTCATTTTCACGCCATCTCACTCCACCAGAAACCTCATCTTTCCATTTTGTCATTATAGTGATTGAGTTTAGAACTGATCACATCAAACAGAAAACAATCTTGAATTAATTAAGTATGCCTTAATATTAAAAAAAAATAAATGGATGAGAGTATATTTAACCACAGACCTTGCTAAAAGAGTAATTCCCAGTGGAAACCCTAATTTTGGAACATAATTTTTTAAAAAGTTGGATAGTATGGTATATTTAACAGAATAAAAATGGACAATTTAAAGCTCTATGTGGGTAACCACTTTAAAGGAGAACATATAAATCAAATAAAAATTAGAAATTCAAATTTCAATCCAAGAAGTTGTTGAAGTTCTTTCTATCCTGTTTGATCAAATAAGGCAGAGATGATACTTGGGGAGAGTTCCCGTTTAAAAAAAATTGGCCTCAACTGCAATGTATTGTAGATAGTGTGAATCATATTGTCAACAAAGGGAATTGCATTTGATACCTAGTGACTAGGATGAATTTCAGGAATTAAAAGGATATTTAGAAAGTGGGACAGTTAGAGGAGAGATATAAGAATCTAGGTCATCCCTAGTTCTTAGTCTTTGCTATCTTTACTGAGACATTGGGTGAGTTCCTAAGTCAGTCTCTGTGTTTATAATTTTAAAATTATTATTTTAACATTAAGAAATATTTTTAAATGATTTAGAAATTTAGAATAAATAATATTCATTGGAAAGAACATCAGCTGGGCGTGGTGGCTCAGCCTGTAATCCCAGCACTTTGGGAGGCTGAGGTGGGTGGATCACCTGGGATCAGGAGTTCAAGACCAGCCTGACCAACATGGTGAAACCCCATCTCTACTAAAAATACAAAAATTAGCAGAGCATGATGGCGCATGTCTGTAGTCCCAGATACTTGGGAGGCTGAGGTGGGAGGATCACTTGAACCCAGGAGGCGGAGGTTACAGTGAGCTGAGATCGTGCCACTGCATTCCATACTGGGTGAGAGAGACTCTATCTCAAAAGAAAAAAAAAAGGAAGACCATCTAACATACCTGTATTCCCAGCCCAGCCTTGATCTCAACTCTAAGGTAAATCGTGGAAACATATGAATTTTAGTTTGTAGTTTAAATGATTAGACAGGCTGAGATCTCATAAAAATCCTTGAGAAAACTAGACTAGAGGATGTATCAATTTCTAGTAGAATCATAATATATATAGAAGTGCTTCTTCAATATAATTCCTTTGTACAGTGCTGAAAAAGTTTCCAAATGCTCATGATTAAATGAAATAAATAAAAATGTAATCATTTATTAATATTTTCACAAGGCCAGATTTATTAAAGGAATAGACTTTATTCTGTAATTATGTCCATCTTAAGTACTAGATGCTACATGATCTGTACCACATGAGATAATTAATATTTCTACACAGCAATATACAAAGTTTGAAATTCTAGTTCTGTTTAAAGAAAAAATCTAAAAATCTTGGCACTTTAGCTCTATTACTTCACTAGGCATCTCTTAGGAGTATCAGCCTTATCCTACTGTTGTGGGATCTCTGAGATTGGTGGGAGTGGCCTTTGATAAGTCTTGGGCATGGAAGAGCAACAATTTTTATAAATATAACAAGTTCTAGCATGCTTCTGTGGTTGCCACTGCCCAGACTGATTATTAAGCAGTTTCTTGCCTTTCTGTTCCCAATGTTAGTTCAGCTAGGACCTCCCATTTCTTAACAAATTTGATTTCTTAGCTCCTGGATAAAATAATATTCATAGTCTTTTTTTTAGCAAGTTGCATTTATTTACTTAGAGTTTGTTCATTCTCAGCTGGTCTACATTTGTTGAATATCTCTCAATGTACACTTTCAATTGAAACCAGATACTTCCTTACAAAACACATCTACCCAACCTCAATAAAAGCATACTTACTAGTTTTGTGATTTGTTTTCAAAGGTGTTACATTATTATTGCCTTTTAGATAAAAAGATAAATCCAGATATAGAATATTGCCTTTGAGTTGCTTTGTTAGTAGAGGGAATGAGTTGAAATGAACTATGGAATTTGAGAACTAGAAAGGATTTAGATTGCTCAATCAAATCCCTTCATTTGTTTAGATAGAAAAACTTTTCGTGCCCCAAATTAATGTGGTAAAAGAATCAGAGTGGTATAAACACCAATACTAGAGCCCAAATTCTCCTGTTGCTTAATCTTTAGCCTTTTCTATACTCTTACCCAACATTCTCATGGCTGTGCTTATTACCTTTATTATAACTCATTAAAAAAATACACATTGGAGTACATCTTACTTTGTTAGGCATCCCTGGGTACGAAGATATGTATCATCTATATCTATATCTATATCTCGATATGTGTGCGTGTGTGTATGTGTGTGTGTGTGTGTGTGTAATGATTCCTCCTCTCAAACAGAAACACACTGAGATTCATGCAAGAGAGGCTTCCTGCCTGGGCCCTACTCTTTACATGGCACTGGTTTGGATTTCCTCCAGCCATTCTCATCTCCACAGAAACCTGAATATCACTTTTTGACCATTTGCTTGTTAACTGGAAGTCTTTGATTTTCTTCTTCGACTTAGGGCCTGTATGAACTTCTTCACTGAATATGTTTTCCTGAGTGTAGAGTCCACCTTTGGTATAAAGAACCCCACATTGAGGGATGATTAAGAAGTAGTTGATTGTGAATATTGTGGGTGGAGCTTGGCTGAGTAGGCTGGAGATTCTATATGCATGCATGCTAAGAATCTCACTCTGTGAAACAGTACTGTGGGTGTGAAGAGAATGTAGGAAGCAAGAATCCTAGGGGCTGGGTGTCTCTCATGGTACCATTTTCAAGCAGAGTGAGAAATTCAAGAATTATAAACTTGTACCTGAATTAGCTGGGCATTAAAACATACATTTACCAAGGCAAAAGGGTGGAATAGACTGCACAAAATAGTTTGCCAGTTCAATTTATAAATTTTAAATATTGAGAAATATAGATGAGGTTCAATTTGTCCTCTTATATTAAGCCCACAAGGATTAGGAGAAGGATGTTCTCCTGGAGATTTGCCTTTGGTTATAAAACTTGCACAAATTCAATTTCATCTTCTTGATTGAAGTTGTGTCTATGACTTTCATATTATTAGGAGAATTTAAAAGGATAGCCTCTTTCAGTTGAGACAAACTCGACTTTTGGGAAATCATAAGAGTTGTTTGGTGCCTCTGGAAATGCCCCCAAGCAATTTAGTGGGAATATTCCTCTTCTAAAATGATAAACAGGTCTAAAGGAATTATAATAATAATCTGATTGGAAAAACAATAAAATACAGGTTATGTTAGTCTTAATCGATGTGCTAAAAATCATGCCCAGGATCTGATTATAGGGTGGCAAAGTTACAAAGGAATACTGAGTTCACAGGATCAACAAGTCTCATGTATTTAATTCAAAGCCCTGACTATAATAAATAAGGATCCTCAAAACTGAATTGGAGACATTTGTAAAAGCAAGCTTGAGATTCTGTAATACCCAAATTCTCCTGAACACGCAAGGCCATTAAATATAGTCCCTTTGCTTTTGACAAAATAGATCATCCTGCACTTGCCTGGAAACCCTGTTTGACCTCAACCCTGAAAAGTACCTCATAGGATGATGCGTATTCCTTTTGACATTTGCTCCTACAAATCCTCATTCATTTTTGGACAATTTCCAGGGATAAGTTTATCAGTATAGGCTTAGCAGAGAAATAAGTGTCCTATTCTTTGGGAAAGCATCATATTAATCAAATGAATGCCATGATCTAGCTATATGCATTGTCAGGAACCCAAAGAACCGGTGTATAAGTAAATCTTGAAGGTGTTAGACCTAGGAAGCATCTTATTAGACTGGACAATAAACTTTATCAATGGTTCTAACCCATCAGTCAGATCTCAATGTCCTGGCAAGCAAGTGACCCTAATGGTTTGCTGTGACAAATTTTGAAGCTTAGGTATGATGATTATCTAAAATAAATTAGGCATAGAACTGAGGCAGATATAAGAGGTTTCAGAGAGGTGAGAAAATCCAAGTAAACTTCTTTGGAAAGACCAGAAAATCCACTAGCTGATGCACTTCTCCGAAGCTTCTAAAGAGCACACTTTCTCCTGTAAGGTAATAGGGAACACACTGGTCAGTAGTCGGGAGAAAGGCGGTAGCGTATTTGAGAAGATTGAATTTGGTTATTATCTTCAGGTCAGGAGGGTGGGAAATCATGTCATCAAACTAGATTCCTTAGTATGAATGGGGATGATGGATTATAAGAATTCAGAGACCAGGTGGGAGCACTCCCTTGTCAGATGTAAGGGAAATGGAATTGCCATAATTGGCATCAAGGCCAGAATGGCAATCAGGATGCCTGAACCATAGGAATCTGTGAAACAAGCTAAGAGATTATGATAGTTTTAAGGGTGAGCTAGAAAGCCACTAAAGTTTATTATTATTATTTTTAATAAAAATAATGAAACCAGGCACGGTGGCTCACGCCTGTAATCCCAGCACTTTGGGAGGCCGAGGCAGGTGGATCACCTGAGGTCAGGAGTTCGAGACCAGCCTGGCCAATGTGGTGAAACCCCATCTCTACTAAAAATAAAAAAATTAGCTAGATGTGGTGGCGGGCACCTGTAATCCCAGCTACTTGGGAGGCTGAAGCAGGAGAATCACTTGAACATGGGAGGCGGAGGTTGTGGTAAGCCGAGATCACACCATTGCACTCCAATCTGAGTGACAAGAGTGAAACTCCGTGTCAAAATCATAATCATAATCATAATCATACTGTGAAATGAAATATCATGTCCTGCCAGTTTCCAGATTTAAATCAGTTTGCTAACCCGGGGTCCAGAAGTTGAAGGAGACTCTAAGTCCTCAGCATCATCACAAACATACGTGGTAAATATTCCCTTGTTTTGTTCCCAAAGGGATCTATGACTTTTGCCAGATTACAGTGCCCTGGGAAGGAGGTTTACCCAGATATTTAAAAACAGTTCACTATAGCATCTAAGCTGATACTGATGCCAGGATATCTAAAATAGTGTTATGGTCCTCTCTTATAGAGGTTTATGGTGGATAAGTTGAAGCAGTGAATACCATAGCTTGTTTCACTAACCCTTCTGCCTAAAGTTTTTTCAGACACTGTGTTTCTATGATTTATACTTTACTCTTTTGGAGGAGTGAGGGCACAAAAATTTCACAAAAAATGGAGAATCATTTTGCAATGTAGGAGCTGGACAAAATGGGAGGTCACAAATGAATCTGAGTGGTGCAAAGTGTTTTCTGCATGAGACATATTCTAAATGCTACTTTAACTGTTTTTGGCTTCATCTGCCCTTGGTTCGTGGCCACTTATTTTACTCTAACTGCTGTCGTATAACTTTATATGATAGCACCTTGTCTCATGCTTGCATTCTGCATCTCTTGCCTCTCCAACTGTGGTTTGCTGTTTGCCACTGAGGTGTTAAATGCCATAGGATTCACTTGCCACCTATGCATGTGCAGGGTGGAATTGGAAGTGAAATCTGGTGCATAAATTCTTAATCCTTCTTCACCTAGACAGACTCACATAAAATTGACTAGTAAATATGCCCTTTCAGAAGGCAGTCTGATGTCAAGCAAAATCAGTTGTGCTGGATTTCAAGCAGTGGCCCGCTCAATAATGTTTCTCTTCTCTTTGCTCTCAGTTCTTTAATGCCTTACTCTCCATTTCCTCTCCTCTTGCTTCCCCAGGATTTCTTTCAGCAATAAAGTAATACTATACAAATTTCTACCCTAAGCTCTGTGTCTAGAAAAATTAAGCTAATATAATACTACTTTTCTGAAACATATATATATATTTATATTTATATGTATATATGTACTCCTCTTTTGTATATTTATTTATATTTATATGTATATATATATTCCTCTTTTACTGGTCTTTTTTGTCTTATCTGAATGGGGAATTTCTGATCATTCAACGTGGTCAGTAAAGCTTGATTTACCAAGGCAAAATTGATCATTTTCTCTCTTTTGTTACTCCTGATTTCCTAGTCTATATGTCTATCTTGCATTTACCACAATGTTTTATAATGATACACATTACTGACTAAACCATGAGCTTTTTGAAGGCCATGTCCTATGCTTCTTTGAATTGTAAATATTTGAATTACCTCTGAGACATTATACATAATCAAAAATTTTTAATGGAATGAGTTAATGATGTAGTTAAAATTTATTTATTTTAAATTATTTCAAATTTTATTTTAGATTCAGGGTGTACATGTGCAGGTTTGTTCCGTGGATATATTGTGTGATGCTGAGGTTTGGGATATGAGTGATACTGTCACTCAGATATTCAACATAGTACCCAAATGTCAGTTTTTTAACCCTTACTCCCAGCCCTCCCTCGCTTCTAGTAGTCCCCAGATTCTATTGTTGCCGTTTTTACATCCATAAGCATCCAGTATTTAGTTCTCAATTATAAGTAAGAATATGTGGTGTTTGGCTTTCTGTTCCTGCATTAATTCATTTAGGGTAATAGCCTCTGACTGCATCCATGTTGATGCAAAGGGTATCTTTTTTAAATAGTTGAACAGTATTCCATGGTGTATATGTGCCACATTTTCATTTTTCAGTCTACTGTTGATAAGCCCCTTGGTGGATTTCATCTCTTTGCTCTTGTGAATAGTGCTGTGATGAATATACTAGTGCATGTGTCTTTTAAGTAGAACATTTTATTTTCTTTTGAATAGATACCTAGTAATGAGGTTGCTGGGTCAAATGATAGTTCTGTTTTAAGTTTCTTGAGAAATCTACAAATTGCTTTCCACAATGGTTGAACTAAGTTATATCCCCACCAACAGTATATAAGCATTCCCTTTTCTTCAGAGACTCACCAGCATTTGTTGTTTTCTGACTTTTATTATTATTATATTTGAGACAGAGTTTGCTCTGTCACCTGGCCAGGCTGGATGCAGTGGCACGATCTTGGCTCACTGCAACCTCCACCTCCTGGGTTCAAGTGATTCTCCTGCCTCAGCCTCCTAAGTAGCTGGGACTACAGGCGTGCACTACCACACCCGGCTAATTTTTGTATTTTTAGTAGAGATGGGGTTTCACCATGTTGGCCTGGTTGGTCTTGAACACCTGACCTCAGGTGATCTGCTAGCCTTGGCCTCCCAAAGTGCCAGGATTACAGGTGTGAGCCACTGCACCCGGCCTTGACTTTTTACTAATAGCCATTCTGACTGGTGTGAGATGGTATCTCATTATGGTTTTGATTTGTATTTCTCTGATAATTAATAATGAGCATTTATTCATGTTTGTTGGCCACATGTATGTCTTCTTTTGAAAAGTGTGTATTCATGTCCTTGCCTATTTTTAATGAGGTTATTTATTTCTATTCATTGAATTGTTTAAGTTCCTCAGATTCTGGATATTAGGACTTTGTCATATGCATATTTTACAAATATTTTCTCCCATTCTGCAGGTTATTTATTTACTCTGTAAGGCTGGTCTAGTGGTAACAAATTCCCTTAGTACTTGCTTGTCTAGAAAATATTTTATTTTTCCTTGCTTATGAAGCTTAATTTGGCAGGATATGATATTCTTGTAATTTCTTTTTTTTTAAAGAATGCTGAAGAAATGTCTCCAGTCTCTCCTGCCTTGTAAGAATTTTGCTGAAAATTCTGCTGTTAGCCTAATAAGGTTCCCTTTGTATGGCATCTGCCCTTTTCTCTCTGCCTGTAAGATTTTTTCTTTAGCATTGACGTTGGACAATCTGATGACTAGATGATTTGATGAGGTTCATTTTCTATAGCATCTCACAGATGTTCTCTGGATTTCTTGTATCTGAATGCCTACCTCTCTAGCAAGATCAGAAAAATTTTCTGAAATTATTTCCTTAAATATGTTTTCCAGATTGTTTACTTTTTCTCTTTGTGTCTTAGAAATGCCAATAACTAGGAGGATTATGTTTTACCTAAACCCATATTTCTCAAAAACTTCGTGTTTTTTTTTTTTTTTTTTTTCCCCGAGATGGATTCTCACACTGTCACCCAGGCTGGAGTGCAATGATGCGATCTTGGCTCACTACAACCTCCGCCTCCTGCGTTCAAGCAATTCTCCTGCCTTAGCCTCCCTAGTAGTTGGGATTACAGGCACCCACCACCATGTGCAGCTAAATTTTTGTATTTTTGGTAGTGATGGGGTTTCACCATGTTGGCCAGGCTGGTCTTGAACTCCTGACCTCATGATTCACCCTCCTTGGCCTCCCAAAGTGCTGGGATTACAGGCATGAGCCACTGTGCCCAGCCCATTAACTTTTTAAGATTCTTTTTTCCTTGTCTTTGTCTGAATTAGTTTGAAAGACTAGTCTCTAAGCTCTCACATTCTTTCTGCTGCTTGGTTCAATCTGTTGATAAAGCTTTCAATTATATTTTGAAATTGGTTTTCAATTCCAGAAGCTCTGATTGATTTATTTTAAGATGTTTATCTCTTCCTTTATTTCCTGGATTGGTTTAGACGTTTCTTTTTGTTGATTTTCAATGTTTTTTTAGATCTTCTTGAGCTTCCTTTCAACCCATGCTTTGAATTCTTTATCTGTTATTTCTGAGCTTCCATTTTGGCTAGAAGCCATTGCTGGAGAGCTAGTGTGATACTTTGGTGGTACTGCTATTATACATTTTATGTTGTATGTATTATAATACATTCTGATTTTTCATGGTGGCAGGATTCTTTCACTGGTTTCTTCTCATTTGGAAATGTTGACACTTCTACATTTTTCTAATTATTTTCATTTGGGTAGGATTTTTTCTCTCCTATAATATTGTTTATTTATTTTTATTTCGATTTCCCCCCTTTCCCCTCCCTAAGTTATGTAACTATAGAGAATGTTGGGTATGGTCTTTTGGTTTTGCTTCCATAGCCCTCTGCACTTCTTTTGGTAGGTTTTACATGGGTTTTGTGGTTTGACCTACGAGCCAGTAGATGGCACATATGGGTAAGAACTGGATGCAGCCAAGGTGGTTGGGTATATACTTGATCCTTATTTATCAGGAGAAGTTTTCTGTTGCCTCAGACAATGGGCTGATCTGTGGCATGCACAGTGGTTTCAGCTCCCTGCTTAGCCCCAGGGGGTTGGAGGCAAGATGGACAGAGCCAGACCAGGCAGGCCCACTTTCAGGTCTCCTGATGACAGGCACAAACATCAGTGCCATGGGAAAATCCAGTGGCTGGCCACCAAGCATCCAGAGGTGAGCTTAGGCATGGAGCTGGGAGACTTCCTCAGCTCAAAGTTCTCTGCATGGGCAGGGGGCAGCCTAAACCCTTAATCCAGGAAAGCAGTTGCTCCAGATGACTAAAAATATTCCTGAGTGTGGAGTGCAGAGTTCTCTGCTGTAGGAAGTAAGGTGGTTCAGCCTTCTGATCCAGGTGAGCTGGTGTTCTAACTGCATGGACAACTGCCTAGGCATTGAGTGGAGAAGGCTCCACTGTACCACAATCTCTGGACATGGAATAGAAAGGGCCCTGCTGCATTGTGATCTCTGTGCAGAAAGAATGAAGCAGTTCAGAATGCCAAGCTGGGTGAGCAGGTGCTCCAAATACCTGGAGATCTGCCTGACTGTGAAATGGAGAGGGCCCCCTGCACCATGATCTCTGCATAGAAGGGTGGGGCAGGTCAGGCTGCTGGCTGAGTGCTCTGGATGCCTGGAGATATACCTGAGCATAAAGTGGAGAGGACCATACTGCACCACAATCTATGCCCAGGTAGGGTGAAGCAGCTCTGGTTGCTGATCCTGGAGAGAAGTTGTTCTGAATGCTTGGAGGTTTTCCTAGATACGAAGTGAAAAGGGCCTCACTGAACGAAGATCTCTTCACAGGAAGGGTAGGGCAGGTCAGGCTGCTAATCCATATGGATAAGTGCTTTGAATTCCTGGAGTACTGCCTGGGGTGGATCAGAGTGATCCCTGCTGCACCACTATCTCAGGGGATCAGGCTGGAGTACCCAGCAATGACATATGCAAACTGGTTCCAGGTCACCAAGCTGGCCTTAACTGCAAGCCTTACCTACCAGAAGAAAGTGCAGCTGTAGCAGCTCTCCTCCTGCCCCAGAGCAGTCCTATTGCCTATTTCTCAGGTGCTTTCCACAATCCTGGCTTTGGAGGTATCTACCCTGCTCCAGAACAAATGCTCCAATCTCTAGTATGAGTTGGAAATGCCTGCATGGCTACACTGGTGGTTCCCCAAAGAAGGACTGACTTTGTATACAGTCAGATTAAAAATGGCATCCTGCTCTCAGTTCTAGGTCTGGGAAAATGCCTCTAGTTTTTCCTGGTGTCTTTTCCTCTCAGTGCCTCCAAACCTTTCCCTATGTTAGCCCCAGGTCTTGGGAGAAATGAAGTACTCTCCCTTTGCCTGGGTTGCTTGGATTCCCAGTGGAAAGATGAGTCACAGAAGGAAGCTCCCTGCATCTTTTATGTACTGGAGATTCACTCATTTTTATCAGCCAGATTCTGTCACAGAGGTTGTTGGACCACATTTTCCTCCTTGGGATCTGGGATGTACTTCACGATTTCAGTGAAATCCTGTTTACCTTCTTGAATTAAAGCACAGAGAGTTGATCTTTATGCACTATCTTGCTGCTTCCAAGTGGCAGAGGCGTACTAAAATCCCTTACTCTGCTATCTTGGGGGAAAAAAAGAAAATTGAAATGAACTAAAATTTAGTATTATGACTAAGTTATAATTTAGTAGTCTGTGTGAAAGCAGAAAGAAGTCTACGAAGTCATACTATACAAATACTTATTAGGTACTTACATGTAATAATTGTGTAAACATATATATAATAAATATTTTATTTGCCTGTACATTTTATCTGTCTATCTAGCTGTATCTTAACTACCTATGTCTCTATTTTCAGTAATATCCCTTTGAGGATGAGGAAAATAATAGACAAGAGCCACTAATAAAGCAGTAGAACTTGAAGTTACTTGTTCAAAGTCAAAACACACTATATTCTTTGGAGAAATGATTTTTATTGCTACAGTTAGGAAGAGAGCCTGGATTGCTCCTTTGTTTTGGTCCAGTGTGTTTTGGTTCTGGCAGAGATTTTGTTGTTATAATGGTCTCATTGCAGTACTTAAACTAGAAATAGCAGGTGTAAGAAATGACATCATTTTCTCGAGGAACTGCGATGACATAAAAAAAAATTCATGTGCAGTTGAAATACTTGGAGTTTCATATCAATACTGAATTCCTGAGCACATAGTAATTTATTCACCAATCTGTCTCTAACATACCACTCTGCTTCAACCTCCATAATTGCCTAATACAATTATTATTGTTGTAATTTATAGGTGTCACCTCTTATTTGTATGCCATAAAGTGCTTTGCTGTCCAAACCTAGTCATTACGTAATTTCCACCTCCACCCCATAACTGAGGGAAATGCCCAGTTATATCCAGAGCTTAATAACTTACACTTCTTATCATATAGTTTTATCTCTTTCAATTTTGTCTCTCAGGATTTTCCTCCAAAAATCACCAAAAAATCACTAGATCCTGAGACTCAAAATTTGTAAGAACTTGCTGCATTGGTGATTCCCCAAAGAAGGACTGGCTTTGTATACATTCAGATTAAAAATGGCATCCTGCTGTCAGTTTTTGGTCCTGGAAAATGCCTCTAGTTTTTCCTGGTGTCTTGTCCTCTCAGTGCCTCCAAATCTTTCCCAAAACTTTGGTTTCTGTATTCTAGAAAACAGTGATCACTTAATTATAAAAGTTCAGAAATCATACAATAACAATATGGCATCCAGTCAAAAATATACTATTAGCATCTAATTATTCTCTATTGAATTTTCTGACCTGAATATATTACTTATGGATGAGAACAGAGGAAAAAAATGACTTGTTTGTTCAGTACACCCTTTTATGATGTATCCAAGCTACTCAATTTAGTGCTTACTTTTTTTGAGTACTGCACTTTGAGATAATGCATCCTACAAAATACCTTGTTTGTCCAGAACATTTATTTGGAATGAATTAAAGCTCTTGAAGGTGCTACTATTTTCTTGCTTTCTTATGCCTTTAGGAGATTTCTTAATTCCTGTCAAGGTACCCAATACTCTTTGTTAAAAGTTGATGTAAAATGCCACAAAACAATTCTAGGGGAGTGTGGGCAGTCTTCATAATGTCAAAGAGATGTTATATTTATTTATAATGAAACTGTAGTTATTTACTTTAGATTTTAAGCTCATTTATCACTTATAATTTTCTGTTCAATCATGCCACTTTAAACAAAGGAAATAAAAATAGAGATAATCAATATGATCCTTTATTAATATAATTTAAAAAGAAGTCATGTATGTTTGGTAAAACAAATCTCAAAGTCATATGTCAAATCCTACAGAAGTTTTGTCTGCATATTCCCTGCTTTAAATGCTGAAACAATAACACAATTGTTGTCAGTTAACAAGATTTTTTTTTTGTAGAAATCTACTTACTAAACATGACCTAACCTTGTCCTATTTTTCATGCTGTTTTTTAAATCTACAGAGGTACAAGGCTTTTGTGAGTTTCTAGAACAAATCAGGCCCCCTAAGAAAAGTATATGGGCAAGCAATGAAGAAAGGTTTAGAAGTGGCCGACTTGCTTGTGAGCTGCTCATACTGATCATCATTGTTCTTAGATTCAAATCCGAGACTAGGGGTAAAATAAGAGGATGAACACATGAGGGTTAACTTGTTAAATTTCAGCAGTGAAACAGGAGAAGGAACACACATCCTTAATGAGATATTCAATACCAAACCTAAGATTAAACATATGTCTAATCTCACCATGTCTTTGGTATTGAATATCTCCCCTATTTCACAGATAAGATGACACGAATTCAAAAACACAAAGATTTAGCTAGCTTATTCATTCACATTCCTTACCCTTCTTTTTTATATATTCTTCTGGACTTTCTATTTTTCCATTTGTTTCTTTCTACTGAAATCAGAGTTTCTACAGTGGCACTATTGACATTTGGATGGGTTGATTCTTTACTGCGTGAATGGAGGCTGGGCTGTCTTGTGCATTGTAAGCTGCTTAGC
The DNA here is from genome assembly GCF_037993035.2 of Macaca fascicularis. Classification (NCBI taxonomy): domain Eukaryota; kingdom Metazoa; phylum Chordata; class Mammalia; order Primates; family Cercopithecidae; genus Macaca; species Macaca fascicularis. The sequence continues at coordinate 65,171,752 of NC_088387.1, read as the reverse complement.
AGTATCCCTGATTTTTATTCACTACATTTCATACACATGACTATCCTGTACCCTAATTATCGCAACTAAAAGTGTTTCTAGACATTAGCAAATATTCCCTGGGATGTAAAATTACCCCTAGTTAAGAACCACTGTACTAAAAGGAAAAGAAACTGTATTAAATTAGGTGATGCTGTCTTCTTTTCTTAGATCTCAGTTGCTTAACACAATAAAAGATTTTTTTTCCTTACATTATAGGATAATGTACATATTTTTGGTCAGATGGTCTAGCATAATATGATGAAGAAATTTAAGCTTTTTACATCTTACAGATCTATCTTCTTTGAGAAGCTTCAAGTCCTCTCCATTTGTCCTGAAGATGAGAAAAGAGACCAGAAAAAACACTTTCAATTTTTAAATTACTTGGGATAGGAATAGATATATACATTTTAGTTTTTATCCTCCTTTAAGAAAAATGTTAATTAGTCTCACATAGATGTACATAAACTGGGAAGTCTAGTTCCTAGACAGGCAGCCATTTCAAAGCAATTATCACACCTGAAGAAAAGCAGCAAAAGTCTTTGGGGGCAGAGATGAGGTGCCACTTAGCCTTCTTTGCTGCATAGACTTGAAGTAGTTTATACTTCTTTTTTTTTTTTGTAAAGAAAAGGAATTTATTTTTTACAGTTGTAGGGCCTGAGAAGTCCAAGGTTGAGAGGCTACATTTGGTGAGGACCTTCTTGGTGGTGGGAACTCACTGCAGAGGCCCAAGCTGGCACAGGGCATCACATGGTGAGGGTGGGTGGACTCAAGTATCTGTTCCTCTTCTTATAAAGCCACCAGTCTCATTCCCATGATAACCCATGAATCCATTCATTCATACATGAATTAATCCATTCATGAAGGCAGAGCTCTCATGACCTGATCACCTCTTAAAGACCCTCCCTTTTGGTAATGTCACATTGGGGATTAAATTTCTTTCTTTCTTTCTTTCTTTCTTTCTTTCTTTCTTTCTTTCTTTCTTTCTTTCTTTCTTTCTTTCTTTCTTTCTTTCTTTCCTTTTCTTTCTTTCTTTCTTTCTTTCTTTCTTTCTTTCTTTCTTTCTTTCTTTCTTTCTTTCTTTCTTTCTTTCTTTTTATTATTATTATTATACTTTAAGCTCTAGGGTACATGTGCATAACGTGCAGGTTTGTTACATATGTATACTTGTGCCATGTTGCTGTGCTGCACCCATCAACTCGTCAGCACCCATCAACTCGTCATTTACATCAGGTATAACTCCCAATGCAATCCCTCCCCCCTCCCCCCTCCCCCCTCCCCATGATAGGCCCTGGTGTGTGATGTTCCCCTTCTCGAGTCCAAGTGATCTCATTGTTCAGTTCCCACCTATGAGGGAGAACATGCGGTGTTTGGTTTTCTGTTCTTGTGATAGTTTGCTAAGAATGATGGTTTCCAGCTGCATCCATGTCCCTACAAAGGACACAAACTCATCCTTTTTTATGGCTGCATAGTATTCCATGGTGTATATGTGCCACATTTTCTTAATCCAGTTTGTCACTGATGGACATTTGGGTTGATTCCAAGTCTTTGCTATTGTGAATAGTGCCACAATAAACATACGTGTGCATGTGTCTTTATAGCAGCATGATTTATATACTTCTTTATGTGCCTCCTCAGTTTGGGATGCTGATAGAGGTTTGGGAGAGGAACCAAACCAAGGTACTACTGGACAGAGAATATTTTAAAATATTTAGCCTGAAGGGAAAAAAAATCAGAAACCTATAGACATTATAGTTCTATAATTGGAATGATTATAAACATATAATTTTGAGTCTTTCAAAATATATGCCACATATTTTAGAAGATTGAGAGGCTTCATAAGAATCTTGTAAACCCACATGATTGTGGAGACGCCAATTAGGCTATTTAAAATGAATTTTCTTTCTGATGTCAGAACTGTGAAGGCCTTGATGACAATGTGATAAAACTTGAAATACAAGGAAGATGGTCTTTTGAAAGCTAGAACATTTTCTCCTTAGGAGTAACCAGCAATGTAGGTCTTGATTTTTGAAAACTGTCTGCCTCAGTAAGGTCATTATTACAAGGGTCTCCAGAGAGCTATCCATAGTTCTGATATTTTATTCCCAACTTTTCTGTAATGAAGGGCCAATGTCTTTATTCTTGACCCAGTAATTGCCTCAAACATTGTCCTCCTGACTTTAACTACCCTTTACACTACTGTTCACTGAACCAAAATCCATCTGTGAAGCCATCATTATACCTTAAGCAATTTCTAACTTAATTTCCATTAACTTCATGCCTGCTGCCTGAGTTAATAAGTACCTAGTTTAATCTTCACATGCCCTGGATATGCCCCAGAACTACATTCTGCTTTCTAACTGTATTAGTTATACATCACCATAAGATACATATATTGTACATATAGCTGATGTTTAGGGAAGTACTTTCACAAGGAATCAATAATTATTGTACAAGTTAAACTAATTTTTATGGGTTGTTACTGTTAAAATATTAGAGAGTAACTTAGAGATAAATTGAAGTTCAAAATCTAAATTAGTGACAGTATGACATATTATTGATATCGTTTAGCTCTGTGTTCCCACCCAAATCTCATCTTGAATTATAATCCCCAAATTCTCCACGTGTCGAGGGAGGAAGCTGGTGGGAGATGATTGGATCAAGGAGGCAGTTTCCCCCATGCTGTTCTTGTAATATTGAGTGAGTTCTCATGAGATCTGATGTTTTGTTTTAAAATTATTATTTTACTTTAAGTTCTGTGATACATGTGCCAAACGTGCAGGTGTGTTACGTGCCACGGTGGTTTGCTGCACCTATCAACCCATTATCTGGGTTTTAAGCCCCACATGCATTGGGTATTTGTCCTAATGCTCTCCCTCGCCTTGACCCAGGTGTGTGATGTACTGCTCCCTGTGTACATGTGTTCTCATTGTTTAACTCCTACTTATGAGTGAAAACAAGTGGTGTTTGGTTTTCTGTTCCTGTGTTAGTTTGAGGAGGATGATGGTTTTATAAGTGTTTGATGGTTCCTCTTTCACATGCTCTCTCTGGCCTACAGCCACATAAGACATGCCTGCTTCCCCTTCTGCCATGATTGTAAGTTTCCTGGGGCCTCCCAGGCCATGCCACACTGTGAGTCAATTAATCCTCTTTCCTTTATAAATTACCCCATCTCAGGCAGTTCTTTATAGCAGTGCGAGAATAAGCTAATACAATTACAAAAATAATGATTTAGCTGTAAATTTATACTTTTGTTAATTGTTTAAGTTTCTCATCTTTTTCAGTAATCCCAATGATATATGAAAAAGGTGAAGTGCTTTAAATGCTGAAACAATAACACATGTGATGGCAGTGAACAAAAAATGTTTGTTGAAGTAATCTGATTACCAAATATGACCTAACCTTGTATATCTACATATACATGATGTATACATAATATATGTATACATATATATGTATATATATAGCAAGTAATGAAATTATAAGTGCTATCTTGATACTCATTTTATTATCTCACATGATTCCATGTAATGTGCATGTTTCACTCTGGCAGTAAGGAAACAAAGGATAAGAGATCAGTTTTGGTATTATGTTTTGATTATTTTCTTCAGTGACCTTTTAGCATATAAAGCGTAATTCTTATGCCAAGCACACAAAACACGTTACCTGAACTAAGAAGAACTGTATTTTTTCAGGGTTGACTCCTATGAAAGAGTAAGTTTTAACAGCCCAGGGCACAAATAAACCAGCTTGAGGAATATTGATCAGGCAAGCTTGCAGCATTTGAGCTGACCGGAAAGTGTAATTTTGCTACTCAATTGGAATCAAATTCAAAATCAAGAAATCTAGAGAAATTTCTTAAAAATATAAAACAAAACACACCTGAAGTGTAAGGAGCTCTAATTTTTGTAAGAATTAAGTCAGGTTTTCTCAAGGGAAAGAAATATTTATATACTGCCATGAGAATGGTATACCTAAGACCCTTTATTTTCCTTGCATCTGGGTTGACCTTTTTCCAGATAATAAGGTAACAATGTACTTGATTTATATATGTTTTATTTAATAGGAAGTAACTCTGAATATTTTAATTTGTGTTACATTAGCCTAATAATATAGTACACTATTAAACATTGCGACATGTAAAATCATATGCATAATTCCCTTGCTAGATTCTCCATAGAAATCAAAAGAAACTGATAAATATAGCAAGATTTCTATACTTAATGAGACATTCCTATCTATGTAGTTAAGACCCATGTCATTTAACCATGGGAAGGGGAAAGTACAGCCGAAGTGGTATGAACAAAACATATTCATTGGCAGTTTTTAAAATGTTGACATCTTCTATACTAAATATTGTTGAGCATGGATACAAATTTATAAACATTTCAGCCCATTTTTCAGTAGTTTGAATAGTAGATATAGCTTAAAGGTAAAAATAATTCTCAAGCACTAGGATAATCAGTCTAGTTTTGACAGTAATCCTAGATTATTGATTATATGATTTAAGCTTTGCAGACTGCTTTCATTTTACCCGTACACACATCTGGCAATTTTGTTGTTTACTCAGCATATAGCTGATCTTCAAAGGCCTAAGGAAAAAATCATTTTAAAGAATGACATTGTTCACTTCTTAAAATCAGGTAATATGTGGCCATATTCTTCCCTATATGCCTGTATTCTTTCTCAAATGTTTCCTAACACCATGTTTTACAAACTTTAAGTACATGCAAATCATGTATGCATCTTGTTAAAATGTAGAATCTGGATAGCAGGTCTGGAGTAGAGCTTGATATTCTGTGTTTCTGGCAAGCTCCCTCCCAGGTGATGCTGATGGTGCTGGTCTGCAGACCACATTTCTAGTAGTGAGTCATTAGTCTGCAATGCAATCATGGTGAAATATTTAACGTTCTTATTTTAGGACCTCCATTTTCACAATAGAAATGCAATAGGGACAAGTGACATATCATGATTAAGAGTATGGGTCTTGTGTCAGGTGACCTGAATTTGACTTCCAGTTTTCTCCTTTCCTTTTTGCTTGACTAAACTGGTAAACCTTTCTACACCTCAGTTTTCCATTTTATAAAAGTGGATAATATCTGGTTCTGCATCATGGAGTTGTTGTGCGGATTATATAGGATGATGCTTATAAAGTTCCTAGCCTACTAACTGGCAGGAATGTAGTTAAGTACTGTAAAATATTAGGTATTATTATTTATATTTACAATCTCTGAAGTTGAAGGGGCTTCTAAAAATTATGTAGTGTGACACTTTATTATTAAAGCTTGTAATATTGAGACATGTAAGATAAACTGAGTTTCTTTGAATCACTAAGCAAATGTTTGTTAATAGCCTGGATGGTAGCATATTAGAGGTAAGATCTGAGAGAAAATCTGGAGGGATAAATATAAGTGAAAGAAAGTTATTTATTTGTACAAAACCAAATTAAACTGAAACAAACCAAGTATATGCCTTATTACTTAACAGATATTTATATTTTTTAAAATATATTTCTATTCTTCCATACATCAAGTTATTTGTGATATTTCAATTTATAATACCACTTACATAATTTTAGAGACATTTTTAGAAGAGAAAATCTTCAAGTGAAAATAGAAATTTCTGACATAACTCTGCAAAGAATAATTGCTTGGCAGATAACATCACATTCTTTTATACTTAAATGCTTCTTGTTCATCTTGAGTTGTGTGTCTATCACTGGCCCTGAAATCAAGAGACAGGCATTTTAATTCTATCTCTGTGACCCACTGATTGTGGCTTCTTGAGTAAGTTACTTAATCTATCTCTGAATCAGTTTTATCAACTACAAAATATACATTTTTTTTTCCTCCAGTCATTAGATATAGTCCTGGGTATTGATAAAAATGTGTTGTTGAATATTATCAGTATGAGTTCATAATAACACACCTTCAGCAATTGATTAAGGCTATTAGTAGCCTAAGCACTTTGTGTAGGGAATCCCATGTCAGTGACTTCTGCAATGATAGAAAGTAAGGACTCTTATCTTTGTGTTAAAAAGACTGAGAAATTGGGTAACAGCTGTCAATGTTACGCAAGCTACATTATTAACTATACATGTGTATGCCCCTGTGTTTTCTTAAAAAAAAAAGAAAAAAGAACATCACACCATTGTAAAATATTAAGTTTATTTCCAGCTGAACTTTTGAAAGTAAGTTTTAATTTTATTAGGGTGCATATGCAAATTGTCTATGAGGCTTTATAACTATTTTCTTATAACTTGAGTTGGAATTATTTTTCCATTATTTTATGCCTCTATGGCCTTTTTTCTTTCTTACAAAATGGCATCCAAATGCAGACATATTAATAGAAAAATATGGTCTTAGTAAAGTGGATTCTTAACTTTTTGTCAGAGACGGATTAATGGTTACTGACTCAGATATGTCTCCACAGGAAGTACATTTCAAAGCTCTAGATTGTAAGGTTTTCGATGTCCCTGAAGATTTTCTTCCTAATCAAGATAAAGATTTATCTAACAAACGTACATTTCCTTTGAAATTGGAAAAGTATTAAGAAATATGATTTTTTTTTGTTGCCTGAAGTAGAGGCTACCAAAACTGTTTGGGCAGCTTCTCCTTATTTCTTTCTAGAGCTTCTGCATATAAACTTCATTTACCTATTGAGAATACTATTATTTCAGCATTTTTCATGTGCCCATTGCTGATTGTTCCCAAAGCCCCATCCCTTTAACTGCCATCTGTCCCTCTGTGGGTCATTCAGGAACACCAGATAGAGCTAGTGCTTATATTTTTAACTTTGGCCCAACATAATAGTTGATGCAAGTATAAAGAATATTTTAAGAGGAAACTTGAGCATGTGGAATAGAAAGCACAATATCTCTCTAAGTCTCTTCCTACAAGAATGCTGTCAATTTAAATGAGCACTTTTAGTCAAAGCAAAGGACTAAAAGGTATTCTGGCCTCCTTAATTAAACTCTTTTCTTAATTTAGAAAGCTTTGAGTTTTAAATATTTTGTGTGAAGTGTGTCAAGTAAAAATGCCAGAATTGTCCAAGTCTATGTAAGAGTCTGTGAGAAGGAATATTCGGGAGTCTTCTTTGTTTACAAATGTTTCTCTTAGCACATCAGCAGTCTACCTGGCCCCCAGATAACATTTTGAAATATGTCTTAGCCAAATCTCAAACCAGACAGTTAATTAGAAGAATAGTATTTTCTTAATATTCTTAAAAATAAATGTAGGTTCTGTATGTTGTTTAAAACTGGAGTTGTCTGAAAAATATTTAGCAGACATAAAAGTAAAAGAAAAATGAAGCTCATTTCAGAAAGTATTAATTAAAATTGGCTTTGTAACAACCATGAAATTCACTTTCTTGCTTGATGGAGACACAGAACTTTTGATTTGAGTCATAGGGACAATCTAGGATGTTGTGAGGGAGTACACAAGGTATGCACCCAAAATGTAATAAACTTAGAAATAAAAGATGTCTACTGACAAATCACTTTTATTTGACACCTTAGTGGTGAACATTGAGCTCTGACAGATTTGAAGTTAGCATGTGAATGTGAAAAATATCATTTTGGTAAGTGAGTAGGGAAACATTGTTTTGTCACACAATGATGAACTATTGAAGAAAGCAACCATTCTACCAGAAGACTTGCTTTCTTTGATGTATATGTATTCAACGGGGCAGAGCTTGACAGCTGTTTTATTTAGGAAAAACACCATTAATACTGAAATTCTTAATGTATAGCTGAAACTGGCTTTTAGAGTGAAACATGGACCCAATTTGGGCTAATATATGTACAAAGACCCTGTAGCTCTCATTGCCAGACTACTTTACATAGTCTATAGGAATAGCTGTGTGATTTGGCCGTATTCTGGGAGCTGGCTTTGATCAGAAATAATTTCTGTCATATAAACAATATTTTGATAAGCTTCCTATATTCCATGTTTGTAATATGATGATAGTTCATCCCCTTGGAATTATCAGTAGGATGACTGGGTCCTGAAGACCTGCTCAATTAGCGTTTCCTTTTATGAGGCACTCTATCCCTTGGAAAGCAGGGGCATTTAATACTTAATGCAGGACCTGAGACAAAGCATTACAAATCATAACTTATAATAACAAATGCTAATGTTAAGATATTGCAATTCATCCTTCAAGGGGCTATTTTTCAAAGATGGCCTTTTTTAAAGGCTTTGGTTTTTCTCCTTGGCAAAGTGAAGACCTCTTCCCCATATTGGGCTCTAACATCCTCCAGGGTGGAGCACCGACAGGAGACAGTCGGAAAAAGCCATGTGACTACTGCAGTCTGAGGGGCTATTTGCCTTGTAGCTTTTAAAAGCAAGGTCAGAGTTTCTGTCACTCTTTTCACAGTTGGACTCCCACTTGAGATTCACAGAACAAATCACAGGAGGCAACCACAACCAAGTCTTACACTCCACGTACAGGCCTGTCAGTGTCTACATTTTACCTTCTCTCAATACATAGTGGGGGAAATAGTTGCTACTAAATGAGTTCATAAAAATTCAAAGGCAGTTGACAGAAAAGATAGTTTGTCAAAAGAAGGAAAATTTGTGGTAAGAGTTCACTTGCAAAACGAAAAAAAACCCTAGGCTTTCACTTTCCAGGAAAATTTGTGAAGTGTTGGTTTCTTTGACTGATACATCATACCTTAAGCGAAATTGAGGAATTGAAGCAATTCTCTAAACGTTATAGGCAAAGCCATCAATCAGGGTTTTACTTCATACACAGAAGTAAACTGTCTTATTTTTGTGTGTGTGTATAGATAATTTAATGTTTGCGTTTTGAATAATTAATGTGAAAACTCTTATTTTAACCCACTTTGGGTTTTGGTTTGCTTCTGTCATTTGTGGAAGTGCTCTATAACAAGTGGAAAGTGGTTTTTGCTCACTTTTTCTTGTACTCCATGTATAAGTCAAATTCAAAGGAATACATTTTTTAGCAAGTAACCAGAGACACTCTGAAAACTGAAAAGATGAAATCACTGCTAAAGACTGAGGGAGTCAAGGGGTGTTACTCTGAGAACCTGCAGCTCCCAGGGCAGACATTAGGCCTGTCCTAACTGGTCCACTTACCACCCCCTCCAAAACTGCAAGCCTCCTGTCTGCCAGGCCAGAGAGAAAGACAAGATGAGTAAAGGAGAATGTTACACAAACATGTAAGAGGGTAAAGAGCATCAAAATCATAATGTGATGGGCGTGCAATGGAATTTGAAGTCCACTGGTTCAGTATTTCTTAAAGCATTATCTGAGGCCTGCGTGGAAGAATTACCACTCCTCTCCACTGAATCAGGCTCCATGCAGTTGTAGGCTTAGGGTAAAACACACAAGGGAATTTAAAAATATATGTTAATATTTGTTAATCACTGATACGAATCCAATGTTTCTTTAAAAACTATTGATTTAATTTGGTCGCATCATCATCTATATCATAATGGATAGGGTCTATTGATAATTTAGTTTTTGCAGGGCACTGTACTTTGTAAGATTTATCTTCTTTAACCTATGCAACCATCTGTAAATTAGAGTCACATAAGCCATTGTAAGTAAAAGGAAATATGCACAGAAAACAGAGGAACTTTTCCAAGGTTACAGCAATTAGTTAGGGACAGAATCAGAATTAAATCTGTCTTCTGACTCTACAGTCTTCACTCTTGAATGCTATGCAGATTAAAAAATATGCTTTCTGTAGCAACTCTAAAGTAGGGTGAATAAATAGGAAATGTTAAAAAATGCCATTAACTTGAATACCTGAAAGATAGTCTGGAAAGCTTAATCTCATCTAGTCTGTTGTATTAACAGAAATGTTGGAGTTAGTCACGAGTTAGAAGAAAGCAACATGGGGATATGAAACATAAAATAAGACCTTCCTATATTCTCTAAAAATTTCCTAAGGAACTTGGAATCTGCATTGGCAAATGTCAAGTGAAGAGTCTTTCGAGTGATTGGGAAAGATAATTTTAGTTCCAAATTTAGAATTCGCATTTTCTTAATATTATTTCCATTCACTTTGTTAGGTTCCACTCTGTTTGCTGAAAGTATCTGGTGTAATACTACATCACAGGGTTAGATTTAAAAAAAATTTGCATTAGGCTGTAAAATAATCCTACTGCCCTGAAATGATTAGTGTGCAGCAGATCCAGCACAAAATGGTTCAAATATTTCATAGGAATAATAGCTTAATATGAGCATAGTTTTGATTTAACTCTTCCTATAGATATGCCCTCTGTTCGAGGACATTATGCTTTTATAATATATGTGACATCATCAATACATGTTTATTATAGGACTTTGTGATAAGTCCTTTGTGTCATTCCAGGGCTTTTGCAGCTAAGTCTTGTTGAGTGCCAAGGAAACTAGTTGTAAAATTGAATCTTAACAGTTGTTAATATTCCTATTCACTGAAAAAGTGCATTCTGTTAGCATGAGTCACATAGCATACTCTGTGAAAGGGTTTCATGATCACAAACATTTCAGAAATTCCATATGATACTCCACTCCTTGCAAATTTACAATGCATACTTTTAGTGTATTACAAGTTAGGAGAAATTCTTTGTGAAATTAACTTTATCTTTGCTAAAACCAGAATTTCACAAGTTTATTTGACATAGAACTCTTTTCTGCACATATTTCGTACTATAATGTGGAATTAATATTCAGTTAAATATTGGATGGGAAAAACTGTATTGGTGTTTTAATACAATAATAAAGTATTTGTTAGAGTATAATACTACCTCCTTCCTCTCTTTCCTGTCCTGCAATTTATTATAAAAAGTCATCTTTCTAGCTTTTCAGATTTATCATGATGTCTTGATAGACAAGAAGCCTCCTTAGGTCCTGTGGAAGCAACGATAAGACTGCATTTTAGAGAATACTTTATTTAGGGAATGCATTTAAAAATATAAAAGATTTGCAAGATCATCATGAAATGATACCAAAATATATTTAGTATATGCTTTGTTAGTAAATGCTATATTAAACAGTGGCCTGTGCTGGAATGAATTACGGTCATAAGTCATAAGAAAGACCTGGTTTTAAACCATAGCTCTCCACAATCTTATTTTATGCCCTGGGATGATTTCTCTGACCTCCTTATTTGTAAAATGTGGTTGAAAATGCCTAACTTATAGGTGTGTGAAGAGGGTGTGGATGTATTCTATGAAAAACACCTTGAGAGAAAAAATTACAGAAGTGAAAATGTAAAAAGACAATGAGGCCAGCTGATATTTTACTTACTATAAGCACATTATTCTGTTATGTGTGTATAAAACATGTTTTATTATATTAAAGATATAAGTTGTTTCTACATGCTACTAAACACCCTGATGAAAAATTAAAACAAAATTAACCAATCACTGCTAATTATATAAACAACCAGATGTTTGACATTGAATAGATAAACATCTGGTTCATGAATTTAGTTTTCTACTTTTCATATGCAAGTTTGGATGATGCCAATTGGTGTATATTTCTGTAAAAAATTTTCTTTTCCAAAGTAACAAGTATGTGACTGGTACAAAACAAATAAGGTATGGAGCAGGGAAAACATTCTAATTTTAGGTTAATTTTAATTTCAGAATTAATATTTACTCTTCAATTTCATACCCCATTCAATTAATTGAACAATAAATTTTAACTTTATGATATACCAAGTCCTGAATCAGACAATATGGATTTAAAAATAAACAAACAAAATAATCCTGCATAGAGATAAATCGTATTGGAAAGAAAACAAATGCTTGTAACAATGAAAATTTAACATTAGCATTGAAGTAGAATCAGGGTGCCACAGGCATACAACAAGTAGGCTCCTTTGCCTTCTTCTAGCTGGAGGAATTGGGTAGGAGAAAAAATGTCTGGGAAAATTTCCAAGATGAAGATGATATTTGAGTTGAGTGACATTGATAAATAGGTGTAAGCTGAATGGAGGAGGAGGTGATGGGCATTCAGGGAGCTCATGAATTTGCCTCTGGAGCTTTAGATCTACATGTAGGTTGTTTGAAAGATGAGACAAATGAGGCAAAATTCTAACTAGCTTTCTCTTATAGTCAGTGGGAGTGATGTGCTGCTGCTCAGGATGTGAGGGGAGGAGTGTGGAGGATGGATTATTTAGGGAGATAGGTAACCAGTAAGAAGAATATAATATTTGTCTGGGATTATAAAATTCGTACTTTAGAAGAGGACCAGTTATAGACATACAAATGAGCTAAAAGCAATCTGACTTGGTGCTGCTAGGAGTGGGGAGTGAAGAAGAGTCAAGTTTGCAGATGTCTTTCAGTTTCTGCTGACTGAAAGTACTGGCCTCTCTATGTAGTATAGGAAAGGATAAACAAGCAACTGTGTGGATAAATATGGTGAATTTGGATTTTGACATCCACGTGAGGTATAAAAGGGAGATATCTAGAAGGGCTCAAAAATAAGTGGTCTGGGTTGAAAAACAGATTTTGCAGATGTTGAAATTCAATCAAGAATAAGAAGAAATACTGTAAACATTATAAACACTGAATTGAAATTTAATCTATACGTTTATTTAAACAATAGCCCAGAACACCAATATGGTGGGCATCTATTTTGAAATTGATTCATTATGGATTTAATAAACTAATGCCTTTGGATGATCAAAAAATTGAAAATACTTTGTTATTTATGCTCTGGTGGAATCTGTGAGCAGTGATGCCAATGCTGTTTTATGTTGATCATAGCTAGAACTACATGATTTTGTGGGTTACTTTCTACAAGACCATTTCATTCTAATTGGAAGACTAATGATGTGAGAGGTATTATGTACCCTAGAGTCTGTATATTTAAAGGAAACTATTTTTAATTCAATTTCTTGTCTATGAGTCTAAATAGCAGAAATAAATGTAAGTGCCTCTAAAACTGTCAAATAATTCTATGATACATGGATTTGGAAATAGTATTACTTACTTTGTGATAGAAATATTTTGGGTGAGAATCCCAAATATTGAAGTTGTCCTTATTATAGACAATGGCTCAACTCATCCTGTGGTGTCTATAACTAATAGTAATAGTAATAGGGCCTGTTAGGTGGAACCAGATATTGATCCCCATCATCAGGCTGTAGATTCCATGACTCACTGTCATTTTACTTGATTTATAGAGCCAAGAAGATTTTAGTTTTGGCTAGTGCTTGGGATGAAACACTAATAAACACCTTTGAATTCAAGGTGAAGCTAAACTTCTGAAGAGGTCAGGGCTTTGCAACCCTCCACAGCCAGATCTAAGATACACTCAGAGCTTGAAGACTGGCTGTCAAAAATAACTCAATCGAAACAAAGGAAAAACAATAAAGAAGAATGACCAAAACCTCTCAGAAATATGGGATTATATGTAAAAAGTTCAAATCTATGACTAATTGGCCTTCCTAAAGGGAGGGAGAGAAACCACACAACTTGGAAAACATATTTCAAGATATTGTCCTTGAAAATTTCCCCAACCTTGCTGGAGAGGCCAACATTAAAATTTGGGAAATACAGAGAACCTCTGCAAAATACTACACAAGAAAACCATCCCCAGTACACATATTCATTAGATTCTCCAAGGTTGAAATGTAAGAAAAAATGTTAAAGGCAGCTAAAAAGAAGGGGCAGGTCACTAACAAAGGGAACCCCATCTGGCTAACTGCAAAACTGTCAGCAGAAACTCTACAGGCTAGAAGGGATTGAGGACTGATATTCATCATTCTTTAAGCAAAAGTATTTTCAGTCAATAATTTTATATCCAGCCAAAATAAGCTTCGTAAGTGAAGGAGAAATAAGATCCTTTTCAGACAAGCAAATGCTAAGGGAATTCATTAACACCAGATCTACCTTACAAGAAGTCCTAAAGGGAGTGCTAAGTGTGGAAAGGAAAGACCATTATTGGCCACTATAAAAATACACTTAAGTACATAGCCACTACAAAGCAACCACAGAAACAAGTCTGCATAATAACCAGCTATTAACATGGTGAGAGGATTAAATCTGTACATATCAATATTAACATTGAATGTAAATGGGCTAAGTGTACTAATTAAAAGGCACAGAGGAGCAAGCTGGATGGAAGCAAAACCCAACAGTGTGCTGTCTTTGAGAGACCTATCTCACATGCAATGACACTCATAGGCTCTAGTAAGGGAATGGAGAAAAATCTACCAAGCAAATGGAAAACATAAAATTCAGGGGTTACCATTCTAATTTCAGACAAAACAGATTTTAAACCAACAAAGATCAAAACAGACAAAGAAGGACATTACATAATGGTAAAGGGCACAATTGAACAAGAGGACTTAACCATTCTAAATATATATGCACCCAAGACAGGAGCAACAGATTCATTTTGAAAGTCCTTAGAGATCTACAAAGGGATTTAACCACACAATAATAGTGGGAGACTTCAACACTACTGACGTTATTAGATAGATCACTGAGGAAGGAAACTAACAAAGATATTTGGGACCTGAACTCAATATTTGACCAATTGGAACTAATAGATATCTACAGAACTCTCCAACCAAAAACAACAGAATACACATTATTTTCATCTGCTATCATGCCTACTGAAACTATTAGCTCTCAATAAATGAAATAATATCAGTTTCCTTTTTCATGTTGGTAAAGCAATAAACAGACAATAGTTATAGTCATTTATTGAGGGATAATAGTATGTTTTAACATCTGATAAGGCTAGTTCACTGTCATTGCTCTCATTTTTCTGCTTTCAATGATTTTCTGTACAACTTTCTATTAATACATAAAATTCATACTAAATGCTTTTGTATGGACTTGTAAAGAGAAAATTTCTCATATATATACTATCATTATAATACCAAGTTAAAAATAATTTCTAAATAGTTTTAAAATATCTAGTCCATATTGAAATATCCTAGATTACACTCCAGTATTCAGAGTCTACATATCGCATTTTGCTGTTATGCCCCTAAAATCTCTTTAAATCTTGAAGAATTCCTCTGATCACACCCACACTCACACTTTCACACAGAATATTTTTTCATGACACAATCTAATGTAGAGAAGGCAGTCAGTCGTTCCTTAGAATATTTTGCATTCTCACCGGGTCCTATTGTGGGGAGGGGGTTGGGGGAAGGGATAGCATTAGGAGATATACCTAATGTATATGATGAGTTAATGGGTGCAGCACACCAGCATGACACATGTATACATATGTAACAAACCTGCACGTTGTGCACATGTACCCTAGAACTTAAAGTATAATAAAAAAATAAAAAAATAAACTGAGAAGTTAACTATAAAAAAAAGAATATTTTGCTTTCTGTATTTGCCTTCTTTTTTTCTAGATGTCCTTGTATATTTATTTTACATATCAGCTTGTATGGATAAAATTTTCTGTGTCCATCCATGATGGAGTAACAAGAACTGGATTCATTAACCGACCTTGAAACAATTAATAACTTTTACTAAATATGTGAAACAACAGATTTCTGATGTTGACCAACAAGCAGCACAAAACAGTAAAACTTGAGACAGGAGATGCAAAGTGAGCCCTAGATTTGCTCCTTTATTTCCTGGAGTGAATTTGCAGGTCGAATGTAGCTCAGGATAGGGGTATCCAAACAGAGTGTAGCAGTATGTCTGAGTTGAGAAGACAGTATTAAAAGTTTGAGCAGTGGGAGCAAGATGACTGGAATTTGTGGAGCAGAATACCTTGGAGTACAGACCACACACATAGAAAGACAGAGGGAGAGAGACACTTTTGAGAGACATTCAGAAGGACATTTTTGAGTCTTTGGCCCAGTTCAGATCAGTATATGTATGTAGTTTTTACTGCAAGTAAAAGATACCTGGAAAACCCCCAAACAAAATAAAAGGACACATCTGTAAATAACACAGGACAGACACAAAATCAAAAGCAAAAATAGAAAGTATCTGAGATGGAATGAAGTTTAAAAAGAGACAAAATTCTTGGAGTGCAGTTAATATAGTGCCTAAGGAAACTTACAGTATTAAACACTTTAGGTAGTATAGAAGAAGATGGGTGTCACATCAGTGACCTATGTATCCTTCTTAAGACGTTAGGATCAAAAAAGGCAATTTAAACTAAAATAACTAGGAGAAAGGAAATGAAGACAAAAGCAGAAAAAAATAAAAATGGAAAAATAAAAAAGCAGAAAGAAAATCAGTGACATAGAAAGTTTTATTTGAGGATATCAACAAATTTAGTAAACCTTTAGCCAGACTGATCAGGGTAAAGGAGGGAAGATATGTTGCTGATACCAAGCTGAGAGAGGGAACAACACTAAAGATCCTATAGACTTAAAAAGGATAAAAATAGCAATTTAAAAACAAATTTATACCAACAATTTGAAAACTTAGATTAAATAGAGAAAGTTCCTGAAAGACACAATCTACAAAAATCTCACTCAAGAAGAAATAGATATCCCAAAAAGCCCTAGATCTATTAGAAGAATTGAATTTGAGTCAAAACATTTCCACACTGAAAATTTCCAGCCAAATACCTTCACTGATCAATTTCACCTAACACTAAAGGAAGAGAAAACTGCAATTTTATACAAACTTTTCCTGCAACTTCAAAGGTAAGAACATTTCCCAATTCTTTCTATGCAGCCAGTATTACCATGAAAACAGAAACAATGACATTACAAAAAAAGAACGCTACTGACCAACGTCCCTTATAAACATAGACCCAAAACTTCTTAACAAAACTTAGCACATCAAATCTAGTAATAAATGAAAAGAATATACATTTTAATCAAATGAGGTTGATGTGAAAAATGAAAGACTGGTTCAATACTAAAATATTATGCAATGTAATCCACCATATTTGCAGTCTAAATAAGAAAAACATCATGATACAGAAAAAAATTTGGTAAAATGTAACACATCTTCATGATAGTAAATACTCTCAGTAAACTAGTGATAGGAACTTCCTTAAGTTGATAAACTTTATCTATAAAATATCTGTACTAACATAATATTTAATGATGAAAGAATGCACTCTGTTTCAGCAAGGATGAGGTATGAGGTGAGAATGTCTGTTCCTCCAATTTTTATCCCATACTGCATTGAAGGTCTTACCAAGTGCAAAAAGTTAAGAAAATAAAATATACATATTTGAAAAAGAAAGTAAAACTGTCTTTATTTTCAGATAACATGATTAGCCATATATAAAACCTAAGAAATCTACGAAAAGGATAAAAAATTAGTGAGTTCAGCAAGGGTACAAGACATAAGATCAATACACAAAAATTAACAGAAAAAGTAAAAGCTTATATTTCCATATAGTCACAACAAACAGGCAGAAATGGAAATTTAAAGAGAATTCTATTTAAAATTGCTTCAAAAATATAAAAATTTTAGAGAAAATTTTGACAATGTATGTTAAATACCTTTACATCAAAACTATAATATATTGCTAAGAGAAATTAAAGAGAATATAAATAAATTGAGATATATATCAAGTTCTTGGATTGTAAGTTTTACAGTTGTTGAGATATCAGTCTCCCTAATCCAGTTCGTAGTTTCAATGTAATCCCAACTAAAATCCCTGCAGGCTTTTGTTTGGGGAGGATGGCAGTACTTGCTAACTAGATTCTAAAATGTATATGGAACAAAGGAACCAGAATAGGCAAAAACGTTTGAAAAAGAACAACACAGAGCACTTACATTATCCGACTTTCAGATTTATTATGAAGCTAATATAATATGGGTATTGTGTTTTTGCTTTAAAAATTGGCATTGGCAGGGCGCGGTGGCTCAAGCCTGTAATCCCAGCACTTTGGGAGGCTGAGACGGGCGGATCACGAGGTCAGGAGATCAAGACCATCCTGGCTAACACGGTGAAACCCCCGTCTCTACTAAAAAATACAAAAAATTAGCCAGGCGTGATGGCAGGTGCCTGTAGTCCCAGCTGCTCGGGAGGCTGAGGCAGGAGAATGGCGTAAACCCGGGAGGCGGAGCTTGCAGTGAGCTGAGATCTGTCCACTGCACTCCAGCCTGGGCGACAGAGCGAGACTCCGTCTCAAAAAAAAAAAAAAAAAGAAAAAAAATTGACACTAAGGCAAATATCTAGGTCAGTGCGACATAATAGAGATTCCAGAAGTAAACCCAAACATTAATAATAATTAATAATAAATGATAATTGATTTTTCACAAGCATATTGAGGCAATTCCATGGGGAAAATACTATTTTAACAAATTTTTGCAGGAAATATTGAATAACCACAGGAAAAACAAAACCTCAACACATATTTTATTTCACATTTTTTAAAACCCCTCAAAATAGATCATAGATTTACTTGTATTTAAGAGCTAAAGGTATAAAACTCCCAGATAAACATATGGGAGGAGTTGGCAAATATTTATTAGCTACAATACCCAAAGCACAATTCATAGTAAATTAGATTTCATAAAATTAAAATATTTTGTTTTCCAAAACGCTCAAAATGAGAATGAAATTGTCAGCCACAGACTGGGGAGAAGATGTTCGCAAAACATATATCTAACAAATGACTACTCTGTAAACTGTATTAGGAATTTCTACAACTTAATAAGAACACACAAAAATGGGCAGAAGATCAGAAGAGATTCCTTACTAAAGAACTGATAACAAATAAACACATGAAAAAATGCTCAACATCATTAGACATTTCGGGAAGTGCAAATGTAAATAACTTTGAAACGTCACTGCACACTCTCAAGAATGGTCAAAATTCCAAAGACTGATCATCTGTGGCAAGTGCTGTTGAGGATGTGAAATGGCTGGTACTCCCGTACACTGTTGTAGATACGTAGAATGAATTGAAAATCTGTTCATCAGTCTCTTAAAAAGTTAAACATATATCTACCATGCAATCCAGTCATTACTTTCGTAGGTATTACCCAAGAGAAAGGAAAGTGTATGTTTACACCAAAAAGTTACACAGAAATGTGAATAGCAGCTCTATTTGCAGTAGCCAATAGCTGGAAGTAATTAGTATGTCTATCAATGGGTTAACAGATAAACAAATTATGATATACTCACACAATGGAGTACTATGTAGCTTTGAAAATGGATGACCTATTGATAGATTTTACACATATGAATCTCAAAATAATTATGATAAAGTTAGACAAAAATAGTATAAACTGTATGACTCCATTTATTTAGAACTCTAAAATATGCAAATAAATTTATAATAACAGAAATAAAAATAAATGACTTTCTGGGATTAGGGACAAGAGATGAATTGCAAATGAATACGAAGACACTTTTGGAAAAAAGCATATCTTGATGGTAATGATGGTTTCATATGTATATGTATTTCAGAATTCATCCAATTGTGCAATTTAAATATTTGTAGTTTATTTCCCCTCAGTTGTAGTTTAATAATGTGGAAAAAAATGGGCTTGTATGATTTCAGAAGACACGTCTTTTGTTATAGTATTTGGAATTACAACACTAACAAATGAATTTAGGTAAAACTGACATCTTTAGGATATTAAGTGTCCCTATCCCTGAGTATCTTACATATCTTTTTCGTTGTTAGTATTGAAGTATATTTTATATTTATCTCTCTATATATGCAGTTTGTGGCCATAAGTTTTATATTTTTCTATGTCACTTAATTCTCTGATTGTAATAGTTTATTTCTCCCTATTTTCCCTTGTAACATGCCATATCATCTGCAAATAGTGGTATTCTTAATACCTCCTGTATAATTATTATAATTCTAATTCATTTATCTTGTCTAATTGAGCTGGTTAATTACTCCGCTGCAGTGTTGTAAGAGTGACAATAATGATTTTCCTTGCTCTTCTCTACCTTAATGGGAAATAACTCTGGCACCATTCTAGCTTTTGAGCTAATACACACAAACACATGTATGTATATGAGTTATATGTGAGTTACATATGAGTGAGTTATATATAAGATACTTATATCAGTTATTTAATTTTACTTTTGTATTTCTGTTTTTTAAGCCAAGAATTATAATTGACCTTTAGAAATTACTTTTGACTTTTTTGAGGAGAAAATATAATTTTCTCTTTAGATCTAATAAATTAAAAAATGAGTTATATTAAAATATTTCTATATATTTACACATCCTTAAAGGCCTGGAATAAATCCTGTTTGCTCTCAATGGATTATTTCTTAAATGTTTTGCTGTATTCATTTTTTCCAACACTTTAGGATTTTTGAAAAGAACTCATAAAAAGAAAAACACATAAATAATTCTTAATACAGTTATATAACTCATTTAACTATATGTGTGTGTATATATGTTAGTTTAAAAGCCAGGATTATGTCAGAGTTATTCCTGGTCAGGTAGATAAGAGCAAGGAAGATCATTATATGGTTTGAGACATCTATAGTTTGTGTGTGTTTATGTGTGTGTAATCATTCATTAAGCATACTTAATAGTTGCCTTTGTTTTTTCCTACACTCTATATAATTTTAAATAATGTTTAAAATTATCCGCTTGTCAAAAGTTTAGTAGAATTCTTTTGGAAAATTATTTGTATGTTTTTGTTTCTTACATTTTCCTGGAAATTTTCTGTACAAAGTACTCCCAAATTAAAAAAAAAAAAGTCTTCTGTGTCTATAGTTATTTTCCCCTTGCCATTTCTTATTTTATGCATATATACTATTCTCCTTTTTCTCTTGAATTATTTCTGCTGAAATGTTCTCTCTTCACTTTTGGGGGGCCTGAAATTAAATTGTTAACAGTTTCTTTAAGAAAAGTCCATATGAACCAAATTTATTGACCTTATGCATGCTCAAAACTAATTGCATATGTTCTTTATGTTTGAATAAGAAGTAAATATAAAATGCTTCACTAACAGTCTATATCTTGAGTATCTTGAAGTTATATTATACTTTCTTCTGTTATGAAATGTTACTATAAAAAGATCAATACCACTCAAGTTATTTTTCCATTAGAAGATTTGATTTTCATTTTTTGGTAGGTGTTCTAGTCTGCTGTGTTGTTTTATTCTTCAGGGGCTCCAATTGTATCCACATTGGATCTATTTTAATTTTCTTAAATTTGCATAGATGAGGGGCCAGAAAGCATGTTCTATAAAGGGTCAGATACTAAATAAAGGGCCAGATACTAAATCAGGTTTTCCAGGCCACATATGGTCTTTGTCACCTGTACTCTTTTTTTTTTTTAAATTAAAAAACACATTGAAAATAATAAATAAAAGTTATTTAGTTGTAAGACAATACAAACAGAAGCTACAAGCTGAATTTAGCCCACAGGGTATAGTTTGCTCACTCCTGATACAAATAATTTTTTTTTTCCTATCTTTTCCTTCTTTCTTTTTTTTGCATCAGTTTCTCAAGTTTATCCACTATGACACTTAGTATGCTTTCTTTGATTCCAGCCTTCCCTTGTTAACTTTATGATTTAATCTTTATTCCTAAATATTTTTCCTCCATACCTTTTTTGAGTTTACAATTTCTGATTTCACCCCTTTAGTTGGCCATTTTCTCCTTTTGTTTGTTCATTTTCTTCTTGACTTCTTGTATTTTGGCTGTGTATGTGTGCGTGTGTGTGTGTGTGTGTGTGTGTGTGTGTGTGTGTGTGTGTTGTGTTTTATAGCTGCAATTGCATTATGAAGGTTTGGTTTTGTTTGTTTTTCCTGCCGGTACTTTTTCTTGCTTTCTGGCAACAATTTACCGATGAGTTCGTTTAACTGTAGAAAATTTTCACTTTATCTTTATATGTAATAACAATTTTTGGTACAATTTCTTTCCCTGTTATTTGAGTGGAATGAGTTAGATTTTTCCTAAAACAATGCTCATGGTAGATTTGCATGTTAGACTGTTGGGGGTAATTTTCACGGTTTTGCATCCCAATCTTTTCTTCTCTTTAAAGAAAAATAGGTTGTTTAATTAAAATATGACCCTGGTCTATAGCCATGTCTCTTCTCCTACACCATCCCCAGGACTCCTAGATCTGTTCTCTTATTGTCAACAATATTGCTTTCCACAGTTGTCCCTATAATTTTAGACATATGGAGATCTGCCATTTGTTATACCCCTGTGCAATTTTTGAGTCTTGTATCTCTGCCTTGGCACAATACAATGTTTTATCTTTTTTGATTTGAGCCCTGTTTAATTTGGTTCATTTTTCTTATGTCTATCCTTTTTTTCCCTTCCTGTATATTTTCTTCATCCTTTCCTCTTCAAGGTGGGGACTTCTACTTCTGAAAATCTATTTTTGCTTATATTTGAGTTTTACTGTTGTTACCACTCCTCCAAACATCTTATTTTTCCCAGCTATCCCTTACTTGCCACACAATTGCAACTTCTTGTGCTTTGCTCTATTTCACTTGATTGCATTTTGAAGTAATTAAATATAATGTAAAGCTTACAGGGTATCTATCTGTACTAGCTTCAGTAAAAAAAAAAAAAAAAGATAGTGTTATAAATTTTATATTCACATTCCCCGTATTGTTTAGTGCTCAGTAGAAGTGGGAATTTTAGGAACAAGATGCCACTATATTTTTACCCACACTGGTAGTCTTTTTAAATTTGAATGTAAAGAAAATCTCTATTGTGTTCATTTGGCTCAGATACTTCTGGTAAGCGAGGCTTCAATAACTTCTATTTCTGTAATTACAAATGTCCTACTTATTTTTTAGCATAGCATTTTAGTAACTACTATTTGGTATTCCCGTATAAATAGTCTTCTTTCACATTACCTAAAATTATCAGTTTTTAGACACCACAAATTATATGAAAGGTAAGAAATGTGATGGATCATTCAGTCATTCTATAAATGGTTTAGCACTTGTTTGTAAACTATAAAACATTCAGTTCAATAAAATATAAATTCAGATTATTGCCAGACAATGGAGGCTAGTATTATAACTGCTACTGTAATTATAGAAATTCACACACCAAAGAGTGCCAAATGTTGAGGTTACCACTTTCTTATTTCAAAACCCTTTACTCTACATTGAAGTAGGAAAGCACTTTATAAATCTGTATAGGAGAAAAATAGTTTTTATTCTAGTCAACTGTGACTGCTTATCTAAACACACACTTGTGAGTTTACCACTTATTTTAACCAGCAATCTTCTCTAACATGTTAATCTAATCATACACTTTCTCCTGCAATGAGGTAAAGTGTCACACATCTGTGCAACTCTCTGGTCTTTCTGTTTCCATTCTTGCTCTTTTCAAATTTAGTTGTCCTCTAAAATAAGTCAAATTATGCCATATCTTGCTTTAAATCCTTCAGTGGCCTCCCATGGCAATAAACCTAAAATCAAAACTTCTTACAATGTCTTACAAAGACTTACGTGATACATTGACCTGCCTGCTGCCTACAACTTTAGTCTTAGTTCTAAGATCTATTGGCTTCACTATGCTCCATCCACACTGTCATTCATTGTGTTCCTCCAGTATATCATACTCATTTGTGCTTCAAAAAACTTGAACGTGCTGATCCGTATCTGAAAAGATCTTTGTCCATTCAGATATTTCTGTGCCTGTCTTCTTGTACTCAGTGGGATTCAGTTCAAATATAACCTCGAAAGAGTATTTTGTTTGCAGCCTTATGTAACAGTAACCTGTCCTACCACTACCCACATACCCTTTAATTTATTTTTCTAATTTTTATGTCACTTATGTCTATGTGTTTGTTCCCAAAGAATAGAGACAGGTCTTCATCATTTCTCTGTTCCCAGCACCTAGAATATTTGGCACATGGTTGTTGTGTAATAAATGTGAATTGAATTGATACATCTAATTTTAATACCTCTCTATGTGCAAACCTCTTTTTATGGGTACAAACATTTGTTTGTGTGCTTTATATAGTTTTCATTTGGGGGCCAATATGTACTCAGAAATTTTACTGATGCAAAAGGGAATTCCTTTGGTTCATTTCTGAAATATATACCTCCAGAAAATAACTTTTGAATTTCCAAGAAAGGAGGAAGTACAAACAGTATCCCACTTTGCTATATCTAAATTATGAAATTTCCCTGAATTCATCACTGTACTGGAAAAGTAGCATTATATGTGTGTATATATGATGTTTATGTATAGGTATATACTGTGTAAATATATCTGTATTTTATATGTTTTATTCATTATAATAAATCATATAACTTTGCCATATTCTTACGAGGTAGCAAGGTCACATCTGACATAAATAGAAACTTTGAGCCAATTGCATGGTACATTTAATAAAATCAATTTCAACACTAGTATATTTTTGGACTCCAGCAAAGATGACATAATGGTACACACATAAATAATTCGGAGGATTGGTTAGGTTGCTTTTTATCCCATTCATGCTCTACTTCAAAGTTTATCTACATAATATCAACTGACTTCGTGTGACAGTTTCTGAAAATTAACTTTCTGTTCTTTTTCAAAGCAAGTCTTGCTAAGTTTATTTAAATGAAAGTCAATTTTAATAGAGCAAAGTTATGTTCTCAGGATATAACTGTAAGAGACCAATTATAAATGTCTGTTGAATTTTACTGATTCTGAAAACCACACATATAAACAAAAATATACATTTATTTATTATAAATGAGGGCAAAGTGTAGGGTGAGGGTGTGGAATTCATGGATGGAACTTCCAGGAGTTCTTTTAAAGGAGAGAACACACTACTTGCTGCAATTATATTAAAAAAAATTTTAATATACTCATTCTGAATTTCAATAAATTAGATTTAAAATAATATAAATGTAGACTTGGATCTTTTTGTTTTTTTTAATTACATAGGTATGATTAAGAAGAAATACATGCAAGCAGAGAACAGAAAATTATATTCTTCAAATAGAATCTGACCTCTTCTATTTGCTTTTGCTTTATGTTCAAGTTCCTTCTTAGTTTTGTTTTCAAGAAGGAAAGTATATAATAATATAACAATTATCATAAAATCAGGTACATTCTCATTTGAATATAACCTCAAAGGATAAAATAAAGATAGGGATATTAACACTGAATTCATTTTGATCAGCACTAGAGGATGAGATGGGAGTTATAATACATACATGATATGATATGCTAATTGAAGACATTATTGTAAATTTCTACATTGTCAGCATATATGATAGATTGCAGTGATCATTTCCTTTATTTATGCTTCCATACATCCACATCCATTGCCATGTGGTTTTGCAATTCCTCTAAAAACAGAGACAGTGCCTATTTTCCATACCTTGAATTCAGCAGGCTTTGTAACATCATTTGGTCCATAATTACAATCCTAGCATAGAAACAAACTCTGTATTTTTACTTGCCCATTATCGATCTCTTCTGTGACCATGATAAAATGGCAAGGATGATGAAAGACATGAAGAACAGTTGTATGTTGTCCCTGTTGCCTGAGACAAGGCCATTCCAGATAAGCCAACAGTCACCCCCCAGGCAGGTAAATGAGTTAATCTGCTATCAACAGAACTCCATAACTACCAAGCAGCTGTTCGCAGACTCCTTAATCAGCCAAACTGGCATAAGCTGGGCCCAACTGAAATCGATTGAACCCTGAGCTCAAGAAAAGTTATGTGTTGTATACCACTGAGACTTTTGTAGTTGTTTGCTACACCGTTCTATTTTTTAAACTTTTAATTTGAAATGATTATAAATTTTAAATTTATAAAAGAATTCCAAAGGTTGTGTGGACATCCCCTACACTCTTCAATATACTTCTCTTAATGTTAATATCTCGAACAACCATGTTACATTGACCAAAACTAAGAAATTAGCATTGTCACAAGATTTTATTCAATTTTTCCACAATATTATTTTTCTGTTCAGGGCCAATTCAAGGTACCGCATTGCATTTATTGTCATTCATTGTTGTTTATTTAGCAGGTTTCCTCTTAGATGCAGTTAATAGCACAAGTGATAAATACTTGTCTCACACTGATTCAGTTTTCTCTCAATAATTTAGGATAAAGCAGTGCTTCTCAAACTTTATTGTTTATGCAAATTAACTGTGAATCTTGTTAAAATACAGATTCTGATTCAGCAAATGTGGTGGGACCAGGGACTCTTCGTTTCTAACAAGTCTCAGGTGATGCTAATATTATTGATTCGTGACCATACTTTGAGCAGCAAGGATCTAAGATAAAATAACTATAATCAGGTAGCCTGAATGCTAATTCCACATAGAGTGACAGACTTAACTTTCTAGCAAATTGGTCATGTGGGCAATGATTTGAGATGGAGATGGAGCTTCCTGGATGATACTCAAGGTCCTAGAACCATCTCTTAGAAATAAATCACTACATCTAGTTCCTGCTCTCTTCCTGGCCTAAATTTAAATCAGTCATAATCCCACCTTATTTATATAATTATTGATGAGATCTGTTTTCTTCCCCCTAAACATCCTGATTTAGGTTCTATAAGAATAATATCTCCTGCCAACTGTATGGAGAAAAAGTAAAGAAAAAGAAGAGGAAACAGCTTTGGGAATATATAGACCTAAAATATAAATGGATCTTTCTTTAAAATTAATTATAATTTCTATTAACAAGGCCCACCTTTCTCCAGGAATTCAAAACACTTCATATAATAAAAGAGGTTTCTCCTAAATCAAATTGTATGTTTATAATTCAAACACAAATTTTAACATAAAATAAAAAGGGAACTTCATGTAAAAAAATTTAAAAGATGATTAGAAGTTATAAAACCAGCCCATTGTGTTTTTCATTACACTAATATGTCCTCTTAAGTTAATGTGTGGCTGTGTGGTAGAGGTGAAATCATAGCTACAGTTAGCCTCTGAGATAAAAAAACAGAGCAGATGATCCCTCAAAATCTCATCTGCTACTGTAATGCAAAAGAAACTGGGTGGACATTGCAGTAAGTTAGGTAGACTTTGATTCTGTACTTTCTGAGTGGGGCCACAAAACAAGGGGCTATCTCAAGTACTTCATCTCTTTCCTGAGCTCTAAGATAATATTACCAAGTAGAGGGATCACTTCTGTCACCCCTCCTGCTATGAAACTCCATGACACTTAATATCTGTACTGTAAGTTCAATTTAATTAAGTCATTCATTCATTCAACAAGCACCTATACCTCTATGGCTTAAATGCATGAATCAACAATACAACCCCATTAAACATTTGAAAAGCATCATTTACTCTCTAAGCAGTTTGTATACTTATAATGACTTCAGGTTCTCTCCTGTGGTGCTAAACAAAGCAAGTATATCTACAGACTATTCCAAGCTAACAAAGCTTCTTCCAATTCTCTTTGAGTTAAGTTATATTATCAATAACCTTATATATAGGTTCTTGCATTTCTTGCTACTAGCATGGGAAACATTCAATATTTTGTGTGTGTGTATAATGTTTTCAATATTATGCTTATTTCATAGTTTAAATGAGAATTTTGGGACTCTTTTTTTCCATATTTGTTTACCCAAGCATTTGGGATTAGTATACACAGTCAATATCGTTTGGCCTCTCTCAGGGAGCTCAAGTGACAATTTCATGTGACCTCTAAATGGTCATTGGTCATTGATATGCTTGTACCCATTTTGATTTTTCATTACATTTGTCTTTATGATCTGCAGAATAAAGCCTTGAGCTATTCTTTTTCCCAATTTTGCCCTACATAAGCCTGGAAAATTTGAATAAATGTGATTCACTCACTAAGTCTACCTAGAATGAGTTGCATTTCTTTTCTTATCAAATCTTGATCATGATTTGTGTTGAACTCACTATTAATAATGTGTCTGGGGATGCAAATGTTAAGTTGATATGCTATATAAACTCATCTCTCAGCCACAGGGTCACATTGACATAAATAAGTGTAGCAGCTTCATTGTTAGAAGTCAGGGCTCCAACATGGAAAGATGATAATAAAAGCTGTTTAAAATGAGGTCATGAAATATCAATTTAAAATGCTCTCTGTCAGATAGGTGACATTGTTTCTTCTTTCTGTCAGAGGGAAGCATATTGATAATGTTCTCCATTTTCCACGTATGTTTTTCAAATCTGAAAGTCAGCATCAAAGGCTCATAAAGCATTTTTCTTAGATTTAATAATTTCACTCCTCAGCCCTTTGAAAAATGACAGCAGCCAATTTTCATTGTGAGCACTTATTCCAAAACATATTTTATCAGAATGGATCATGTTTTTGAATAAATAAGGCATTATATGTATTAATTCCATGAAGCACAAAGTTTAATTTTTCTCCATCAAGCTAAGGTCATATAGTCTAAGACTCACCATGATTTCCCGAAGATACAGTTGAGAATTACCTGGACAATCAAGCAAATTACACTCTGAGGGTAGCTTTTGCACTGCTGATTATTACTAAGTCATCAAATGCATTCCTGTCTCTTCAGAACCGCAGAGCTTCTGTACCTGTACAGTATAGTAGCTATGACAGGTCTGGTCTGATCAGAAGAGATGTCAGTAGTAAACAATACTTAATATCTTGGCTTCAATAAAGAAGGCTTCTTAGAAATGGCTTAGCATAGTCTGGCTGGTTAGTTTGAAAGGGTCAAAGAGGACTAAGAAGAACCTACGAAGACCTAACCACATAGTGAAAGTAATAATGTAAGTGGAGAGGCTTTGTCTTGGAAGCCCAGAGGCTTTTCCCCACTACTTAGCTTCCCTGGTTTTTTTTTTGTATCATTTTGTGCTTGGAGATCTTCTCTTTTTGGTTGTATGAAATAATGGTTAAGTTTAGGGGTTTGGAGAGGGGCAGTTTGGGATCAAATTCTGACTCTATTGCTTACCAGCTGTGTACTCTGGGTAAGTTCATTACCTTTCTGCTTTAATTGATTCTTCAGTACTGTAAACTAACTGAATCACAGGATTTTCTGATGGTTAAACAAATCAATTCATTTGAGGGCTGTCAGATACTATGCATGCAATGAATTTGTTAGCAATTTCTATGATTATATCCATCTTTTACAAATTACTATATCAACTTTTGCTAAATTTCTGAGGGATATATGGGTATTAAATCTTACTTCTAATAATCAATTCGTTTGATGTTTCTTCAAGCATTAAGAAGTTGGAAGTGGGGGTGTTTTAGAGTGATCTACCTTTTTTGGTGCCCATGAATTTTCAGCTCCCTACTATGTGACATATCCTTACTGAGGTGATAGAACTATATATTAATATTTCATACAATTCTCACAGTATCCAGAGGAATAAAAAAGTGACTCCTGCATATTTTCAGAGAAAGCATTGCCTCCATTAATTTTAGGCCACAATTACGGGGAAGATCCTCCACATAAGCATTTGAATTGGTTAGCATGAATACATATTTATATTCCCCTCAGTGATTCTCCCCATGATTACCATCTGTAGATTCTTTAGAGTTATCCGTCCCACTTCTCACTTTGTAACTGACTTCCTGCTGTTCTTACCTCAGGGGTGTTTAAGTCTCATTTTAAATGGTAAAACATTTGTTTGTGACAAACACCATGTGTCCGGAACTCTCGCACCTGTCTCGGAGAGGCTTTGCAGGACCTGACAAGCGGCATGTCTGCACATTGGTGGTTCTGGCATGATCATTCATAATGATCCTTAAAGGAAGGATGAGCAATTTACATATCAAAGGTCCTATGTCAGGAATGTATATTAACTAAGAAGCTCACAAATATTAATTTTCAGATCAGGAAACTTCTTCAGGGACTACATCTCAGTGTTAAAGGCATATCTAGTAAAAACAACTTAAGTAATTGTTTTGTTTGACAGCATCGCCTCTCATATTTGAAGATGATACTGCTGACTCAGATTCATATCCAATTTAATCCTCATTACAACCCTGAGTCAAGTATGAGGGTCCACATATTATTATGGCTCATGTCCTGTCCACGAAGCCACATTGTCTTGTGCCCCAGTATCCCACATTGCCATTTAATTTACATTTCATTTAAAAACTAATATTAACTTATAATAATCAATTATACTAAAACAAATATAATAAATACTGAAAACTCATCACATCATAATGTAGTAGTAATCCTACTACCTTATTCTACATATCCTATATGATCAAGGTGATTTCTGTCTCTCTTATGTGTTTGGTGAAAATGTATAATAGGGTGCTATTACGTGCCTCCTCCAAACTCCAGTCAGGTTAATAGCTTGAAATTGGCCATACTGAGCATCATCACATCACAGGAATCTGCAAATGCTGCACATTGAGCCTTGATTTATTGTTTTATTCATTGTCTAGATCAGAAGTTGGCAAAATTTTCTTTACCTTTGTATCAATAAAACATTTTTTTTTTTATTTTAACCAAAGCAGGAGGCTGCCTGTGTGGCCCATGAGTCAAGGTTTGCCAACTTCTAGTCTAAACTTCAGAAAGTAATGTTGGACTGATAATACGTTTACAATTAAAAGTGTGTTGTGTTTTTTATCTGTTACATTTTGAATAGTACAAACATTCAGAAATTATTGCAGGATTTAAAAACTATTTGCTATTCATCTTTACAGCAAAAAAGTCACTCATCATTGACAAATGAGTGATGTTCTGACATATATATTCTTTGTTTCACTTTTATGTTATTTGTTGATGTAAATGAAAATATCATCCAACATTTAGGCTGGAACTACATTGTCAATTGCATTAGTAAGTTGACAACAGGCAGAAGAATCTGGCAAAAATCAACCAAAATTCTAAGAGAATCAACTGGTTATGTGAACTTGTATAATGTATTATTTAATGGTATCATTATTTATAAATTGTGTGCTACATATACTTTATTTCAGTAAAGATTTTATGTACATGTATATGTACATGGATGCTTTTTTTTCCCCTGAAGAGCCTGTTGTTAAACATTTATCAGTTCACCACTGAGGAAAAAAGGCATCATATGTGGGGGAAACTGGAAGTATCCATGGAAAGGGAGGAAGGTGGGCCAACCTCTAGAGCCCTCAGAAGGAAAGGAAAAGAGCACTTAGGAGAACATGGGTCTGGCTATTGCTTGGACAAGGACTTGGGATTTCTCTGGATTGAGGTGGGGGTGTTAAACAAAAAATTATTCATGATGACTCATTAAAGATGGCAGGAAAGACTTATTCAAGAAGAGAGCAACTACAATGAAAGTTTTATAGCAGAGGAAAAGATGCTACTCCACTCTGAATATAAGGATAAGTGGTAGTTTATAACCAAGAAACAGGGTGGGAGTCAGTGGGTGGAAAATTGCTAAGGGGAAACATCAAAGCTAGAAGCATTCTTGCTGAAGTCAGTCCAGAGTGGTAAAATATGAAGGGTGGGGAATAAGGAAGTTAATTGGATATAGTGGGCGATCACATACCAAGGGTGGGAGATTTTTTTCTAAACTGAAGATTCCTGCCAAAACTGGACTAAGCAAGCCAAAGACAGAGCCCAACATTGATACCTAATTAAAAACAGGACTCAGAGGAGCCCAACTCAAGTTTGTTCAAGGAGAAAGTCTTTGTCAGGAGATGGGACAATTGTGGTCTTAACAGACCAAGGTGAAATTATTACTATAATGAGCACACCAAATGCAACTGACCTTGAGGTAACTTGTATGTTGAGTACAAGTTGAGATCTGGATATGGGTACTTTATCACAGTTTTCAACTTAGCTTCAATGCATAAAATACTCCAGACACCTAACAAACAACATAGATTTTGGAGAAAACCTGTCATAAACTAATGTGGACTTCAAATAATTAAAGCAAACTTTTTCTCATTTACAGTGTGCATTGGAGATTGCTCTTTTACTTTCTTTGTCATTATTGTCTTCAGTGCTGACTACTTCTTTAGGCCCCTATTTGTTAGAACATGAATTTCTTTCTACAGCTTCAATTAAAATGCAGTATAGCCATTTGTCAACATTGATTACACAGTAGCTCTAGGCTAGCTGCATGCTGGTGATCTACAGTGCATTCCACCTGGAGGCAGATTTCATCCTAGGCCAGCTTTCTTGACTGTGATCAGTTTTCCATAATGGTGTCCAGAATTGTGTGAGCTCAGGCAATGCTAATTTATATTAGTATTACTTAAAGCCTAATTTTAGGAAATCATTCTAATTGCCTGAAGAAATGTTATCTATTCTCAAATAAAATATCAGTGATTTTTCATGTTAAATGACTGCTGTTTGGATAACTTATCCTCCATCTTCCTTTCCCAACTCCCTCAAAGTTTGTTTCCATTATGAGGATTACTCAGAATTGTCTATGCTGCTATTCAACCACTCATCACAATTGCTGATGCTTTCCCAGTATCTGATTATCAATGATTACTTTGGGAAACAAAGCCTGTATATTGGTTCCTTTTCACATCTTGTGTAATTGCATCTCCAATTTCAAAATGAACCGTTTGATATTCTCCCTGCACAATTTTTCACCTCGTATGTTGTTGCTGGGAGGTGGCAATGGCAGCAGGTTAGCTCCTTGGGGATTTGGTGAGAGCTGTTCGAGAAGTGTAAATGGTATTTGTTTAGGATGAATAAAGGAAAGGGTGCTTTCTGCAGTGTTGTTTGTAAGGAAAATAAAAATGTTCTGTAATAGAGATCTAGTTCAATAAATGACTACATACAAATGAAACACTAGGAGTCATACAATAATTTTAAATAAAGTTTAAAAGGAGAAAAATAATGATATGATATTTTGTGAAAAATGATGGAGTTAAAATTGTATGGATACACAGATCCTAATTTTATGCATATATATATTTATATATTTATATTTATATGTGGTATATCAATAAAAAGATTGAAAAACATTACATAATTATTATTTTCTGTTGTATGATTACGGGTAATTTCGATTTTCTTCCCCAGTCTTTTCTGTCATTTTCAAATTTCTATAATGCCTGTATCTTTCTTTTAATAGAATTTAAAATATCATTATAAGGAAAAAATGTTAAAACCAAGTCACAATAATAACACTCCCTCTCCCATATATATATTTCATTTGCTGAAAATAAAAGGAAGTCTTCCTTAATTCCTCAAATTTCTTCATGTACTTATATGAAACCATGGATTCTTTATAGTACAGTAAACCATTTGTTCTGAGTCTTGAGAAACAAATGAAAAGGGGGAAAGAGTTAAAAATTATAAAATGTTTACAAGGCAAATGCTGTTGGACTAATTTAGCCCCTTACTCTATTTGTCATAAAATATCTGGAAAATTGTGGGAATTTTTGTTATCAACATGAGCTGTACTCATGCAACCTTAGCATTATGACTAAAATCTGGAAAAGAACAGGGCCCCAGGCATCACCATTAAGAACCAAATCTGTGTTCATCAACTACTTTTTTCATATTGAAATCATTTGTGATTTTATTTTCATTTTTTTCTCACATATATCTCAAAAGTAACTTTTAGGCTTAGCTATAGCTTTCCTGCCCTGATTTTCTTTTTTCAAGGCCAGATTTTTCATTTTGAACATTTTTTTATCCTCATACCATTCTTTTTTGGAATTTTTTTGTTTTTATTTTGCCGAGGTGTTCTTTATTAATTTGTTCACAAAAAGTCTAAGTAAATTATCCTAATCCTTAAGCATATACAAATATGTTATTTTGTCCTTACACTTGAATACAAGTTTTAAGATATATTTTCCAAAACTTTGAAGATGTGATTTTGTAGGTTTCTGTTGACTATATTACTGATAAAAGTTCTGATGCCAATTTGATTCTCATGAGCCAATAGATAAATTTTTATTTTTTTCTCCTGGGAAGCTGTTGACTTTTTCTCTTCTATTTAATTTTCTGAAACTTCACAATGATGTGCCTTGGAGTTGGATTCTTTTGTACTAATCCTATATTCAATCATCAGACTTGAGTTTTTATTCAACTCTAGGAATTGAACTTATTACTTCTTTATTATTCCTTCTCTTCCATTTTGTCTGTATTTTCTGAAACTCATAATTGATGGGCCTTGAAAGTTCTGGCTGTAATCTCTTTGTGTTTCAGCTTTTCTCTCATATTTCTCTTTTCACAGGGTCTGCTTCTGCTTATTGTGAGGATGAGTGTTGTGTGGGGCCCCATGTGTTCCTGGGATTAGCTTTTCTTCCTAGTGTGAGACCCTAAGGTCCTTCCGGAAGCTGTATATTGCCTGTGGCCATTGCGCTACTTCTTTAGTTCCTAGTATTTCTACCATGTCTGAACTTCTGCTTCAGAGAACACTATTTGTAGCCTTGGAAGATACCAGTCTTTCTCTTCCTTCCATGTTTTTAGACATTCCTCGTCTTTCAGCACCCGTACATACTGTGTGCCCCGCCAGAACAGACTATCCTCAGACTTTTAGGCAGCAGTTCCAGAGTCAGTCAGGGGGCAAACACTTCTCTCATCTGCTCTGGAGGTTGATGGAGAGTGAGCCCAATGAACTCAGCTGTGCTGAATGTAATTCTTCACCTTGTTATTGTGACCTCTTTTCCATGGATTTGTGGACTCCAGACCTGGAATTTCTCTAATACTTTATTAGCACTCCAATGTTTTAGATCTTATTTTTTCCCTCTGCTTTTTTTTTTTTTCTGTCAATCTTATCTCAATTGCTTTCTGTCTTTGAGGAATTTCTAAAGTTTTAGAGCTATGAATGACATTCGATCTTGTTTCACTATGATGTTACAGGATCTTTTTTTTTTTTTCATAGATTTTGATTCCCATTTTAAAGAAATTTTAAGTTGGAAGGGATATAAATGTTTGGGCTCAGTTCAGTATTCAGACTCTAAAAATTCCAAGACAACTAGCTGCATGTTCAATGAGGTTTTCCTGCTTTACTGCCTATTCTAAAGGCAGATACATAGTTGAAAATTTGCTCACAACACGATCATGGACAATTTCCAGTCTTTCTCCATGGAACTTCCTTCTCAGATCAAATACAAAATTCAGTAGCTCTCCTGGGGTAAGCAGAGAAATATCCAAATTAAGTTAAAGTTTATGTTATGGTATGGAATCTGGCAATTCTTTTCCATAATATTTTATGCTTCATAGCTTACTTTACTCGCATACTTCCTGAATGGTAAAGTATTGCTAACTCTATTCTGTGGGTGAGTAATCTGAGACACAAAGTGACTAGACATCTTGCATTCATAAGAAGTAGGAGAAGACTATAATTAGAAGCCACTTATCCTAATCTACTAGGTCAGTTACTCTTTCTGCTTTTGTAGAGCAACACACGTGATAGATTATGCTCACATATTCATCACATTCCTAAGGGTTTCCTGAAGACTAAACACAGCCTCCACTCTGACTTTATCATTTAAAGATCCTATTGGAGTGCGTGCCAGGGTATGTTAATTTTTGGATGAATATGAATTGCTGTATTTTAAAAAATCAGAGTAAGCATTCATTGAGCACTCATTGTCAGGCAGGACTCTGGTGCCTTACCCATGTTACCAAGGCCATCTTCACAACTATCTAATCAGGTAGGAGGGTATTATTTTCATTGCTATTTTACAGATGAAGAAACTAAGACCTGTGGGATAAATTTACCCAGCTGTCTGTTTTTGCTTTTGTCTTTTTATTCCCATGAACAAATAATATATTTTACATTTTAAAATTAATTACACTGTACATGGTCATAGAGGTACCAACATAATATCCTTTGCTTTGGCCCCACCCACAAAGGCTAAAACTTTTACTATTTGGCCATTTAGAAACATGTTTTCCTACTCCAGTGAGTCTAACCATCAGGCTGTTATTCACACAGGCTTGTATTTTTATTACTGGTTACAATTAGCTGTGGCATAAGCCTGCTGCTTGTGGATTGAGATGTGTAATCGAGAAGTGCTGTGCTGAGACATATCATAAACTCTAGAGAATTAAAATAGGCCATCTATGTCTTTTACTGTTTCTCCTGTTCCTTTTCTCCTTTGCCATAAATAATCTCTTAAAATGCTGTGTGTGTGTTTTAACTACTAAAATGAATTGATAAAATTTCTCACTCTGTCTTTAACTCATTTTAAATGTACCCAGTTTTTCCTAAGGAGACAGCAAAAGGATTGAACAGAGATGAGACAGAGGAAATCTGGAAAAAAAAAAAAAAAAAATCAGGAGCTCCAATTCAGGAACCCAGCCATTGTTTCCAGAATCTATGTCAGCAGTTACTCTGGTGTCAGGGATGCCCTGGAGACGGAGTAGGACATGCACCTAGCCTAAAATCTGAAACTGGCCTGCTACGCGGGCATTTCTTGGCAGGTAGGGAGAAGCATACCAAATACCACATTACTAATCACAGGGGTGCTTGGTAAGCATTGAATTATGGCAAAGGAGTGGGTTTATTAAGAATATTTTAATCTGTGACATGTGCCACAGATACCATTTCCACAGAACTCTAACAGCCATTGGGTATGGCAGAGGCAGGGTACCTACATGATTAAATAAGTTTGAAAAATTTTTGGCTACACAGAGTTAACTTTCCTAAGTCAGAAAAAGACTCCTGAAACCCATAAAATGTTCATTGCCATTATCAGTCCATACGTGGAATGCATAGCATATGGTGTCTTCCAAAGTTACTAGATAATGAACTTTTTTTTTTTTTTTTTTTTTGCTTGATTTTTGGTTTTAATCAAATAACTTGTGCTCTAGGAAACACAGAGCAAAACCAACACAGTGAAGTACCTTGTTCACACTAGAAACTTTTTCTACCCAGTGAATCAGTAGCAACTGATTATAGTCAGAACACCATTCTTCCTTGATAATGCAGAATCATATTTACAAATCCCCATTCATCCATTTCTCTTCCCTATTTTAGATTCCATGCAAACCACCAGCGTTCTGTGTGCATTTGACAGTATTATTCTTTTTCATTCCAATATACTTTTTACAACTATAAAATTTTCAAGTTGACAAAGCATTTTCATTGCTTTCCTCCTTCGTTTCACTGTATTGTGTGCACTTCAGAAGTTACTTTAATCAGCCAGTTCTCTGTAAATCACAATGTAAGATATTGACAGTTAATTCCAACAAAGGGGGTGACGTTCTGCTAACTTAGATCTCAGAGGCATTCTGTAAACCACTCTTTAGGTTGGGAGATTTATAACATCTTTCAGGGAGGTATAAAACCTTTTGGCAACTGACCACCTTTTTCAGACACAATATAAATTATCACCCAACATAAATAGACAGCTCTTACCTTTGAAGTTCTATTTTGCATTTTACTCAGGGATTAACTGAAAATGATTTTGGTGGTTTTCTTTTCTTTCTTTCTTTTTTAAAAAATCTTCAGATAAAAGAAAGTTACTGAATTCGCTAAATAAAGATCAGTCTCACCTGCCCTGACCACCTTTGACAATCCTGTCCTCACCTCTATGTGGCAGAAATCAGCTTTCCCTGTTTACAGCAAAACTACATAAAACGATGGCAATTTCCTTGTGCACATCAATTTTCCTTGTGGATGGGCAGCCTGTTGCAATAATGAGGTCTGTCAGCTCTTTGCAAAAGAACTGGAAAGTGGCCTTACTCATGTGGAAATCGAATAGCGACTTGTCACTCTCCCTTGGCGGCATAGCCCCAGACTGTCAATGTGGTGTCCTGTGTCATATTGTGGCAGTGGGCTAGGTCCCTGCCTGATGAGATGCTGCTGATTAGGCCATTTTGCTCTTTCCTGCAGAATTCATGATCTACCCAGCACTGTCCTCATGATTGACTTTTAGCAAATGAGGTTGCCAAGTCCTTGGTATTTTAGTCTGTTAGTAACTAGTACAAATTCTGGAGTCATAATTCATGCAATAAAAACCAATTAATGAAAATAATCCAGGGATTGGTAATATAGTTAACTCTCCATATCCTGGTTTCACATCCAAGTATTTGACCAAGTGCAGATCAAATATATTTGGAAAAAAAAACCTATAAAAATAATACGAATTAAAAAAATACACTATCATAACTATGGAGCATTTACATTGCCGTAGGTATTATAAGTAATCAAAAGATGATTTTAAAGTATACAGAAGGATATGTGTAGGTTATATGCAAAATGCTTGGCCATTTTATAGAAGGGACTTGAAGATCTGCAGATTTTGATCCTGGAACCAATCTGCCTGGATACTGAGAGACGACTGTTACCCATTATGTTTTTTCCTTGTCCCACGAAAAATGTGGTACCCTGTTGGACTGAAGTATTCTCCTGTCTCTATCATTCTACTTCTAGATTATACCTAATAAGAAGTAAGATTTTTTTCCAAAGAAATTCAAAATAGTTTTCCAGCAAGTCATTCTCTCAGACATTAGATGTCAGCTAATTGATTTTTAAGCTTTTTTCAGCTTCATTACGTTTTACACCTCAGTATATTTTTGTACTCTCACTTTTTGTAGAAACAAGACATCAGATTTCTAGCTTTAGCAGGACTGTTCGGTATACCAATTCCTGTTAACACAGCTGTTAAATATTGAGATCATGCTGCATGTTAAATGAAATTGATTTTCAAAGTAAATTAAATCCCTGAATGAAAGTGGGTATATCTTTCCACAGGAAGCAAGAAATGTTAAGAGGGTTGCATGTATAAGCAGATCTTGGGAAAATGAGCTGAACTGTCAGCTCTATGGTGAATAGTTTGGAGGTTCCTCAAAAAACTAAAAATAGAACTACCATATGATCCAGCAACCCCACTGCTGGGTATATACCCAAAATATGGGAATTCAGTATATCAAAGATAAATCTGCCCTCCCATGTGTTTTTTGTTTGTTTGTTTTTGTAGCACTGTTCATAATAGCCAACGTTTGGGAGCAACCTAAGTGTTCATCAACAGATGAATGAATATGAAACAGTTGTATTATGATGCAATAATCTACCTGTCTCAAGAGCCTTAAAAGTAAACTACATCCAGTACAAGTCCAAACATAAAACACAAAGATATAGATGTTTAAAATACAATGACGTTTGTCTGACAGCCAGTAGGACCATATAAATTGGTGTACAGTCAATTGTACCTAGTCTCCTCATTCATTTCTTCAAACCAGGAGAGGAAAAATAAGTAATGCCTATAAAATAATTATCACATTTTAATTAGCTGACTCTGGTTACAGCTAATGGATGGAGAGGATTTACATACAAGTTTTAAAATACTGAATGTTATATGCTCTTGTTAACCCACATTATTTATTGCGTTCCTAAAAAAAGCAGGTTTTATCCTTATAGTCCCTAGTTCTCTCCTCTGTCCCCAGTTCTCTTTTTTACTCTAGGATTCTATTCAGGTGGGTTTTAATTTTAAGTTACATTTTATTATTAAATAAATTTTTTTAATTCTTTTATTTCTATTATATTTCAATAGTTTTGGGGGAACAGGTAGTGTTTGATTGCATGGAAAAGTTCTTAAGTGGTTATTTCTGAGATTTTGGTGCACCTGTCACCAGAGCAATGTACACTGTACCCAATGAGTACTCTTTTATCCATTGGCCCCCTCCCAACCTTCCCCCTGAGTCTCCAAAGTCCATTATATCATTCTCATGCCTTTGCGTCCTCATAGCTTAGTTTTCCATTCCTGTTTGGTTTTCCATTCCTGAGTTACTTCATTTAGAATAATGGTCTCCAACTCCATCCAGGTTGCTGCCAATGCCATCATTTTTTTCCTTTCTGAGGCTGAGTAGTATTCATATATATATATATATATATATATCCCACATTTTCCTTACCCACTTGTTGGCTGATGGACATTTAGGCTGGTTTCATATTTTTGCAATTGTGAACTGTGCTGCTAGAGACATGCATGTGCAAGTGTCTTTTTCTTATATTGACTTCTTTTCCTCTGGGTAGAAACCCAATAGTGGGATTGCTGGATCAAATGGTAGTTCTACTTTTAGTTCTTTAAGGAATCTCCATACTGTTTTCCATAGTGGTTGGACTAGTTTACATTCTCACCACTAGTGTAAATGTGCACTCTTTTCACCACATCCACACCAAAATCAGTTATTTTTTGTATTTTTAATTATGGCCATTTGTTTCAGGAGTAAGGTGGTATTCCATTGTTGTTTTGATTTGCATTATCTGTATTTGTTAGGTTAAAAAAAAATTACTCAGCGATTGACCCAAATGCATTATGGTTTTTTTTTTTTTTTTTTTTTTTTTTCTGGTAGAAAAAAACAAAGTAAGAAAAAGATTAAGTAGCATGAAAGAATAGAATCTCCTGACCCCCAATTTTCTGTTTTAATGTGGCTATAATTCTAGTAATTATGTATCACATAGATTATAGAGTATAGAGTATATCACAAACATATATTCTCATAAGCACAGAACAAAGGCTCCATTAGTTTTTTTGTTCTTTTCTCATTTTCCATTATATTGTGAAATAAAGACAAACCATTACTTAGCAAATATTTGTCATGTGCTCACAGGGAAGTCTTAAGAAATTTAGAAGAGTTGTGAAAGTGGAATAGAAGACAGTGAGGGCTGTCATGTGACTTGCTACCAGATTTTTGAAAGATAAGACTTGCTAAGGTAAAATTAATTGCAAAAGCCTTCAATCCTTTCATGGGAAAAACTATATGAAAAGATTATTCTATGTAATTCTAAATGCAAATAAACATAATAAAAGTTGAAGCAAGTTGAGGACTTGGGGTGAAATAATCAGAGCCAGGTAAAGTTAACTCAGAGGTCACTGAAGAGATAGACTTGCTGGTAGAAAGAAAAACAGAAAGGTTGGTATAATAACTTTTTCAGTAAGGAGAATGGTCTAAAGATTGGCAAATTGGCTGGGCGTGGTGGCTCACGCCTGTAATCCCAGCACTTGGGGAGGAGATTTGCAAGTTTATGCTTTGTGGGCTAAATCTGACAAGTGGTCAATTTTTGTATGACTGCCAGCTATAAATAGTTTTTACTTTTTGAAGCATTGTAAAAATCAAAGAAGAGTATAATGTAAAGATAATATGGCTCACATATTCTGAGCCATACTAAACGATTCACTGTTTATCTGAAATTTGAATTTAACTGGGCATCCTGCATTTTTAGTAGTTAACTTTGGCAGCCCTATGTAAGGTCCACTGACACTGCCTGATGATGTTCTTACTTGTTCCACGAATAGGTGGTACCTTCCTGCAGGCTCTATGCAAATGCTTGGAATCAAACGAAGATTGACACTTGCTATTGATAGATATACACTTTTGGCCACATCACTTAAACTCTCTGAGCCTTCTGCTTTTATTACTGTGAAACAATGAAATACACTCCATGAAAG
Source organism: Macaca fascicularis (assembly GCF_037993035.2). Classification (NCBI taxonomy): domain Eukaryota; kingdom Metazoa; phylum Chordata; class Mammalia; order Primates; family Cercopithecidae; genus Macaca; species Macaca fascicularis. The sequence continues at coordinate 65,130,642 of NC_088387.1, read as the reverse complement.
TAATGTCTGTCTTCCCTTGAAGAGCAGAATATTAGAACTACATGGGATCTTAGTTATCTCTTACTGAAGGCTTTATTTTACAGATTGTAAAGCAGGTCTAGACTTTACCAAAAACCCAGATTTCTACTGTGATGACATGACATTTTGTGAACTCCGGGTATCATATGGTACTGTTCAATGCTTTTCTCCTTCTATACTGCACTGTCTTCTTCCATCTTCAAAGGGCATAGGAAATAATGTACATTACATATTTTGTAAATTTAAATGTGCAAAATGTAAATTTACAGAATGATTATGTCTAGACTGATATCAGAACACTGGAATCATCTCTCTAATTATGCTGATTCACAATCATACTTGAGAAAAATGTTTGGGTACCAGCACCTTAAGACTCCAGAGTCTTAGTTATCTGGAATCTCTCTGGAAAGCACAACTGATAAATTAAAAGTAAAGTTACCAAAACAAGTTATCAATTCCACATCTGTTAAAATTTGGCCTCATGGGAAACCAATCAAAGCTATCTGAGAAAAGTAAATATCCTTACATGTTATCATTAAACCTGACTTTTGCATTTCACTATTGACAATTCAGTCTAGACGTACAACTTTTATATTGCTGTATGCCTTGCAGAAGACAGATTATTTATTGCAAAGCCAGCCACATCCTTGCCAACATTTACAATTGCTCTGTGACTGTGGCAGTGACAGCTGACACCTCCTAGATACTTGAATATTTTCCCCCAGTTTTAATAAACAGATGGAGTGGGGGGAAATGAAGTGGAGTAATATTATAATCGAGGCAGTCAATGCTAAAAAAAAAATTTAGATAAAGAAGAGGCTGAGTGAAGCATAGAAAGAGATAGCCAAAGGTAATGTATAAGATCCAAAGTCTAAGAACTCTTGACAGGTCTCTCTTTAGAGAGGAAAGATTTGAACCTTTTGCTTGTTGTTCCTTTGTGCCATCGCTATGGACTATACACTCATTTTCCTCATAATTGACTTATTTTGGCTCAATTAAGAGTTTGGGAGATTCTAATCTTCTATTGACATGTATAACTTCCAGGTGGTACAACTGGGTCATTGTTTTTTGAATGTGTTTAAAATTTCCTCTTCACAAATAAATCAGTGGGAATTGGGCTTTTTTTAATATTGCTAAGTGTTGTCTTACGTATGTAAATAAAATTTTAGTTGAATAAATTATAATGAAAATATTTTAAGATATGTAAGGCTTTTAATCCAACAAATTATTTTGGAAATAAAAAAGATATTTCCTGCTATGTGCTTATTGTTTGCTTAACATTATATATGCCTTATATAAATACCATGAATATATTCAGAGATTTAACACAGTCCACAAATTCTTTATTTCTATATAATTAAAAAAATTCCTCAATTCTCTCATATTATTTTGCATATAAGAAACTATTTGTAATCCCACATATGTCTAGAATCTAGTTTTCATCTGCATTGCCCTTTGGTGGTATCTAGTTCTTTAGAATTATCAAGTAAATTAAATATTGCTTTTCTTTACCCACTAATAGCAGCAAAAGAGTTGCTGTCAATTAGTAAATTATATATGTGTCTTCTTTTCTCAAATTAGCAAACCCAGTTGATAGTGACTTTTCAGAGTTAACTTTTTTTTTTCTTTTATTTTAGGTTCAGGGATATACGGGCAGGTTTGTTATATAGGTAAATTGTGTGTTGCAGCAGTTTGGTATATAAATTTACTTTGTTACCCAGGTAATAAGCATAGTACCTGGTAGGTACTTTTTCCAACCTCACTCTCTTCCCACCCTCCACCCTCAAGTAAGTCCTGGTGTCTGTTGTACCCTACTTTGTGTCCATATGTACTAAAAAAAGTTTAGTTCCCACTTCTAAGTGAGAACATGCAGTTTTTTGTTTTGTGTTCCTGTGTTATTAATAGTTTGCTTAGGATAATGGCCACCAGCTGCATCTATGTTGCTGTGAAGGACATGATCTCATTCTTTTTTATGGCTGCATAGTATTCCATTATGTATATGTTCTGAATTTTTTTTTTTTAATCCAGTCTACTGTTGATGAGCATTTAGGGTGACTCTATGTCTTTGCTATTGTGAATACTGCCACAATGAACACATGCGTGCATGTATCTTTATGGTAGAATGATTTATATTCCTTTGTATATATACTCAATAATGGGATTGCTGGGTCGAATGGTAATTCTGTTTTAAGTTCTTTGAGAAATTGCCAAGCTGCTTTTCACAGTGACTGAACTAACTTACATTCCCACCAGTGTTGTGTAAGTGTTCCCTTTTATTCTACAATCTCACTAGCATCTAATATTTTTTGACTTTTTAATAATAGCCATTCTGGCTACTGTGAGATGATATCTCATTGTGATTTTGATTTGCATTTTTCTAATGATTATAATGTTGAGCATTTTGTCATATGCTTTTTGGCTGCGTGCATGCCTTCTTTTGAAAAGTGTCTATCCATGCTTTTTGTTCCCTTTTAGTGGGTTTGCTTGTTTTTTTCTTGTAAATTTATTTAAGTTCTTATATATTCTGGGTCTTAAAAGGATACTACAAAGTTACAGTAACCCAAACAGCATGGCATTGGTACAAAATCAGATACATAAACCATTGAAATAGAATAGAGGGCTCACAAATAATGTTGCAAACATACAATCATCTAATCTTCAACAAAATTGAGAAAAGCAACAGGGAAAGGATTCACTATTCAATAAATGGTGCTGGGATAACTGGCTAGTCATATCCAGGAGATTGAAACCAGACCACTTCCTTATATCATATAAAAAATCAACTCAAGATGGATTAAAGACTTAACTGTAAAACCTAAAACGATAAAAACCCTGGAAGAGAACCTAGGAAATACCATTTGGGACATAGCACCTGGCAAAGATTTCAAAACGAAGACTCTAAAAGCAACTGCAACAAAAACAAAAGTTGGCAAATGGAACCTAATTAAACTGAAGAGTTTCTGTGGAGCAAAAGAAACCATCAACAGAGTAAATAAATATTCTACAGAATGAAAAAAATATTGCAACCTCTGCATCCAACTAAGGTCTCATATCTGGAAGAGTTTACTTTTCTTAACCCAAGTATTTTATTAGAAAGAGGCTGTGCAGATGAGTGTTTTGGAATATATTCCTTGCCTCCTGCTCATGGCAGGTACAGAGTCTTCAAGCTGGACTACCCAGTCTATGATTAATAAACATATTACAGTAAGTTTTCCTGTAGGGTTAGTTTAGTCCCTTAGAAGAAAAACAAGTGTGTTTGAAAACACAATTGGATAAAGACCACTTGCGTCTATGTGCATATAGTTGCACGTGTATATAAGAAGATACACACACACACACACACACATGCAAACACAAATCACTAGGCTTGCATTTGAAACAGAGCCATTGTGTGGCTGTTGGTTTGATTTTGTAGCTATAAATACCTATCGTATACTCATCACTGTACTGAGAACCATTATTTGAATTATTCCTTGATTAAACTAATTCTTCATCTTAAGTCTGATACCTTTGGAGGTTCTCTAACTTTTAAGTTGGTGGAGTAGGCTTATATTTAAAATATTGGTGCATTAGAAACTTGGGAAAACATGCAGATTAGAAATTTGTTGGGAAGGGGAAAGATGTGTACTCATCGTTTAAATACAATGTGAATGGGACTACTATTTTGGTGTTTTTAAATTTGTCACTCCCTCCTCCTTCTCTCCCCTCACGCATTTTGACCACTTTTTTTAAAAACCTGGATTATTGCAAGATCATCCTAATTAAATGTCCTGTCTCCAGTCAGAGTCCATACCCCCCAAAATCAATAAAACAAGTAATCATTCCTTCTCATGTCTCTGAATATGGTGATCAGTAAGTTGTCTTATGATTGATTATTCCCGGGATTTGTAAACATTACTCCCAAATACTTTTCAGAAGCAAAATGAACTTTTGCCTACAATCTAAAGGCATTTAACAGAATCCCACAGAGAATTCTTGCATTTCCTGGTGTACTGATCTTTAGATTGTATTCCACAAACCTCCAGAGCTGGGGTACTTGGAAGCTGATGTGGCCATTTTAGGTGTTCATTTGAAGCTGGCTATGACCTGAGGAGAAGCTGGGCTTCTACAGACAGGAAAAGGAATCACTTTTAGCACCAAGGTTGTAAAACTCTGCAGTATTGTGGTATTATAGATGATTGTGGTCTTACAGACACTATGTCTTTATTTTGTGGATGAAGAAACTAGGAGTCAATGTTGTTTTGTGTAAGCCTTTAAAAGGGAGGGAAAAAAGCATTATATAAGGATGACTAATGCAATGTAAGAGGAGTTATTTTGGCACAATGGTGATGTGTTTTTCCTTTGCAGTTTTGTAACAGTTTTCTAGCTATTAAATAACTATGTCAGAAAAGTTGCGTTTGAATTGACTTTTAGAAGAACTTGAAACAGTTCATTATTTTTATTGCATTTACAAAAGTGAACTCCAACTTCTGGCTTCAGTGAAGTGATTTCACCTGCAGTTATTTCCACTTGCACCACATCGGCGAAGTCATTCAGGTAGACTCTTAAAATCAGTTTGGTCTGCTTCTCTCTCACTCTCATATCACATTCCGATTCTGTTGTTAGTCTTCCTATGAGATTTTTCTTGCATCTGTACCCTTTCCTTTATAATCACTGCACTCATGCTCAACAAGGTCCCAATCTTCTCTTGGCTGGACAGTGCAACAGGCTTCTTACTATCTTCTTGTCTTAGCTCTTCCTGCACTCCCATTTATTCCCCATACCACAGGCACAGTAATTTTTCTAAAATGCAAATGCAAGCACTTCATTCATCTCCATACAAGCCTCACTGTCCTCCCAGCCCTTAATGTTAATTCTAAGCTCCCCAAAATAGTATGTAAGGCTCTACAGATTTCTAGTTGCAACTTTTACTATTTCCTTCCTTATACTTTTAGATTTAGAATTATTGAACTACACGTACAAGTACATGTACACATACTTTCAAGATTCTGTCCTGTTTCTGTGCCTTTTCACAGGCTGCTCACTCTTCCAGAGACACTTTTCTCCAGTCTCTTTGTTTCACACCCCCACTGACCTTGGTAACTTCCATTCATCTTTCAAAACTCTCTGTAGGTGTCACCTGCTCTGGGAAGTAATACATCAAACCCTCTTCTGTATTGAGGTACTATATATCTTGGTTATTAAGAGGATATGCTCTGGAGTCAGACAGCCTAGGATCAAATCCTAGAACCGTATTTTTGTAACTATGGTACTTTACACAAACTGTTTTCTGTGTGCCTCAAGTAAGACTTCATATTTGAGTTAATAATAATAATGCCTCCCCATTGAGTAGTTATCTGATATTTTAAAAAAAAAAAAACTACCATATGACTCAGCAATCCCATTAATGAGTATATATCCAAAGGAAATGAAATCAGTATGTTGAAGAGGCATCTGCGCCTCTATGTTTATTGCAGTGCTATTCATACCAACCAAGGTATGGAATCAACTTAAAAGCCCATCTACAGGTGAATAGATAAAAATATTCCACTCATACAGTGGAATACTATTGTATCATAAAACAGAATGAGAGCCTGTCATTTATAGCAACATGGATGAAGCTGGGGGATGTTATTTTAAGTGAAATAAGCCAGGCACAGAAAGACAAACACTGCATGATCTCATTGATATGTGGAATCTTGAAACGTTGACTTTATAAAATTACAGTACATTAGTGGTTATTAGAGGCTGAGGGTGGGGACGGGTACAGGGGGATTCCAGAGAAGTCAATCGATGAGCACAATGTTGCAGTTAGATGGAAAGAATAAGTTTGGTGTTACTTGTTACACAGGAGGGTGACAATAGCAAATAACAATGTAGTGTATATTTCACTGTAGCTAGAATAGAAGATTTTTAATGTTGTTACTACAAAGAAATGATAAATGTTTAAAGTGATGGCTTTGATAATTACACCCATTTAATCATTATACAATATATGCATGTATTGAAAAATCACACTGTACCCGGTAAGTACAATTATTGCGTGTCATTGTAAAATTGATAATTAATTAATAAAAAGGAATAGTGCTTGTTATGCAGTAAGGTATCAACAAATATAACTACAGTTATTGTTACTAACTTGTGAATTCAATTATTACATATATTATTCATATATGTATTCATATTCAATTATTACATATATAGTTATCAGACTAAAATAGTCTGAATTATAATTATTTCTTTATACTCCAGTATCTCACAATAACATTTAAAAAAGACTGAGGGCAAAGGCAGGAATTTATTCATCTTTATATTTTCAAAAGCTGCTATGAAGCCAGGAACCTAATACGCACTCAGTGGAACCTAGTTGAATATGGGGTGCTTTAAGGAAACAAAATATTATATAAAAATGAGGCAATATCATTTCACCATGAGAAAGAAAGTATAAGGAAAATTCATAATTCAAAATGATTCAAGAAGAGTTAAAATTGACGTTGGTTTATATTTTAAGAGTAAATTGTTTAGGCTAACATCAAAACATGATTATATTTGAGAGTTAAGTGCCTGTCATGGATAAACAGTGTTTTAATGGGAAGGTAAGTAAAAAAAAAATACATTTTCTGTTGACTAACACACAAAGCCTGCCAACACTTCCAAGGAGCTTCACCTGTTGAACATGAATACCCCACTGCACACTCACATGCCTGGCTTCCTACGTCTCTTCTGCCAGGACCACACTTCTGCTGTTATTGGTGCACTGGATCCATTGCCCCATAAATTCACATACATGAAGCCATGGGATCAGCCTGCAAAGGCCCTCACACCCTTTTAAGTTTCCACTCTCCCACCAGAACATCCACATGAAGTATGAACCTCTCAGAAGCTTTCAGGGTCCTGGTAATGACCTCAGACCCTAAATTCCCAGAACCATTTTCCCCAACCATAAATTTAAGCTATACTTGAAGGGGGTTTGGGTGGTGGCAGGAACCACATCCAGAATTTCAAACACCTGAATTTAAAATAATCTTTTAAAGTTAATTTTTGCAAGCTGAGTACAGTCTAGCTTACTAAATCCATGGAGACTGATAATTGAGGGTAAATTGTACATTTTTTCAGACTGTAAATGTTTACCTAGGCACATAAAAACCAGACACACACAGCTCCTTATTCAGATATATTTTTGGAAACTTAGTGCATTGTCCAAAAAAAAAAACCCATAAATATATTTAAATGAATGATTTAACTAAATTCTGCTTGAGAAGCCACGAAGAGAATTTGGGGTAGGTTTTTAAATTAAATTAGCACAATTATAGCCAGCAACCATGAAACAACAGAAGTCATGTTTGGCATAGCAAGCTGATGCACATACCTCAATTCATATCGCAGTGATCATTTTGAGACTAAAATTGTCAGATCCCAGGAGACAGAGAATATAGTCACATTCTAATTAAAGTAAAACTCTTTGTAAGTGCATTGAAAAAGGCATACAAGCAGAATGACTACATAGAAATTTCTAAAAATAAGCATTTATTGAGTAATTTACAAAACAGGCTGATTTTGGTGGAGTTATTTGATTTTTGTGAGAATCAAAGGCAAAGACTTTACTAATTATTAAAGTGATAATAGCAATAGTAATAATAATAACATCCTAACATTGTTTTAAATGTATATGCCTTTTTTCTTTAAATCCAAGATGATTTGATGGTATTGCTGTAATTTCATCATATTAAATTAGAAAAATGAAAAAAATAACCTGAAAGTTTTCTATTTGCCTGTGGCACATTCCTGAATTTCATGCTGTTTTTGGACTCTGCTCCAGGGATAATGAGATATTATTTTGGGTGTGAAATGCTGTCCAATGCATTAGCTGTGACAGGATTGCACAGAGAGGTATTCAACTGACTGGGAGAAAATTTTGCAAACATAGTGAACCTTGTTTCAAAATAAATTACTGCAGTTTTCTGGCTCTGTAATGTAAAATTTCAATATAAATGTGAGGCAAATGCTATGAGTAGATTTTAAAAAAAAGAGATTCCTGTTGACAGTAAGTACAAGACAACGTATGATATTGGGGGTGCATACACCACATGGCTGGTTAATCTTCAAGGCTCATTTCATGTCGGGAAACAGAGCCAAGTGAGAACAGTCCCTTCCAAATTCAGACAACTACACAAAAGCCAACAATTCAATGCAGCATTATCTCATTAAGCAAAGCTGTTTTTCCCCAATCAATCATCTTGAATAAAATAAATTGATGTTCAATTTAAAAAAATAAGAGTGGTAAAATTCAAGAAAGCTGCTGGCATGTTTAGTCTCTGCCATACCATTGCTTCCTCAGCATGAGCTGTTTTCAGGAACAAAACAGCAATTGACACTAATGAATGCTAATTACTCATCTTGAGCGTACTTTTTAGTTTATCTGGCCTTACCAATATGTACTATTGAAGTTAAACATTTGCTTGAGGACTGAATAATTTTTTCAGCTCATCTCTAACCCATGCTGTTTTACAAGCATGCTTACCCGAGTATAGGGAGGAAAAAGCATAAAGGGGCTGTGGTCATACAAAGGCAGAAATGTACTTAAACCTTGAAAAGATTATAAGCTTCTTTAAGAGTTAATGATTTTTCATGGGTTTATACCAGCATCACATTATCCATCTGCATGCAGAAACAGTGTGTTATTGTGCTGCACTCTATCACACTTTGCAGATGTGGTTTTTACAAACTGAAGGCTTATGGCACCTCCGTGTTGAGCAAGTCTATTGGCACCATTTTTCCATAGCTGGTGCTAAGTTTGTGTCTCTGTGTCGTGTTTTGGTAATCATCACAATATCTCAATCTTTTTATTATTCATATATCCACGATGGTGATTTGCGATCAGTAATCTTTGATTTTACTATTGCAATTGTTTTGGGGCACTGCAAATTGCATCCATATAAGATGGTGAACTTCATCGATAAACGGTATGTATGTGCTGAACACTCCACTGACTGGCCATTTTCCCATCGTTTTCCCTTTTCTCTGGCCTCCTTATTTCCTGAGACACAATATTGAAATTAGGCCAGTTAATAGCCCTACAGTGGCCTTCATGTGGTTAAGTAAGAGTCACAGGTCTCTCACTTTAAATCAAAAACTAGAAATAACTAAGCTTAGTGAGGAAGGCTTTTCTAAAGCTAAGATAGGCCAAAAGCTAGGCCTCAAGATTACTGATGATGGTTGCTATACTAAACAACAATTTTCAATGTAGATGAAACAGTCTTATAGTTGAAAAATAATCCATCTAGGACTTTCATAGGTAAAGAGGAGAAGTAAATGTCTGACTTCAAAGCGTCAAAGGACAGGCTGCCTCTCTTGTTAGGAGCTAATGCAACTGGTGACATTAAGTTGAAGCCAATTTTCATTTACCATTCCAAAAGTCATAGAGCCCTTAAGATTTATGCTAAATCTACTTTTCTTATGCTTTATAAATGGAACAACAAAGCTGGATGACAGCACATTTGTCTACATCATATTTTACTAAAAATTTTAAGCCCACTGTTGAGATCCACTGCTTAGAAAAAAATGACTCCTTTAAACATATTTATTGCTTGACAATACACCTAGTTACCCCAGAGCTCTGATGGAGATGTACAAGGAAGTTAATGTTGTTTTCATGCCTGCTAATGCAACATCCATTCTGTAGCCTATGAATCAAGAAGTAATTTTGACTTTCAAGTCTTATAATTTGAGAAATATATTTCATGAGGCTGTAGTTGCCTTAGATAGTGATCCCTCTGACAGATCTGGGCAATGTAAATTGAAAACCGTCTGGAAAGGATTCACAATTATAGATGCCATTAAAAGCATTAGTGGTTCATGAGAGGAGGTCAAAATATAAAAATTAACAGGAGTTTGGAAGAAGATGATTTCAACCCTCATATATGACTTTCGGGGGTTTAAAACTTTAGTGGAGGAAGAAACTGAAGATGTGGTAGAAATAGCAAGGGATCTAGAATTAGAAGTGAGGCCCAAAGAAGTGGTAGAGTTTCTGTAACCTCAGGATGACCAAAGAAAATGGTATTTTAAGATGGAATCTACATCTGGTGAAGATGCTGTGAACATTGTTGAAATAGCAACAAATACTATGAATATTATATAAACTTAGTTGATAAAGCAGCAGCAGGATTTCAGAGGACTGAGTCCAATTTTGAACAAGTTCTACCATGGATAAAATGCTATAAACAGCATAACATGCTACAGAGAAATCTTTCATGAAAGGAAGAATCAATCAATGCAGCAAACTTTATTGTTTTGTTATATTAAGAAATTGCCACAGCCACCCTAACTTTCAGCAACCATCGCCTTGATCAATTGGCAGTCATCCAAACTGAAGGAAGACCCTCCACCAGCCAAAAAGATTATAACTTGTTGAAGCCTCAGAAGATTGGCATTTTTTAGCAATAAAGTATTCTTTTCATGAAAGTATGTCCATTGTTTTTTAGACATAATGCCATTGCACACTTAGTAGACTAATGTATAGTGCAAACATAACTTATATGCACTAGGAAACAAAAAATAATGTGACTCACTGCATTATGATATTTTCTTTATTGTGATACTTTCTTTATTGTGATATTTGCTTTATTTTGGTGATCTGTGGCCGAACCTATAATATCTCTGAGATATGCCTGTCATTATTACAATAGGTAACACTGAAGCTATTATTATTATCCTTATGGCTTAAAATGACAGTTCTCTGTGTTTAAAAACCATCATTGACTCTTCATTGCCCCTGAGTTAAGCATAAGATTTTCAATTTAGGGATTAGAAGCTCCACAAATAATACAGTCGCATCCTCTCTCTCCAGCTTCATCTTATATTATTTCCCAGTCGCTCCTTGGACTCCTGCTAACTCCAGAAATCAACATTCCCAACCATATTCTGGGCTTTTTAGTTTGTTTGTCATTCTTTACTTATGTTTTGCCCTTCCATTTTTAGTTTCTTGACCTGCCCAACTCTTCATGAATGAACAATTTCATCCACTTTACTACCTATACAATATATCCTTTTATACTTTTGTTAATGTCACTTACCTTACTCAGTTATAAAGTTGTTTGTATATTTGCATCTGTCTAGTGTCCAACAAAGTTTGTCAGACTGAAGTAAACAGTTAACAAATCAAATTACAAAGCATGTTTCTAAAAAAGTAAGCTATTTTCTACCCTTTACATGAGGATATATGGATATAAACTCATGAATTTTTTGGTTTTAGACATATTTGCATAACGTACATACTTAAATATGATTATAGCACACATATTGCTGTTATATACCTAAGCACATTCTCCTAGAACTTACATATTTGAGTAACATATGATTTTGTAACATATGATTAATTTTAATATTTTATCTCAATTTCCAAAGTATGCCTAATAGGGGACTGCTAAATCAGAACTATTTGACAGCCATAATGGGGATGTAGGACTGAGTGAGGAATTGTGACTCAGCAATTGCTAGCCATTTCCAAAAACGGCCATTTCAATCTGCATCAGTTTATAAACATGGCTTCTTCTCTACTATGGTCCATACCTTGTCTAGGTTGAAACTTTATAAGAAGTGTCATAGACAGGAATTTAATGGTCATAGAAAGTTGTCAATTTGTTCTCTTATTAAGTAGTGTTTATTTCTTTTTCCTTAACATTTTCCCCACAAGATAGAGTGGATCCCTGTTTCTGTGAGATCCTCAATTTAACCTTGTTCAAGATCTAACTCTTAATTTTACCTTCTATGCAAATTTGATATGCTATATTCTTAACACAATCATGAAATCACAATTCTGTGTTTTATAGACTTTGTCACTGGACTAATTTACATGATGCACTATAGGCCCCATTTAAGCTAAACCCATGAGTAGCTTAAAGGCATATGACAGTGAACAGCAAATATATGTGTTACAAATATCTGTATGCAAAATACCCTGGTCAATAGATGTGATTCAGGTAACAGATTCTGTGGAGGGACTTCAATGGATGGGAGAGGGTAAAGGTGCAGGAATTTACAAGTATGGGTTCCTCAAGAGAGATCACAACATTGACATACTTATGAGATCTGGTTGGTGGCACAGCAGAAGTTGACGATACGATAGAAATGAGTCTTTTGCTCTCTTTCCTCCTGTTTTCTAAATGTTTCCAGAGAAATAAGTAACTGTTGTATTGAAAACTTGCAAACCCATTCTGTGTTCCTGAGATATCTTTGATATTTCATTATTGAACTTGGGCTATTCTTCATGTAAATGTTTTCATGGTAGTGGATCTTTACATGAAGTAACTCACCTTCAAGATGACTGAGAGCAATTAGTACATTTCCTCTCCTAGACACAGAAAAGACTTCTGTTTGTGATCACTTATTCCCATATGACTGGTTTACTTATTTGAACATTCGGACCTTACTGTTCTGAGAAAGAAACTACTCTGGAGAGAAGTGGTATGATGAATCAGTATTAGTTTCAAACATGGGAATAAGCAAAGTAATAGCCTTTTCTGTCACTAGTATTTATTTAGAAAGTCACCTGGAGTTTTATAGCCAAGTGACTTTTCTGCCATACCTTCCAAAAGATTAAAAAAAAGAGGAATTATGGTGTGGGGTTCTTCCCCACAGAGACGCTGCCTATTCCTTTGGGTGTACTAAACCTTAAAATGAGTTCTCACTCCTGCAGTCCAACAGCTCCCGAGACATTTCTAGCAATTTTCTGGGTGGCAGTTTACACTTATCAATGATTGCTATGAGAACTCAAAAGTGAGAAGAGCATAAAATAAGAGAAACAATAATTCTATTCATTGCTAGACTGATCAATAACCTTAGGGACCATAGCTTCCTGTCTTTTCTTCTCAAACACACAGAAGATTTCAAAGAAAAAGATAATAAAACCAAAATGAAAACCATGGGAGTTGTAAAAGTTTTTCAGAATAGGAATAAATTATGCCATGACATATGGAGGCAAAAGTGTAGAGACTGCTGAATTACAAGACACAGAAACAGTTTCAGTGTGTTTAAACGTGTCTCAAAAATTTAAAGGATCTCATTAAACAATGGTAACTTTCCTTCAAGTAGGTGTTGTTGGTATTAAAAAAGTACCAAGATAGTTGCTAGGGGGCAAACTAGTCTCTTGGCAGAACCTCACAGTACTGAAACACATTAGAGAGTCTCCTTCTAAGTTTTACTGTCTGAGAAATTTAGTTTTGCCAGGGCACACAGTATGGCCACATTTAGGGAGAATGACAGAAGATAAAGTTAGAGGAAACTAACATCTAACTTTAGACTAACAAAATGATTTGCAAAAGGCAGTGAGCATTCCTTGTATGACAGATATTTACATTTACTCTTTAGGGCAATGTCTATACATATCAGGGTATTTGGGAAGCGAATTTAGTAATAAGAAGTTCTTTATGTCACCAGAGGTGATTTAAGACTAATTCACTTAATAAAATAACAAAATTTGATTAAAACTATTTCTATCCTTTCATAACTAATATCTCGTATGGCAGGCCCAGGAGTGTGCCAGGTTCAGACTTTCCCCTCCTTAGTCAATGTTAGGTGAACGGTGGTATAATCTTATATTTTACTCTCTTTTTTCCCAGTGTCCTTGCATGTGTCCAATCTTTTGTGAATATTAATGAGATTCTTCGGAAAGGGTATATAATAAATAGAGGTCTTTCTTTCTCCCTCTGCCTCCCCTTATTCCCTCTTTCTCCCTTCCCTTCCCTTCCCTTCCCTTCCCTTCCCTTCCCTTCCCTTCCCTTCCCTTCCCTTCCCTTCCCTTCCCTTCCCTTCCCTTCCCTTCCCTTCCCTTCCTCTCCCCTCCCCTCCCCTCCCCTCCCCTCCCCTCCCCTCCCTCCCCTCCCTCCCCTCCCCTCCCCTCCCTCCCCTCCCTCCCCTCCCCTTCCATTTCTTTCTTCTTTCCATCCTCCTTTCCTCCCCACTTCCCTCCCTTCTCTCTCTCTTTCTCCAAAACTTGTACTTGGTTGTAATTTTATGAAGAAACATTTTAAACATAAAATGAAAAATATGTAACAGATACACATGCTATGTTCCTCTTCTAGCTTAAATAAATAATATTTATTTGCTGTTAAATGTGGGTTTGAGGTTTATTCCCTTTGTCAGATTAAGGAAATTCTTTACTATCTCATTTGCTAATAGTTTTTCTACTGAATGAGTGAATCATATTTCCATTTCTGGTACTGGCAATGTTTGATGATGAGACATTGTTATTTTTTGCTCTGATAAATTTGATTTGCTCTTATTTAGGAATTTAGCTGCTATTTCAAAAACTGGGTCTGGTGTGTTTATCGTATTTCTTTGCATAATTTTGATTTTGAATTTTAAATTCATTATAGAATGAGTTGGATACCTTTGTGTTTTAGTCTTTGAAACAATTTGCATTGTTTAAATTTATCTGTTTTTAGAGATTTAGATTTGGTAAAGGTTTTCTTGAAATTACGTGACCTGAGCTTTTTGAAGAGTTGTGTGTGTATATGTGTGTGTGTGTTTGTATATGTCGGGGGGTCATAGGGGTGTTGGTGTGGGTGAATCATTTTGTAATAGGCTGGGGAAATGGGGTTTTAGCTATTAATTCTATTTAATTAATAACTGTTATTTTATTTTTATTTTAAATTCTTCTAAGTCAATTTTAAAATCTCTTATGTATATTTAATTTTATCTAGGCTGTCAAATTTATTTATATAACATTTTTGCATTATTCTGTTTTAAAATCTTTACTCTGTTGGTAAGTCCAAGTTTTTAAACTATATAATGATTATTTGTAACATTACTCATTTTACTAGTAATAGCTATGTTAATATTAATAGTTTTAAATAACTGACTTTTTGTTTTATTAATCTTCTCTAGTGTTTTTCTGTATTTTCATTGATTTCTGGTTTTGCTTTTAGTATTTCTATTTCTTTCTAGGTTTATTTTGTTAATTTTATTTTGACTCACTGAGTTGAAGCTTTGACTCATTTTAATATTTCTTATTATTTAATGAATGCATTTAAGATTTTATATTATCTTTGATTAAGACTTTAGCCAGTTTGTTATGGGAAACTTACAATACTATCCTTGTCTTTGGGTTTAAATGTGTTACTGTTTTCATTGTAATATCCTAATTAATCGGAGTAGTAGAATTTTGTTTATATTTGTTTCTAAAATTTTATAAGCATTTAAAAATTATTAATTTCTAATTTAATTTTATGGTAGTCATAAATAAAGTCTGACATTTATTCTTTAATATTTGTTATTGTTATGATCTTGAACACTACAGACCAAGAAGATTTCAAGCTGTTTAGATAGTAAGTCCAGTGAAAATTCTGCTTTATAAAAGTTAATGTAGTTTAGTTTCTGGTTCAACCCACAATGAAACATCTAACTTTTCCCTTCTATTTAGAAAAAAAGTAGTCTTCTAGTGTTTTTTCACTTGCAGTCACTTCAGTGTGGGATGTATATGATACAACAGGTTACAGAGAAAAAGAGAATGAGATTTAGCAACACGCAGCTTTGGTTTGAGTCTGATTCTGATACTATGATATTGGGCAAGTAATTTGAAATCTCAATATTTGCTCTTTTGGAGCAATATCCATTTGGAGCTTATATATTTTTTAAATACCATCCCCTACTGCTATAGAAGAGCAGGCATTGCTCCATGCCCTCAAAGAAGTGTGCAGACAGATGATTGTACTAGGTGAGAAGGTAGGCCTGTTCGCTGCTTGGCTGTCTTTCCTAGTATAACATTATGGGGTTATCAGAAGTCAAAATGGCTACTTTCCTAGACCAGGTACAAACTTTCTGATAAAGTTTGCTAGGAGAAAACTGAAAAAGGCAATTTTCTTTCCATATTGATATTCAGATGAATGATATGCAGACTTCAACTCTTTCTCTCTTGCTCTAATAAGACAGTAGGAAATGAGTGTGGTGATTTTTGTTTTCCACTACTGGTTGTCTAAAACACTGGACTTTGCAGGTTTTTAAGTCTCCCTTTTGGCAGCCGTGAAATTAGCAACGATTGTCCATGTATAAAGAAGTCTCTTTATTGTCCATTAACTTTGGTTTTTATCAGCATCTATTGTTATTTTGGGGATACAGATTCCCTAGCCCCTGGTGGGGCACAGGCCTTTGAGTTCTGAATCTGAAATGTTGGGTGTCTTGTGGGAAGCTGGGGAGCCTCCAGGGCCTCCACAGCTCACTCCTGTCCCTGTGAGACAGCCTGTTACACGCTGGCATAGGCCAGGCAGCTCACAGCTGTGACTCATCTGCCGATTTGTTCCCTCAGGCTCTCCCGGAGTAGCTGCGGTGGGTGGAACAGTGCGTATTGAAAATTTGGGCACATGTTACATATTTCTCAATACCACCTGACTGAAGGAACAAAGGCAAGTGTGGCAGAATATGCCACCCCAAAATATGCCACTTTGGCGTAAGGGTAACTTACATCTAAATGCGCTTGAAAAACAGCAAATGCATGAGAGGCGTCCTAATCTCCCGTTTCCTGAAAACGGGAGATTAAAAACTCCCTTGTGAAAGTTCCCTTCTTATACCATGAGGAGGTAAACACTCTTCAGTGGGGAGTCATAGCCCAGAGAGTTTTGTACAAACAGACCTTGTCAAAATAATAATGATAATTATATATATATATATGTGTGTGTGTGTATATATATGTGTGTGTATATATTTTTGTGTGTGTGTGTGTGTGTGTATATATATATATATATATATATATTTTTTTTTTTTTTTTTTTTTTTTTTGGTTCAGAGTCTCGCTCTGTCACCCAGGCTGGAGTGCAGTGAGTGGCGGGGTCTCACCTCACTGCAACCTCCGCCTCCCGGGTTCACGCCATTCTCCTGCCTCAGACTCCCGAGTAGCTGGGACTACAGGCGCCCCCCACTACGCCTGGCTAATTTTTTTTTATTTTTAGTAGAGACGGGGTTTCACCGAAAATAATTCTTATCATCTTTTAGCTTCCCCACACAATTTAGTTACTTTTCCATAATTGCCTGTTTTCAAACTAACATATTAGCATTTAGGTTTTGTCAATTTTTTGGGTCTTCATTTCCTTATTAGGGCTCCTGTGTCACCTAAAATTTATATTAAATTTCTATACTTTTCTCTGGTTAATCTGACTTGTGTCAATTTAATTATTAGGTTCTGTCTAAAACCCTAGGAGGGTAGAGGTAAAATTTTGTCTCCCTTGTCAGGGAGACTATTCCTTTTCCATGAATAGTCTTTTCCTGGGTTCTGGGGTGAGGGAGCATATTTTTGTTTTTTGTTTTTTTTTTGATCTCACAAAAGTTTTATTTACGAAGTTTCCATATTTTTGTAGTTGTTTCAAATGGTTGTTTCAAGCTTTCGTAGAGGTTTTGCTTATCTCTGCAGATTTAGCCTCAGTAGGCATATATTAAGCTTGATAGCAACTTAAAAACCAAGAGATCACAAATGTTTGAACTATTTTCCAGGTGACATCCCTTAATAATGCAATATATTTAGAAATATGGTAACTGGAGGTTTTCATAATCGCTTTAGGTCTTCAATATTTCTATGGAATATAGAGAACAGAAATCAAGCAGTGTTCTTAAGATGAGGATTTGTCTATAGGTTTTAAAATAACTTTTAATTCTCAAGGAAATGTAATGGGAACAGCAGAATTGTGAAACCCCTGTAGAGGTCATGTTTGGAATAATATATCTTCATTTGTTAAATTGTATACATGTTTACAGCAAGCTTGGCTTTCAGCAGCAGGCAGCGAATTCCTACTCAAACAAATGTTTCCTTTGCACAATCATTCCTAACTTCCAAGTGAGCAAAAGGAAACTGCGTATTTATTTAAAATTTGTTATTTAGCTTATCGTGACTGGATACATACCCAACTATATTTTTTTAAGTCTGTGGATCATTAAAAACAACGTTTTGCCAATTTTCTTAGAAATGTGAAAAAAATGGGAAATAGAGAAAGTAGTGAGCTATGAGAGATACGATGGCGGAGGCAGAAGGGAAAAATAAATGAGAGATTATTCTCTGTAGTTAATGCATTTGTCTTAGAAGAAACTTTTGAAGAAGGAAAAAACAGTGGCTTGCCTTAAGAACATGACAGGTGCCCAGATTTTATCTAATATTAAAAATCATGACGTGTGTCATATGGTTGTCAGGAATCTGAGACAATATTAACTTTTATTTCACGACAGTGCTCTGCCACTGCTGATTTTACGTTTAACACAGAGTCCATTTCTTCATCTCGCCTTAGGAGCCAGCCGATTCAAGATTTATTGATTTGGTGTCTATCAAATATGGTTTATCTTCTGAGTCTTTGCCTTACCTAATTGTTGGCAGCCCTTGGAAGAGAGGATACTGTTAACCTTTGGAATATGCATGAATGCATGGCGAGTGAGGGAGGGAAGGTTTAGATTAGCCAGTTTGGTTGGAAAACTAGTGCCCATTGAGAGTTCTAGGTCATGGTGCTTCATCTGTAGCAAGGGTGGCCAGAAAGAGATCCTCTGAAACTTCATATGCATCAGGAGATGAGAGAAGCAGTGATTACAATGCTGGGAAAAATGCCAGAACTGTTCTTTTTTATTTTTATTTTGTGTATGTGTGTGTGTGTGTGTGTGTTTTGGGGGGTGTGATATTGCAACCCTCGCATTTTGTAAAGAAAAAAAAGTGAAAATAATGTGTTTAACAGAATTAACAGTCTCCTTGCTTCATGCTTTTCAAATGCTAATATTTGAAAAATGTATCAAATGTGAAGTTATGAAAAATATAAAAGTTAAAATACCATTCAAATAGACATTACTGGCCACTCAGTGACATCTCTGTACTCTGCTGTAACTCCAATCCTCTACTGTCTGAGACCACTACAGTTACCCAGAGTGGAATCCTGTGATGTGGCCACTCCAGTTGACCTTTGGTGTCTTCCTGTCCTTTAGCAGTCCTGTATAGAGTTGGCATTACTATTGCCTCTGGCTGCGCATGTTGGAGGGGCTAATTTCAGCAATTTTGATTTCTTTCCTAGGTATCCACAGAGATATGGTCATGTCCCCAGTCTCTCCTTTCCTTTCCCAGTTGAGACATGTGCTCGTGCTACAGGCTTTTCCAGCCAGATCTTCCTTGACTGTCTGTGTGATGATGAAGTGGGGTTGGAGGGAAGGATAACAAAAAATTGGAGGAGACAGGGAATTTAGGAGCTCAGTGACAAAGAATAACACAAACAACTTGCAGTGGGATGTCAGGAGTGGTGGCGGGGGAGGTAGTGGAGCAGAAAAGTCTATTTGAGACAGGGAGATAAATCACCAACTAAACTGCTTACCAATGTCTCCAACATGTACATGATGACAACAGAAGCACTGGTGTTTCATTTTTTTTTTTTTTTTTTTTTTAAGAAATAGCAAGGTGAAAGGTGAAGGCCTTCAATCTTGGCTGCACATTGGGAAGCTTTAAAAAAACTGAGTCTTGGGTCCCATCCGCCAAGAGATACTGATTTACTTGGTTAGGGTTGCTGCTGTATCATCAAAAGTTTAAAACTCTTCCCGAGAAGCTCTCATATTCCGCCAAGGTTGAGAACTACAGTTAAGTGAATACCAGGATTTGATTATAATCAGTAAATTATCTTTACTTTAATCAAAGAGAAAGAGGTTCGTCTTTAAGAGGCATTTTTAAGGTACCAGACACAGTGGTGAATACTTATATTATTAACTTTTTAAAAAAAAGTTATCATAGTAACACTGTGAAGTAGGGATCATCAACCCCTTCACCAGGTGAAGGAAGTGAGGCTTACAGAGAAGTAACTTGCCCAAGGTGACACAGTTTGTGGAGGTGAAACAACCAGCTGGGACTCAATCACAGGTCTATGTGATTTGTCTTTTTCCTTATCTTTCCTTTAAGACCCAGTTGGGAATTATAGATAGGTATCATGGATTGCTTGAGGACCTAATGTTTTTCAGGCCTTATGTCTAGGAATAAGAAAAAATAAATTCTATATGTTCTAATTACCATAACCCCCAAGATTGCCTAAAATTAGGAGCCAACAAATTATAACCCGGCATCTATTTTTTACACGACCTATGAAGAAAGAATGCTTTTCATCTTTTTAAACGGTTGAAAAAATTAAGGAAGAATCTTTCATGACCTGTGAAAATGATATAAAATTATAAATTTGGTGACCACAAAGAAAGTTTTACTGAAACAAATTAATTTGTTTTTGTGTTGTCTATAGCTCCTTTCACATTATAATAGCAGGATTAATTTTGGAAGAGACCATTTTCTGTCCAGCAAAACCTAAAATATTTACTATCTTTCCATTTACAGAAAAAGTTTATTGACTTTTTTTCTGTATGAAAACCTGATAGAGAAGTAGGAATAAATAAAAAAACTGATATATCCTGCAGAGAATTCCCTTTCACATTAAAAAATATTTAACAATACAAAACAATTTATGTTTCTTTTAAGGTATAAGCTCCCCCAGTGACTTGAAATGTTGGTATGAAAATCATTAGATGATCACGGTTCCAGTCACTCCTTCTAAGAGATCAACTTTTTAAGATTCACATATGAGTGAGATCATGTAATATTTGTTTTTCTGTGTCTAGTTTCTTTCACTTAACATAATAACATCTAGACTGATACTTGTTGCAAATAACAGAATTTTGTTTTTAACGGCTGATTGCTATTCTATTATGTACATATGCCACATTTTCTTTATTCATTATTCACCTATTGTTGGAAACTTAGGTTGATTCCAAAAGTTATTATGTGTCAATTAGAAATTAAAATTAGGTGACCCTGGGGGTCAGTGCTTAGAGAAATATAAAGCCAAAGTACCATGAACCATTATTCACTGATTGATCATAGGAAAATGTAAAGCCTTTGCAGATCACATCACTAACAACTGAATGTTTATTGTAGTAACTCCATTCATTTTTAGTTTTACTTGTAAATTAAGCAAATCACTGCATAGTTCTGTTTCTATTTTTGGTATCATACAGCTCTTACCAAAATTTGTATTTTCTTAAATATTGTTGTATACATTAAATTTTTTCTGAAATGCATCATCAGTAATATGCTGTCTTTAATGGAACAACTATATCAAGAGTTACTCAACGTGTCTTCCTTCAAGCACATGCATGAGAATCACAGAGTATGCTTGTTTTAAATAGAGATTCCTGGGTTATAGGCCAGACCAACTGATTCAGAATTTCTGATGGGAGGGTTCAAGGTTTGCCTTTCAACAAGCTCACCAGGTAAATCTCATGCACCTTGTAGACTGATAATTTTATGCTACATCATGGGTGAGAATATTCACAACCATACTAGGGGCATAAATTTGGAGCAGTATGCAAACAGGGTGTAGAGACTCCTGCAGAGAAGTAGAGTTATATCAGGTCTATGTATCCTCATGCTGTGTGATTGGAAGCTAATATGAAAACAATATTGCTAATAAGAAGTAGAATCATCTAAGGGGGCAAAGAAATAATAGAGATGAGGAAACTCATTAAAATAATGGGAGCCAGGATGGAAAGCTGCTAGTTTTCTTCTGCTTTATGAGCATATGGTTGATCTTAAGGCCATCCACCTTCCTGGCACCCCTTCTTCATTGTGGAAATAGCAAACTGTGCCAGGCATTTTTATTTGCTCCTCCAGATTTAACTGTATCCCTCTCTACCTTTTCCATTAGCCACCTGGGGAGGCTGAACTGTATTGGCTACTACAAGAGGCTCCTCTTCCCTCTGGCTTCTGGTGGGGTTTTCAGTGAAGTGCCTCAACAGATAATGAGAGGTAGGGAGGAGAGTGGGACTCTCTAACTGTGAAGCTAACTCTATGTCATTAGACTGAAAGTCATTGCTCTACTCAAGGTGGCCTTTTCTACATAACGCTCCACTGTTAGGTTGTATTATACACTTTTCCCATGTTCTTTTTGGTCTAAGGACAGTAATAGCTCTGTGGTTGCTAACCCCAGGTTAACTACATGTGTGTGTGTGTGTGTGTTTTCCTAGAATCTTCTGACTTGTTTATACATTTGAAACCATCCTTATGACGTCTGTTTTCTGTTTGGACCCTACTGAAACAGGAACCAAATGTTACATGTCAGAGTCCAAAAGGAGAGGAGGCATCATTTTCTCAGTGAGCGAAGTTTTATTTTACCAAATATGACAAGCTCCTTATTGTCTTGGAACTCTCTGACATTCTATTCCTTCTGCTCAAGACTCTGTTCCCATGATTTGTTTGTCTAGCTAATTCCTAGTCATTTTAGAATTTTTACTTCAAAAGCCACTTTCTTATAGATGTCTTAAGTGGCTCCTCCCAACTAAACCAGTTTCCTATTATAATTTCTCATAATATTCTGTTTCCTTTATTGTACTCATCCATATTATAAGTAATTTTTTAATTATACTTTAAGTTCTAGGGTACATGTACATAACATGCAGGTTTGTTACACATGTATACATGTGCCATGTTGGTGTGCTGCATGCATTAACTTGTCATTTACATTAGGTATATCTCCTAATGTTATTCCTCCCCCCTTCCACCATCCCACGACAGGCCCTGATGTGTGATTCCCCTTCCTGTGTCCAAGTGTTCTCATTGTTCAATTCCCACCTATGAGTGAGAACATGCGGTGTTCGGTTTTCTGTCCTTGTGATAGTTTGCTGAGAATGATGGTTTCCAGCTTCATCCATGTCCCTACAAAGGACATGAACTCATCATTTTTTATGGCTGCATAGTATTCCATGGCATATATGTGACACATTTTCTTAATCCAGTCTATCATTGGTGGGCATTTGGGTTGGTTCCAAGTCTTTGCTATTGTGAATAATGCTGCAATAAACATACGTATGCATGTGTCTTTATAGTAGCATGATTTATAATCCTTTGGGTATATACCCAGTAAAGGGATGGCTGAGTCAAATGGTATTTCTAGTTCTAGGTCCTTGAGGAATTGCCACACTGTCTTCCACAACGATTGAACTAGTTTACAGTTGCACCAACAGTGTAAAAGTGTTCCTATTTCTCCATATCCTCTCCAGCACCTGTTGTTTCCTGATTTTTTAATAATCACCATTCCAACTGCTGTGAGATGGTATCTCATTGTGGTTTTGATTTGCATTTCTCTGATGGCCAGTGATGATGAGCATTTTTTCATGTGTCTGTTGGCTGCATAAATGTGTTCTTTTGAGAAGTGTCTGTTCATATCCTATACCCACTTTTTGATGTGGTTTTTTGATTTTTTTCTTGTAAATTTGTTTAAGTTCTTTGTAGATTCTGGATATTAGCCCTTTGACAGATGGGTAGATTGCAAAAATTTTCTCCCATTCTGTAGGTTGCCTATTCACTCTGATGGTAGTTTGTTTTGATGTGTAGAAGTTCTTTAGTTTAATTAGACCCTATTTGTCAATTTTGACTTTTGTTGCCATTGCTTTTGCTTTTTTAGACATGAAGTCCTTGCCCATGCCTATGTCCTGAATGATATTGCCTAGGTTTTCTTCTAGGATTTTTATGGTTTTAGGTCTAACATTTAAGTCTTTAATCCATCTTGAATTAATGTTTGTATAAGGTGTAAGGAAGGATCCGGTTTCAGCTTTCTACATATGGCTAGCCAGTTTTCCCAGCACCATTTATTAAGTAGGGAATCCTTTCCCCATTTCTTGTTTTTGTCAGATTTGTCAAAGATCAGATGGTTGTAGATGTGTGATATTATTTCTGAGGACTCTGTTGTGTTCCATTGATCTATCTCTCTGCTTTGGTCCCAGTACCATGCTGTTTTGGTTACTGTAGCCTTGTAGTATAGTTTGAAGTCAGGTAGTGTGATGCCTCCAGCTTTGTTCTTTTGGCTTAGGATTGTCTTGGCAATGTGGGCTCTTTATTGGTTCCATATGAACTTTAAAGTAGGTTTTTTCCAGTTCTGTGAAGAAAGTAGTTGGTAACTTGATGGGGATAGCATTGAATCTATAAATTACCTTGAGCAGTATGGCCATTTTCTTGATATTGATTCTTCCTGTCCATGAGCATGGAATGTTCTTCCATTTGTGTCCTCTTTTATTTCATTGAGCAGTGGTTTGTAGTTCTCCTTGAAGAGGTCCTTTACATCCCTTGTCAGTTGGATTCCTAGGTATTTTATTCTCTTTGAAGCAATTGCGAATGGGAGTTAACTCATGATTTGGCTCTCTGTTTGTCTGCTATTGGTGTAGAGGAATGCTTGTGAATTTTGCACATTGATTTTATATCCTGACACTTTGCTAAAGTTGCTTATCAGCTTAAGGAGTTTTTGAGTTGAGACAATGGGGTTTTATAAGTAATTTTTTATACATTATCCTTGAGTTATCTACCATGCTTGACTCTAATCTCTAGGAGGACTCTGACAAAACCTTCCTTTTGCAGATGCTTACTCAAATTTTGTTTAATAAGTGAATGAATAAAATACAGGTGTCTTAGAAAAGTTCACTAAGTCGGCTTTTTTCCCCTGGGAAAACTTATGAATATGTATAAACTATA
This sequence comes from Macaca fascicularis, assembly GCF_037993035.2. Taxonomy (NCBI): domain Eukaryota; kingdom Metazoa; phylum Chordata; class Mammalia; order Primates; family Cercopithecidae; genus Macaca; species Macaca fascicularis. The sequence continues at coordinate 65,106,144 of NC_088387.1, read as the reverse complement.
TATGTCAACATGCTATTTTCAGTGCTTCCATAAACCCACATATTTTCATTTGACCAATTACACTAATGCTCACATGGACATAAATGTCTCAGGTTAAAGGTAATTAACTTATTTGTCTCAAAGATGCTTGTTTGTTTTATGAACAATTGCTATAAGAGAGAAGGCAAAAACCTATTGTTGAACAAACTGTCAATAATTTATAAAGCAATAATAAACCATATCAAAGAACAATTGCATGGCAATTAAAAACTGATTCTGGCTTGAACTCTGAAAGGGCATTTGCATTTTCCCAACAAATGGAAAAGAGGTCAATGGGATCCCATCCTTCCCATTTTCTCCTCTCCAAAGTATTTCTAATTAGAGTCATTAGCAGACATCTACTTAAATTAAAAGGCATTCCTGTGTAGAATCAAAGTGCTATACATTTTTATGAGGCAAACTTGCCAAGATTGCCATTTTTTATTTGCTGCAATGAAAGCAACTTCTAGAAAGTTCTCTTTCTAGAAATTTTGTAGCAGTTCCTAAATTGGTAGCCTAGATTAGAAGGAAAACAATTTAATCCAAATATTTGAAGGTAGAATAAATACTGAGAACTCCTTTAGGTAATGCCTCATTTTTAAAATTCCGATTCCTCATAATGTGAATTTTGATTTCTTTATAGTTGAAGACTTGGAGGATAGTTAAGATGCCCCTACAGATCTGTAAAAGATACCAGTCTTCCTTTTGTTTGCATTTCTCATTTTATCAATTCACAGTCCTCACCTTGCTTTAGCTTTTCCCTGCATGGAGCAGAATGCCCAGGTCTCAAGGACTCATCTGTTTCTCTTCTTGAAGGACTGCAGTCAGTGCAGTTTCCCTCTTGCTAGCTGCCACCCCAGGCTGAGAAATTATGCAGATAACTACGCTTCTCCAAGTCATCACAAGCCTAGAGACATCTATCTGCATTGCACCAAATGCCACTGTAAAGAAAAAGAAAATCAGAATCTTTCTGCATTTCTGTATGGGCTGGTGTTCCTTCTTTATGAGTGATTTCAGGGATCAAGAGAATATTAAAGGCCCTATTTAAACAGTTTCCCTGTGTGGGGTAGCACACAGCACACTCTTGATCATTTATATTTCAGTGTGAATAAGACTGCCAGATGCATTTTGAAAGCAGATTTTTATAAGGAGTGACGTGGTGTTGGGGGGGCGGTGCAGAGAAAACATGAGGCCTATGTGAAGCCCACAGCAGCAGAAAAGAGACATGGGGGTTCTCAACCTATGCATTGTCTACTATCCCACAGATACATCCCTTACTTCAGTCTAATTTCAACGAACATTATTCTACTTTGTCAAGTATTAAATGTGTTCCAAATAAAATAATACGCCATGAATTTTCTCTGTCTATGGCCATGCCAGAGAAGCAGTTACCTCATTATTAACCACCTTTCAATCTTTCAATGTGTATCTATATATGCACAAGTTTTAGACTTGCCATTATTCATATACACGTATATCATATATATAGATATATATAAAAAATATATATGCATACTTTCCTTAACGTGAGTTAAAATAGTATGTGGATTCAGCATTATACAAGGCAGTAGGATGTATAGCCCTGTAAGAACACAATAATATGTGTGACTTTGTACCATTACCTTTCAGGAAATGCATACCAGTAACATTTACGTAGCAGTTCAAAATTTGTACTTCCATCTAGTGGTAACTGATAGAAACAACATACTTTTCAGCCATTTGATTTTGGAGGCACTGGGAGAAGATAAATTGACAAAGCTCTTGGTCAACCAGCACCTGTTAGGAATTCAGTAACGTTTTGATATTGAATAGAAAATACACAGTGAAGGTAAACATGTATTAGGCAAAGGGAAGCCAAGGAATTTAACACAATGAATGGCTGCATAGGCTAAATTTATTCAGGATGATTAAGCCAGGATTTCTAGCAGTGCTTATATTGGGAAGATCACATAGGATGAAACAGTGGATGGTTTATTTTGAACATGAAGAGCAGGGTCAGGGAATTACTCCCATGTGATCTTTTTGCTGAGGACATCACCTAATGGCCAGCCTTCTCCATAACTTCCCAGAGTCAGTGTCCTTGATGGCAAATAATGTTTCAGAGAGGTCATTTGGGGACATGAAAGAATCTGTTGGTTTCCTTAAGTGTCTCATTTTAAATCCTAGTGAGTTGGAATCTCAATAAAATTATATCTCAAATTGATACAGAAGAAAAGGATATCTGCTTATAGACTCTGAGGCTGCCAAGGAGTAACTCTTAGTTAAGAGAGCAATGTGTTAAAAATGTGTAAGTTTTCTGTCATCAATTTTCCCAGAGGTCTTTTCATATCAGTTCTTCCAAGGATAAGGTAGAACAAGTTTTTTGAGATAGAAAATCTAGAGGTTTTTTTTCTAACATAAAAAGACAAAAGTTTCTTTATTGTATCTTATTTTATGTGATATAAGAAAGGATTGCTTAGATTGATTACATTTCATAGAACCTCCATTCCACTATGGATGGGAAAAACTAGTAGCTCTAATAAACTCGACAACCAAAACATTTATAGAGTCACATGACATACAAACTTCATGCTGTTTGTCATTGCAGATGCCGCCACTGCTTGAAGCCGCATGTCATCAGCTATGGTCAATCCCACCATGCTTGACATTGTGGCCTATGGTGAGTCCTTAGTCTGTGTCTCCTTCAAGCTGTTTGCAAAGTTTCAAAGAAAGCAGAAAACTTTTGTGCTCTGAGCACTGGAGAGAAAAACTTTGCTTGTAAGGGTTTCTGCTTTCACAGAATTATTACAGGATTTGTCTGCCAGGGTGGGTATTTCACACATCCTAATAACACTGGCAGCAAGTCACTCTACCAGGGGAAATCTGATGGGGAGAACTTCATCCTGAGCATACAGGTCCTGGAATCTTGCTCATGGAGAATGCCAGACCCAACACAAACGGTGACTAGTTTGTCACTGCACTGCCAAGACTGAGTGGTTGGGTGGCAATCACGTGGTCTTTGGCAAGGTAAAAGAGCATGAATATCATGGAAGCCACGGAGCGCTTTGGGTTCAGGAATGACAAGACCGGTAAGATTACCATTGCTAACTGTGGAAAACTCTAATAAAGTTGACTTGTATTTTATCTTAACCACTGAACTATACCTTCTGTAGCTCAAGAGAGCAGCCCTCTGCCCCATAGGCTGGTAATATCCTAAATCTTTGTGCTTTTGCTGTAATTCTTTGGGTTCCATATTTTCCTTATTCCCCTTCACATCTTGCTGGATTGCAGAGTTAAGTCTATAATTATGAAATAATAATTAAATAGCAAAAATTGAAAAAAAAAGCTCGTGCTGTTTAGTGTGAATTGCCTCATTGTTGTAAAACTCTAATAGACACTGTAAGTGCTGTTTCTTAGGCATTGTCTGCACTGGCAGAGTACAATCACCTGGAAAACCCATTGCCCAAAGAAATTACCTCTCATTCTATGGACAATTAGGAAGATTTTCATATTTTAATTTTATGTCTGATTTCCTGGCTTACACAATAAGTCTTTTGTTTCTTGACTTGATCTTGTTTATTTGGTCACTCACAATACAATGGTGATAACGACAATACCTCAACTTTCTTTTGAATATTTATTTATTCACTCATTCATTTGCTCATTTATTTTGATTTTATTTTAAAAAGTCCTTCTGATTTAAGTGGCTTTTGGCTCTAGTACATGCTTTTTTCTGTCTATGTATGCGTTTTTTAACAAATGCTTATTCATCATGTTCAGTATCTTGCCTGGAGTTATTTTATGGGTGAGAGGAACTCTGTGGGTGTTGTTGCCTCAAAAGTATCTATACCAAATGTGAAAGGTATAATAACCCACGTCATAATTAATGTTTAGCTTTGAGGATTTCTTACCTTTGTTTTAATTTTGGAAAGATTTCTGCAAATGGTTAGACTTTTTGCAGTCATAACTTACCTTCCCTGCAGGATTCTGCCAGATATAGAAGCATCACCTTCCTGCTGGCTCTTAGCTGCCCAATTGTGTCCCTCTGAGGGAAGATCCCACTGTCTGTGGGAAAGCACACTGATAAGCCTGAGGGACAGCCCAGGGCAGTTGTTTGTGGGGTCTATAAAAGAGCTTAGGCACTTAGGCTAGGTTGTCCACATTGCATCTGAAAGGCCACTTACAATGTTGAACAGAGCCTGGGTAGAAAAAAAAGTGGGTGAGTTGCAGACCATTGGTCACAGGCTAGTCAACCACTTGCAGTACTGCCAAGCTGAGAATCTTATGGAGACAGGAGGATAGAACATATTTTATTTGGCAGTCTAGTAGTTCTACTTATAAATGCTAATTATTTAGGTGTATGTTACCTTGATTTCATTGGTTCTCTTGACCCAGTCCCACAAAAGTTTGGTATGTTTCTGATAGTGTTTTTCCAAGTGCCACCTCTGCTCTGCCCCCTGCTCTGCTGGGTCTCACTGTCTCTTACCTGCTTCCTGGGTCCCACTGCTGCTCTCCCCAGTGACTCTGTAGCTACTTCACCAGGCATCAGACCCTTTACTGCTGCTTCTCTTAGTGGGTACTAGAACCCTTCTAGTAGAGAGGCACACTTGGCTCCAGGTTTGTCTTAATGTTATCAGCTCGCCGAGGTGAATCCAAGCAGTACTGCATGTTCCCCAGCATTTGGAAGAGACATTGGGTAAAATAGTTCTTTTTGTTTTACATACAAACTTCCCATATCTCGTTATGAGTCCAGTAAAGACAGACAAATCCGAGAGAGAGAGAGAGAGGGAGAGAGAGAGAGAGAGATCCAAGTTAAGTAATTTGCCTAAAGTCACATGGAAATGTGCCAGAACTTTGCTTAAACCCATGTTTTTGACTTCAAATATACAACTCTGTATGTGATATTAGGCTGGCACTTGTTTTTATTGTATTATCACTTAATTATTGCCTTTTGGATTATTTGCTAATTGTTTTACTTGTATTTATTTGCCTTGTCTATTAAGACTGTAAACATTTGAGGGCAAAGTCAAACATTGCCAGGGCACTGTATCTCCCAAGGCACAGAGAATAATGCTGAGAACATAATGGATGCTCAGAATAAGTTATTGGAAAGCATAAGTTTTGTCTTTGGGATAATAATCTGCTGTGTCAGACAAAAAGGCTTCAGAGTGAAAGAAATCTATATTTACATTCCTGCAACATCACTTTCTAGTTGTGAGAATGTGGGCAAATTGCTTAATCTAAGACTGTTTCTTCAGCTCCAAAATGGGCATAGTAGAAAAATGTACCTCATGGGATGATTGTAATAATTAAATGATAAAATGTAGGTAACACACAACAAAAGATTCTTTTAATAAATATTCCAGCTAGCACCACCATAATTTTCTAATCAAATTTCGGAAATCACAAGCCAGATAATATTTTGCCATTTTATGAAGAAGTCAATTTGCCTGACAAGTGGACAAGAACTCACTTTGGACCTGGTATATATGTATTGCAATCAACTGTTCCCATTAACTCCGTGAATATTGTGATGATGTTTACAGCTCCAATGAATCTATTTCTTCATTAACATTAATGGTAAAAACTCAGTAGATACCAAGAATATGTTGCCTTGAGTCCTGTGGATCGTGAAGAGTTCATGCATACTCATTTCTGGAAGTGGTGATGCGGCACTCAGGTGGGCTCAGCTAGTATGAGCAGGAGAACCATAGACCCAGCTTCACCTCAGCCCACTCAGTTTTATAGAGAAAACCTTCAGCAAGAGCCGTGGCACATCTGCAGCCCTGGGTCAACCAACTTTCATTTCTTAGTAAACTCATTTCAACACTACAGAAAAATCAAACTGTGCTCCTCTCTTATCTAAGAACTAGTGCTTGTTCTCTCTTTTTTAAGAGAGAAATTACAAAAGTTGTTTTTAATGTTAATGGAACTCACAGGGATCCGTTTTTCCATCTTATCATAACTCTAGAAATTAACACTTGCTTGGCACCTCAATATCTTGAGAAGAAAGCACCATTTAAAAATAAAGCGTCCGGCATTTCTTATTTTTACGTTGGTATATTTTGTATATATTCAGAATATGGGAAATAACACAGGAAATAAAAAGCACACACCATTGCATCCTCTGCATCAACCATGGTTAAAGATTGATATAGTTCTTGTTCTTTCTCTAAACACATGCAAACACACATACCTATACACATAGTATTTTTAGTAATTTGCAGCATACTAAATATTGTTTTGCATCCCTTTCCTTTAGTCATTCAATATTATAGAGTAGGCTTTTGATATTACTATTTTTTTCAAGAATAATCTCCAAAGATTAACATAATATGTGTCATATTTATTAGCATTATTTTAGAGTTTTTTGAGGACAGAATCCCTGCGTAGCATACAGTTCAGTGCCAAATATCTGTGTTGAAAAGCATAGCAAGTGCTTCTTTCCTTGCACGCCTCCCATCAGGTCTGCCTATCCCCACCAAAAGTAGAATTCCTCATTTTTGATACAGGCTACCTGGCCAGTTGAAGAAACCTATTTAAAGAATTGACTGCAGTTCAGCATCTATCTTTCAGCGGCAGCTATAGATGGTTTATTGTGCAAAATGAAAGGTTTTGGTATTCAGCTGACAGAGAAAGTAGAAACCTCTTTGTTGACAGAAATAAAATGTGTCTTGTCATAGGTGTTGATATAACATATTAATCTCCCCTGCTGGGGAACATAGGCACCCTGGTGCGGTGTGCTATAAATATTGATGTGATCACCCCAAACTGGCAGGATGCCTAGGAAGCCATGAGAGGTTTAGATAAAGGATTTTCATAAAGGTGTGTTCAATTGCTTCCCACCCTTCTCTCCCCACCCTCTCCTTTGGAATCTACATAACTCCAACTAAGTCTTCCCTGTTGAGTCCCCAGACTGAAAACCATTCCAGGTGTTCTGTGGATAGTGCTGAATCCTCTCCCCTTTCTGAAACACAGCACCTAATCATTTTATCTTTAACATTTGATACAGTTTTGACAGCTCTAGCAGCTTCCCCCAGCTGGCTGCCTATCTGGTGTAGTGAAAGGATGCCTGGCGTCAGCTGCTGGTGAGGAAGAAGCCAGGCCATTTTAGCTGCAGGGGCAGAATTTTATGCTGTGATGTTCTTTTCAGTTCAGGGGACACTTTCCAGTAATCAAGTTGACAGCCTTTCTTAAAGTCACATGCCAGTCAGAAAATTGTTCTGTTTCTGAAGATTGAGCAAATGCTGATGCTTACAGTGCCAAAAAGCCAGTTCTCTTGTGGCAGATTTGTTGTTTCACTACTGTTTATTAATCTTCACCAACCACAAGACTGAAGGTCAAAATAGAGTGTCATCATGTAATCAGAAGTATACATTACTTCAGCGGACTACATTGCAGATTACTTCTGCAATTATATACACATTTTTAATTCAAAATTATTAAGTACCCAATATATGTCAGGCACTGTTCTAAAAGTACGTTGACACAGGGATGAGCAAGTGGAGAAGACAGATGAGGTCCCTGCTTTCAGCTTGTCTTCTGATTACAGCAACTCCAAATAAACAAATAAGGAACATATCAGTTATAAAGACTATTTGTAACACTAAAATAGAACAGAAGAGTGGGTGGTTACTGTAGACTGGGGTCAGAAGTACTCTGAAGTGTAAGTTTTTAAAAGTTTTCAGAAGATTACCGATGAGAATGGTTTCAGGCAGCATGAATAGCTCACGCAAAGATTTTAATGAAGATTTAATGCAAGAATGTTTTCGAGGAGCAGGTGGAAGCCAAGTTTGGTTAATACTTTTGACTATTTTTAAATATTAAGTGATAATAAAGGCAAAGCTGATTTAGCATATTTGGAAGGAGAATGAAAGAACCACAAAGAAATTGTGTGGCTGCAATTCTTTAGGAATATTTTACAGAGAGTAACTTTAAGCCCTTCCGGCAAAGGTCTGGGAGACTAAGATTAAAAGCACATGGCAAGATCACCCAGTCTCATCCAAGATGAGGATGTTGTTGGGTAAGAGGCTCTATTTTGGGTCTCCTGCAGGAGTTTTACCTCAACAGGCTCTCTGAGGATCCTAGTTTGAACGAAAACCCATTTTCCTTGGAAAGCAATGACAATTCCCTTCTTTTGTATTTGCTCTTAGTGCTTGGCATAAAAGTTAATAAATGTTGAGTGTTCAGATTTTATAGATGATACCAGTGTGTAAGCAAATGTGAAAAATTTGATTCCCTACTTGGAAACCTAGAGTAACTGGAAAGCTCTGTAGAATGTCTTGTCCTGGCGGACACCATTTCTGCCACTCTGAAGCACTTGGAGAGATAGAAGTCTGTGGCAGAAAAAGACAGATGATTCAGAATATCACTTAACATTGACCTAAACCTTTGTTTTTTGATATTTGGAAATGAATACTCTCTGAGGAATATCAATGAATTGCAGTGACTAGACTACTTTAATTCAACTTCCTTTTGTAATCTCATAAATATACTTACTCCAGAAGAGCTGAAGATGTTTTGTAATGTAGAGTAGAACATGCCTCAGATTATTATCTTAAGGACATATACTTTCAAAAAGTAGGACATATTGACTAAATTTATGTGACTTTATTTATATAGGGGAGATTTTGTTTGGAACAAATTTAGGGGGTTGTTTTCTTCTGAACCTAAACTATCACATTCCCCCAAAATTTCTGCAGGGAGTATGATGATTAAATTGGTGAAAGTTCTTTTCAGAAATGGTCTGGGAAATGCGATTAGGTTTTGTTAGGTGGAGAAGTAACTCAGGAAATTTTCTCTATTCAAGGTTTGATAATGGTGGCTAAAAAAATGTTCTTACATTTAAATGACAATTGACAGCTTAAGAAAGACAGGTTGGATCCCTGTGCTGATCTTCAGAAACTTAAAGTTAGAGATCAAATAATTCTGACTAAAAGCCATATTAAAGAGCCTGGCTAATGTGAGAAATAGATTATAGAGTCTGATCACAGGCTTTATTCAGAAATTGGATTTCATAGATACAATATGAATTGCACAAAGCAATCTATCCAACAGGGGAAGGACTTGATGGTACTTAGAGATGTCATTTAGAAGAGTTTGAAAATATTTGGTATTTTAGTTTATTTTAAGTGACAGATGAATGGAAGTAAGCTAAATATTTGATATCAAGGACTTTTTAAATACAATAAAAATTATATGAAATTATTTAAAAATCTTTAAGAACTTTGGCAAAACTATAGGACTTTAAAATCAATCCTATTCTTTGCAACACTTACTGCTTTTGTTCTTGAATGGTGAGGCAGTAAACATTTGTGAATATGTCTGATCTCTGCTGAATTTTGATTGAAAAAAAAGAATGGGCATTTTGATACTTATTACCTCTTTTTTTCTTGGGCCTTCTGACCCTTACAAAATAGAACTGTCAATTGAATTAACTTTTTTTATTGAATACTTTCTTGTGCAAGGGACTGTACTTGAAGAAACATGACAAAATGAGTACAACAAGGTCTCTGCCCTCCAGTTGTTTAATCTACAGACGGAGAAATCTTTCTATTGCCTGTTGGTTATTACCATCCAGAATTTCTACATAACCTTAAATTTAACATATGAAAGACTAGATTGAACACCTCTTTCTTTATAATTCTCACCTTAGTTAATGTCAGTGGTGCCTCAAGTTGTCTCCCAAGCCTGAAATACAGAAGTCATTCATTTTTTTTTTTTAATTATTATACTTTAAGTTCTAGGGTACATGTGCACAACGTGCAGGTTTGTTACATACGTATACATGTGCCATGTTGGTGTGCTGCACCCATTAACTCATCATTTACATTAGGTATGTCTCCTAATGCTCTCCCTCCCACCTTCCCCCACCCCATGACAGGCCCCGGTGTGTGATGTTCCCCTTCCTGTGTCCAGGTGCTCTCATTGATCAATTCCCACCTATGAACGAGAACATGCAGTGTTTGGTTTTCTGTCCTTGCAATAGTTTGCTGAGAATGATGGTTTCCAGCTTCATCCATGTCCTTACAAAGGACATGAACGCATCCTTCTTTATGGCTGCATAGTATTCCATGGTGTATATGTGCCACATTTTCTTAATCCAACCTATCATTGATGGGCATTTGGGTTGGTTCCAAGTCTTTGCTATTGCAAATAGTGCCGGAATAAACATATGTGTGCATGTGTCTTTATAGTAGCATGATTTATAATCCTTTGGGTATATACCCAGTAATGGGATGGCTGGGTCAAATGGTATTTCTAGTTCTAGATCCTTGAGGAATCACCACACTGTCTTCCACAGTGGTTGAATTAGAAGTTATTCTTGAAGCATCTCTTCATGTACTCCTCACATGCAATCAATCAAGTTATTTTAAATCGATCTCCTCAATGTCTAAAACCTGAGTTTTAATTCTCATGTCAGAGGTCATAGTTACTGTCCCTGAATTAGTTTAATAGTTCCTTAAATAACTTCTGTGCATATGTATATCAGCATAAAGTTATCAATTAGCTTTTCTTGAAAAGACTCTCTTTTATAATGAGGGTTTTATCTATCTTAACTTTCTGTTGTTTATTTTAAAAATAATGCTTGATTATGGTGAAAATTTAAATAGGAATCCAAATAACACAAATTACTATAATTTACTGAATATTTATTATGTCCTATGTGGTATTCTCAGGACTTTAAGCATATTCTTTCACTTATTCTCACAATAACCCTATCAGGTAAATACTATTAATATCTGTATTTTAGCATTAAGCAAACAGTGTTTAAAGGTTTATTACTTTTATATGTTAAAATATATTGCATTTTCATAAAAATAGAGATTTCATTTTATTTTTCTTAGCTAAGTAAAACATTTGACTGATCCAGGCTATTTTTAATAGATGGACTGATTGAATGTTTACTGAAATACAAAATCAGATAATGTCTTTGATAATGGTTTGCCTTTGATAGATCTTTTTTTTTTATTTGGGTAGGTCTGTCACTTACAAAGATACTGTGATGACAGTTTATACAATGTTTTATTGCGCAATCTGCCACATTGCGCAAACACTAAACTTCATGTTTTTGTTCAATAAATGAGGCTTGAAGACTAGTTGATATGCTATTAAACAGATCAGGAGTGATGAGGACTCAGTGAGAGGAAACCATATGAAAAGCAGAGGTCAGGAGTTACAAGCCCATAGAGATAAAGTGACCAGAATTTGGTGTTCAAATGAACCATCCAAGAGAACTCTAGATCTGTAAGAGCAGCTGGAGAAACAGTGACTTTGCAGTATTACAAAGACGGCAATTCTGGCAGAGATCCCGGGTTGATGGATGATTTGGATGTTTGATTCTAATAATACAGTAGTTTCATCTGTTTGTTAAATTTTTAAATGATTATTCTTCCTCTTGAGTAATTAATGCAAGTTTCTCCTATTTCCATAGTACTTTCTATATCATTTCCAGTCTCCATTTCACTATCATATCTATTAAAGGAAAGGCTCTCATGAAAGCAATTTAGACTAACATGCTTTTTCTTATGGGGCATTATATATATATATAGAGAGAGAGAGAGACAGTAACAGGCTGAATTCACTTTATTTTTCTTGTATAAAAACCCTATGTTGTAGCCACAGCTGGAGCCTGGGTCCGCTGCACGGAGACCCTGGTGTGGGTCTTGACAAGGTGGTCAGTGAATTCCTGATAGGGAGACTTGGTAAATACAGTCTCCTTCCAGAGGTCAGGGGTCAGGTAGCTGTAGGTCTTAGAGATGGCATCAAAAGTGGCCTTGGCTGCACAACAAAAGAACCCCAGGAGGGTCAGTGGTGTGCTTGAGGCAAGTCTCCCAACCCCAAAATTGTCGCACTCCTAGGAACAGAGAGGCCATTCTGGGCGGGTCTGTCGTGTATTAGGAGAGCCTTTCTCTGCCTCCGTGAAAACACGCCAAGCACACACCGGACCCGTGTGGTTAAGCGGAACTGAGAGACCATGGCTATGCCCCATTCCTGGACCACCTACCGAAGTTGCCCAGGGTGGCAGTGCAGCCCCAGGCTGAGGTGTAGCAGTCATCGATACCAGCCATCATGAGCAGCTTCTTGGGCACAGGCGCTGAGACGATGCCAGTGCCCCAGCTGCCTGTCACTTTGCAAGGGACGGTGTGGGCCTTGCCGATCTTGTTCCCCCAGTAGCCTCTGAGAACGGGGACAATGGAGAGTTTGGCCAGGATGATGGCCCCACGGATGGTGGTGGCCACCTCTTTGGAGCACTTAACACCCAGGCCAACGTGGCCATTGCAGTCCCCAGTAGCAACAAACACCTTGAACCTGGTGCTCAGGCTAGCAGGGGTCTGCTTCTGCACCGGCATAATCTTCCAAACCTCGTCTTTGAGAGAGGCCCCCAAGAAAAAGTCAATGATCTCAGATTCCTTAATGGGCAGGGAGAAGAGGTAGATCTCCTCCAGGGACTTGATCTTCATGTCCTTGACCAAGCGGCCCAGCTTGGTGACGGGCATCCACTCCTTATCCTCGGCCTTGCCTCCGCGAGCTCCGCGGCCTCGGCCCAGCCCGGTCCATGGCCGCAACCCCGGCCCCGGATGCCACTGCCGAAACCTCCGCAGAAGCCACCGGGGTTCCCCATCCCAGGAACACCAGGGCCTCCGGGCACCCCGACTGCACCGGCATCATCCGCCATTTGGTGTTTTCTCAGAAAAGAAGGCGGCATTTATATTTTAAATCTACTTTTTGATTATGAAATTGTATTGTGTAAACAACAAATTAATATAAACTTAATGTCTTGAAACAAGAAAATTTAGTGTTTTTTAGATCAGAAGTCTGGGTGCAGTTTAACTGGGTCCTCTGCTTAGGGTATGACAAGCTGCAATGCAGGTGTTGTCTGGGTCTGGGTTCTCATCTGGAGGCTCACCCAGGGGAAGGTCCACTGCCCTCTCACATAGTTGTTGGCAACATTCGGTTCCCTGTGATTTTACACTTCATGACAGTTTGCTTTTTCAAAGCTAGCAAGGGGACAGAAAGAGAATAGAGAAAGTTTGCCAGTAAGAGTAAATACTATACAATGTAACATAATCATGAGTAAAGGCTATCACCTTTACCACATTCTGTTGGTTAGAAGCAAAGCACAGGTACTGCCCACATTCAAGGGAAGGAAATTCATAAGGATGTCAACAGCACAAAGCAGAGATCATAGGACTGTGATCATTTTTAAATTAAATTAAATTAAAATTGTTTTAATGTGTTTTAGGGATGGAGTCTCACTCTGTTGCCCAGGCTAAAGTGCAATAATATGATCATAGTTCATTGTAAACTCAAACTCCAGGGCTCAAGCGATCCTCCTGCCTAAGCGTCCTGGGTGTTTGTGAGTAGAGATGCACACCATCGTATTGATCTTAAAATCTGCTTGCCACAGGATTAGAATTGGCTCTGGTTAACAACACACTGTAATTTTATTTTATTTTTTCTTTTTCAGGTCGCCTCTAAAATCAGTATATTAATTTTGATTAATGAAGATTTAATGTTATCTACTTTCTGTTATTCTAATAACAGCAAAATATAGCCTGCCATGAAATGGTTATTTTTTCTATTTGCTCTTCTAATTTACATATTAGTTCCAAGTACGGTAAAAATAAAACAACAATAATAACAGCAGTCTAGTAAACCAGAGCCAATAGTAGTAAAAAACCAAGTAAACAAACAGAACAGAATAATGAAGATGTAATAATGTAAACCTAACACTATGTGTTCATGCTTTCCCTGCTCAGACTGGCTCAGTGAATCCTACTGTTCTGGAAAACAAGAGTTTAAAGGACAAGCATTCCTATACAACAATAATAGACAAACAGAGAGCCAAATCATGAGTAAACTCCCATTCACAATTGCTACAAAGATAATAAAATACCTAGGAAAACAACTTATAAGGCATGTGAAAGACCTCTTCTAAGAGAACTGCAAACCACTGCTCAAGGAAATAAGAGAGGACACAAACAAATGGCAAAACATTCCATGCTCATGGATAGGAAGAATCAATATCATGAAAATGGCCATACTGTCCAAAGTAATTTACAGATTCAATGCTATCCCCATCAAGCTACCAATGACTTTCTTTACAGAATTAGAAAAAACTACTTTAAATTCCATATGGAACCAAAAAGAGCCCATATAGCCAAGACAATCCTAAGCAAAAAGAACCAGGCTGGAGGCATCATGCTAACTGACTTCAGACTATACTATAAGGCTACAGCAACCAAAACAGCATGGTACTGGTACCAAAATAGATATATAGACCAATGGAACAGAACAGAGGGCTCAGAAATAACGTCACACATCTACAACTATCTGGTCTTTGAAAAACCCCATAAAAACAAGCAATGGGGAGAGGATTCCCTGTTTAATAAATGGTCTTGGGAAAACTGGCCAGCCATATGTGGAAAACTGAAACTGGACCCCTTCCTTACACCTTCTACAAAAATTAAGATGGATTAAAGACATAAACATAAGACCTAAAACCATACAAAACCCTAAAAGAAAACCTAGGCAATACCATTCAGGACAAAGGCATGGGGAAAGATTTCATGACTAAAACACCAACAGCAATGGCAACAAAAGTCAAAATTGACAAATGGGATCTGATTAAACTAAAGAGACTCTGCACAGCAAAAGAAACTATCATTGGAGTGAATAGGCAACCTACAGAATGGGAGAAAATTTCTGCAGTCTATCCATCTGACAAAGGGCTAATATCCAGAATCTACAAAGAACTTAAACAAATTTACAAGAAAAAAACAACCCCATCAAAAAGTGGGCAAAGGATATGAATAGACACTTCTCAAAAGAAGACATGTGTGCTGCCAACAAACATAGGAAAAAAAGCTTATCATCACTGGTCATTAAAGAAATGCAAATCAAAACCACAATGAGATACCATCTCAGGCCATTTAGAATGGTGATTATTAAAGAGTCAGGAAACAACAGATGATGGAGAAGATGTGGAGAAATAGGAATGCTTTTACACTGTCGGTGGGAGTGTAAATTAGTTTAACCATTGTAGAAGACAGTGTGGCAATTCCTCAAGGATTTAGAACTGGAAATACCATTTGACTTAGCCACCCATTAGTGGGTATATACCCAAAGGATATAAATTTTTCTACTATAAAGACACATGCACACATATGTTTATTATAGCACTGTTCACAATAGCAAAGACTTGGAACCAACCCAAATGCCAATCAATGATAGACTGGATAGAGAAAATGTGGCACATATACACCATGGAATACTATGAAACCATAAAATAGGATGAGTTGGATGAGTTCATGTCCTTTGCAGGGACATGGATGAAGCTGGAAACCATCATTTTCACCGAACTAACACAAGAACAGAAAACCAAATACTACATGTTCTCGCTCATAAGTGGGAGTTGAACAATGAGAACATATGGACACAGGGAGGGGAACATCATACACTGGGCCTGTCAGGGGGTGGAGGGCTAGGGGTGGATTAGCATTAGGAGAAATACCTAATGTAGATGACGGGTTGATGGGTGCACCAAACCACCATGGCACGTGTATACCTATGCTACAAACCTGTACGTTATGCACATGTATCCCAGAATTTAAAGTATAATAAAAAAGTATGTTAAAAAGTAAAACAATGTATCTTTATAAGCCATATAGCAGTCAAATCTAGAAAGAGAAGTACAATTTCTCCAGACAAGAACCAGATGAGTATCATCTCAAAACCTATAAGTGCTTTTTTCCAATCTCCAGTATATTTATAGATTTTTTTTACACAAAAGCAGTTTAGTTTCCAGATTAGAAGAACAAAAATCTCCGCCAGAAAGAGAACTCCCTTCTTATTAGTGGTTTAATTTTTTAAAAGACTAGGTTTCATTCCTGTGCGTTGGATTGCAGAACAATTGAGTGGTGGGGGCATATTTTGAGAGGGAGAAAAATTGTATGGGAAAACAGCAAATTCCTTACCTGGAGTTCCTACTTTACCATTTGAATTTACACCTTCAGTCATCATAAAGATTATCATGGGGAGAATTTCAAAATTTCTTGTTGCGTTTTGATTTATTAAGAGGGCAAGATGAGCAAAATGAAGTTGTAAAAAATTTGTAGAAATGTTTACCCATTTGGATTTGGCTAGGATTTTCTCTTGTTTAACTTTTTTAGGGAAAGATTTATGAATCTTGAGTTATCAGCTTAAAATGCTGTATACCGATCCATGGGTTAGACATGAAACTTTCACCTTTATAGCAACTTTAAGTAAATGTTTAGGCCCGAAATACTTTGATTTGAACTAAAAAATAGTATGGAGAAGTATGGAGAATCCTTCCTCAAATCTTTGGAAGTTGATTGCTGTTGTATTTATGTAAACATAACACAAAGACTTTGGACTTGTACAGACAGCAGCCCTGGAAGAATATATTTAATTTAGAATTATTGCACCAACAAATGAGTTACTCAATGAAAGAAAGTATACCATGGTATAAATAACACATAATTTGCTAAATAGTCAACTTCTGTGAATATTGATAGATTAGAATAATACTTAGCAGCAAACATAGTTGTTTGGGTAATATTTCCTATTTCTCTTTACCAAGAAATTGGTGAAACTCACCCGTGTCAAGTCCAGGGAAGTGCTTCTGTCATGGTGTTCTTTGTATGGTCTTTTGTTGTCCTAGCGTGATATCTAAAGCAAATTTTCTGACTTCCACTTTGATAGAAGCTAGGTTTAGAGAGCCATTGCGGGTTTTATTTCAGTCTATTTCTGCAATTTCTTAGTTTCTCAAATATATTCCTATGGTTCTACTTCACATTTTGTCTAATTTTGTTTTACAGGTGTGAGGGATGCCAGAAGTCATGGGATTTTCTCTCCTCTAGTATGTGTTTGGGAAAAGGTTATGGCTGCCCTAGGTGAAATGATTTCTCTGTGCTATTCACGCAAACATTTCAGGTTAGAAGTCCTGCTCTGACTCTTTTTGGAGAAAGAAATGCCATCTAGGTTGAGGTCATGGAACACAATGGGCTGCCACATTTAAGAAAACATTAAATCTATCTTCCCTGCATGCATTACTATTAAATTATCAGTGTTTTGCTATTTACCTAGTTTACTCTAATATGTGTGGTAAGATGACATCCACAGAAATTAGTATATTTTTAAATAAAAGAGCCAAATTATGTAAATATTTGTAAGTAGTAAGAGGCAGCATGAACATGAAATCTGAAACCTTTAGTATCTGCAACCGGATTCATTCTTTCTTTAAACTCAGTTCTTGTTCCAATACATCGATACCCATTCTTTCTGCCCATATGGTGTTTTTTTCTTTTACCCTAACTGTTTTCTTTTCTACTTCCCAGAATAAGTAGATAACATATAGCTCTTTGGCCCCAGGCCAAAACTTTGAAACTTTCAACTTTTACATCCTATTTGGAAATCTTACCTTAGAAGATTTTATTGAGAATAGCCCCTTAAAGGAGTTATACTAATGGGGGCTATGCTTTAAGAGATTTTTTGGAATTATTAAACTTAAAAATTAAAATGTTTTATATTAATGTAAATGATATATTTTCAAAGAGAGAGGTCACGTCGACTCCATAGAAAGTCAAATGTAAATAATAGGTTAACAACCATTTATCTATAGAGTACTTGTTTCATGTACAGTACATTAGAAAAATATCTCAATGCCTTAAATTTCCTCTATCTAAATAGTTACTTACATTCATAGTAATTAAACCCCTGAAGAAGAAAATTTGAGCCCTGATATTGACGAAGAGAAATAGAGACTAATAATGATATATAGATAAATGTTTTACCAGATGTTCTACATTATTCTTCCAAATTTTCATACTCTACCAATATTATTGTCCACATAGAACATACACTTGATGCTTTTAATGATATACAATGGACCCTGGGGTTAATTTGTGAAATCCTGGAAATAGCATAGCATAGTTAGTTATTAATATTAATACAGCTCTCACACACATTCATGGAAGTGTTGGCATGTGTCCTGCTATTGCATATTCCCAATTTGTTTTTTTTTCTATTTCTTTGGAAGACCCAAGATGTTACCCACACAGATGCATATTTATTAATCCTAAATGATCTTTTAAAAACAAATCTAATATTAGCTTTATATAACTTAATTACCTTTCCCAAATATCATTTTGTATGTGAACTACCTTGGCGTAGATACATTTGGTACATATATATTGAATAACATAGAGATGAGATGAGTGTAAGGTCTCTAGGCATTTCAAGAAGATGGTTATACTCTCTGAAGTTGTTAGAAAATGATTTTCTTTATGGCTGATTAGTATATATGGATCATATATGTGTGTGTGTGTATATATATATGTATGTGTATGTGTGTGTGTGTATATACACACACACATATATATGTGTGTATATATATGAAATGAAAGTCTTCTTACATAAGGTCAATCGGAAAGGAGACTTTCTACCTCCTTATAATATTTACAGGACTTTTTCCCAGTAATACAGCAATATGTACCTAGTGTTTTCCAATGAATTTTAAATGAACAAAAGTCAGGGGGCTATTACATTAAGGAATAAAGAGTTTTTTGTCCTGGACAGTGAATACGATTTGCACTGTTTCAACTTGGCTCCATTTCTGCTATGACAGTTGTAGCTTTAGTTTCATAGCAAACTTTTATTTTAAGGAACAACTAGTTTTGAAGTCGCTCTGGGTATGTGATTATATTTTCAATTGTGTCTCTCTTGTTGATCAATGTTTTGAAGGAAGCTATACTATTCTTAAAACTCAAATTCTTAATTGAGAATATTTGAGTTTCTGAAGACTTAATAGTGATGTCATAATCCAAAATACTATAAAAGTGGAAAAGCATAGTTTTTTTGTTTTTTTTTTTAGCTACCTGCTAAGCTTATGAAAATAAATACACTTTTTGGAGTCACAGCACTTATGCCTAAACATCACAGCTATACTAGAGGTAGAATAACCTAGAAGTCATTTATCTCAGTTTCTGGCATTGCGAATAATAAAAATGAGACTCAAGAAGGTGAAAGTTAAGTTCCAAGGTTATATAGCTAGTTATTGGTAAAATAAGTTGTAACCACATCCCCTGTTTTTTTCTTTTTCAACATATGATGCATAATGCACACTTCTCTCTGAAAGTACATATTTGACCCACAAGAATTTCCTTAGAAATCTAATGATGTGGAGATTGTAAGGCTAAGAGATATTGATAGTTCAATGTCAACTCATTGATCTGGTGCAGACTCACAATGAATGTAATTCATATACAATTACAGAATTATCAGATACCAATGTTAGGTCCTTTCATCTTAATTATTTGTATAAAATATATGTTATTTTACTTTTAACATATGCAGATGACCCAATCTGTTCTTTTTATGCCTCTTTTTAAAATTCCAGACAGAGATTCAGTTTTCCCACTGGCATAATACTGTGGAGAACTTGTTTTAACAAATGAAAAGTTAAAGAGCCTTTATTCCTGCCTCTTGTTGTCCCCTGCCTAGACCTTTCAAACACCACCATCACACAGGACTTGAAATAAAGTTATAGTCTACATAGGCGTTGTGCTACCATCAGCCTATATGATCAAACAGTTCAATTGTCATAGCTTCATGTGTTTGCTAACAACAAGAGAAAGTGGATGGCTGAGTTATTTCAAGAGACATTTAATAGAATTCTAGCACACCGAAGAGAACTTAGATGGAAATAAAAATCATAGCCTCTTCATTCTTCATTTTTAACATATGCCACCTCATAATTCTTTGGTTGGAATATTTACCTTCTGCATTTCTGTTGAAAGTTGCTAGGATATGAAAATAAAGAACTCAGAGACTGGACTGCAAAAAAAGAATGTAGAATGGAAACATGAATTAATGCAAAAGACTTGCTTTATAATTCATTCCTTAAATATTTGATGTAGTTTGCCTTTGTGTCCCCCCAAATCTCATCTTGAATTGTAATCCCATAATCCCCACCCATGGTGGGAGGGACCCAGTGGGAGGTAATTGAATCATAGGGCCGGTTCCTGCCATGCTGTTCTTATGATAGTGAGTGCGTCCTCACTAGATCTGATGGTTTTATAAGAGGCTTCCCCCTTCACTCAGCACTCATTCTCTCTCCTGCCACCCCGTGAAGAGATGCTTTCTGCCATGATTTTAAGTTTCCTGAGGCCTCCCCAGCCATGTGGAACTGCGAGTAAATCACCCAGTCTCAGGTATGTCCTTACAACAGTGTGAGAATGAACTAATACACATCCATTTTAAGATCTTTATTGGAATAAATTCTCTTTGACATTCAAAGTTGTGCTTCCATATGATAATTTGGTTTTAAAATTGCAATATGAGTTTTTCTCTTTGAGTCCTAGTTTTCCTGTCTATAACATGGAGATTGTGATAATTTCTAATTTACTGGGGTTTTGAAGAAAATATTTTTAAAAATCCTATGTGCTTGAAATATTTTGTATGTTAACAAAATACATTTTGTCTATGTTTATAATTATATTTTATTAAAACTGAAATTTGATGGTATTTTATTTCCAACTCTCAAATTTTGCAGCACCAACATTTCATCACCAAACACATACTTAATACTTCCATAAACAGTCAGTCAATTTATCTCAGTCCAGTGAACATTTCTTTCTTTCCCTCTCCTACTCCCTGTAGTATGCTAATTATGACACTGATCATTATTTATCTGCATCTTCCAGGGAGTGCCTAGCTGAGTGCCATTTACTCAATGAATAATCTTACTCCTTTCAAATCAAGAAAGCCTGGACACTTCTGTAGCTATCATTGTATGGCGTATTGTGAAGAGCCAATGCATTAACTGATCAAGTTACTCAAAACTGCACTCCAACAAAAATATTAGGAGGTCAACTTAGTTGCCTCCGCAGCCACCAAAACATCACTGAGTAGGCATGAAATGGGTTAGTTCGTGCCAACTTTTCCTCCCTATATTCGTTAAAGTGTAACTTTGAATGGCTCTCAAATTTTCCTATGTATTGATTAAGTTTTGAAAGGATTCTATGCTTCGATTTGTGAAGCCAGGCTTAGGTTTTATCTATCTACACATGATCACCCATATCCATTCCATAAAATGGCCATAGTTACTAGTTACCTGCCTCCTTGTGAGGATCTTCAAGATAATCTTTGCAAAGTATTTTAAGGCCATTTAGAGAGAGAGAGATTATAAATAATACTGGTATTTTCTCTTCCTAAATCTCAGTGCTTATCTGAAAAGTTCATATTTTTATGTGGCATTCTAGGGGTAGTATCATACATGGCCAAAAAGATTTTCAGTACCATCTTATTAACTTCGTATGCTCTTTTATTGAAGGAAGAATAAACCATTTAAGTCCATTGAAATATTGACTTTTTTCTCATTAAAGTGAAAATATTTAAGATGCTCTCTCTCTGAAAGTGTGATAGGGATACAGGACAGCACTCTTCGAAGATAAGATCATTCAAAACAAAAGTTCTCAGGGATCATTTTCAAAAATGGTGCTCCCCTGTCAGAGCACTGGTGTTCGTCCACTTTATTATTGATACAGAGGTCCTTCCTGTCAAGCTAACCATTTTTCTCTTTGAATTAGAATGAAAATTTTCTCATGTGCTTTTCTACCCTGAGTTAAGACAGATGAAGTAGGAAACACAGGCAATGTTATTCTAGTTGTCTCCATTATGACATAGATATTTATAGTTTAGATGGTATCAATGCCTCCCAGCTTTCTAACAACACCCTTCAATATGATTCTGTCCCTAAAATTTTTCTTCAAGCAAGAAGTCTAATCTTTTAAAACAACTTCTGGGCATGTCCCTTCATAACTAAAACTATCACTGATACCCACTGCCTGTGGATATATTTCAAACATCTCAGACTGATATCCCAAACCCTATATGACTATAACTTGCTTTCCTAGCCATATCTTTCTGGGTGAACTGGTATTCTATACAAACTATTATACCCAATGGCTATTTACCCTATTATTTAATTTCCCATTCTCCAGATTTTTGCTGTTTCCCAGCCTCTGCTTTTCCTGCTTCCCGTGCTTGCAGGTCATGCTTAAATCCTATTTTCTTTAACTGCCTTTGTGGAAAAGTGCCCCTTGTATCTTTGTAAATTCAGTACTACTCTTATGTATAACTACTGCTGCTGGTATTGCCATTGTTGTAAACATGTCTTACATCTCTCATCGTACTAAAAGCTTCCAAGGGCAGAGTTTGCAAATCAACTATTCTTATCATCCTCACAAGACCACATACCTGGTCTGAGCTCAAATATTTATTTGTTTGATGATACCTAATGTCATTTATCTTGCCATTATGGTTTGTGTTGCAGGCCTTGCAACAGATATTTTAGACATTTCTTTCATTTATGTAATACATTCTCACAATGATATTGAAAAATGACTATCATTACTATTAAATCTTTAAAAAAGGGAAAGAAACTAGGATGCCAGAAAAAGTGATGTCACGTGTTAAGGGCATAGAATCAAAACTTCTGGGACAGTTGTAAGCAGGTTTCTCTCACTTTAGAAACTTGTCCCACTACAGTTTGGGCAAGAATTCTAATATTTAAAACAATTTAAACAAAACTAAAATTATTTATGCACAGCCAGTTAGTATGGTTTATGAGACTAGAGCCCTGATAACTCCTCAGATAACCTGAGTATGAGAAATATCAAGAAACTGAAATATTTTGCAAATAATCGTTTATTTAAATAATCATATATTATGCATGTGCTATATTTGTTGTCAAATGTGTGTTATGCTCCAGACAATGAAAGAGATGGATTTCTTGCTCATACTGCTTATAGTTGACATATATAGGGTCATCTGTAGAATAACTTGTAAGGTAGAAAAAGATTGTGGCATTTGTTCTGTCATAACTTGACCTACATGAGCCCCTCCAAAATTTCTCAGTTTGCTTCATATGTTCCACTGAGATCCATATTCAGATACAGTTTCTCAACCAATGCCAATCAAAGGTGGCTTTTGGGGTTTTAGAGTGAACTCAGCTGTCTTTGATCTGGTAGCCAGGCTGCGATGGCTAGTTTTGATATTTTCCCATATTTTTCTTGCTGTCAGGTTACATCTTGGTATACCTGTAATTGATTTCCCCAGAGAGAAAATTTAGATGTGGACATGGGAAGTGCAAACTACAACTTAGTGCAAGATAAGCCAAGGGTGTAACTGTCAAGTTGTACTTGAGCAGAAATGTTACCCAGTAGGATTACCAAATGAACAGGATGGCAAAGAGTTCTGGGGTGTGGAAGTCAGAGTAGATGCCAAAGGATCTAGATCAAAGGGGTTGGTAGATGAGCAGAGCTGCATCAGAGAAATCTAGGACTGTTAAGGCAAGCATGACCCTTGGGGGTCCAGGCCATGTTCTGAGGTTGGTAAAATGAATTATAGAAGTTGAGACTGAATGTGAGATTTTAACCACCCAAAAGAGGGTGTATGTGCCTCAGGCAAAGAAAAGGGGGGAGAAAAACATATGGTGTATTTGGGGAGCAAAGACAAGTTCAGTTTCACTGGGGCAGAGCAAGGGATAAGTGAATGGTGTGAGACAAGATTGGAGAGGTTAACAGTGGCCAATAACAAGTGATAAAAATAATTTCAAATGAGAGCAGCTAGTACTTATAAAGTGGTTAATGTGCACCAAATACTGCTTTATGTTATCCTGCAGTATTGTGAAGTATTACATAAACAACTCAATAATTAAAAGACATAAGGAGAGCATTATTACTATTATCCTGGTTTCCAGATGAAAAAACCTAAGTATTTTCCCAATACACATAGTTATGATGTGTTAGAATAAAAATTTGAATCAGAGTTCTTTAGCCATGTCCACTACCCTCAGGCAAGAATGCCTTTATATAGTTCCTGTAGAATATAGTAAAGATTTAATCCTAATTCTAAAAGCAATAGTAAATCCACTAAGAGATTTCAACAGTAAAGTAGAACAATCAAACTTTATGATGAAAGATAATTTGGGCTGATGGATGAAGAATGGATCAGGAAGTGACATTAAGCAGCAGACTATTGGAGTGGGTAGAATACTTTGCTCTCAAACACATTCTAAATTCACTTATCAATAGGAGCATTAGGATTGGCCGATTATCCTCCTCAACTTTTTTTTATCCCAGGAAATGCTGAGGTCTAGTGCTGTTTCCCTGAGCCATAATTTTATACTCCTTCTCTTCTCATATCACTGTGGGTAGTTTGGAGAACTGACAAATCATCCAATATTCCAATATTTTGTATTGTAAATTGAGTAGTTGTCAGTAAGTATTAGGTCAATTTTACAAGGCATTTGGTCCTAAAATCAGCACCCACTTGTATGTTTCAAACCTATTTTGACCTGAATTTTAACTGTACAATATAGCCACAAACTTAGGTGTTAAATGAATTTACACTTCTGAGTATAAATTCAAAAAGTAATAATAGTAACATTTTAACATTTACCACTTTCTATATGTTCTAGGCGTATAGCTTTAACAAATAACTGGACCATTTCATTTATTTTTTCAATAATTTAATCCACAAATCTATGTCAAGAATACTCTATGTGTCAAGCCCCATTCCCTAGGTACTGGGTATATAGTGGTAAACAAAATAGACATTGCCTTTGTTCTCCTGAAGTTTAATATCTGATGGGGACATACATTGATAGTGAGAATATGAAATGATGCATGGGAAAACAGTTTGGTGGTTTCTCGAAAAGTAAAATACAGAGTGATCATATGACCCATGAATTCAACTCCTATGTATCTACCCAAGAGAATTGAAAAGATTTATTCACACAAAAATTTGCACTCAAATGTTCATGGCAGCATTATTAATAATAAAGTAGAAACAATTCAAATGTCCATCAACTAATAAATGAATAAACAAGATATATATATATATATATATATATATATGCAGTAGAATATAATTCAATCATAAAAAGGGATAAAGTACTAAACATGCTACAAGAATTATGAATCTTGAAAACCTGTTAATTAAAAAACTCAAGATAAAAAAGGTTGCAGAATATTCCATTTGCATGAAATGTCCAGAATAGTCAAATCTACAGAGAGTGAAAGTAGATTAATGGTTGCCAGAGTTTATGGGGAATAGAGATATTGTGCTTTTTCTATATTGCTGAATTTAATTTTAGAAAATTTGATTAAGGATTATTTCATGTATGTTCATCAGGAATATTGGTGTGCAATTTTGTTTGGTAAAAAGCATAAAACCTAACTAACTTAAATAGGTACGTTTCTAAAAAATATAATTTACAAAGAAGAATGGAAAGCCTGAATAGTCCTATGAATATTATGTTGAATCAATGGTATAAAATCTTCCTACAAAAATTACAGGCTAATTTGTTTTAGAGACTGAAGGCACTAAACATGTAGAAAAATAATTAAAGGAGGACTCAATAAAAATGAGACATATAATGATTCTGGATTAGAAGGCTCAATAATCTAAAGATGTCAGTTCTCCACAAATTAATTCATAGATTTAATAGAATTCAAATAAAACACTAACATAGAGTTTGAGAGACTGGAAAATAATTTATTACATCTATATATGTGAAGTTGATTCCAACATTAATGGAATTCTAATAGAAACCTAACTATAGGTTTTTGGGAAGCTTGAGAGACCATTCACTAAATTTTTGTGCTATTTTAATGTTGCAATTTGGAAAAAACAAAAACTGGATAACCAAATTAGGTAATGAGGGAAAAGTCAGGTGGGAATACTTCCCTAAAAGGTATAAAATGTTTTAAATCTCTGGTAGGCATAATATGTTATACTGGAAAAATAAAACAAAGGAGCCAAATAGCAAATCTGGAATCAAATCCACTGTATTAGTCAGAACGAATAGGATACACACACACATACACACACACACACACACACACACACACACACACACACATATGAGTTTATTAAGTATTAACTTACACAATCACAAGGTCCCATAATAGGCTGTCTGCAAGCTTGAGGAGCAAGGAGGGCCAGTTCGAGTCTCAAAACTGGAGAACTTGGAGTCCGATGTTTAAAGGCAGGAAGCATCCAGCATAGGAGAAAGATGTAGGCTGGGAGGTCCACAAACAGATACACTTGATTAAAGGGAAGGCATTAGAGCTAAGATCAGTGTGACAAGGATGGCTAATCCAATAAATGTTGAAAGGATGTTGTTATCCCTAGGAATAAATATAATTTATTCCATTTTATGTACCATACACAAAAATCCATTCAATGTGAGGAATTAAATGTGAAAGTAAAATTTTAAAACATTGAAAAACTTATCAAACAGTAACTTTTTGTCTGCTGGACAGAAAATACTCTCTTATCAAGATGCTCATCATAAGAGAAATGATTATCATAAGCAAAGTATTAACCATAAAAAGATTGATAGAATTGACAATAAAACTTAGTACTTTTGTTAATCAAATATATCAAAACGAAAGTGAAAATAAGTCATAAACTATGAGAATACTTATACAAAAAACTCATACTGAAAATACATAAAGAACTCCTACAAATCAGTAAGAGACAACCCAGTAGAAAAATAAACAAAATCATAAAGCCTGTCTTTTAGAAGAGTACATTGAATGGTTAGTAAATATATAATCAATCTCATAGTTATCAGAAAAATACAAACTGAAAAACAAAATGTGTGATCATTTTATACTCACTAGATTGTTAAAAATTAAAATATCTAATAATTGTTAGTAAGGATATGAAAAATGTGCGTATTCTTGGACAGAACAGATAAATCTATATATTTGGATAACCAATTTGAAAACTTTTAGGCCTTAGCTTGTTAAACTAAGTGTGAACATATCTTGAAACACAGTAATTCTACATGTTAGCATATAGAATGTTCAAATATTTATCAATTTGACCCACATTAAGTAACACATTTTACATCATTATCCCAGATACTTATAAATATGTATAGGAATATAGAAATAACTGGAATATTTTTTCATGAAATGACATTTTTATTCTATCTTATTCTAATTAATACTGTCCTAATTTCTTCCTTAATCTACATAAAAAACTATGTTTTGATTTGAGCGATCCTCTCACTTTGGTCTCCCAAAGTGTTGATTTATTTAGGATGTGATTCACAGTATGAAAAGCCTCACCCTAGAGAAACTCTTTTGATATGCATCAGTCAGAATAAAAAAAATCCAAGGACATCCATTGAAGTAAAAATTATGGAAACAATTTTTTTAACTTTTATTTTAAGTTCAGGGGAACATGTGCAAGCTTGTTACATAAATAAACTCATGTCATGGGGGTTTGTGTCACAGATTATTTCATGACCCATGTATTAAGAACCCATTAGTTATTTTTCCTGATCCTCTTCCTCCTTGCCCCCTCCCCATTTCAATAGCCCCCAATATGTGTTGTTTCCCTCTGTGTACCCATGTGTTCTCATCATTTAGATCCCATTTATAAGTGGAAACATGTGGCATTTAAGTTTTTGTTCTTGCGTTAGTTTGCTAAGGACAATGATCTCCAGTTACGTCCATGTACCTGTAAAGAACATGATCTCATTCTTTTTTTTTTGGCTGCATAGTATTTCATAGTTTATATGTACCACATTTTCTTGTCTATCATTGATGGGCACTTAGACTGACTCCATGTCTTTGCTATTGTGAGTAGTGCTGCAATGAATATACATTTCTATCTGTCTTTATAATAGAAAAACTTATATTCCTTTGGGTATATGCTCAGTAATGGGATTACTGGGTTGAATGATATTTCTATCTTTAGGTATTTGAGAAATCACCATACTGTCTCCCACAATGAAAATATATAAACAACTTTTATGTTTATTAACAAGAAAATAGATAAATTTCTATATATGGTGAAATAACTCATCAGTAAAAATAAATGAACTATTCATATATACAATAACCTATATGAATCTTAAAAATATATTTGTTAAATAAGTGATTTCAGATTAAGACATACAGTATTACTATTTTACTAAGTGTAAAACAGCAAAAAATACTATATAGTTTATGGATAATAAATATACTAAAGATAACAGTCTCTTAAAATGAATATTGTTTGCCCTGGTGGAGATGGGGCTGTGGGAGGACAGCTGAATTGAATCTGGAAGGAGTACACAAGGAATTTCAATGATATTTTTATTCTTCTAGCTGTGAAATTGGTAATGGGTTGACCAATGTTTGTTCTATGCTATATATTATATATATACATACACACTCAGTCTTTTGTATGTATAAATGAAATATATATCATACATTTTAAACAAAACAAAACATTTTAAGTTGCCCATGAACTAGTAGAATGCAGATAAATGTTACAGAAAATGTAAAGTATTATTATTTTCTTCTTTTTTAAATTACTGACATTTCTTGATGGTCAGAGTGGTCCATCTATTGAAAATGATACAGGCTGCTACTCTCAGGACAATGAAGAAGTATACAATTTTTGGTGTGCTTTGATTTTTTTTCTGTTTTATAACACTTTTAATAAAATCCCACTACAGGCAGAAAATCTTATATCATTTCTTACGTGCTTTGAAATTCTCTACATTTTACAATTAAAACATTATTTACTGGTTTTTAGTTACTGGTTTGGAGA